>NC_068276.1:15168966-15778966 GCF_025860055.1 Xyrauchen texanus
GCTACATACAATTAACAATTACCTATCTATCTACCTATTATTTCTGAACTACACTGTCTGTTTCTGTAAGTTCAATGTCAGTATATCACAAGTAATAGCAAAGAGTTAATTTGCTTATAACTGGACTTCCTGTATACATGGATTGTATGTTTATATGACTTATTTATTCATATACAACTGAAGAAATTAACAGTCTACTTGTTTCAAGTGCATCCCAAAGTAGCCCTTCAGACAATCCCAAATTGTGTGCACGGCAGCAGAGACATTATAGAATAAGCAGCAGACTGCGAATGAAGTGAATTTGTAATGCTGACCATTTTTTGTGTTTTATAGCATACTGTTAATTGTCCTCTAATTTTGATTCTGTTTTTATTTACAGGCAGTCCCACCACAGGTGCTCAAATAAACCTGGCAAGTCTGCACAACAGCAGCCTAACTAATCAGGACAATCCACTGGAAACCCACAGTGACACCCGCTTGCGCAACTCCTGCATGTCACTGGACGAAAAGACCCGGACCATGAGCCGGTCGGGATCCTTCAGGGATGGGTTTGAGGAAGGTGAGAAGGATAGATGATTGGATGAATCAGTCGATGAATAGTCTCAGATAGTTCATCCACAAACCATTCATGGACCTTCTGATGCATGTTGCACACAAAAATGTTCAGAGCCTTTTGAAAATGGCAAGCTACACTTTTGATATGGTAGGCTTTACACAATTTCCCGGAGTCAGGGTGTACAGCAGTTTCAGAGCTAAACAAAAACTAGTGTATGTGTCCAGGAAAGATACAGTTTGTTGGACAAATGGGAAAAATCTCAGTGTTTATTTTGTTCTGTAACATGATGAACTATCCATCCATCCATTTTCAATGCCCACTTATTATCCTACATACTGTATCAAGGAAACAACATACCTTTGAGCACACCTGTATGTTCCACTTTGCTCTTAAAGTCTCAAGTATAACACATGGTGTCATTGTAGCTCCTAAAGATGAAAGAAGACAGATTGAACTCTGTGCTGAAACATTTGTTTTTCTTCACTCTATTCACCCATTCCACTAAATCAACACTCACTATTCTCCTCTCCACAACTGATGTAAAGGCAGCCATCAGCTCTTGTGGATTACAGAGTTGTCATTGTGTGTATAAAATGTAACTGGGGAATACTCTACCCTACATAAAGAGTTAAGTAATTCCCAACTTTTCCACTGAGCCCGGACCACCCATTCACCTGTTATGAATCTCTTCTTTGACAAAGCAGCTAGAGACTGTTAAGCCATAAATTGGCTCCTGTAGAAAACTGAAAAGATGACACTCAAGGCAAAGTAACCCAGTATTACCCACTGTGCCTTTTGTGACATCTGCAATTAAATACAGGTTTAAACCATTTATGCTTTCTTTTTAAACAAAAAACTATCAGTGTGTGCCATTGATATGGGACTGAACTCAGTGACTCTGAAACATGAGAGATGTACACAGTATAAGTCCCTGAGGCAATATGGGAACAGTTTTAAGATGAGTCTAAATCAATCAATCTATCTATCTATCTATCTATCTATCTATCTATCTATCTATCTATCTATCTATCTATCTATCTATCTATCTATCTATCTATCTATCTATCTATCTATCTATCTATCTATCTATGTATGTATGTATGTATGTATGTATGTATGTATGTATGTATGTATGTATGTATGTATGTATGTATGTATGTATGTATGTATCTGTCTGTCATCTGTCTGTTTGTCTGTCTATGATCTATCTGTCTGTCTGTCTATCATCTGTCTGTTTGTCCGTTCGTCTGTCTGTATGTCTGTCATCCTGTCTGTCTGTCTATCTGTCTGGCTGTCTATCTGTCTGTCTATCTGTCTGTCTGTCTGTCTATCTATCTATCATCTGTCTGTCTGTCTATCTATCATCTGTCTGTTTGTCCGTTCGTCTGTCTGTCTGTCTGTCATCCTATCTGTCTGTCTATCTATCTATCTGTCTGTCTGTCTGTCTGTCTATCTATCTATCATCTGTCTGTTTGTCTGTCTATGATCTATCTGTCTGTCTATCTGTCTGTCTGTCTATCTATCATCTGTCTGTTTGTCCGTTCGTCTGTCTGTCTATCTATCTGTCTGTCTGTCTGTCTGTCTGTCTGTCTATCCATCTATCATCTGTCTGTTTGTCTGTCTATGATCTATCTGTCTGTCTATCTGTCTGTCTGTCTATCTATCATCTGTCTGTTTGTCCGTTCGTCTGTCTGTCTGTCTGTCTGTCATCCTATCTGTCTGTCTGTCTGTCTGTCTATCTATCTGTCTGTCTGTCTGTCTGTCTATCTATCTATCATCTGTCTGTTTGTCTGTCTATGACCTATCTGTCTGTCTATCTGTCTGTCTATGATCTATCTGTCTGTCTGTCTAGCTGTCTGTCTATCTATCTGTCTGTCTTTCTATCTATCATCTGTCTGTTTGTCCGTTCGTCTGTCTGTCTGTCATCCTATCTATCTATCTATCTATCTATCTATCTATCTATCTATCTATCTATCTATCTATCTATCTATCTATCTGTCTATCTGTCTGTCTGTCTGTCTGTCTGTCATCCTATCTATCTATCTATCTATCTATCTATCTATCTATCTATCTATCTATCTATCTATCTATCTATCTATCTATCTATCTGTCTGTCTGTCATCCTATCTATTTGTCTGTCATCCTATCTGTCTGTTTGTCTGTCTGTCTATGATCTGTCTGTCTTTCTGTCTGTCTGTCATCCTATCTGTCTGTCTGTTTGTCTATCATCTATCTATCTGTTTATCTATGATCTATCTGTCTATCTGTCTGTCTGTCTATCCATCATCTGTCTGTCTGTCTGTCTGTCAATTATCTGTCTGTCTGTCTGTCTGTCTGTCTGTCTATCATCTGTCTGTCTGTCTGTGATCTATCTGTCTGTTTGTCTGTCTGTTTGTCAATGATCTATCTGTCTGTCTGTCCATCCATCCGTCTGTCTGTCTATCTGTCTGTCTATCTATCTATCATCTGTCTGTTTGTCTGTCTGTCTGTTTGTCTATGATCTATCTGTCTGTCTGTCTGTCTGTCCGCCCGTCTGTCCGTCTGTCTCTCCTCTTCTCAGACAAAGACCTGAGAGGAGGATAGAGAGGAGGATAGACCATCCCTACACATCTCTATTTCTGGCAAACTGCTGATGAATGATTGTTGCACTAGTAATGTGACCGCATGTGTTAGCAGATATAAATATATATATATATATATATATATATATATATATATATATATATATATATATATATATATGTATATTATTATAATTTATTTTTTATCCATTATTTTTCAATATTTTTATCAATTCCACCTTCCCCACTAGCAAAAAAAAAAGAAAGTACCAAAAAGTACCAAGGGACTATCATGTTTTGTTGGACATGGTATCATGGTAACATTTTTAGACAAGAACCTTGGTAGTTCCATGGTACCATGTAAATATCATGGTACATGACAATGATCATTCAGCCTCATGGTCAGCGTTGGGTATCTTATTACAAATTAATTAATTGCTGTAATCAAATAAATTTTAGTCAAAAAGTAGTGTAAAGCACAATTTATCAATGATTTGTGTAATCTTATTACAGTTACTGATCTTCAGTGAAGTTAATTACTTTTAAGGGCACTACTTGGGTTACACATACAATATTTATAAAATAATATAAAGGGTGTGCGCCCCCTTAAGAGTCATTGTAAGGGAGAGATGTGAATGAGGACGAAAAATAGAAATTAGACATTTGTTGAGCGGGAAAAATACCTTTCTGTGAAATGTGTTTTGGAAATTATGATATTCTTCTCACCACAATTGTACAGAGCGGTTATCTGAGTTACCATAGACTTTGTCAGTTCAATCCAGTCTGGCCATTCTCTGTTGCCCTCTCTCATCAACAAGGCATTTCCGTACACAGAACTGCCACTCAGTGGATGTTTTTTGGTTTTTGGCACCATTCGGTGAATTTATCTAGAGTAAATTCTAGAGATTTTTGTGTGTGGAAATCCCAGGAGATCAGCAGTTACAGAAATACTCTAACCAGCCCGTCTGGCACCAACAATTATCCATGTGATTATCTAATCAGCCAATCATGTGGCAGCAGTGCATAAAATCAAGCAGATACAGGTCAGGAGATTCAGTTAATGTTCACATCAACCATCAGAATGGGGAAAAAATTTGATCTCATTGATCTGGACCGTTGCATGATTGTTGGTGTCAGATGGGCTGGTTTGAGTATTTCTGTAACTGCTGATCTCCTGGAATTTTCATACAAAACAGTCTCTAGAATTTACTCTGAATGGTGCCAAAAACAAAAAACCTCCAGTAAGCGGCAGTTCTGTGGATGAAAACACCTTGTTAATGAGAGAGGTCAACAGAGAATGGTCAGAGAGGTTCGAACTTACAAAGTCTACAGTAACTCAGATAACCACTCTGTACAATTGTGGTGAGAAGAATATAATCTCAGAATGCTGTTCTGATATGCAGATTGGCACTGTTTTGGTGGCACAAGGGGGACCTACACAATATTAGGCAGGTGGTTTTAATGTTGTGGTTGATTGGTGTTTATCAAAGTATCTTGGTATTACCATCTGTCACAATTACTGTACCATGGCACCACCACAGTAGGCTACTTATTTGCAAAACCTTTTTAAAGATACAACAGATAAGTTAATTGGGTAGAAATGTGATTGAGCAGTTCTTTTTTTATCTCCTTAAACTCAATTTCTTTCTAACAAAACAAATCACTTCCTCACCACTAAAAAAAACTGTTTTGTTTTTTTGGGTGGCCCTCGGTATATTTAATAAGCCTTGCTGCTCTTTCATTCTCACATCTATATATCCACCCACATCATGACCAGTCAACCGTTTGGCTTTTCCTCAGGGCTGATATGGCATCATCAGGAAGTGCCAAGAGGCCCATTGGTGGACTGTGGTTGGATTAATGTCTGTGATTTATGTGGGATGTAATTTGAAGCCACAGCCCTGTACTCACTGTCACGATCACAAGAGTCATCTCCAACTGATGCTATTATTATGTCTGATGAGTCACATCTTGTCTGGGCAGGTGAAAGTTTTAATTAGGGGTTTTAGCTGATAGACACTGTGTGTGATACAGTGCTTTTGTCTGCTGTGATTGTTTCTGTTGGTTAGGTAGGGGTTACTCTTACTTTTGGGTACTCTATAAAATGAGCATTTGTGAATTTTGCTGGGTGTACTCTTTCTTGTGTCCTTAAAATCCACAACTTCCATAGAGTGTATATTTTAGTGCTAGAGTACATTGCTCACCTTTGCTGTATGATATGCTTACTTTTGATCAGGGTGTTGTTTTATGTTACCTGGTGTTTAGTGTCTTCAGTCCTGTAAATTATTCTGTTTCTCTCTTTAGTTCATGGATCATCCCTCTCGTTGGTTTCCAGCGCCTCTTCTGTCTATTCAACGGTGAGTTTCCAAGATTTATCTACTGCTTTATGCTTTAATCAAAACAGCTATTTCAAATTTTTTTTTTCTTCTTTTTCATTCTTTTTTTCTTGTATTTGGGCAAAATTTTGGAAATGCCAAATCAGGTAATCTCATCCCGTTCCAAAATGTATTTTAAGATTGATGAATGGATGGATGGATGGATGGATGGATGTTGGTATGTCTTCATTATAGGCTCTGTATAAGTGACTTCAACCAATGATTATAAGGAACAGATCTAAGTGCCACACCTCTGAAGGGGCGGCTCCACTCACCTGTTGAGCTGTTTTAACAACACTTCTCTATAGCACATGTTTAGTGAGTATTAAATTCAAATAAGGTTGACTTCACGAACAGAGAAGGTAGTCAGTTAAGAATTTAGACAGCTAGGCAGTAGATTTAATGTCAAGATGATGGCTACTCTCTCTATGGGGAGAGTGGTGACTTCGTGGGGACACACGGTAGGATATTGTTACTGAATTTACTTACACTTTATATATTTAAATGGCATATTTTGTACTTGCCATTCATTTTGCCAGTAAAAGAGGAAATTAATGGTCTGTGTTGACTTAAAGTGTCTAGTACGTCTTGTTGAACTTAATTAAATGTTTATATACTCCTTCGTCTGTATTATTAATGCTGATCTGAAATAACATTCAGACATTCCTTTTGGTTTTATTTTGTCATAAGGTAGAGACTGAAAGGTGTGTTTGTTTTTCTGCGTGGGTGACAGTTGTCATCCAGAAGCACATGCTGTCTCAAAGACAGATTGGAAATGTCATGTGCATGGTGATTTAAAATAAAACACAAAAATAATTTGTTCTGCACAGTACTGACATTCTTTTAAGACCACACTAGGTTTGTCATACAGGGTGAAATATTGCTGCGACATACACACACTACCGCTATACTGTCAGTCTGACTGGAAAAGAAAAACATTATAGGCGGATGTTGTAGCATGTAACAAGGTACTTTCATATGCCGATAACATTTTCAAGTGCCTGTTGGTGTTAATTGTATACCCTTGGAAGAGTAAGCAGCTAATTTTTCAACAAAGAAATGAACAATTCGACTGCTGTACTGTGCCTTTTACTATAACAAGCTTTTTGTTTTTTGTTGCAGACGGAGGAGAAATCACAGTCAGAGGTGAGAACACGATTTTCTTTCCTAAGTACACAAATAAAACACACACCATATACATTCAAGTGCACGACTCCCCACATTGTATGTACATGCCTGTGTACTGCCTTACAGCCACCTGTAGGCTGCTTGTTCACAACCATTGACCTGTTGTGAACACAAGCTGTGGGCGGATTCGCAGTTGGATCATGTTTCACCGCACGTCTCTGTGATCTTTACGTCCACCTGTGCTACAAACCCCTATTCTGTACATACACCTGCAAACTGTGTTCCTCCTTTGATACCAAAACACAAAGTTCTCTTTTCCAGGACACACCTGGAGCTCCTTTTCGTCTTCTTTTCATGTGCACTATTTTTTGCCTCTTTAAAACCATTTTCCTCCTGCATTCTTTCTCTCCAGATCCGCAAACTACGCCGAGAGCTGGATTCCTCCCAGGAAAAGGTGTCCGCCCTGACAACCCAACTGAGTGCCAATGTAGGTGTACACAATCACAAATGGTTCAGTGATGGGTCTTTATTCTTGGATTATATCCACTGGGGATCATAAATTCCATGACTAGTGTCAGTTGTCATCCTAAGGCATCATACAAATGCCATTATCGTAATCTGGATGACGCAGTTTCTCAATAGCATGTGTGGGTTTTGTAGTTGATTAATGTGAGTGACGATCATTACCTCATTGAAGTTTCCAGTTGCTGTTACCTTTATACAAACTTAAGCTATTGTAATGTGTTATTTGTTTTTTCCAACACTTAACATGTCCTTATGCATGTAGACCATAACCAGGACTGCTTGAAAGTAAAACCTGTTCTTGTTTTTGATGTAAATTTTCAATCATCACTCTAATTTTGTGGCACAGTATGCATGCAGTGGCCTCAAGAAGTATTTGAATACTTATGCCACACTTAAAAATGCATTAATGTCATTGCATTGTCAATGTATTTAAACTAGTGCTGTCAAAATGTAACAATATAATGCTTTAACATTTCTCAAATAAAGCCTTCCACAGTTTGAAGATAGAAATGCACTAAAATAGGACCAATTCAAGTAACATTTCCAAAAGTCTAAGTCTGACATATTTAAATAATTATTCCCCATAGGTTGAGTATATTTTCATATTTCTATATTCTTTTTTATTTTTGATTTATGACATAAGACAAAGTATGGCAGTTTTTTAGGTCCTCCAAAAGATAAATACATGTGTAAATCATGTCTTTTATGCCTAAGGCAAAGGAATCCTTACTTGTAAGTACTAGCTAGAAAAGATCATTTTTTATGTCATTTTATAGGTAATACTAACAAATGAAGACTTTTTTCAAGATTCTATTTGTGTTCTGTTGTTTGTTATTTCTTTCATTGGAAGCTTGTAAAACCTGTTGATGTAACAAACCATGAACTTGTGGAACTTGTAAGTCCATTAGTGGAAAGATATGAAGAATTAGTTGTGTGTATTTAAGACATATACAGGAATTTGGGGCTCATTCACTAATAGTTGTGTGTTTTTTGCATACTTATATGCAATGGAAACGTTTTCTTGAAAAATGTCCTCCTGATTCACAGCAGGTGCATATGCACATGCATTTGTTTTATCCTCATTCTAATGTTAATGAGTCCGTATTATTATAAATGAAGGCGCACATGCACAAAGTTAGTCATTTGTATAAAGATGCCCAGACCATCTCCATATACAGTAAGGGCATTCCGCACCACCGTACCTATAAAGTTGTAAATGTGTACAGAAAGATGCCACCAAGGCAATAGGCCAAAAAACATCACACTATTACTGCACAGTACAGCATTACGATTTAGAATGGTTTTATAGTATGTACTACATACTGTAGATGTTAGATGAACTGAAGGCGTACTTGGAGTGCTGTTTGTGCAGAACCATTTATCTGTGACTTATCGTTCACTACTTCAGGCTGTGCATATGGTCCATGAGGCACTGCTTAAAATGCAAAGAAATCGGTGGCGGTTTTGCGTCTTTGTCTGATAATTTCGTGAACAGCAGACCACAACATCACTTTATAAGAATTAGAATTGCAGTACAAAACATGCAAAAGCCATCTAACAAAACATTTAATTTTGTGATAGCCCTGGAAGTGTCATTCACTATAGAAACAGCGATGTCCTCCGCCATTTTAAACAGTGTGTATCCAATGTGGAAAATCGATAAGCGCCTCAAGTTCTGTAATCAAACAGTCCGTTGTGTCTCTCAGCTGCGATGAGCCTTAATCCTGAAATTGTTCATTTATAGCCATTTAAAATAATGTCCTAGCTTAAGTAATGTAGTGGTAATACGAGCGATCACAGAGCGCTGTTCTATGTAAACAATGACTAACGAATTCACTTTACGTCACCAACTGGCTCATATTACACACAAAAATTATCATTTGCCACCACCTGCTGGCTAACATATGTAATTTCAAAAATAAAGACAGTAACTCCTAACAGATAAGCACTGCTCTTACACTTTAGTTTATAATGGCACGAACACAAGCAGAGTGCTACACCTGATGCTGTCAGACCAAATGTGCTCATGGAACGTCTCTCGTCCAATCAGATTTGAGGACTGGAACTAACTTTTGTATATATATATATATATATATATATATACAAAAGTTAGTTCCGTATATATATACAAAAGTTAGTTCCGGTCCTCAAATCTGATTGGACGAGAGACCTTACAGTTTTTTTCACACATTGTGTTATGTTGCAGCGTTATGCTAAAATGCTTTCAATTATTATTTTTGGTACTAGAAAATCACTTGCCATTATATCAAACAGTTGAAAGCTATTTGGTTCATTAAATGAAGCTTAACATTGTGTCTGTGTTTGTTTTTGACTTGCCACAGTATGCAATAGACTGGCATGTCTTAAGGACAATATTAGGTAAAAAATGGCAAAAAAGAAACAACTTTCTCTAGAAACTCATCAGTCAATCATTGTTTTGAGGAATGAAGGCTATACAATGCTTGATATTGTCAAAAAACTGAAAGAGGACAAAACAAAGAAAACAAAACAAAAAACAAAGGACAGAAAGAGATGTGGAAGGCCAGATGTACAACTAAACAAGAGGATAGGTGCATCAGAGTCCCTAGTTTGACAAATAGACGCCTCACATGTCCTCAGCTGACAGCTTCATTGAATTCTACCCACTCAACACCAGTTTCATGTACAACAGTAAAGAGAAGACTCGGGGGTGCAGGACTTCTGCAAAGAAAAAGCCACTTTTAAAACAGAAAACAAAAAGAAAATGTTAGAGTGGGCAAAGAAACACAGACATTGAATATATATATATATATATATATATATATATATATATATATATATATATATATATATATATATATACAGTATATATGGTTAATTTCATTAATTTCGTGTTTACTCCATGTTTACTG
Organism: Xyrauchen texanus; assembly: GCF_025860055.1. Taxonomy (NCBI): domain Eukaryota; kingdom Metazoa; phylum Chordata; class Actinopteri; order Cypriniformes; family Catostomidae; genus Xyrauchen; species Xyrauchen texanus. Next base: position 15,179,003 of record NC_068276.1, read on the forward strand.
AGAGTATGTGGTTTTTGCATATGTGTGGTTTCAGTCGGTCCCTAATTGTTCTTCGAGAAAACATTTGGATGCAGATTTCACGAACATAAACAGTTTGTGCATATGCACGTTTAGTGAATGAGGCCCATCATTTGGCTTTGATAGGTCACAATTTTATGGGTGTATAATGTTTGGATTCCGTTTACAGTCAAGCTCACTTACAGCAGAGTAAGAAATATCATAATAGAAAGTAAAAGAAGTAATGAAAACACAATGGGCCCTTGAGACACCAGTAAAACATGTCAAGGTCCCAGTCGGCCTCTCTGCTTTGTCTGTCTCAGTTATCAGTGCTAGGAGGAGCTTCAGTGCTTAATAAAACACTGTAGTTTAGTGATCTAAAGACCAGCTATCGATGGAGCAGCAGAAGCAAGGGACTAGTCCTCTAATGTGGGTCCCTTTGAACCGCTATCCTTCTCTTGGGTGTAAAGATGATGAATCTTACTGCCAGAATCAAAACTCTGGAGGTTTTGAGAGTTGTTCTGACATCTGTCTTGGTCGTGAAGACCCTCGTGGATGTGAGGTACTGAAAGGGGATTAAATTGTTATTTTCAGTTACAGGTTTTCAGTTGTTTTATTTAGTCAACTCAACTGTTTCACATGTTTGTCCTAGATTTGTAAAATATAAATGGCATACAGTAAGAGTTTTATTAAATGAATGTGGATAACATAGCTCAGATCATTTGTTGAGAAACATTTACTGGAAGTTCAGAATGAAATCTGACTTTTGATTAAAGACTTGAACTAAAGTCTCACAGATTGAGGCACTGAGATCTCTTCTAAAGCTCAAGAGGAGACACATGTGAGATTATTTGGGTATTTGTCTCAGGTTAAACTTGAAATCTGAAATCAGATGACTTTAACAAAAGTCTCTATTTGGTCTCTATTTAATCCTATTTCTGTCTAGGTGATACAATTGAGATAAAATGAGTCAAGAGATATCATTTTTATTTCCGATGGGCAGGTTAGGTTTAGAGGGAAAGGTGAAACTTTAGAGAGAGTAAATAAGCTTCCTGGTGGTGCTTGCTTTTCTGGGAGGCAGGCCAACATTTAGATTGCACTTCTCAGTGTTTGTTTAAAAGGTAAAGAGTGTTATTTAGTACATTTAAGCTTATAGTTTCATCTGTACATTTCAATTGTCCTACATGAAAGGTGATGCTTTCATGTTGGAATGGATCTAATAGTTTTAATCCCCTTCAAACGCAGACTGCATATTGTCCACACATTATGTGAACAGTGTATTATAGTGCAGCCATGATGCGTGCAAAAGACGTCATTAATTAACTTGACTAAACCCTCTCTCCTTGTCTTACATGTCCTCTCATCACCTTTTCCTTCTCTCCACCTAATGTGTTTTCAGGCTCACCTGGTGGCAGCGTTTGAACAGAGTCTGGGCAACATGACCATTCGCCTCAAGAGTCTCACCATGACAGCAGAGCAGAAGGTAATGGATTTATCTCACACTTCTACAATAAGATATAGAGGGAAATGATCCAACTGCTATCTAAATGCATTGTCCATGAATTATGTATATTTGTGTGTTAGGACTCTGAGCTGAATGAGTTGAGGAAAACCATCAAACTGCTAAAGAAGCAAAACTCTGTGGCTCAAGCAGCCATCAACGGAGTCATCAACACTCCCGAACTCACCTGCAAGGGTGAACGCACAGGTGAGAAAGAAAGTTCTAAATGAATTCATATATGAAAAGATTTACCTAAAGTAAACGACAAAGGTAAGTAATAAAATTTGGCTTTCAAGTTTTTTTTTTAATGTTTCATAACGATGCAGGATGTCTAAATAATAATAAAAATACAAAACAACATGTAGTAAAAATTTAAGTTAAGACCTTCAGTTTTTATATGCAGAGAAATGGAAAACAATGGAATTTTAACCCAGAGAATTTTAAAATTGCCATTTCCTGCCTTGCAATTTAATGGAAAGGAATACAGTCTTTAAAAGAAAGATGGAAAATTCTATATGCTTTGGAGTGGTGGTGGCGTAGTGGGCTAAAGCACAAAACTGTTAACCAGAAGGTCACTGGTTCGATCCCCACAGCCACCACCATTGTGTCCTTGAGCAAGGCACTTCGGGGGGGATTGTCCCTTTAATAAGTGCACTGTAAGTCCCTTTGGATAAAAGCGTCTGCCAAATGCATAAATGTAAATGTATATGTTATGTATGATATTGCATTTTGACCTGTGAATGCTCAAATTCAATGTTCCTTCAATTAATCAAATTCCCCTTTCTAAAGATGATCCCAGCTGAAATCCCTTTTTTCTGACTGTTTAACAGGTAATAACGGTTCTGCTCACGGAGTGCAACCGGACCTGCGCATGCGCAGACAGCACTCATCTGACAGCGTCTCAAGCATCACCAGTGCCACTAGCCACTCCAGTCTGGGCTCCAACATGGACAACCCCGACTCCAGCAGCAAGAAGAAGAAGAAGAACTGGGTGAGTACACACTTTTTCTCAGAAGACTATAACCGTCACTGTACAGATCTGTGCAAGTCTTCAGTCAACCTTATATGTGTGGTTCACGTCTCATTTGCATCCTTTATGTGTTTGTCTAAACTTGTTAACAGCATTCAATATGGATAATTACTCTTAACATGTCTTGTGTGATATATGGTTCATTTTCATGTTCCTGAGTAATATTAAAACTCAAGGATCAAACCTTTTTCTTTTTAAGGAACAAAGCAATTTATCACTTTTTAAGTGCTAATGTTGCTGTGTAGCATGCACAGTAATGTGCCACTTTTTTCACTTGTTTTGCTGCATTGTGCTGAATCTAGCTGGTGACCTGTGCCGGAGGGAACGTGTCAGATGATGAATATGAATCTGTATGTTAAATATGTAGGAGATATGTTTTGTAATATAACCCCAACCAGTTTGTTCCAAGGAAAGTTCCAACCTTTATTTGCAACAACAATTACCATTTAGTGTTTTGGCTTTATGTTAGCTGCCAACAATCACTTACCACAAGTCCATGTAGAGTTATATCTTGTCACACCAATATCCAGCACCACTGTTTGATATCTACAGTAGATGTTTAGTGTCCTAGGTTGTGTCCCAGTATTGGGACTTTTCCACTGCACAGTACAACTCGACTCAACACGACTCTGCTCACTTTTTGAGGGTTTTCCACTGTGGATAGTACCTGGTACTTTTTTTAGTACCTCCTCGGTCGAAGTTCCAAGCGAGCCTAGCCGATACTAAATGTGATGTAAAAATCCTGCAGATCACTGATTGGTCAGAGAGAATCGTCACTACCAGCATCACTGGATCTTCGACACGGGACATCAACCCGCTAGTTTTAAAGTTAGCTACAGCTATAGCAATATTATTTGTTCACGTGACTTTCGAATTGTAAAAAGAAATGGCTGTGCGCAAAACCATGCCATGGTCAATAAAAGAGGTGCAGGCGTTCCTCTCGTTAGCGACGAACGAAACAAAAATGTCTCTCAGGAAGTGTCTCATCTGTTGGCCGAACAGCTGAGACATGGCTAGCACTGGACCTACCAACTGTGTAGGGTAAAGTAAAAACAAAACATTTAAAAGTAACTACAGAATCATCAAGGAAAAGTGGAAGTTGTTCGACCAAATGGACTCAATCTAGACTGGCGACCAATGGGAGGGAGAGTGCCCTGAACTCAGCCACGGCTGGAGTCCAAGATGGAGGATGGGACATTAACTCTATACTCTGTTTGAAAGCTTCACTTTATTTATTTGACCAGCTACTAGAAAACTTGCTTCTAAAACAACCAGGCCAATTTAACTGTTACACTTGTGTAAAATCACCATGCAACAACTGCTTTATGCAGCACAATGAGCTAGTAGCTAACAGCTAGTTGTCGTGTTATTGTTTATTGTTTTGTGTCATGTTTAATATGATGTCACGGCAGTAGAGGAGGTGCAACTATGACGATCATCATATAATCCCACCCACATTGAGGCAGCACTAAACAGCAGTGGAAAAGCAAACTCAGAAAAGTAAAGTGAGTAGAGTCGAGTCGAATCGAACCGTATCATGCAGTGGAAAAGTGCCAGTAAGTGCATAGTTATCTTTAAATGTTAAAAATTATATATATATATATATATAAATATTCAGATAATTAAAATGCATTACATTCTTGTAGCAGAGGAGTTCATCATTGATAAGACAATATAAAAGTGGCTTTAGAATACAATGTATTGTTTACTACCAAATTATTGATCAAAATTATTGATCATAACGTCAGACGTCTCGGGTGTGTTGCGTCATAAACATAAAATGTTTAAGTCACTGTGTCAAGTTAAATATAGTTTAATACTCAATCTTTAAACACATCTTGAGATCCCTTAGATCGCATTTGCGTTCCTTCGAGTGTTTTGAACGCAAGAACGTAACGCATGTTTGTGTTCTGCCTACTGAAGTGTTTTCTTCACTGTATAAACTGCGCATTGCCATACAGCTGAAATTTCACTCGAGTAAACAGGTGGTACTACAAGCTTGCATTTCTCAGGAATATTCCTTATTATGGTCCGTGGGCATGCGATTAATTGCGTTAATTTTTTTTAAATGTTATTTTTTGTAAAATGAATCGCACTGAATTAACGTGTTAAATCGACAGCCCTAGTTTAAATTAGTTGTACAACCTTGTATCACCCTCTTGCTGGAAACTATTAGTCAAAGTTGGTCAAGCTGGTAAATCAGTCAAAGCTTTGTTTCTTAGTAAATGACAAACTAGCATACCAGGATCCTACCAACATAGCCTAGGTAATCTACCAGCCCTAACTAGGTTAATCTTGGCTCTAACAGTTGTGGGTAGTATGTATGGGTATCAGCAACAACCTCACAAATAGATGTCATGCCATGATTTAATATATTGCAATGTATCACTTTATCATAATTGGTACATCTGTAAGAACATCTGTGGGATCAGTTTCAAACTCTCTTGAGTGGTTTGCCTCATAGATTGACATTAAATGCTCTGAGACATGCAGATTTTATAGTTTGAGTTTATGTAGATAACCTCAGTCTCAGGTTAGCTTAACAACCTTCCTGCTATCATTAAGTAGACAGAGTAGACAGTGATCTGATACTGTGACTGTAGAGTGATGTGATAGTCCCTTTGCACTGTTGGAATCATACATACACAGCTGAATGTGCTTCTCTGTGTCTCTCTGTTTCTTTCGCTTTGCTGTCGCTTCATATGGCAGGTGTATGAGGTAAGAGCGTGTGTTTTAGAGAACGATTGCGCAACCTGTCTTGGCTAACCAAACTTCACACCACTAACCCTTCTAATTGTTAAGATTCAGTGCTCCTTAGCTTGCTGTCCTTCCCTCCCTTTTTCTGTCCTTATAATCCACTTTTTCCAAACCTTCCCTGTGTGAGAAAAGGTACTACAGGGACACTTTCAGTCATTAAGTTCATTTACAGAATTAGCTAGGTATAAATTTAGTAACTAATGTTATGTAGAAAATATATCAAAATCTGCAAAAAACAAAACACGTTTTTTTTCCCCTGTTAGTCATGGAATTATGAATCCTAATTTTTGAACAAATTGATTTGACCACACTTTACATTAGATGGCCTACTATGCACTAACATTTAATACATACAAAACTAAGTATTTACAGTGTAAATACATGTTGTTCTGCAAAATTCCCACATTTGCTGCTACTGAGGTTGAGGTACGGGTAGTTTTAGGAGTAAGGATAGGGTTAGGATAAGGGGATAGAGTTAGGTTTTGGGGTATGGGTTGGGTTAGGAGTAAAGTTAATAGTGTAAATACAAATGTAAATAAATGCAAGTACTTTAAATGTAATTACATTGCAACAACATGTATGTACATAATTAGTACATTGTATCAAATGGTTAAGTACATATTAGTTAAGGTGGGTCTATTGATTTTGAACATATTGATTTAAAAAATAATAATAATATTAAACTTCTTGATTTAGAATTTTTAATTCTGAATGTATTGATTTGGATTCTTAATTTTGAACATTGTGATTTTAAACGTCTTGAATTTGAATTCTTGATTTCAAACTACATTATTTTGAACATCGTAATTTGTAATGTTTTTATTTAGAATTTTTGATTTTGAACTTGATTTTAAACGTTTGGATTTTGAAAGTCTGGATTTTTAATGTCTTCACTTTGAAATTCTTAATTTTGAAATCTTGAACATTTTGATTTTGAAGGTCTTGATTTTTGGATTTTCTTTAGTCACAACATAATTCACATAGTTCCATTTATATTATTCCAAAGTTTTGATGACTTTAATATTATTCTAAAATGTGAAAAGAAAAACAGATATAATAAAGAATCAATAAAGTAGTGTTTCAAAACTTTTGACCAGTAGTGTGTATATATATATATATATATATATATATATATATATATATATATATATATATATATATATATATATATATATATGGGGTGGCTGTGGCTCAGGTGGTAGAGCAGGTCGGCCGTTAATCACAGGGTTGGCAGTTCGATTCCCGGCCCACATGCCGAAGTGTCCTTAGGCAAGACACTGAACCCCAAGTTGCTCCCATTGGCAGGCTGGCACCTTGCATGGCGGCTCTGCCGCCATTGGTGTATGAATGTGTGTGTGAATGGGTGAATGAGTCACAGTGTAAAGTGCTTTGAATACTGTTAAGGTTAAAAAGGCACTATATAAGTGTAGATCATTTACCATTTCAAGACTTTCACCCACTGTTGCACTTGTGTATATGGTCATGTGACAATAAAGTGATTTGATATATATATGTGTGTTTGTGTGTATACTCACACACACACAAACAATACACATATTATATAGGCTACTGTGTCTTTAAACATTTATACTGTATGGGTGATTGGTGACACCCATCCTTTCCCTTTTTTTCAATGTTATTTCTCCTTTCTTTTTTCTTTTTGCCCCTACTGCCCCTTGTCCACTTGAGTGCTGCCCTGCTTTTTTATGTTGTCTAGGAACTCTCAGCTTCATGCTCTTGTGTCTTCTGTGTGTTTGTGTGTGTGTATTTCAGCTGCGGAGCTCCTTCAAGCAGGCCTTCAGTAAGAAGAAATCACCCAAGTCTGCCTCATCCCACTCAGACATTGAAGAGATGACAGACTCTTCTCTCCCTTCTTCCCCCAAACTCACTCACAATGGCACAAGCACCTCAGAGATGCTGCTCCGAAACACACACTCCAGCTCTCTGTAAGTGTGCTGCTATTTATGGTTCATACAGTAAAAACTTTCTGAGATGACTGGGACATTTGGTGTTATGAGGACAGGGCATTGTCCTTAAATTTCCAGTAATGTATTTGATCTTGAGACTCTACATCAGTGATTGGGTAGAATCGCAGCTGTGGGTGGGAAACGTCTCGGTTACGTACATAACCTTGGTTCCCTGAGGGTAACGAGATGCTGAATATGATTGCTATGGGACACCATCCAAGTGTCACGTGGTCTGAATCCCTAATACAATCATGACAATTTGTTGGCTGATGGCGCTTTAGTGAAGCCCCCTAAGGAGCTATGTCACAGGCTCCATAAAGGCGCTCACTTTCGCACCATCAAGTCAGATTTTCAGCAAAAGGCATGAGCCTCTGGATGAGCCTCTGAGCCTAGCTAGAGAGCTACGGCCAGCTATGCAGCATCTTGTTCCCCTCTGGGAACCATGGGTATGTACTGTACATAACGAAGATGTTCCCTTTCGTGGAACTGGAGCTGCGTATGGTCACTATTGGAACGAAATGCATTCATGCCATGCGAACAGTAGCTGCCAACTGTCTTAGCCTATGTGGCAAGCATGTAGTGGCGCACAAGCAAGCTAAAGCCTCTGAATAAAAGGAATTATGAATTTACTCCTTTTCCAACAGAGAGAACCTGGGAAGTAGGAGTCAAACCTAACCAAAGCCCATGACATGTTTGCTCTGACTTGAATCTCCCAAGGCGTCTTTTCCAGGAGAGAGACTAATGTTGAAAACCATACTTGAGATGGCAATATGGCGCCACTAACAGAAGCCAAACCCGATCCTCCCGAACCCTCTGAAGACCTGCATGCAGCAGACTGATACGCCAGTGCATCAATCCCAGCGGTGCAGGGGGCGAGAGAGAAAACCAGAGGGGACAGTACAACATCTCGCTCGAAGCGAACAGGTCCACTTCCGCTCTGCGAACCTCCTCCAGATTTGTTCCATAATCTGAGAATGTAATGTCCATTCTCTGGGAATTGGACCCTGTCTGGACAGGAGATCCTCCCCCCAAGTTCAACTGGCCCGGAACATGTATGGCTCGTTGAGATAAAATATTGTCCCTTGCCCACAGAAGAATGTGACATGGCACGAGATCGCACCCCTCCCTGGAGATAGATGTAGGACACCACCGTCCTGTTGTCCGACTTGATGAGAATATGACTGTCCTGAATCTTCAGAGGGAAAAACCTTAACATCAGCTACACCGTGATTATCTCAAGCCAGTTTATGTGCCAATATTACTGCTGGCCCATCTAGACTCCATAGGTTGGATGAGCTTCGTGTACAGCACATGGAGCTCCATATCTGGAGGCCCTAGAACTGGAACAAGTGGGGATAACGCCTCATGGTGAGAAATTGCGAGCCTCAACGCATCGCCATTGTCCTGTTCGGGTTCTTGTAATGTTTGGAAAAAAACCACACTGAAATTTCTCTGAAATTCCTGCTTTGTCAACGACGTCCTTACGTTTTTGCCACTAAAAGGGGAGCTATAAAGGAGTATAATCTACACTTTGATGGCTTACACAGTTTGTGCACTGACCCAGTGGTACTAAAGTGAGCGCCTTTATGGAGCTTGTGACATAGTTCCCTAGGGGGCGTCACTTAAGCTCCATCAGCCAATAAATTGGGGTGATTGTATAAGGGCTTCAGACCATGTGACACTCAGACGGTGTCCCATAGCGATCATACACAGCTCGAGTTCCACGAAAGGGAATCACCAAATATGCTGTGTGTCTTTTCTATCTATTTAATCATTTCTGATTTCTCTCCAGACTATCAGACTGTCTGGATGGAGAGGCAGAGACTGTAATGCAGCTGCGCAATGAGCTTCGAGAGAAGGAGATGAAGTTGACGGACATTCGGCTGGAAGCCCTTAGCTCTGCGCACCAGCTGGATCAGCTGCGGGAGACCATGAACCGCATGCAGGTTTGAGACTGACCCACACGTAACGGCACAAATCTCTCCAAGCCTCAGATTTATTAGATCAGTTAACATGAACACTTCAATGCAAAGAAGATTTTAACAGTGCAACACATATTTGTAATTGCAAAGCTGAGTTGTGGATAAAAGTTCATGAGGTTCTGTTTTATCTCTCTTCCTGTGGGTGGTCCGATAGGTGGAGATTGAGAAGCTAAAGACAGAAAATGATCGTCTTAAATTGGAAAGCCAAGCCAGTGGGAGCCGAGTGTCCTCTCAAGTGTCCGTCTATAATCCTACACCGACTCCAACACCTGGCCTCCCTCAACACAGTCTAAACCTCACAGAATCCACCAGCTTCGGTATGTGTGTGTTCTGCCCAGATTATCCCTATTTTGTTGTTAAAGGGATAGTTCACTAAAAATGATAATTCGTTCCTCATTTACTTACCCTCATGACTTTCTTCTGCGGAACACAAACAAAGATATTTTTAGGATCTTTAATGTGTGTTTTTTTTTTTTTTTTCATGAAACGTAATGGGGATCAAAACTTTCAAGCTCCAAAAAGGACATAAAAGCAGCAGAAATATAATCCATACAACTCACAATGTCTTCTGAGGTGATACGATTGGTTTGGCTTAGAAACAAAGCAACAATTCAGTCCTTATTCACCAAAAATCACAAAAGAACTTCCGGTTGCTTCATGCACACGTCAGCTCACACAAGAACATGCATGTACTGAACAAGCTTCAGAAGACATGGATTAAATCACTCAAATTTTATGGATTACATTTATGCTGCCTTTGTGTTCTTTTACATTCTTCTTCTTTTTAATTTACATTGTATGGACAAAAACATATCAAACAGCTTTCAAAACATCTTTGTTTGTGTTCCGCTGAAGAGTTACAGTCATACATATATGAGACGGCATGATGGTGAGTAAATGATGAGAGTATTTTCATTTTTTGTTGATCTATCCCTTTACGTAAAATGTTGTTTATTGGTACAGACTGCATAAAACTGCATCACAAACCTAGTCTCTCTTCTCTTAAGACATGTTGCTGGATGATTCCGGTGGAGACGGAGGCTCCCGTAAAGAGAGCAGACACGTGAAAATTGTTGTCAGTCTTCATGAGGACATTACATGGAAAGAGGTCAGTTTTCCTTGAATTAATAGCACCAAGATTTTATAAATCCTCTGATTGAGTTTTGTATAACTGAAGTGACATTGTTTCTTGATGCTCACAGGAGTGCACGCCTCGAGACTTCCTGATTGGTTGCATTGGTGTCAGTGGAAAAACCAAATGGGATATTCTTGATGGTGTAGTACGGCGCTTGTTTAAGGTAAATTAATTTAAATCTATAATTCAAACACATCGCTGTGGTGGTTTATTTGATAATACGACCACTTTGTGAGGGTTCCTATTAAGTCCTGTGCTGCAGTCTTCCCAGTCTTCCCGGTCAACAATGACCGGCCTATAAAATTGCTTATAAATATCTCTTTATGCTATATTATCACCAAATATTTGATTAGATCTTTTTGTAAACTTGTTTTCTATCAGTTTGGACAGGTTTTGTATTTATTTCTTGAGGTCTCATTATTTCATAGGTCTCATTGACCTGAGCTTATGCACCTTGGTTTTTGAGTGAAAAAATAATTCTTTATGGGTTATTTTGACTGAATTATATACCATAAGAAAACTTCTGTGCTATACAAATTAGACACTAGTTTGTTTTAATGTTTAACAATTAAGTTTAGAAGTTAAGCAGTTTTATTTAGAAAAAGAAAAAAAGGCAGAAAGTCACACTTTGTAGTGTTCCTTTTCAAAAATGACTGGCTTTATATACCTTAGCTGTGGGAAAGCTTCTGTATATTAGTAAACAATAGCTGCGTTTCCACTATCGGGTCAAATGAGGGCATGCGAATGTATGCCAGGGCCAGTTGTAGTCTCACTGTCATTTTGATACCCTGTGTGAACAAAGTCAGAACATTTTAGTCCAATAGGATAGCATTAACCAGCATTTTAAGGCAAAATGACTGGAACACAACATGAGGGTTAAATTCAGAAAGACATTTTTTACTCTATTTTTGTAACTGTGGTCTACAACTTATCCAACTTTTGTGAGAACGCTAATTCTAAGCACAATTTTCGTGCAAAGTGAAAGTTGGTGTGGGTGTATGGGCACAAACAGTGGGTTAATTGTATGTTATTTAAGTAGTGCAATGTGCAATTCTTTTTTTTTTTTTTTAGAACTAGATCATTGGGCTTAGACATCTGAGAACCACATCTAATCTCGGTGCAAAGTCAAAACTCACTCCTGCATTTGCAATTTGGGTATTCCGCCAGCATATAATGCCAAATAGCTATCGATCACTTTTAATACTACCTATGATTTGTGTGTCAGTAAATTATTATGATTAATAATAATAATACATTTATTGCGTTTCGGAGTAGTGCAGGCAACAAAACAGTTATAGAGCAGGAGATGCATTACATACAGCCCATTTTCACTACCGAATTCTTATGAATGGGCTGCCTTCATTTATATCGACATCACTTGACAGGGAATTTAATGTTTAACTGGATGCAGATGGTGCAATACCTGGAGAAGAACCTCAGAATTGAATTGCACTTGACCCAGCCCATTAGCGCTTTGCGCTCGCTATTGCGCAAAACCCACTTACGCCTAGACTTAACGCATACTTGAATAAAAATATTGCATAGCGCTGCGCTGAATGCAAAGCACTCTTAAAATAGGGCTCATTAACTGCTTTAAAATCCCTTAGTTTGAACATTGTATAATCTAAGCGCCTCAATTTAAATTAACTTTTTTATTTTAATAGAATTTTATTCGCATTGTGTTTTGCATCAAAATAAATTTCCACCATATAGAAAAGTGACAGAAAAAGTCAGTCTGTCATTCTGTTAATTCAAACATTATCTGCAACAATTGGTGGATCACTGTTGAATTTGAATGTCTTATTAATCTCATTTGAACTCATTTTTAATCTCTTCTTCTCTCTACAGGAGTACATCAGGCATGTTGATCCAGTCAGTCAGCTTGGACTAGGCTCAGACAGTGTGGAGGAGTATCGTATTGGAGACCTGGTCCGGTCTAATGGAGCAAACACTCCTGAACTCTTGCCCTGTGGATACCTCGTTGGAGAGAATGACACCATCAATATCTCCCTGAAAGGTATTCATTCTTTGTTGTAGTTAATTGAATTTGTGCTGTGCCGTTTAAGCGTTAAGGTGGAGTCTAATGTTGTGATTGTGTTTTTCTCTCATTTCAGGTGTAAACTCTCAGTCACAGGATTCTCTGGTCTTTGAGACGTTGATCCCAAAACCCATGCTGCAGCGCTATGTGTCGTTGCTCCAGGAGCATCGAAGAATAATCCTCTCTGGTCCCAGTGGCACTGGAAAAACATATCTGGCCCACAGACTGGCAGAGCACCTGGCACTGCAAGAGGTCAAACTGCCCAATGAGAGCAACATTGCCACCTTCAATGTTGATCATAAATCCAGCAAGGTGAGCATTTGTCACTTGTCACTCATTTGTCACAAAGCTTATTTGGGTCTATTGAGACCAGGGGGCATAATCTATACTTCCTACACAAATCCATTTGAAATATGAAATATGAAATATGAAAACAAAAAAAATTGGTAAAAATTTAAACAAACATAATCTCTAATACTTTGTAGTTGTCAAACGTTAGTGCAGCATGTCCACAGTTAATGTAATAACTATGTGTGGCTTCTCTGCACACCCGTGTGAACTTGAAGGGAATTAACTTCATACATCCACTAAAATTACCCGTAAAAATTAACTGCAAAAAAAATGGCATTACTTCTCTGAGTATAGGTCTGTAATTTGTTTCAAAAGCCACTTGGTTTGATATTATGCTTTTACTGCAATGACATTCATACATTTTTAATTGTGAATGAAGTGTCCAGATACTGTTGAGCCACTGAATAATTTTAGTCAAGGTTTCTTTCACCAAAAAGCTGTAATTTAGTTGTACATGAACATTTCCCACACTTTTTCTGACTCTTAGAATTAAACAGGCTGGGGGCCTGTGTAGCTCAGCGAGTAAAGACACTGACTTCCACACCTGGAGTCGCCTGGTCTCCTAAGCAACCAAATTGGCCCGGTTGCTATGGAGGGTAGATTCCCATGGTGTAACCTCCTCGTGGTTGCTATAAAGTGGTTCTCGCTCGCATCGGGAGTTAGCTGTGCCAAATTGTGGAGAGAAAAAGTAATTAAACAGGCTGTTTTTGCTACCTTGGCCAAGTTGCTGAATAGTGAATAGGCGTGAAGTGTAAATAGGGGTGGTAATTTGTTACTATGCTAATGATTCTGATGTAAATTAGGATTTTTGTTGCAGTAAATGTCTGATTTGAGCCCTTTACAAGACACTCTATACATATTTGCACAACTGAAAGTAAAGGTCTAATTGCTACACAACTACAACAATCATGTCTTCACACCATCAGGAGTTGCGTCAGTACTTAGCAAACGTCGTGGAACAGTGTAGAGCTGATGGGCAGGAGACCGAAGCCCCTCTAGTGCTCATTCTGGACAACCTGCACCATATCAGCTCACTGGGAGAGGTATTCAATGGCCTGCTCAACTGCAAATACCAGCGCTGGTGAGTTTGTCTCTCACACACTCTTTACACAGCTTTTTAAACATTATTGATGTAATTTTCAAGTTTGCTGATCACTTGTTAGCTGCTTTTCTTTCACTTTCTGGCTCATCCTTTTAAAAACAAATTGCGTGCAAAACTAATCTCACATATTTAAGCGTGAGCCATTAGTTCAAAGTCTTTACTTTTGACTGGTACTTTAAATGGTTTACATAATCACTAATGCCAGTATAGAAATGGGCACATGGTAATGAGTGTACATCAATTAACATCTTCTTTTCTCCCATCTTCAGCCCGTATATTATTGGCACGATGAGCCAGGCGACATCATCTGCTCCAAACCTGCAGCTCCATCATAACTTCAGGTACTACCGTCATTTTTCTTGAATTAGGGCTAAAACTTTGACATATTTGCCCTGAAAGGGAAAACTTCTATGGAGTGACCTCTAGGTGTCGCTGATGTGCTATTGTAGAACAAGAAACCCAACGAGCTCAATGAGACTGAACAAATAACAACGGCTGTGTTGAGAATGCAATACTTGCACACTGTACAGTGAAACAGTATGCAATGTGCTACAATAAACATTACAAACAGAAGTACGCTCTTTTGTTGTCATGATGTCGCTATGTACATTGCTAGTGGCATCCAGGTAGCAATTGAAAATGTACATAGCGACATTGAAAATGTAAAAAAAGTTTGCATATTTTTGGTGCACCTTCAATCCAATTTTATGTTAAAATGTCTAAACTCTTGGTAGTTCAAATACTGAGTCAAGAAAGAGATTTTAAATCATGGCTGATATTGCTTCCAGTTCATTTTTAGCATATGCTACTATGCTAGTCCATGGTTAGCCTATGCATTTTCTGAGATGTAGCATTGTGAAATAGAAATTTCAAGTCTTTAGTTTTGTGTCACTTTGAGAGAATTGTTAGATGACAAGACATCTACCATAGGTGGGTGTTGTGTGCTAATCACATGGAGCCGGTGAAAGGTTTCCTGGGCCGGTTTCTGAGGAGGAAGCTGATCGAGACTGAGATCGGCAGCCGAGCGAGGAACCCAGAGCTGGTGAAGATCATAGACTGGATCCCTCAAGTCTGGCACCACCTGAACCATTTCCTGGAGGCCCACAGCTCCTCTGATGTGACAATTGGTACAAAAAGCCAAATACACAACTGACCGTTAGCGTGTTACAATGTGTCCGTTTGTGATTATGGGTCTCATGTTTGTCTGTTTTTCCATCCAGGTCCGCGTCTGTTTTTGTCTTGTCCGATGGATGTAGATGGGTCACGTGTGTGGTTCACAGACTTGTGGAACTATTCCATCATTCCCTACATGCTGGAGGCTGTGAGAGAGGGACTCCAGGTAACTTTAGACTTCTTTGTGGCATAATATATGTCCTCTTCCTCAGTCACTTTTTTTATATTAAGATACTTATGTCAAAAGCCAGTCTTAAAGGTGCATTAACACAGTTTGACACCTAAATGAATATGACAGATACTGTATGTTTAGATTGATGACACATGAGTGCACATAAAGACTTTACAGTAGTTGACAAATATGACTGTGAATAGGGTATTTCTACAATGGCATCAGTTACCAAAGATTTTAGAACACAAACAAAGGTTTTTAAACTAATATTTCAGCTCTGTAAGTCCATGCAATGCAAGTGAATGGGTAACACATTTTGAAGCTCCAAAATCACATAAAGGCAGCATAAAAGTAATCCATATGACTCCAGTGGTTAAATCCATGTCTTCAGAAGTGATATGACAGGTGTGAGTGAGAAACAGATCAATATTTGAGTCCTTTTTTACTATCAAGCTCCACTTTCACTTTTAGATTCTTCTTCTTTTCTGTTTTTGGCAATTGACATTCTCTATGTATATTGCCACCTACTGGGCAGGGAGGAGAATTTATAATTAAAAAAAGTACTTAAATATTGATCTCTTTATGTATAGCTCTACGGGCGCAGAGCAGCATGGGAGGATCCTGCACTGTGGGTGCTGGAGACGTTTCCATGGGTGACCACTCATCAACACCCTGATTGGCCAGCATTGTTGCAGCTCCGCCCAGAGGATGTGGGCTTTGATGGATACTCTGCATCTAGAGAGGGCGTCAACAAGCAGAGTACTCAGAGTGACAGTGATGCCGACCCACTGGTGAGTAACGCACACTGAAACAGAGACAGATTTTAGTATTGCCAAGGGTGTGTCAAGGAATGTAACATATCAGCTATATGATTAATTCAAGAACAGGGCCAAACAGCCATCTAATGTTGGACTTTTTAAATGAATAATCATTTCCCATGAACTCTTCCATATTAAGGGTTTTTTGTATTTTTTAAACAATAATACTTTTTATCAGTTTGTGATTAAAAATGCAAAACTCAATTGGGGTGTAATTAAGAAGAAAACTGGTTTTGGTAGGTTTTGCTAAATAAAATCACAAATAGACAATTATTAAAAATCTCTCACAGTGTTTTTTTTTTTTTTACTTTCATGTAGAATGATTTTCACTCTAATGAGATGAAAATTAAGACTACAGTTTTATCAATGGGTTATAAAAACTGTTTTATTCTTTCGTAAGGGTTTTCCCCCATCATGGGGTGATTCTCTGGAAACCTGTCAAGAAAATGGCCTTATCCTATTTTACTCCAAATGAAACAAATTAGATTTTGCAGATAGAAGATGAAGCTTATTTTAAGAACCATTAAGATTTTAACATTATGGGATTATTTTCATGACACTAATTAACCCACCAATTCTCATTATCGTAATGTGAGAAAGATGGTCATTATGATATTCTCATCACTGCGATGCAAAATAAATAATAAAAAAAATAATTGTAAACTATTTAAACAGTACATCATTGTAGTGCTCCCTTGGTACTTGCTTTCATTTTTCCTGTTTTTTTTTTAATCGTTGTACAAATAATAAAGAAATAAACTTTGCACACCTGAAAAATTACAGGTAAGTGCTTGAGACATTAGCTGTATATAAAAACAAAAGACAAAATCCCACACGCTACCATGGCTTGCAAAGAAGATCAAAATTCAATGCAATGTTTCAATCACATTACTTTGTTTCACAATGCAAAAAAAAAAAAAATAATATATATATATATATATATATATATATATATATATATATATATATATATATTAACATCCTTATTATCAGGCACTTTTGGATGTGGAATTAATTAAACATAATTGACAAAGAAACTTGTGAATATGATATTACAACAATGGCATCTGTAAATCTTGCTTTTGCCTAATGCTACAACCACGCCAAAAGGTGTCGCTATTGTATCTGTTGTTGCCAATATGATAAAGCATACTCCAGGTGCAGTTCCATGTAAATATGAAACCGTGGGACCAAGTGTACTTTCACAGATTTCTTCTCAGCCATACATTAAGACATCCAACAGACCTATTTGTTGTTGTCATGTATTCTTTGCACAGATGAACATGCTGTTGCGACTGAAGGAGGCGGCCAGCTGCTCTAGTCCACAGAGTTATGACAGCGACTCCAATAGCAACAGTCACCATGACGACATCCTGAACTCTTCACTGGAGTCCACACTATGATCCAGCCTGATCTGATATGCCTTTAAATTTCCTTCTCTAAGGACACACTTTGAACATTGATGCCGACTGAGGTAGCAGAATCAAGTCATTACATCACTTCTATATCATAAAGGGTGCTGGTAACCCTGAGAAAGAAATTATGCTTCATTTAAAAAGATGTATATAGAGAGAGAGAGAGAGACAGAGAGAGAGAGAAATATATGCGCCAAAACTGAACAGTACTTCAAGCTGCCTCGTGTGTGCTATCACTTTGATATTAGGAATCTTACTACAGCATTAAACAAAAACAGAAATATTGCTTCATCGTAAGGATTTACTGTACCTCAAATCGAATCGAAAGAAACATTTTCGCACACAATGCAATTCATCAATGGATGGCATCAGTGTTTCCTCCCATTGACTTTCCCATTACTGGTGGGCCGTACACCCTCACAAAACCAGCTTTATCGTATCCCATCGTTTAATATCTTACTCCATAAAAATATGTTCGAAATGAGACGGTGCTACACTTTATTGTGATGATTAGACCGAAAACCTCAGATACCACCTGGGATGTGCTTTTTGTGCTCTTATGCATATATTTATTTTAAAACCACCATCTCCATCACTCCTGATCTTACCTGCTGAACCCTGACCTTAACTGCTGACAATGCATGATCCAGCTGAACTCCTGTACTCTATACAAGTGTTCTACTGTAGCACAAAGCGTGTCTCTATATTTTTTACACTCAATTGCTCTCTTTTTGGTGCTGAATGGAACCTGCTGCCTTACTCCATTTTGTACTCCAAGGCACTATGTTTTATACTTCGGGAAAAAACTGATTTAAATATATTTTGTAAATTAAACTACAGGGCTCTACGCTACTCCTTGAGTTTGCCTATAAAACAGCCTCATAGTCAACATATCATGCCACACATTTTTTGAGGCACAATAATGTGACAAGATGAAGTGGAATAAAACAGTGACAGGGCAATTGTAACTCCATATATTTTTATTTTTATTATTTTTATTATTTTTTTCTGTTCAGCACAGTGAATAATTACAATAGCGACTCACTGTTTCGTCCAGAGGCTAGGGATAGTTCACCCATAGTTAATTTTCTCACCCTCATGTCATACCAGATGTGTATGACTTTCTATGTTCTGGAGAACACAATGATTTGAGAATATTTCAGCTCTGTTGGTTCATACAATGCAAGTGAATGGTGACCAAAACTTTGAAGCTCCAAAAAGCACATAAATGCAGCATAAAAATAATCCAGATGGCTCCAGTGGTTTAATCAATCTCTTTTGAAGCGATCCAATCTATTTAGGGTGAAAACAGACAAAAATACAACTTCCTAGCGCCATCTAGCACTCTACGCATGTGTAAAGCACTTTTAAGTGTAACAAGCTTGAAATCATGACAGTGCCTAGAAAATGCAATGGAGAGATGTACAGTTAAAAATAGTCACATTTAAGTCTGTTTTTCAACCAAAACCAAAGTTCTGGTCACCATTCACTTGCATTGGATAGTCTAACAGAGCTGAGATATTCTTCTAAAAATCTTCACTTGTGTTCTGCAGAAGAAAGAAAGTCATACACATCTGAGATGGCATGAGGGTGAGTAAACAATGAGAGAATTTTCATTTGTGGGTGAACTATCCCTTTAATTGGCAGTTTTATAACATTCTAACATCACTTGCTGTTGTCATTTTGGAATTTATATACTAGAAAAAGTATGCTTTGTTGCTTTTATATACCTGAAATGTATTTTATGTATAGTGGGAGGAGTGTTAGGCTTCGCTTTATGCTTAAGGAAGTTCTCAACACATCTTGGCAAAAGCACAGTATGATGCAGAAGAGTTTGTTCATCATTTGGTGTATGAGTATACCTCATTGACCATTTTGGCCTTTGTCATGTACATATCTTGGGTTCAATGTGAAAGATTAACAAACACCCACGGAGACATTGGATAAATGATATACTGTATTTGCTGCTTGATATTGCAGGGGCAGTTCTGGATGATGTGTAAATACAATTTTATCTTTGATTGTCCATAAAGGAAACATATTTGGATGGATAGAGAGTTTACTTGCATGGGAAAACAAAATATATGGGGCTATTCAGTGTTTTCACCTCATTTATACAAATTGGTTTTCAGATGTTCTTTGTATGGCACTACAGGATTTTGTTTTACAACACTGGTTCCATTTCACTGCAATGCACTGTACAAGTCATCAATCCTATGCAACATCATCTTGGATTTCAAATGAAAGCCAAATGTCATAGCTCTGTAATGCTATCAGCACTGCCAATGCGTTATGTGTACACAGTGTATATAATTTGTGAATATGTTTAGGATATGTGCCTAATGTGCTTTCTTTCACAGTTATGATGATGATGATGATGATGAGTAAATGTAAGCACAAACGTTGTATGTGTTGATTGTTGTAATTGATTCAAGAGGGCTATATCTGAATGGGATTCATGTCATTGATTTTGCACTTTGCTCTAACATTGTTTCTTGATGTATATATATATATATATATATATATATATATATATATATATATATATATATATATATATATATCAGTGTAAATATTTGACTACCATGCTGGCTGCATTTTGTTGAATAATCTTTTTTCTATCCATTTATAACCATGCTTGGAAATATGGAATATTTTATGTACAGTGTCTTTTTCATCTTAACAGTTGTTTAGTTTCCCATGAATGTTCCTTGACAAACAGATGACCCACTAAGATTTATTGATCATGTTCCCAGTTTTAAATTATGCGTAATTCAATAAACCTTATAATTATTTATTAATTGTTTATTGTTTTTTTATGATGTCGACCTAAATGTGATGCAGTCGTGTTGATGAAAAAAACACTTTATACCAGGATATCACATATGGTGACAAAATATAAGGAATAATGCACAAACAGCAATAACTTAAATATAGCAATAAATATTTATTGGATCTTTCACAGTTAGGATATAAGTGCATTACACTATTTACAAGAATGAAAAGTGTTTGTATAAACAAACAATATTCTGCCATCTGCATATGCCAAGTGATAAGCCTGAATTGAAATGGCATCCTATAAAGCAGACTATTATGCAGGCCTACTCTTAGTATAACTATGGCAACAGAGAGACATTGATTTCACAAGAAGACATAGATGTGACCCTGTAGTTTTTTGTTTTTACACTTAAACTAAATTCAGATAAAAGGATGACATCAACGAAAGGAGATTAGAGTTACCGAAGCATCTTCAGCTAAATTTGGTACATTTGGTTAATATTTATTATTAAATATTAATATTTTAAAACAATTGTGCTAGACAATAAACAGCCTAATAAAATGTAAAAAAACAAAAATGATGTACAAGCGGGTTTTTAATAACTGCTACATTTCCTGTGTCACATTCGACATTTATATTTTAATACAACAGTGATTGAACATCAAAAGGAAATTTAAGTAGGAACAATTTATGCTTGTCTCTAATTCATTCGTCATTTGACGAGTGAGAACAGGTTAAATAGGCCTATCAAGTGCAATGATCACGTGCTGTGCTTCTCTGTAAAGAAAGTGTGTAGCTACATCTTTATTACGCACTTTGATTATTTCTTGTCCTTCCTTCAGGTCAAATTACCTAAATGTGTGCAATGTGGGTAATTTTTTCAAGTTTTGCATTTAGCACTTTTAAGTGTGAACCAAATGCCATATAACCTTGATTGAATGCTTAGGATGTCTCCTTGTCAAAAAAATAAATAAATAAATAAAATAATAATAATAATAATAATAATAATAATAAATAAAGCAGAAATAGAACATTTGATGATCTCTTTTGACCAAATCCCAGAATATTTTTTACTGGTAAAGTGGGACACTTAAATTTCCCCTTCTTAAACAAGATAGGGGCCTGTCTGTTTATTTGCAACATTGGCTTACATGAAGATTTAAATATCCACTTGTTAAATCAACATATACTGTCAAAATATGAATTCAAATGAGCCATGTGTAATGTTTTCAAACACTGACTTGGAAAAAATGCCATTTGAAAAAGATAAACACAGTTCAGAATTTGAATGCATTATAAATGTGCTCGCAACAGTGTGTAGGCCCAATAAAACCAAAATATGCACACACTCAAAGGTGGAGATGCTCAACTAAAACAAATCATCAAAAGGGGGAATAGGCAACATTCATTTGTATTTCATATTCATGCTATGCAAAAAAATGTAAAATAAATATCATCATAGATAATGTTGCTCATTATTTTATGGTGCAGTGGCGGAGCTAGAGGGTGATATACCCCATTGGCCACCCCATTTGCAATTGCTGATTTTGAAATTTTTTTGGTCATTGTTTTGCACAATTTAGTTCATTAGAGGTTAAATCCTCTCTGTATGTACTAATGTACAAACTTAACATGTGCGCACACCAAGGTCACCAAACCTCTCCGTCCCGGGTGGCATTGTATCCACTCATGCAACTGCGATTCAAGTCCAGTTAAAGACACACGATAGTGTAAGTGGCATAGGAGCGACACAAAATGATGTAGTTGCTTAAGTTAATGTGTGTGTCTGTCTATATTTCGCTATCGGTTAGTTAGGTTGGTTAAGGGTAAGGATGTCTGTTTTGTTAAACTCGTTTATCTTTTCGCTCACTGTTGGTTAGGTTAAGGGTATAGTTTTAGGTTGGGGGGTACGTTTTACTTATTAAAACCTCCATCTAAAAATAACCTTAATAACCTTATCTGATTAAGTAAGTTAGTAAGTAATTTTTATTTCTATAGCACCTTTCTAAAACAGATGTCACAAAGTGCTTAACATCCACAATATAAAACTAGAAGCGTAAAAATATTACAACAAATTAGATAAAAGCCATTTTAAACAAGTGGGTTTTTATCTGCTTTTTAAAAATGACCAAAGAGTCCTCAGATCATAAATCCAAAGATAGAGCATTCCACAATTTGGGAGCAACAACCTCAAAGGCACAGTCACCTTTAGTCTTTAGTCTAGAGCGAGGAACAGCTAACAGGACCTATTCCGAAGATCTCTGATTCCTGCTGCAGTTATGAAGTTGCAACATCTCTTTTATATAAGCAGGAGCTTGACCATGCAATGCTCTAAACACCATCACAAGAATATTAAATTGAATACTGGGAGCCAATGTAAAGAAATTAAAATGTGTTTCATGTGATCTCTTACAACCTCATCGCTTGGTTTTGGCGCCCCCCGCTGGACATTTCACATGAAAACTGCAGTGAAGCGTGTAATGAAGCATGCAATTTCAGTTTTGCAAAAACATTGCAATGCTCACAGACCAGGCTGAATAATCTGTTTAATAAGAACATATAGTTTTTCTATTGTCATTTTAATTATGCTTATCAAAGAAGGCTAATAGAACTGTATTATGTGTCCTGTTCATTTAGACCCATTACATCACATGCGCATACTGCGGAGACTGCCAATTGATTTCAATGCTGTATTTTGTTTGCCAGGATGATACACAAATGCCACACCCCACACACAATGATTAACATTTCCCTTTGATTCAGTTCACTCGACATTGCTTACTATGGGGAAATACTTTCTCCTACGATCTAGTTGAAACCTTGTACAATATCGGCAATTCTCTGATTGACAATGGTGTTTGAGTCCTGCCCATCTAGGTGCACAGTCGGCCTATATAAGTGGGTGCTCAACTACCATTCCTTTACAAATTTCTTCCTTCATGACTTCGAACATTCGACTTCGTCTTGAAAAACCCTCTCTGCTTCGCTGTGGAGATACACTTACAGTGGATGGTTATTCGCTGCAAGACGTGAACAGGACAACTCTTCGCCTGTACTCCTAGCACCTGCAGCAAGAAGGCTTACTGCTCCCCTGTGTGTTCCAGTGAAGTTTTCTCCACCTCGCTGTCGAAGACGC
The DNA here is from genome assembly GCF_025860055.1 of Xyrauchen texanus. Lineage (NCBI taxonomy): Eukaryota > Metazoa > Chordata > Actinopteri > Cypriniformes > Catostomidae > Xyrauchen > Xyrauchen texanus. The sequence continues at coordinate 15,202,356 of NC_068276.1, forward strand.
TCTAGAAAATGGGTTCTTCACTTCAGACGCTCATTGTTGAACAATGCGACACTTCAGTAAGTGACGACCCGCTTCCCACGGCACTCCGGTTGCAGATCCTATATCCTTTCATGTGGTTTTATAAAGATATGTTTTTATAAGCCTCTGGGCTTTCACAGAAAGAGTCGCTTGAGTGTACTGCATCTTTTAAACACTTGTTTCACAAGTGTTCCTCATGCGAGTAGCACATCGAGCCATTGGACGATCATGAGAGCTATGTTCATGTGGCCGTGCCCACACAGAAGCAGCTCTCATGAAGACAGACTGCTCTTACTGCAAAGGCATGAGTCTCCGGACATTACGCTTTATGATCACCCTCATTTTGAGGGCCGATTAAGCCTCCAGCACACTCTCACCTGCCTCCTCTATGTTAGATCCAGAGGGACCACATGAGGGGACATGGTAGGGCCCAGAGGTGGAGTTGGAAGTTTTTAAGGAGGACCTTGTGCTGGTGCAAGCCCCACGAGCCCCCCAAACTTCCAATTTAGTGTCCTTTTCAATACAATATGTGCATGATGAGCCTCATCACGTTTGGTGGTTCTGATCTTGGGGATTATGCAGTGTCCCTCACAGCATGAAATACGAGTCCACGAAGGAAGTTGCTTCCCTTCCCCCAGTGAGGGTGAGGAGCGTGCACATGCCAATGATACAGAGCTGATTTGCATCGGTTTACAGTGGTCTCCACCAGCCAAGCAGGAAAGATGGATGCTCATGAATGTGATGCGAAACACCAATAGAGACACTGCTTGTTGCTTCTGCTCATGCAGCAACTGCTTGAGACATGTGCGCATATACAAAGCGAATGTCACACCCAACTTTTGAATTATGAATTACCACATTCAGATTTTTTCGGTCAACACAACAGTAGTGGCTTACATTAATTGCCAGGGCGGAATCTGATTGCACAATGGATGAGACTGCATCTTCCAATGGAGCAGGCGGCATCTCCTCTCCCTACATGTGACATATGTCCCGGGCCACCTGAATTACGGAGCAGATCTGTTGTCACGCCAGGAAGCGTTCATTCTGTCATCAGTAAAGTCCGAGAGGACAAGGAAACTATTCTGTTGGTTTCCAGAGGTGATAACGGTATTGGACGGCCCTCCGTTGGATATACCTCTGAGGAGGTGCAAGGCACGATTTGGCATCCCCAGCCAGAGCTATGGAACCTTTATGTGAGGCTGCTGAACGGAGCATATCAAAGTGGTTCAGTCAGTGATAAATACTATCTTACAGGCTAGAGCACAGTCTACAAGATGCCTTTTATGCACTGAAATGGCAGGTGTTTGCAATTGAATGCTCTTGACCTGATGAAGACTGAATTGCTCCTCCTTAGCTGAGATCCTTATATTACTTTGAGCGATTAAACGCTGGTCTTACCCCGTCAATGCTTGAGGTTTATGTAGTGACTATTTCAGCATTTCATGCCCCAGAGGCTGGCAGATATGATCTACTCATAAAGTCACTTAGAGGAGTGAGGTGATTGATTGGACAAACGGTGTGTCCTTGCAGGACATATGTCTTGCAGCAGGCTGGTCTTCACAAAACACATTTGGAAGATTTTAGAAACTAGACGTGGCATCCTTCATTTCACAAGTCCTCTCTTTCTAGAGCGCATATTGACCTACATTCAGTGGTGAAACTAAGCCCTTTATATGGGTCGCAGCCCGTTCAGCATTACGTGAACTTCGGGCCTGTTCGGCCCCGTTTCGCGGCTGGCCCACAGGAAAAAGTCCCGGTTCCAGCTGACACAACAAGCGACAAAATGAATATTTTCTATGTTAATGATAGTTCTTGTCCTACCCAGCCATGATGAGCGACAGTACATTCTGTCCATCACTTGTTTTCTGTTTTCGGCATCGCACTGCATAACCCCTGCTGTGAACTGGCACTGGTCCAAAAAAGTCTGTTAAACGACTGGATTTTGACCCAGAATGTTTTTGCTGAGGTATCCCTCTCTTCAGTTGGAGGTCTGTCACAAATGCTCATCAATTCAGAATGGAGCAGAAACTATCTCTGTTTGATTGTGTACTCTGTTTCAAACAAATAAGGCTGGGCATAGAAATGCATCTATTCTTGGACTACAAACTCATCAAACATATTTAGTAAGTTGGGTTAATAAATACTAAACTCGGGTTTGCGTGCAGCTGTGTTGTATTCTGTTGTTTCTATCGCTGTGGTGGACCTGTTTTTAGATAAACAAAATTAGTTTTTGCTTGAATGCCCCATTTTGCAAGAGGAGGCTGCTTGAACTTGCTCTTGTGCAGTCTCATAAACCTGCAGAGGAAAGCAATGTTTGGTCAACAGTTTCAATAAATAACACATTATATTTTGGTTTGTTTCTCACAAACATCACTGTACGCTTTCATAAAAATCATTAGTCTCATGTGATAATGTATTCAACTTCTGAATTATACTTTTGCGTCCTTTTGAAGCTTGAAGAGGTGGTCTCCATAAACTGCCATTGAATGACATCACTGAGCACAACATTTTCTTCACAATTTCTCCTTTTGTGTTAAGAAAAAGTCCTATGTGAGTCTAACAACACAGGGGTGAGTAAACTAAGACTGAATTAAATTTTTTGGGTGAACTAACCCTTTAAGAGCAGTTCAAAGCTATCGTGATAATGATGCTTTTGGTAAACACGCCTTAGAGATGAAATACTACTTAAGTTCTACTAATGTTCTAGTGCTTTTGGGAAACCAAGGCCATATTTAACTAATTAATTTTCTTTTCATTGCATATAAATATACTACATTGTGTACTGAACCTGTGCTAACTGCCATAATTATTTCCATGTAAATCAATAGAAGTCATAACTCCTCTTTAAGTGTCTTGATATGCTGTCCCACTTTTCCGGTATCCACCTGGAAAATAACTGTGACTTTTTACAACCTTTGAAAAACACGATTTACCTCAAATTCCATTTTCTTTACCAATACTTTTCTCAATGGTGGTCATAAAATTAGCCCTGCCACATATTATGAGTAACATCATCAACCTAAAATCTCAAAAATGTCATTGTTTACTTCCCAATGATTAATTTAGTAATGTCTTTTTAACAATTTAAGGAAATTCATATTGATAATAGGTTGTTTGAGCTTTACCCATATTCACCCCATGTTGTGTTACTAATCAACCACCCACACAGATCAAATTTATAATTTATTTGCAAACAATACAAAAACATTTCCAACATATACATATGCATACAATATGTGACAAAGAGATAAATTCGTATAAATTATACATCCATCTACAACTTTAATAATAATTAAAACAAAATCTATGTGAAACGACTCGAAATTCTTGGTATAAAATATCCATACAAAAATATGTGTACAAAATACTGTGCGACACAACAAATAATTTTTAAGAAGAATTTCAAGATTTTAAGATTTGCTACAAACACTCATTCGAACACTGAAATTATGCACCAATAAAACAATAACATGGTTATTGAGTAATTTTGTACTTAAGTACAAAAACAATACAGCTGATAAAGTTGCTTATGAAACCGTAATTTCATCTTCTGATTCAGAAAAGTCTGAGTGTTTGCATGAGATGCTGGAGTCAGTGCTATGTGATAGTTCGCGTCTTGGTGAGAGGCAAAAATGTGATGTATGAGGACTATCTCCGCAAGCATCGTCGTCTTCATCTTCATCATCCTCTGAGCACTTTTTACCCACATCACTGAGATCTGGGTGAGGATTGGTTTTGGTAGGCAGGGTTTGTTCTCGGCAGCCTCCAGCAGACAGCAGTTCCCTTTCCTTTGAATTTCTCCATTTCATGCGGCGGTTCTGGAACCAAATTTTGACCTGTTTGGAGAAAAGTTTTTTTTTCTTAGTAATTGAAGCTAAAATAGGCAAAAAGCAAATACATGTATATATACATATAATTGTCTTGATTAACACTAGACATCGCAAATAAAATGATAAAGTATAATTTAGAAATAGTTATTAATTAAAATTTCATCCTTACCTGTGAGTCTTTAAGTCCAAGTTTCGATGCAAGCTTTTTCCTGTCAGGCTTGCTAATATATTTTTGCCTTTGGAACATTTTCTCCAAAGCTTTGCGCTGCACGTCAGAAAACACTGCCCGTCGTAGCATCCCTCTTCTAGGCTTTCCTCTCGCCGCAAGAGGCCAAGGAAAAGTTCCAGGGATGGGTCCAACAGATGAAGGAGCTGGTAACAAAAGAAGAGTACATAAGGTAAATAATAGATTCATGGGCATGAACATTTAAGAGCATCACAACAATTTCAAAGAGATTTTTATTTTTTTTTTCACTCAGGAGGCTAAAAGTTAACATTGCGTTACTGAGGGCAATTGGGTGCTACTTTTCCCAGGGACAATCTAAAGTGCTGAATGATAGGGAAGAAAGAAATCTTTTCTTCATTATCATCATTATTTTGAATTTATTCTCTTGAAATGTCTCTCCCTGTTTTGAGTGAAATGGCACGAGGTGACTAATTAGCACATGGGCCGGATCCTCGCTGCATTGGTATGGTAAAAAGGTCTAGTATCCTTTTCTAGGAGCCCCAGAGTGAAGGACAGAGGAGTTAATATACCGTGAACGGTAATTGTGTAGTAATGAACTGGCTGAGAAAAGACTCAGGACAGACGGCTAAAGCCACATATTATTGCCACAAAAGGAGATTTACACTTTCAAACTGAACGCAACAGCATGCCGGAATACTGATGACCAGGGACCACGTTTTTTGCCCTCAAATAATTTTCATTAAATGAACACGAAAAGGAATTGAGGGCGCTCAAGTTGTTTTGTTAAGGTATTCAGCGTAGGCCCTGAAAAGAGTGAGGCCTATCATTTCGCGTCAATAAAAGAAAAGACTATATCTCTAATGCCTCCAAAAGAGCATTCTTAAAGGTGCTGTAAGCGATTTTTTTTTATGAAATGATAAAAAAATTTCCATATTCCCTGATATCAACGCATATCACACCCGTCTCTGTACTTTTCTCTGTAAAAAGTGAAAAGATTAGAGTTTGAGAATACTTCAGTGTTTTGCTACATAAATTCTATAACACTTAAAGGAAAGCTTACACCAACTTTTAAAGGAATATTTCGGGTCCAATACAAGTTAAGCGCAATCGACAGCATTTGCAGCCTTTTCTTTAAAAGAGCAAACATCAACATTACAGTGAGGCACTTACAATGGAAGTAAATGGGGGCCCAATTTTTGTGCGTTACAATACTCACTTTTTCTCAAGTATAACCACAAAACATAAACAACATGCGTGTAAACATGAAAAAAAAATCGACATTAGGCTACAGTGAGGCACTTACAATGGAAGTGAATGGTGGCCAATTTTTGTGCATTAAAATACTCACTTTTTCTCAAGTATAGCCAAAAGTCATAAACGACATGCATGTAAACATGATTTTAGTGTTATAAAATCACTTACTAACCTATTCTGTGTAAGGTTATAGCCAACTGAACAACATTGTGCCTATGACAACGTACTGTCAACAAACCATAAAGCCGTAAAGTGCTGTAAAAATTACAACTACACAGCTCAAATAATACATGAGACAAGTATTAATGTAAGTGCTGTTATAAAATTATGAGCTTCAAATTTCTGCATTTAAAACCTTCAAAAATTGGCCACATTCACTTCCATTGTAAGCCTCACTGTAACCTCGATTTTTGCTTTTAAAGAAAAGCAGGGAAGAGTCGAAATTGTTTTTTGTAATCAACATTGTGTCACAAATGCTGTCGATTGAGCTTAACTTGTATTAAACCTGGAATATTCCTTTTAAGCTTACTCAAGGAATGGCTCGTGACGTATACCACGTCCTCATCGAAGTCTCGAGTTGATGGCGCGAAATCAAATAGGCTATGTTTGGCAACGCATGTTTTGTTTGGTTTTACTGTCGCTTTTTGTCGGCGATTTTTTCTCTCCTCTGATTTCTCGGTTTCCATTCTAAACGCACAGCTCTTGATATTGTTCTTTTGCAACTCTTTCCAAACTACACCAGTCACACTCTATGTGGGCCTGTGATAATATTGAAACCGGTCAATGGTACCTAATGGGCAAATTAGTCCATGACTGGTGAACGCCCTTCTGTCGCTGGTAAAAAGTCAATCGTTGGCGGGTTTGTGGGAGGTTTGCCCTGGAGGGAGCGGACCAGATCGGTCATGGTGCTGACGGCATTGTTGGCAGTCAGCAGGCCGAAACGCTTTCTCTCGCCGTGGGAAAGTCCATGCAAAAGCGCAGTAGCACACTCGATACCGAAGGGAATGCCGTACAATGCGAGTAATTGCGGAATATGTCAACCACCACTATTGCCTTAAATAGCGCAATGCCTCCCTTCCATGCACAGACTATAAACAGCGCACTGACTAAATGCCACAGAGTTTAAACCTGAAATGGACAAAGCGTATTCCCTCTGAATACTCACCAGGAAAGTATGAGGAACGGACGAAAGGGTAGAACGATACATCGAAATAAGGTAAGGTGAATCCTTTGCCGTCAATGGAGGGGGGAGAGGCGGCTACAGAGAAAAGCAAAAATAAATTAGTGGTGGATTAAGAATGCAAAAATAGCCTATTAGGTCTACTTGCAAGAAAAATCCTCACCTTTCTTTGGCGACGGTGCCAAAATGGCACTTACCCCAAACTTTAGATAGTTTGGATCTTTAGACAGTGAAGTTTTTGGCGAGCAAGCACCTTTCTCTGTGGCACTGGGGCTGACTCTGTCCGATAGCCTGTGGTTATCCAGGATGGAAATGGTTGAAGGTGGCGGAGAGGCACATGGCGAGTGCACCCGTTGGTTCAAGTAATTAGTAGGTCTGTTGACGCGCAGCAGGTCCTCCACCAGAAAACTGGGGTACACGGGGAAAGCTGACTGCAGAGGCGAGTGCAACGATGCAGCGGGACGCATAAATGCAGAATGTATGGCAGGTGGTGCAATAACACTGGGGATCATCATTGTCCCGTCAATGGAATGGCGAAAATAAGAAGATACAGTTACTCCTGGTAGTACTAAAAAGTCTCTTCTGCTAAGCTCTGAACTGAAAGAGAGGCGATTTGCTTCTGGGGGTCTCCGTTTGAGAAGGGGCCCTTTATATCTAGGCCCCTGCAAAGGTCCTTTGAGGACGGACAGCCATAACAATGAGGCTCAATAAAGTCCTCTGTTTGAGTCCCATTGAAAGATGCCTCAGAGGAGGCTGATTGGTCCGACAGAGCAATTTATGACTGGATTAGACATTATACGATTTCCATGGGCAGTGCATTTTCGCTTAACAAAGAAGATGTGGTCATAAATTTTACATATCGGCCAACTATTTATTTATTTGTATTTATTTTTTTATTTGTTCATTTTTATTAATTTATGTAGGCCTACGATAGGCTACAATGAATAGCCTACGTGTTAGACTCAATAAAGTGAAAAACGAAAATAATAAATAAAGGTAAAAATGATAGATAGATAGATAGATAGATAGATAGATAGATAGATAGATAGATAGATAGATAGATAGATAGATAGATAGATAGATTACTGTAGTCTAAAACAGAATGTTTAAATAATTTACGGAAATATTTAAAGCGTAAATGCTCTATAGCCTTTATATGCACAGTTCTTATCCTGTTGCATGTTCAGTTTTTTTTTTTTTTTTTTTTTGGCTGCCAAGAATGATCCCCGATTAAACCCCAGTTTAATAACATTTAAGCTTTATGCTTCTGCAACAATCCAATCTGGGCTCTGTCACGGAGTACAGCTTTAAATGGATTTGTGGCAGAATCGCCATGACAGATGTGTTAGATATATCCCCCGTGTTTGAAACGGGGCAAGTCTTCATTCACTTTTGCCGGGGCCTCATTTTACACACTCGCGAGACGTGTGCAGCTCTGTTTGAACCGTGAACTATCACTCTCAGCTGCTCGCTCCTTGCTTTCTTTTAGCCTCACAAAGATCTCGGGAAAAACAAATGCACACCAAGCTCTGTTTCTATAGGCGAGGCTTATTCTGCCAGTTTAACCGCATGAATAAATGTAGGCCTACATACGGGATTTGAAACGCATGCGTAAGAGGCGCATTTAAACTCGCATTAAACTGTTATGAGAGATTGAACACCCGTGAGTTTTCTGAACCGATTGATGCTGAACCTTATATTTCAAGCATGGACTTTGCACTATATTAAGCCAAAATGTATATACCAAATAAAATGTAATGTGAATGTAATCAACTTATAAGGGTTAGGCCCATAAATGGTTGTTAAATTATTAAGCATCATGTATTAAGAGATCAGCAGCCTAGTTTAGTAGCATATTAAAACAAGAATATACATCAGATTTTAGTGACATTTTAATTAGTTTGAATCTACTTATAGGCTACTGATAATAAGCACGGAATATGTAATACCGATTGTTAATTACACTGAAAATATTATTAATAATCAAAGTTGTAATTGTTAAAGTGTCGTCCATGTAGTGCAGTCATTTAAAAAAAATTATATAGTTTAAATTATTTCATTTTGTATGTATTAGGATCTACTTTTAAGACATTAAAACTTAAAATAGGACCTAGTTTAAAGACAGTTGTGGATAATCTTCACATAGGACGCGTTTTTGAATAAAATTATATACTGACAGAGTAGAATGGGTCTAGAAATGCGTTTTTAAGAGTTAAAATATTTTTAACTTGACAATCCATCTTAAAAACGCAACGCTCTTGAAAAACAAAACAAAGACAAAAACAGCGAGACGGAAAAATACGTCCTTCTAACGCATGTGTGCATATTCCATTTACAACGAGCGCTTCAATCCTTTGTGAACGCCCCCTTAGCCAAACCAAACCAAAAAAAAAAAAAAAACTTTGCCAAACCAAGTTGCCATGAAATCCAAAACGAATCAGTCTCACAGCTACAGAGACTAATATCGGCCTTTTTGTGACAAGGACTGATTTCATATTATTGCCGACACTGCTTTTGATAATGTGGTACCATTATTCGTCCAAGAATCGGAAAATATGTTATTCTTAAAAGTAAAGGAGGTCTGAATGAATAAAGAGCTGTGACTAACAGCGGTTGACTAGTGCGTCCAGATGTGTATTGTTCCGCGCTAACTCCTCTGAATAAGCTCCAGCGCTTGTTTTTTCAACAATCCTTGCTATTCCACAGTCCCAAACTGCGTGTTTTAACCAAGTATTTGAAGCTGAATATCTTTATGAGATTTGGTGTGAAGGCTGCACTCCTCTACATGCAAGAAACACACAGGTGGCTCATTGACTAATAAGCTTGTCTGAGGTGGTAACAAATCTTTAAAGATCTTGTTAAAACACTTATATCAAGTTCTTAGAAATTTAATCTTTGTGTCCAATTTGGTTAAATACATTTTTTGAAGAAAAAAAAAAGAAAAAAACTTGACAGCATTTTCTACATTATATCTTTTTACCATGGTACCATTTTACCATCAAGTATTAAAATATTTTCACTTTACTGTTAATTCATGAGAGTCACTAAAAACGAATAAGATGACTGTATGCCTGTCCTTTAATTGCACATACACAAGAACTGAAATAGTTAACAGGGTCCAAACTGACCAAAGGGGACACAGATCACATAAACCTGACATGCAAACTAACTGCAACAAAACTACATAAAATACCTCTGAATTCATAATAACTATTTAAATGCCCCATTTACTTAAGACAATTAGATTTTTCTAGTAATTACATCATTAGGGTTTACAGTGTTTTAAAAAAAAGTCATTATTAGTGTTTCAAACAAATCAGTATAAATAGTTGTATTATATTTATATACATATCATGATTTTTGGCTAACTATGTGTTGGTTATGCTACATGACTTTGCATTTGTCAGCCAAATCAATCATATTTTAGAGCACAATTTTACACTGCTAACTTTTTGAGAAATATTGATAAAATATATTTTTCCGCACCACTCATGCCAATATTTATTTTTTTCAAGAATTTCTGCTTTTAATATATATATATATATATATATATATATATATATATATATAAATTACTTTAAACTCAGAAATTGAAAATATGCACATCATAGAAGAAGTAATTGTTTTGAGTGAAATATTTTTTTTTTTCTTTTGGTATTTGTGAATCCTTTAATTGATCTGGACAAAAATGAGCATCATGTCATTGACCCAGGTACTCATGGTCCCTTCCTCTCATAGACTATATTTTCAATAAACTGTAAATGGTTTTGAATGTTTTAAGTTAAAATGTAGGTTTCCTACATGTAACTAAAACCTTTGTTTACTTAAGCCTAAAATTGCTGTCAGACATTGTGCTAGTGAGAAATACCCACAAGACAGCCTCCGTGAAATTGTTTCTTTCTGATCAGTTTTTGTCCACACTCGTTTACATAATTATTTAACTGGACTTCCCATAGAATGCTCTTGTGCTTAAACTAAGCTAATTATAATAACTATAGACTAATCTTAACCCAAATTCTAACCCTACAACACAAGAAATCATTAACAATATTTGTGAATCTTTTTCACATTTGGGAACCTCCCCAAAGGGGTTTTGTTAGATTATTTAGATAACCTATATCTAGGTAATCCACCACCTATGTAGGTATCTAACTGGGGACTTCCTACAGATCTTTACTGTGCTGAAATTAAGCTATTTTATTTGATCAGACTAACCCTAAGCCTAACTTTCAGTATTCTAGAGGCATATTTCACCCAAAAATGAACATTCTTTCATCAGTTACTCATGCCATCCCAGATATGTACATATGACTGACTTTCTTCTGCAGAACACAAATGAAGATTTTTATGAAGATATGAGGAATATCTCAACTCTTTTGGCCCTCACAATGCAAGTTAATGGTGACCAGAACTTTGAAGCTCAGAAAAGGACATACAAGCAGCATAAATGTAATCCATATGACTTCAGTGGTTTAATCCATATATTCTCAATCAATATGATAGGTGGTGTGCCGAGTAGGTGGCAATATGCACAAAGAATGTGAATCACCAAAAACAAAAGAAGAAGAATTTGAAAGTGAAAGATTTATATATATATATATATATATATATATATATATATATATATATATATATATATATATATATATATATATAAGGAAATTAAATATTGATCTGTTTCTCACCAGAAGAAAGTTATAAACATCTGGGATGGCATGAGGGTGTGAAAATGGTAAGATAATGAACAATCCCTTTAAGAAGTGAATTAGGAAATCATTCATTTTCAGGACATCCAAAAATGGTTTCTCAGAGTTTATTAACGTCTGGGGACATTTCCAGCAATTTGTCAACCGAAGTCGTTAGAATCACATACATGCAACTTCACCAAAAATTATGAGACAGATTTACAAGACAAAGACTAAAATCCTTTTATGTTTTTATAAGTGCGTTTGTTTTAGTTTTTTTGCTCTGAAAATCCTTCTTTTGTTGGAAACTAGCAGATGGTTAGCTGGAAACATGGCTTAGTCTCGATGACCGAAGCTAATTTCTAATAGCTGTGGAAGCTTTGCACTTTTTTTCCTTTTAGCAAAGAGTAAAAACAGCTGGTGGGATTTGATTAAACCCATTAAATGCACATTTCCAAGATATTATCCCCCTCCGGAACACCTCGACTTAAGTGTGGACACTGGAGAGGCAGCTTTGGTGTACCGGTTCTTTAATGGACTCTTATTTTACAACATTAAATCAATAAACTTGCACATTATCTGGCATCAGAATTGCCTAGTTAAGAGAATGGCAAAGTAAATATTCCATTCGTCCGTCCGTCTGTCCATCCAAAGTTGAAGTCAGAAGTTTACATACACTAAGTTAACTGTGCCTTTAAGCAGCTTGGAAAATTCCAGAAAATGATGTCAAGCCTTTAGACAATTAACAAATTATCTTCTGATAGGAGTTGTATTGAACTGGAGGTGTACCAGTGGATGTATTTTAAGGCGCCTACCTTCAAACTCGGTGCTTCTTTACTTGACATCAATGGAAAATCAAAAGATTTGTGGACCTCCACAAGTCTGGTTCAGACTTGGGAGCAATTTCCAAACACCTGAAGGTACCACGTTTATCTGTACAAACAATAGTATGCAAGTATAAACATCATGGGACCACACAGCCATCATACCTCTCAGGATGGAGACACATTCTGTCTTCATAGAGATGAATGTAGCTTGGTGCGTAAAGTGCAAATCAATCCCAGAACAACAGTAAAGGACCTTGTGAAGACACTGGAGGAAACAGTTAGATGAGTATCTATATCCACAGTAAAACAAATCCTATATCGACATAACCTAAAAGGCTGCTCGGCAAGGAAGAAGCCATTGCTCCAAAACCACCATAAAAAAGCCAGACTACAGTTTGCATGTCCACATGGGGACAAATGTACTTTTTGGGGAAATATCCTCTGGTCTAATGAAACAAATATTGAACTGTTTGTCCATAATGACCATTGTTATGTTTATGGAGGAAAAAGGGTGAGGCTTGCAAGCCGAAGAACACCATCCCAACCGTGAATCATGGGGGTGGAAGCATCATGTTGTGGGGTGCTTTGCTGCAGGAGGGACTTCACCAAATAGATGGCATCATGAGGAAGGAAAATGATGTGGATATATTGAAGCAACATCTCAAGACGTCAGCCAGGAAGTTAATGCTCAGTCGCAAATGGGTCTTCCAAATGGACAATGACCCCAAGCATACCTCCAAAGTTGTGTCAAAATGGCTTAAGGACAACAAAGTCAAGGTATTGGAGTGGCCATCATAAAGCCCTGACCTCACTCCGATAGAAAATTTGTGGGAATAACTGAAAAAGCATGTGCGAGCAAGGATGCCCACAAACGTGACTCGGTTACAACAGTTCTGTCTGGCGGAATGGGCCAAAATTCCAGCAACCTGTTGTGAGAAGCTTGTAGAAGGCTTCCCAAAATTAAACAATTTAAAGGCAATTCTATCAAATACCCACTGGGAATGTGATGAAAAAATAAAAGCTGAAATAAATAATTTTCTCTACTATTATTCTGACATTTCTCATTCTTAAAATAAAGTAGTGATCCAAATTGAGCTAAGACAGAGAATATTTTCTACGATTGTATGTCAGGAATTGTGAGAAACTGAGTTTAAATGTATTTGTCTAAGGTGTATGTAAACTGACTTCAACTCCTGTCTCTCTGACTGACTGACTGGTGATTTGCATCGCCAAAAACATAGAGAACCGCTGACAAGCATTAAATCGATATTAACTCAGCATTTAACATAAGCCTACAAAACCTCAGATATTTTATACAAAGCTTTTAGTGCGCCTAGTCTCGGTCCACCTGTTCTTTGATATGTCAGGCAACCAACACGCGTTTGGTCACAGCAGGGATTAAAGTTTTTTCTTTGCCCTTCAGTGTTGAACCCTCCATTGGTTGTCAACGCTCAACGTGTCTGAAGGTTTAGTTGAAGAAAAGACTGGGATGGTAGAGACAATTTTTCTAAGACTATTACATTCAGATGTCCCTCCTATTTGGTTGGGTGCATAACAGGTGCTGTTATAATCCTCTTTACATAGTTATTGTCCTCTGGATTCAAAAACAGGAACAAGCCAAGCTATTCACTGCTTTAAAGGCCATTTTTTTATTTCACTGACAGCTTTGGCTTCTCTGAATCAGACCTTTTGTGCATAAATTTTTGTCCATGACTGAATGCAAATGTAATTGCTTATTGATGACCAAACATTCTAGATAGATTTTGTCTTATATTTGCTATAACTCAAAGCACATTTTAACAATCCTGAAAACACAGAATCATTGCTTTTGTTTTCTATAAGTGACTACAGACAACTTTGCAACTGATAAAAATGTAGATCTCGTACAAGCCATAGGCAAGGATCTGATACTAGTGTTGTGATATAAACACTAATATGTTGCTATACCTGAACTAGTGTGATATATCAATACAAGCTAATTTAATAACACTGTATTGCCAAGAAAAGCATATTAGGAGATCTAGATTCCACCCATAAAACATTTGAACTTATGCTAATGTGTAAAGTTAATGGCTTCTGCTGATGGAGAATTAAATACTCTATTCTCCACTAATAAAAGTAGATATCTTTCACCAGCTTCCAGAAGAATAACAGGAGAATTATTGAATGGATTTTAAAACTTTGCACTAACCAAATACATTTAAGGTTCAAACATTGCATAGTTTCAGATTATTATGATGTTTTTCAAATCCTGTGAATTTAGCCCAAGTATGGAGTAAATATACATGGATGAGGCCCAGCAGCATTTAAAAATAATTTTACCGAAGGACAGATGGATGCCAGTGCCTGTTGCCCAGCCTACACTGACACGTTTCTGTGCACATAATCACATTTTAAGAGAGTGTGGGTACTTATGTCAGTTTGCGTCTTGTCACAGCCGGAGAGCGCTGGCTGGTCACAGTGCCTTAATCTCCCCCGCTTCACTTTCTAGAGGGACAAACCCCCAGAAAGCCTAATTTAATTCACAAAAAAAAAAATACAAAATTCAGTGAAGCAAGCGCTCTGACACATTTGCATAACAGCAGAAAAGTTTTTGTGAGTGTGTGTACTAGTATAACAATATCATCATGTGTCCTCTATTGAAAGGTTTGTGAATGTGGATAATAACAAAATAAAAGTTTCAGAACTTTTTTTTGTATTTCTATTTACTGAAAAAATAATGCTCTGCTTGCCTGTGCAAAACTTGCCACCACAAGGCTAGAAACTGTACACTAGTTGTGGGTGGTTGCCATGGGCATTGGTGGTTATAAGGGGGTCCAGGTTAGTTGCTAGTGTGTTGCTAGATGGATACTTACTGGCCAAAGTAAAGCAAGCTCACCTCCAAGTCAATTAATTTTGTTCCTTATGGCTCAGGTCCCCTTCTTCAATGTCAGTCTATTGGATTTTTTCCCCTATTTTCTTGGCCAATTTGTACATCCGTTCACCTAAAAAACTAACCGCATACCTATCTTCAAATCCACATTATTTGAGGTATCTTTATATGCCAATGGCACAAATGGCATGAAACAAGCTATTGCACCAAATTTAGCAAGCAGTACGATCCGCAACCTAGTCATATAGAATTAAAGTTTTGCAGCATTTTCCTGGTGAACATAATGCTACTTGATGTGCTACAACATCTGAGCTTTTTATTCACTTTCACACATATCACAACTACAACGGCTGATTGTGACTTTGTAAACACAAATTTTTCGCACTGTTACTCACACACACACATTTTATGATTTAGAAACACGCATCATTTGACAAGCGCAGAGGTAGAAAGTAATGGATTACAACTACTCTTGTTACAGTACTTGAGTACATTTTCAAATTTTTCTAATTTTAATATAAATAAGTAATAGTACTTTTACTTGAGTTGATTAAAAATGCATTATTCGACTTTGCTACAGATATTTTTCACCACAATTACAAAGTACAAAAAAATATAATATTTCAGTTCCCCTTCTGTCACTCACTCAACACGTCTGGCATCCGTGCCCAGACTTCTGAAACCTCCTCGTCTGGCCCCTGGACAGAACGTGGAAGATCTGAGTGACCTACCACCTGCTGTCGTAGACACGATCAACCAAGCCAGAGCTCCCTCCATCAGGCAACTTTATGCCCTGAAGTGGCGCTTGTTCGCGAATTGGTGTTCTTCTCGATCTGAAGACCCGCAGTGAAGCGCAGTTCGGTTAGTGCTCTCATTTCTGCAAGAGAGGCTGGAGGGCAGGCTGTCCCCCTCCACCTTGAAGGTGCATGTAGCCACTATCATGGCCCACCACGACTCAGTGGACGGCAAGTCCTTGGGTAATCACGACTTCATTATCAGGTCCCTTAGAGGTGCCGGAGGCTGAATCCACCCCGGCCAAGCCTGTTCCCCTCCAGGGATCTCTCAGTGGTCCTCTCGGGCCTTCAGAGACCCCCCTTCGAGCCACTTGACTCAGTTGAGCTCACGGCCCTCTCCTTGAAGACGGCCCCTGTGATAGCACTAGCTTCCATAAAGAGGGTTGGGGCCCTGCCACAAGTGTTCTTTACTGGGGTAGGGCTCCACAGGCTTAATTCCCTCTTCAGGCAACTCCCTGTGATGTATTTTCCACGGTACAGTCCTCCTGTCGGTGGAGCCGCGTCTCCCTTGGGCAGTCCCACTGCCCCCGGTTGCCGTGTTTGTAGAGCTCCTCCCTCATAAGGCAGGACCTACCACTGCGCCGCTTGTGGCTTCACAACCCACATGTCACCTCCCCCTAATCTGGCCAGGATGTGGCCTCTGCAGGGTCTTTTCCCCCTGAAAGAATAGGATTTGCATCCAATGCATCTCGTAGCGTCAAGATGCTACTTGCCGCTTCACACTCTATGCAAGAGACATAGAGAGAGAAAAGGCCGTGGCTGCCGGGCTTGCTACCATGCTAGTCATGTAGCATCTGTTCCCCTCTCAGGGGTAACACGGTCTAGTACATGGCTCTTTAGAATGGGACCCTTTGTGTCACTTCATTCGACACAACGTCGAGTGAGTGACAGAAGGGGAACATCACGGTTACTGTTGTAACCTCCATTCCCTAAGGGAGGGAACGAGACTTTGTATCCCTTCTGCCACGTCACTAGACCTACCACTGTAAACAGCCGTACCTTATTCTCGCCTCCTCAGTGCCAAAACCTGACTGACAGATGCACACCCGCTTCCCCTTATACCCTATGTCCGGTGGCAGGACATGCAAATTCTGTCTGCCAATTTCTCATTGGCCTTTTCTCAAGTTCAGAGGTACGCAAGGCTCCCAAGGGAGACCCCTTGTGTCACTCATTCGACACAATGTCTCGTTCCCTCCCTAAGGGAATGGAGGTTACAACAGTAACCATGACGTTTTTTGGGGAAGAAGAAATCGGCAAGTTATTAGCGCTCAATCTGTTCATAAACTAAAACATGCGCGGCATGATGGAAGTCCCCGGACACAGCCTCATGAGCACAACAGCTTGCATAAACTGCCTCCGGTGTCCTTTCTTCTCTAGCTTCTTCAAGACTTTCTGCCCTGTCACTATACAAGAACTGTAATACTGTGATAAAATGTAGTTTGACATAAGTGGGGATATTTGTTTACTTGCTACTATATGCCTAAAACAAAGTGTTTAAACACCTTAGAAAGATACAATGATAGTAGTATCAGAATTTAATTAAGACTATATTATTACAACTGTAATACAATAATACATATACAGAACAACCACTTTTAGTGTTTGAATCAATTATATCTCACACTGAACACTTTGAAATGTTTATTTTTGCCTTATTGTATTCAGTTGGCATGTAGGAGTTGATAACAGTTTGCTTAATAATCTCATTCCATATCTGGATAGTTGCTGCAATATCATAGAGCAGTGGTTCTCAACCTTTTTTGAACAAACGCCCCCCTGACCTCTTCATGATTCTCTTAACGCCCCCTAAAAAAAAAAAACACTTCAGAAATACTATTACAGCCAAACAATTGCAACACTGATACCTGAAGCCTGAGTTTTTGGTAAAAAAAAAAAACTGAAACAGAAGTTTCTTATTGTATTTAAACTACATGTAAAAGCCTCAAGTTGAGTAATATTGTGTTTTGAAAAAATGCAAAAACACATGGATTGTTTGAAAGGTATTGCAAATGTATTTAGAAATTCAAACAAATTCAGGCTGACACACAAATTTTTTAAGATGAACCAATCACGTGAACAATAACGTAACTAACCTAAATGGCCAATGAAAAAGCAGCGGTCGTTCGCGCACTCAATTAGGCAATATATACTAGGCTTCAAATTTGAATAGCCTACAAACGGTCATTTGATTTCAAATGACGAACAAAGACGACAACAGCTCGGCCACCTGAACTGAACCGAAGAAAAAAACGACGTCAAAAACAGCCACTTTTTTTTTATTAATTACGGTCATTAGTGTGAGCCCTGAGCACTAATTATGCGCCTAATTATGTATTCCGCGTTATGTACAGAAAAAGCCGGTGAAAGCGCCTCTATTTTGCGCTGAAAATTCTCCGCCTCTTAAAAGCATGTGTAACTTAGGAAGCGGCTCTCCTGGCATATCCTCCTGATGAAGTGGCAGCAGTAATCCGAGCAAGACGAAGACATAGGCTAAGGAGAAGAGCTGAAAAGATTTTTGCGCAGGCCGCCTGTTGAGTACCTCTGAGTAACGCCCCCCATTTGTGCCTGAGCACCCCCCTCTCTGCTGCCTCGTTCACACCGCCCCCCAACACTGTCCAAACGCCCCCTAGGGGGCGGTACCGCCCCCGTTGAGAAACGCTGTCATAGAGGATCAATTTCCTCCTCTGTGATATTGCATTATATTAGTTTTGTACATTATATTCACTTAATAGCTGAAATACTTGGACATAACTACTTGGAGAATAATCCTGAAATAGGAATGTGTTTCAGTCACAATGCACACTATTTAGTTAGAGATGATTTAGAGACATTTATAATGTATAATGTTGTATTCTCAAAATGTTCTGTTTGTCAAAGAATCCTCTTGCAGCAATGCAGATCTTTGGCATTTTGAAACTGCAAGTTTAGGACCTGTGAGGAGTCTGTATCTCCAACTAGAGACTGTGATTTACTTGTCTTTTTGTTCTGCATCAGGCTGTCCACTTCATTCTCTATCCTGGTTAGAGATGATTTTTTTCAATACAGAAATGCATGGAATAGCCGTCATCTCTCTAAAACAATAGACTTTAGGAGAAAATAGAATTTCAGGAGAAATGTATTTCTATCAGGATG
This sequence comes from Xyrauchen texanus, assembly GCF_025860055.1. Lineage (NCBI taxonomy): Eukaryota > Metazoa > Chordata > Actinopteri > Cypriniformes > Catostomidae > Xyrauchen > Xyrauchen texanus. Next base: position 15,221,138 of record NC_068276.1, read on the forward strand.
ATTCGCAGACATGAGTGAAATTTAAGATGACATTTATTTGATGAATATAAAACAGAAACGTAATGTCTCTCTTTGGCGTAGGCCCCGTCTGGCGGTTTGAAGAAGTTGTACTCTGAACCGTCATATCCTGCCAGAGGCAGGGGCGAGGAGCCTACCCCCATGCAGGACGGGAATCAACTGGTGGTGGTTGGGTGGTGGAGGTTGCCATGTTAACACACTGAATCAGCAATGTGAAGTGTGAGCAGACTTTTAAAGCAATGGCTTACATGTGATTGGCTGGAAATTACCCAGCTAATGGTGCGATGATATACAGCTGATATACAGCAATTATGAGTTGTTTGAGGTATCTTTGCCGAAAGGTGAACAACATGCGTAAAGCCATACAATTATGGTGATGTTGTGTGCAATCCCTTCGTCGAAAGAAAACAACATTTGATATGAAGACCCTCCGACGAGGGAAGAGTTGTTTGATGTTTATCTTTTCAGAAAGGTGAACAACGTGCATAGAGCCATACAATAATGGAGACATTGCGTGCAATACCCTTCGTAGAAAGATATTCCATGAGGCTCAAGTCCTCAAACGAGAGTGGCCGTTGTTTAATGGCTATCTTTGCCAAGGTGAACATCATACACAAAGCCATACGATAGTGGCGATGTTGTTGTGCAATACCCTGTTGAAAGATAGCCTGTTATAGTGTGGGCTTGTGCAATACCTATGCAAAGGAACCATGCTTGAGATTATGGAAGCCCTGGCGAGGAGGGTAGACATAGTTATGCGCTATCCTTGCGAACAGTGGGCATGCTTGAATTGAATCATTGTGTAGGGAAGAATGTGCTGGGAGATAGCCACCAACCACCACCAGGCATGAAGACTTATGTCTGATGGAGAGTTGAGCTTGTTTGATGATTTGGGTTAGGTCGACTATATTTCAGGTAGGATTAGGAAGATCAGCGGCCGAGCATCTTGACAGTGGATTCCAGTATACCTTGAAGAGCACCAGTAGAAGCTGCTCCGATGCGAAAGGAGTACCCCGAGAAGACGTGAAGGGAGAGACCATAATGTTTTAACTAGTGGCGCTACATGGGAGCTAAGGATGCTGTGATGAATAGGGGAGGAAATTTGAGATGTCTAGTGTGAAAGCAAAAGGAAATGAATATGCATGCTGGGAGATCAGAACGGAAAATGGCTGAAATAATGAAGTTGCAGGAAATGCTCTGCCATGTCAGACATCTCATAAGGGACATGATGGTTTGAGGGGGACTGGCCTTTATTGATAATAGTGACAACTGCGGAATTGTCACATAACTACAACGTGTTTGCGTGTCCAAAGTAAACCCCATATAATGCTGGCCGTGATGATGGGATACATTTTAAAGAGAGCAGATAGCGTAGGAAGCTATATTAAAAAAAATAAAATGTCTGGCCATTTCTCTGTGAACCATGATCCTAGAAGTAACCCCTGAATCCTGTGGAGGGAGCCATGAAAAGGGACATGTCATCCGGAGATTCGTGGCTGCAATCATCGATTGATATATAGGAGAGGTTGTCTACGGAATGTGCTAGTGTGAGGAGATGGAAAACGGATGAGCAGCCTTGAGGAATGATGCACATGGCAAAATTGAGGTGGCATAATAGGGACAGGAGATCGCGTTATGAGACCCAAACGGACCAGGAACAACGTGCAAGTAGACGTGATCCTGTTGAGTTTCTTTGGACAGGGAAGCTTGCGTGTTTAGAGAATAGAGCGTGATGCCTAGAATTTCAAGAGACATGGACGTTTTTTTTGGTTTTTTAAGATAATGTCTTAGCTTCGTAAGCGTCATAAGTGTTCTGTTGTTGGCTGTAAAGTGAACATAAGTCTTCATGTACTCCCGGCATCAGAGCCACTGAAGACGCTGTGGACAAAGTTTTGTTTTTGAAGGAAATGTGCCCCAAAACATACAAAAATATGTGTATGTTTGTGCAAATAATTTTACACCGGATTGCTTTGTGAATGAGTGTCATTATAAATCAAGGATCATCAAAAAATTTGATTCTCAAGCTTGGATCAGTACCAAATGTTCAGGTCCAGCTTTACATCCTGAAGATGTATCGCACTTTATATTTTGTGAATGTTTGCAAATCGCCTTTCCGAATGTGCTTGATAGCTGATTCCACGGCTAATGCAGCTAAAGTTACCATTGTCTCTGATTGTATTCACGAAGACCAGATATACATATATATTCATACAGATGTGGCTGAACGCTGTCAGTCATATTGGTTCTAATTTCTTGTTGCTATAGTGTCTGAAGCGCGAGCTGTCAAGGCACAGCCCTCTTCCGTAAAGGGGCGGGTAGCAGCAGCTCATTTGCATTTAAAGAGACACACAAAATCAGCAGGTTTTTGATTTCACCCAATAGGAGGCATTTACAACATGGTATAATAAATGATCTGTGGGGTATTTTGAGCTGAAACTTCACAGACGCATTCTGGAGACACCTGAGACTTATATTACATCTTGTAAAAAGTGGCATAATAGGTCTCGTTTAATGGTAACAAGATGATATTAATGAGCTTGACTCGGCACAGGTTTTATCCAGTGATTGCCAGATCTACTTACCTAATACTAAAATGTAACGTCCCTGACCATGCACATTAAAAGTGAACGCCATCATTTCGAAATGCTTTGATACTTATAAGTAATGTAGTTGTACTGACATGACTGTTAGACTCATGAGCTTTGAAATTTTAAACATTGATAAAGCCCCAATGCTTGAAGATCTCCATAGATTGAAACGTGGTCTGAACAAAGTTGAGTGAATGATTTATGAAGATATACCATACAAACTTCTGCACTTTAATGATGCCTGAATAAGTAATAAAATGTAAATATGCTGTGAAATGGGAATTACTCCCTGTATGACCTGATCATATCGCGATATGCATTACGCTGGTAATTCAATTATCTGATGAATAAGGGGATGAGGTGCGGAGCCTACCGATAGGTGTCAGAGGGGCGTTGTCGTGCTTCCGATGAGAATGTGGAAGTACGTATAGAGTAAGAAAGCGCTACGTTTTACGGATCAACATTAATGCGCACTTGAAGGTGCTCAAGTAGGGAACACCACTCGAAATGTTGTACCGAACTAAATAAATAATTTTTAAACAAGGACCCTTTCGCAAGACTTTAGTGAAGGCTATATTAAACTGTGATGCCATGCTCCCTTGGAGTGCCCATGTCATGAGCTCTGTCTTTCCTAGGGAGTAGGGCATAGCACCCACTATGTGATTAGAGCAAAGGCAACCAACAAAACAGGGATATCTTACTTAGTGGAGTGATGGGAACCCGTACAATAAGCACTGACTGTAGATGATGATATGCCTGAATAATGACCTTAATTCCCCGATGGGGAACACTGTTGCAACACGGTGAATAACATACGAGTGAACCTTGACCGAGTCATGTGATTATGCTGTGAACGAGCCTTCATTATGAGAGCGTATGCGCTGTTGACATGAAATACTGGCTTTTGATATTGATGTTATGATGAACAGACAACATGGCAACTTATGATGAACAGACAGAATGGCAACAGAAGACCTACACCCATGACTAAATCAGTATATGTAATACGCAGTTAACAGAATTTTTTAATTATTAAAAAATTTAACAGGCAGCCAAAGTAACGATGACAAAATTGAGCTAATGTGATCATATTCCTTGGTTCTATTTTTAACCAATTGAAGTCTATTTATTGAACTTGCACGACATCCTCCCAGTAATGCATTACAATAATCTAGTATTGAGGTCACACATCAGCAACATGTGTCATAACTGTGGAAGAATGCTGTTCTACAAACATTGGAAATTTTATTTTAAAAGGACAGATTGGTATAAAATATAACACCCATGTTCTTCACTGTAGAAGACGATTTAACAGTACATCCATCGAGAGTCAAATTATATTTTAGCTGCTTATTTTTAGAGATTTTTGGTCCAATAATTAGTACCTCTATTTTCACTTAATTTTCTTGAGATCAGACTGACTAAATGTGCTACTTTTCTATAAAAAATGTCTATGGTTGAATCTAGGAAATATAGTGCTTCACAGGGAAGCATATTGTTCCAAGCACTGAGCTGTGAAAATGTCTCAAATCACCTTTTCACACCATCAGCTTTTATTTTTCTGCACCACAATGGAAGAAAGAGCAATACACGAGATCTGTCGGTTTTCAGATGAACAAATGTCTTGTTTTTTGAATGGAAGAGGATATGGACTTTTGAACCAGGATACAGGCAATTTCAGGTTAAAAGCGGTGAGCTGTTATGAACCCTGTGATTATCGCATCATATTCATGTTCAGGTACTTTAGTCAGGCAAAATGTGCTAATGAGCATTGACTGACTTTCCACTCGGGCACAGCAGTGGGCAGCCCCCTGATGGCAGCACCCCAGTGTGACCAAAGCTTTGCTTGCTTTAAAGCATGACAGCCATTCATGTCCATCAAATTGGTCATGTGCACTGACATACAGTTATATAGACTGATCACATTATGTATCGCTTTAGTCCCTGCCTGAATGAAAGAAGGGTTAGAAGCAGTGATGTCGAGGCCATATGCACATATACGCCGTATGCTTACTTTTTTCCCAGTGCTGTCGTAATAGTTTCCCTTTATCTGTATTGGATGCTGTTTTGTGAAACTGGAGATTCTTTGTTGTAATTGGTGCATTATCACTTGAATTCTGCCATTCCCCACACCTGACAACTGTTGTCACCACCATCATCGAATGAGGGAATTTATGACAGTGAGTGGAGAGAAGGAGTCACCGTCATGCCTAAGCAGTATTAGGTAAAATTTATAAAAAAAAAAATATGCCAAATGTCCAGTAAAATAAGGAATCATCCCGTAATTAAAGGAAAAAATTGTTATATAATTTTTTAATATATATATAAAATGGAAATGAAATACAAAAGTGAAATATGGTTCAACAAAATTCGGTAGAGGCTAATGTCAAAAGAAAATACAAACAAGGCATTAGCTTACCCACCTCGACACATACTTAATGCATGCTTATTTCATTCACAGCACCCTATGGACGTATGTACTTGCCCAAACCACTCAAAGCATCTTATGCATTTAACACATGCTTAAACACTCACAGTATTTTGCTTATTTCTAACCAAGCTTTAAGGACATGTATCGCAGTTCAAACAATAGAATTCTCATTATACGTGTTTACTTAATTGGAAAATACTCTGGGCTATTAATCATTAAATAAGATATGATTAATTCTCCACCTGGCTACATCTAATACAGATATCTGAAAGCCATATGAAACCCATAACTAGATGGGTTTAGATAAAATATTATGAAATTATTATATAATAATTCCTTTATAATATTCCAGTAGCTCAACTGGTAGAGAGCATGGTGCTAACAATGCCAAGATCATGGATTCTATTCCCAGGGAACACACCAACTGATTGAAATGTATACATTGAATGCACTGCAAGTCGCTTGGATGGATAAAAGTGTCTGCCAAATGTGTAAATGTAAATATATTGTCCCACATTTGAAATATCTAAGCCATTTTCAACAAGCCCTGGCAAATTTTTGATCATGTTCTTCGATGTCTATACCCTAAACAAGATAGGCCCTGAATAGAATATTATAAACTTTATCAAATAGACTTTTTTGCCCCTCATATTTTAAATATCTGGCGCGTTTTTGCCATTTTCTTTAACATTTTTGCACAAAGCCATTGTTAACTTTGGATCATGGTAGATACAGCTTTTCATCCAAGCTGAAATACACCATATATTCACAACTGTCATATTACCTACAAACATCTGTTCACCTTGCTACCATGTATGTCACTGCGCTGCACCCATAGAACAACGTTCTATTTTTGTATGTATGGCAAAAGGACGGCACTTAATGAATTTGCTCAAGTAAATTTTGTGCCCTTATCATTTTTAGTGTGTAGAAAGCATTTCATAAAGCCAATAAGGCAATTGAGGCGATACTCTATTGAGAAGATAGGTAACTGCTCAACAATATAGCATGGTTTGTCACACCTTATTGCTTCAGAAAAAAAAGAAATGTCACCCTAGTTTCATATCTACTATGTCAGCAACAGCATTTCTTTAACAAATTAGTCTTTGGCAAATCAATATTAAGAAAACATAGACCTTCGCTGGTATTGTCCATCATCTACTGGCAGTAACAGTATCAAGATTGCGTTGCAATCTTGTGTAAAAAAACAGCAGCATTGAAGGGGTTTTCAGACCAGTTGGCAAGCCAACACTTCTCCTTGAAGCACTCTTTTTTTCCTGGCCCCTGAACCCAATAATAAACCCAATACAGGCACAAAGAACCCCAGTTCCTTAGACTGACATAGAGGCCTGATGAGTCTTCAGCTAACACCAGCCATTCTTCTATTTAGAGCCTCTCCCCAAGTGGAAACTTATGACAGCGAGCTGGCCCTGATTAGACAAAGAAGGCAGATTAAATTTAGCATTGCTATCCCATTATAAAGCACACTGTCATTGTATCAAATGGGATCCCTCCATTGACACCAAAAGTGTGGATAGAGGCTTTCCAGCATGCAAGTCAACTGTGACCCTCAACAGTCTGAATTGTTGATTAGAATTGTACAGGGGGTTAATCTGGAGAAGAGGAGCATGATGGGAAAGTGAAGTTTCTAATTAAGGCCTGCCATTACCTCTATGTACACTTTCTCAGGCTTCTGGTGCAGTACAAGTATGCTGAAGTGGATTTGATGTTGGCTAATCAAAGTCTTATTCAGCACAGGCACTGCAAATGTTCCTCCTGCCTCTTCTTTTAATTGAAAATTCCAAGAGGCTGGGAATAGGACAGTTGCATCTATTAACATTGATAATATTTATTTTCCCCCAGTTGATTTGAAACTTTTCTGTCTTTTAATTCTTCTGTCTTTTTCAATTTGGTTTTCTTTCCATGTTATTGAAACTTAAAGGCATAGTTCATTCAAAAAATGGACATTCCTTCATCATTTGCTTACTCTCATGTTTATTCGAACCCTTATCACTTTTTTCTTCTCTTCAACACAAAAGAAGATGTATAAGCAGAATGCCGGCCTCAGTCACCATTCACTTTAATTTTATCTTGTTTTTCCATATAATGAAAGGGGATGGTGACTGAAGCTAACATTCTGCATAACATCTCCTTTTCCCGTGTTCAACAGAAGAAAGAAATTCATACAGGTTTCAAACAACATAGTGAAATAATGACAGTATTTTAATTTGGGGGTGAACTATCCCTATAACAACTGTATATTGTATGTGATACAGCATATCTCCTCCAGAATCCCCAGCATTGATTTTTATATTGAGACCATTAAGCGTTACCTTGAAGGTTTGTTGAGGGCCTCATTTGTCTAAAGTCATAAAACCTGTACAATTTGTACACAACCTGTACTTTTGTATTTATAAATTTTTTTTTAAATAATTTTTTGGTGATTGCCCATGCAAAAGTTGCTGCAGAGGGAGACCTCTAGCCAAGGCTTTAGAGGAGGAGAGCCCTCTGGTAGAGTGCGCCCTAAAAACCTACTGGCGAAGCTTGACCGCGCGCCTCATAGGCCGGGTCCCTCACCCAAAGTGACAATCCGGTCACGGCTTCAAAGTGAAGAACTGCTGCCCTGACTTTACGCCACTAGCAAATGCGGTGGACATAATTCTGAAGGGCACAGACTGGACAAAGTATGAGTAGTCTTAGCTGCTTCGGCATTACAAACGGCAGGGAGCAGAAGGCTTAGAGAATGACTGGCCAAGGGTCGCGAAAGGCACCTTGGGCAGGTAGTCAGGGTGAGGGTGCAAAGAATGCTTTTGGTCCTACCTGGGGCAACTCAAAACAGGCCGGCAAAAGAGACAGAGCCTGTAGGTACCCAAGTCTCCTTAGAGACGTAATTTCCATAAGAAAAAACATCTTGAGAGTCAGAGGTCTACCAAACGCTGACTCTAGAGGTTTTAAAGGGGGGTCTTACCCCATCAAGAGGTCCTAGCAAGGATGCCTCTTAGAGGGCACCCCGCCCACCAAGGTGTGGCAAACTGAAGTGGAGGCCACATAGAACCTGGCAGTGGTGAGGCAAGTGCCCGCTGACAGTTCTTTCTACAGAGACTCCATAACTGAAGCAAACTGGCAGTTAGCTGGTTCTGTAATATGAACTTATTAGAAGGAAACGCATGCAGGCACATTAGTGCCATGTATGCGCCACCACGATCAGCCCCCGGGGGGGGTATTGGCTCAGGGAGAAGTAGAGGAGACATTGCGCTATCAACATAGGCAAAGAGGTCCTCTTCTGCCCTGTAAAATCTACCCAGATCAGTTCCAAGTGGAGGGAGCCCTAGCACTTGAAATGGTCTCCATAACCTCAGGAGAAAGCCCTGCGAACCCTACAGGGGCCAAGCATGAAAGGATTCACAATTCGGGCCGGGGATGAATATGTCCCCTGAGCCTGAGAAAGAAGGTCCTCCCTGTTCGGAATCGACCAACGCGAACCGTAGAGGAGAGATATTAACTCCGAGAACCATATCCTGTTCGGCCAGCACAGCGCCATAAGTAGGAGGCAAGACCCTTGCTGGTGAACATTGGCCAAGACTCCTGGGAGCAGAGAAACCGGGGAAAGGAACGCATACAGATGCGCTGTGGGTCATGTATGTGTCTTAACTTCCAGACCCAAGGGGGGGCTGGGTGACTCAGTTAGAAGTAGAGGAGACATTGCGCTATTCATAGAGGCGAAGAGGTCCTCCTCTGCCCTAAGATCTCACCCAAACTTGTTCCAAGTGGAAAAAGCCCGGCATTTAAAATGGTCTCGATAACCTCAGGAGAAAGCCCCGTGTCCTTCAGTTGGTACCCTTAGGGGCCGAACATGAAAGATTCCACAATTCGGGGCATGGATGAAATATTGCCCTGTGCCTGAGATAGAGGATCCTTCCTGTTCAGAATCGCCCAAGGCGAGCCGTCGAGGGAAGAGATTAGCTCTGAGAACCAAGCCCTGATCGGCCAGTGCGGTACTATCAGTAAGAAGCAAAAAACCCTTGCTGGCGAACTCTGGCCAACTACTACCTTAGGGTGGAGTTTTCACTCCCCCGTTGGTATTTTCTGTCTGGACAGTAAATCTGCTCCCACATACGGGCATCCAGGGATATAAACTGCCCTGAGTGACAGGAGCTGCCCTGGCCCCAGGGAGAATCCGCCGCATCAGAAATACAGCTGACAAGATGGTTTATGTAAGAGGCTACCGCTGTATTACCCACCCGCACCAAGACATGGCAGCCTCAGGAGGGAGTATTTCAGGGCCAGACATACAGCCATCAACTCGAGACAGTAACTGTGACAACCGAGCTGATGACCCTCCTATCCCCTTAAGCTGGACGACCACTTAAGGCCGCTACCCAGCCCGTCAGGGAAACGTCTGTCGTAAGCAGCCTGTGACAACATGACACACCTAGAGTGGGACCCAATGTAGAAAACCGGGGTCTGAACCACATAGAAAGGGAACGAAGCCCGAGGCGCGTAACCCTTATTAGCCTAGGGGTTTGGCCCTTGGAAGAAATCCCCTGGCTTTGAGCCACAACAAAAACGGTCTCATGTGCAGAAGGTCCAAAGGGATCACCGAGGACACGATCGCCCTGAGACCTAGTAGAACCTTGACCTAGCCTGAATTTGCTCAGGGTATATTGAATGGACTCGATTCTAGTGGGAGACATTTGTGCCCGCATAGCGATTGAACCCCATGCCCAATGGATAGCTTTTCATGGCGTTGAGCCCCATCCCCATGAGCTAAGACGGTATCCCTGTGCTGAACTGCCAGTTGCTGGAACTGTGCTAGGATCAGCCAGTTGTCTATGTGATTCAAAATGCAGATGCCCCGGAGTCACAAAGGAGCCAGCGCTGCATCATGCATTTGTGAACGTGCGGGTTAAGAAGGCTAGGCCGAATGGAAGAACCCGATACTGGAAGGCTTCGCCCCCGAAAGCGAACCTCAGGAGCTTCCTGTGTTGCGGCAGAACTTCTAAGTGAAGAAGTGCGTCATAAGACCAACGGTGACCAGCCAAATGTGACGTTGGGCTTGTGACACGATCGTCTTGGTAGGCAGCATCTCGGACTTGAACACCCAGACTGGTAGTTCAGGATTTAAGATCTAATGCCAGACGCAACCCCTCACCCTCCACGGGAACCAGGAAGTATATATTGTAATAACTTGACTCTCTCTCTGGAAGGGGAAACGTTCTATGGCCCCTTTAACCAGAAGATTTGCATTTTTTTTTACATGACTGATCCGGTTTCACGGAGGTGGAGACCACGTCGTTGAAATGCTGAGAAGGCGAGAGAATTCAATTCTGAAGCCACTTTCTACTGTTCTTAGAGCCCACATAGAAATACCAGGCAGAAGTTTCCACGCTGCCAGGTTTTCTAGGATGGATACTAATTTCAGAACTTCCTGTTGAGGGGATGTCAGGTGTTCCGAGTCCTGAAATAAGGCAGGAAACAGCGGTACACCCAACTTTTAGTTAGAAACCTCTGCTTCCTATAACACCAAAGGCGGGGGAAGGAGAGGATTCGTGAGGGTACCGGGAGGGGCATAGTGAATAGGACACGCGCCCCGTCCCGAGGGGAGCTACCCCCACCAGGTTGAGTGCAAGACACTCAGGGTTTTTTCCTCCTTGAGATAACTGCCCTGAGGTCTTGCTTTGGAGGCTGTTGGGGGCGACGAGCCTGTCCCCAGTCCTTACGAGGGGGAGCACGACTCGCCACGCTCTGTTTTTGAGCCTCTCTTCTAAGAGCACCGGGGTGGGACTGGGTGGCCGATGGCCCCGCCCCCTGAGTGCGGCGAGGGAAGAATTGTCCAAACGCTTCCTCATGGCTTTTTGCCTCCTGGAACCTGGAGATAACTGTAGACATAGCGTCTCCGAAAAGCCCAGAAGGCGAAATTGGGGCATCAAGGAGAAAAGTTTTATCTTTGTCCTTGATGCCTGATAGGTTGAGCCATAAATGTCTCTCTGTGCTGACCAATGCAGACATAGACCGGCCAATAGCACGGGCTGTCTGTTTGTTCGCACGAAGAGACAGGTCCGTAGCTCGACGAAGCTCAGAAAATGCTTCCTCGTCGAGCGTGGAACCTGCACTCAGGTCCTTAAGCAGATCAGCCTGGTATGCCTGCAAGACCGCCATGGTGTGCAAGGCAGCACCAGCCTGACCCGCCGCTTGATACGCCTTCCCCACTAGCGTGGAGGTTGTCCTGCACGGCTTCGTGGGGAGTGAGGGTCTTTTCATTGATGATGCCGAGCCTGGTGAGAGATAACCCGCAAGTGTCTCTTCAACCGGTGGCATCATCGAATACCCCCGTGCCTCAGCACCCACGATAGTCGAATATATCGACGTCGAGGGCACGTGAATACGGGAAGTATAAGGTCTCCTCCATGAACGAGAAAGCTCGTCATGGAGGTCATTAAAGAAGGGAAGGGACTGATAAGGCGTTCCCTTCCCCCGGCCACCAGACAAAAATCTATCCTCCAATTTGGAGCGTTTGGGGGTCTCTTGTTGTCGTGGCCAGTCTATTTTAAGCTTGGCCACAGCATGAGTAACCACGTCGAGCAATTCCTTTGTTGATTTATTATCAAACCCGGAATGCCCAGAGGTGGATAGCTCTAGCTCCGCTGAACCAAATGAGTCACGGTCCTCCTCATGAACCGAAGAGGCGCCGTAGCGTGCTTCGAGATCACGGGAAGGACCGGCTGGATCTGAGGAGAGAGCGCGCGAAAGGGACAAACCCGTCTCTCGCTCCACAGCCAGATCCATGCGCGAGCCCCACGAATGAAGTGTGGGCACTGACTCCCGGAAGTGAGCGAGGCGAGCATGGAGCATTTTGCCCGAAAGCAGATCACAATGCTCGCACCCGCCCCACCCCAACGCGAGAGCAGCATGCTCTTCCCCCAAACAAATGAAACAAAACTGATGTCATTTTTTTTTTAAACGACAGACATATATATATATATATTTTTTTTTTCTTTTCTTTCAGAGGAAACAGAAAGGAGAAAAGGTTTCAACTGCACACTGCCTAACAGAATCTAACTCCTAACAGAGGAAAGAAAGTTTGACAGATTGTGAAAGCACACATCACAGAATGCTCTGAAGACGAAATGTGTGATGATGCACTGGTGACGCATCTATTTATAGCCACTGTGCCAGGTGCATCCAATGATTACATCAGCAGAGGCTATAAATTCCAGTCAGTGTTCATTGACGTGTTGCATACATATTCACAGCTGGTCACACTGAGACGTGTTCCCCGTAGCGCTTAGCAGCGCAGCATCGTAGTGAAGCTTTTTGTAAAGGGAACAAAGAATTACTCTGCCCATGATGTATTATCTTTTAATTTTATAGTCAATATGTTTTTATAGTCTTAAATGTTTTTAACTGCTAATGGCCTTTTCTGCTGTACATAATATCAGCACAACCTTTTGAATATTGTTTTTGTAGGATGCTTTTGCATGTTACTTTATTAAGTCAGATAGAGTGCATCCGGAAATTATTCACAGCACTTTATTCCAAAATTCTACAAACAATACCCCATAATGACAACGTGAAATAAGTTTGTTTGAAATCTTTGCAAATGTATTAAAAATAAAAATGAAAAAAAAAATCACATGTGCACAAGTATTCACAGCCTTTGCTCAATACTTTGTTGAAACACCTTTGGCACCTATTACAGCCTCAAGTCTTTTTGTGTATGATGCTACAAGCTTGGTACACCTATTTTTGGGCAGCTTCTCCCATTCTTCTTTGCAGGACCTCTCAAGGTCCATCATGTTGGATGGGGAGCGACGGTGCACAGCCATTTTCAGATCTCTCCAGAGATGTTCAATCGGGTTCAAGTCTGGGCTCTGTCTGGGCAACTCAAGGACATACACAGAGTTGTCCCGTAGCCACTCCTTTGTTAACTTGGCTGTGTGCTTAGGGTCTTTGTCCTGTTGCAAGATGAACCTTCACCCCAGTCTGAGGTCCAGAGCGCTCTGGAGCAGGTTTTCATCAAGGATGTCTCTGTACTTTGCTGTATTCGTCTTTCCCTCAATCCTGACTAGTCTCCCAGTTCCTGCTGCTGAAAAACATCCCTACAGTGAAGCATGGTGGTGGCAGCATCATGCTGTTGGGATGTTTTTCAGCGGCAGGATTGGCAAGGTGTTGAGCAGTGCCTGGTTTCCTTCAGACATGACGCTTGCCATTCAGGCCAAAGAGTTCAATCTTTATTTCATCAGACCTGAGAATTTTGTTTCTAATTGTCTAAGAGTCCTTCAGGTGCCTTTGGGCAAACTCCAGGTGGGCTGTCATGTGCCTTTTACTGAGGAGTGGCTTCTGACTGGCCACTCTACCATACAGGCCTGATTGGTGGAGTGCTGCAGAGATGGTTGTTCTTCTGGAAGTTTCTCCTCTCTCCACAGAGAAACGCTGGAGCTCTGTCAGAGTGACCATCGGGTTCTTGGTCACCTCCCTGACTAAGGCCCTTCTCCCCTGATCGCTCAGTATGGCCCGGCGGCCAGCTCTAGGAAGAGTCCTGGTGGTTCCATTTATTGATGATGGAGGCCACTGTGCTCATTGGGACCTTCAATGCTGCAGAATATTTTCTGTACCCTTCCCCAGATCTGTGCCAAGATACAATCCTGTCTCGGAGGTCTACAGACAATTCCTTGGACTTCATGGCTTGGTTTGTGCTCTGACATGCACTGTTAACTGTGGGACCTTATATAGACAGGTTTGTGCCTTTCCAAATCATGTCCAATCAACTGAATTTATCACAGGTGGACTCCAATAAAGTTGTAGAAACATCTCAAGGATGATCAGTGGAAACAGGATGCACCTGAGCTCAATTTTGAGTGTCATGGCAAAGGCTGTGAATACTTATGTACATGTGAGTTTTTCTTTTTTTTCTTTTTAGTACATTTGCAAAGATTTCAAACAAACTTCTTTCATGTTGTCATTATGGGGTATTGTTTTGTAGAATTTTGAGTAAAATAATGAATCTATTTTGGAATAAGGCTGTAACATAATAAAATGTGGAAAAAGTGAAGCACTGTGAATACTTTCTAGATGCACTGTATGCCCAGTTCTCAAAGAACAGAATAAAATGTTTTGTCCCACTTTATAGTAGTTATCTTTAAGTACTGTGTGCTTAACCATTTGATACAATGGACTTATTATGTACATTTCTGTTGTTGCATTGTACTTACAATAAAAGTACCTGCATTTAATTACATTCATATTTACACTGTTAACCTTACCCTAAACCCTAACCCTACTCCTAAACCTAACTGTACCTGAATCTCAGTAGAAGCAAATGTGAGTCTTGTGAGAAATTTGCCTAACAACATGTAGTTACACTGTAAATACATTGAATTTATGATTTTAAAGTTATTACATAGTAGCTAAAGCTGCAGTATGTAACTTTGTGCTCTCTAGCGACATCTGTGGTTGAAACTTAAAATTATTTTGTCAGTCATGTTTCGGCACTGCTCTTCTGCCGGATGAATCTAATGATTTGAGCTTAGCTTACCTGGACATGCCTGTGTGTAATCATGAATGGGAGATATTAAAAGCCGGAGTCATAACGTGCTATTTTCATGTTGGTATTATGATATATGATTAAACATTTTAAACCAAAAGATTACTTACTTAGATGAAGATAAACAACACTCTTATTTGCATATTTTTAATGAATACATTTTACACTTATAGTGCTTTTCTGACACTACACTCAAAGCACTTTTACATAGAGAGCAGGAGGACTCTCCTCAACCACCAGTTATCAGTATATTTTAATATAATTATTCAAGCATTTTATCTACTATTAATGTTTGTATTGTACTACACATCAATTTAAGAGGTATAACTTGTGATATGGCTGATACGAATTCAATGGAAGACAATATTAGTTTTATTTTATATTGTACAGCCTCAGTTGATAGGGCAAGTGAACTGTGATACTACAATAGTATGTCTATGCAATGCACACAACAACACCGTAAACAAAAACCATAAACCGAGGATTCAGTAATGATGGGGATAAAATACTGTAAACTTTATTAAACATGAAAATCATTTTCTTAAATAAGCAATACAAAAATTACAAGAAGTAAATTTAAAAAGTCATACATATAATTTGAGTGTGAAAGAGATTCACTTAGTCGGAGGTAGGGGCCGCCAGGATTAAGTCTATTCAGCAGTGTCTGAGGACTGCTATTGTGGGCTTAAGAGTGAGTGTCAATAAGGGGGCAATCAAGCATGGGGCAATGGTTATTTTAGAGGAGCCATCCTTATTCTACTCTACCTGTGACCGCCCTCATGTGCCTTCATGAAACCTTGTGGAGTCATCGAGAACAAAGATAGAAAATAACAATCCATCCTGCTATGTGCTGCTTATCTTAAAGGATCTGTGGATAGTGTGACCTCCCTCACATCTATACAATGTTGTTAAACAATACATACTGTATACATGACATTTCCAAATAATGAGTGCATAAATAAAGCAAAAAATAAAAAAATAAAACCTGTTTAGTTGATTCAGACCATTTTCAGATCATATGTATCATGGCACTTTCAGAAGGCCCCTCCTTTTTAATTTCATATCTGTCATCTTATTTGTCTGATGACATAGTAAAGGTTTTTTGTTTTTACAATGTTGTAAGAAAATGTGCTATTACTATGTGGTTTCTAGGGTGTTGGCTAAATTCTAGTGTAGTTGCTAGCAGTGTTGGCTAAATTACTTAAAAAGTAATCCACACAAAATTACTAATTGTAATCTCTAAAATTATAATCAGATAACTTTTCTTTAAAGTAATCAGAAAAGTAATCACATTATTATTTAATTTTAATTTACTTTCTACAGCACTTTTCACACAACCATTTGTTTTCTGCTCAACAAATTCAAAATAATGTCTATATTTCCTCCTTGTTTATTGATGCAAACCCTTAAACTGTCACACAAATGCAAACAGACATATACAATATATTTGATATATATAATACACTGTATGTATTATTGTTATGATATAGGTGAGCAGGAAAGCAGACGAGGGGCGAGGATCTAAATGCAGCGGGACTTTATTGAACAACAAGGGCAATACTGAAAAACATGAACAAATGAAACATCCACAATGGGAAAAAGTAAAACAAAAACACGAAAGGCACACAAGTAGTTAACAGGCGGGGAAACCAACAACGGAAATCACGGGAACCAGGCATCTACATACATCAAAGACCGACACGGGAATGGAGAAACAAACAGGGTTAAATACACAGACACAATGAAGACTAAACGAGACACAGGTGAGAACAATGATGAGTGCAGGCAGTGAGGGAGGTCGGGAATTGTGGGAAATGTAGTTTATAGAAGGACAGTGAAACACAGGGCGGACAACAAGGAAAACGTGACATGGAACGTGATCAGTGGCGAGTGAAACAGAAAACACGGGGCAGACAACACGGGATCGTAACATAGCCCCCCCCCAAAAGGACCGGATTCCAGATGGTCGAAGGAAACACAAAAATAACAAAAGCTAAATGTTCCAGTAGAGAGGGGCTAGAAGAGGGGGAGAACAGACAGACAAAAGGGGGCACAAGGGCGTAGAAGGCTTGGGAGGCGGCACCGTGGAAGGCGTAGGCGGAGCCGAGGGAGGCTCGGGAGGCGGAGCCGAGGGAGGCGATGGCGTAGAAGGCTCAGAAGGCGGAGCTGAGGCAGGCTCGGGAGGCGGAGCTGAGGGAGGCGATGGCGTAGAAGGCTCAGAAGGTGGAGCTGAGGGAGCCATTGGAGGCGGAGCCGAGGAAGGCTCAGGAAGTGGAGCTGAAGGAGGCTCTGGAGGCGGAGCCGAGGGAGGTTCAGGAGGTGGAGCCGAAGGAGGCGAGGGCGAAGAAGGCTCTGAAGGTGGAGCTGAGGAAGGCTCAGGAGGCGGAGCCGAGGAAGGCTCAGGAGGCTCAGGAGGCGGAGCCGTGGGGAGCTCTGGAGGCTCAGGAGGCGGAGCCGTGGGAGGTTCAGGAGGCAGAGCAGAGGGAGGCTCAGGAGGCAGAGCAGAGGGAGGCTCAGGAGGCGGAGCTGTGGTTGGCAGAACCATAGAAGGCTCCGTAGGCAGGGCCGAGGGAGGCTCCAGGGGCGGAGCCATGGTTGACAGAGCTGGGGGAGGCTCGAGTGGCGGAGCCCTGGAAGGCTCGAGTGGCGGAGCCCTGGAAGGCTCGGGAGGAGGAGCCCTGGAAGGCTCGGGAGGAGGAGCCCTGGAAGACTCGAGAGACTTGGGAGGTGGAGCCCTGGAAGGCTCGGGAGGAGGAGCCCTGGAAGACTCGAGAGACTTGAGAGGCGGAACCCTGGGAGGCTCGAGATACTTGAGAGGCGGAGACCTTGAAGGCTCGGGAGACTCGGGAGGAGGAGCCCTGGAAGACTCGGGAGGCTCGGGAGGAGGAGCCCTGGAAGGCTCGGGAGGCTCGGGAGGAGGAGCCCTGGAAGACTCAAGAGACTTGGGAGGCGGAGCCCTGGAAGGCTCGGGGGCACTGGCTCTTGGACGGTCATGGCTGCTGGCGCTGGCTCTTGGACGGTCGAGGCTACAGACGCTGGCTCTGGGATGGTCGAGGCTACAGGCGCTGCTCTGGGACGGTCGAGGCTACAGGCGCTGGCTCTGGGACGGTCGAGGCTACTGGCGCTGGCTCTGGGACGGTCGAGGCTACTGGCGCTGGCTGCTTGGCAGAGGTAGGCAGAAGCTGGAGGGCAGAGGCCTTCCTTTTTCTCCTCCTCCTCATCCGGGCGGACGAGGCTGGCAACGCTGGATCGCTGACCGTGGCTGGCGTGAGCTCAGGCTCGCTGACCGTGGCTGGAGTGGGCTCTGGCTCGTTGACTGTGGCAGGCGTGGGCTCTGGCTCGCTGACCGTGGCAGGCTTGGGCTCTGGCTCGAAGGCTGGAATCAAGAGGGGTGGTGCCTCGGCAGAGAGTTTCTCTACCACGAGACTCACATACTCCCTCCACATGTGCTCTCCGGGTTCCGGCGCTTCCCTCTGCCGGCATGATGGTAACCCGATCCAGTATATGGATTTCAGGGAAGCGTCGTCGAACCCGGTGTAGATGGCGACAGTGGAGAAGAGATGTGAGTACTCGCGAATGGTCAACTCTGCCTGGGCCAGTACGGTAAATACCGCCGCTAGATCCATTTTTGGTCGGTCTTTCTGTTATGATATAGGAGAGCAGGAAAGCAGACGAGGGGCGAGGATCTAAATGCAGTGGGACTTTATTGAACAACAAGGGAAATACTGAAAAACATGAACAAATGAAACATCCACAATGGGAAAAAGTAAAACAAAAACACGAAAGGCACACAAGGAGTTAACAGGCGGGGAAACCAACAACGGAAATCATGGGAACCAGGCATCTACATACATCAAAGACCGACAGGGGAATGGAGAAACAAACAGGGTTAAATACACAGACACAATGAAGACTAAACGAGACACAGGTGAGAACAATGATGAGTGCAGGCAGTGAGGGAGGTCGGGAATTGTGGGAAATGTAGTTTATAGAAGGACAGTGAAACACAGGGCGGACAACAAGGAAAACGTGACATGGAACGTGATCAGTGGAGAGTGAAACAGAAAACCCGGGGCAGACAACACGGGATCGTAACAATTATACAGTACATAAATAATATTTAAAAATATTTGTAACCCAAGTAATGTACTTAAAAGTAATTGAACAAAAGTAGATTGCTACATCTTAACCTGTTTGGTTGTAAAGAGTAGATTCTATATTTTCATTTGATATGCCGATTTTAAAAAAGTTGTTTCGTTTTTCGCACGTCAGTGTGCTGATAAATATGAAGTCCACATATGTGGAAATTAGGACCATATTCCCTCAAAAGTTGAAAAAACATGTTAAATGTTAAATGAATATTTTTCAACATTAACACATGTGGGACATTTTGCTTGATTTTAATATATATTTTGTTATTGTTTTATTTTGCTATCACTGTACAATATGGTTCTATTCATTAACATTATTAAAAGCATTCCTATATATTTACTGTGCATTTTAGCATACAATATATTCATGTAAGGATGAATGAAGTTAGGATGAAAATAGGGTCCTTTTCAAATGGCACTTTTCCACTGCACGTTACGGTTTTACTCGACTCGACTCTTCTCCCTTTTCTTTTCTGAGCTTTCTTTTCTTACTGCTGTTTAGTACCGTGTCAACGTGGGTGGAATTATAGGCTGATCTTCACAGTTTCAGCCACCTCTACTGCTGTGACATCATATTATACGCGACACAAAACAATAAACAACACGACTGCTAGCTGTTAGCTACTAGCTCATTGTGCTGCATAAAGCAGTTTTTGCATGGTGATTTTACACATGTGTAACAGTTAAATTGGCCTGGTTGTTTTAGAAGCAAGCTTTCCAGTTGCTGGTCAGCTAAATAAAGTAACACTTTCAAGCAGCGTATAGAGTTAACGTACCATCCTCCATCGTGGACTCCAGCCGTGGCTGAGTTCAGGGCACTCTCTCTCCCATTACTCGCCAGTCTAGATTCGTCCATTTGGTTGAACAACATTCACTTTTCCTTGATGGTTCTGGAGTCACTTTTATGTTTTGTTTTTTACTTTCCCCTACACTGTTGGTAGGTCCGGTGGTAGCCGTGTCTCAGCTATGCTACTTCCTGAAAGACATTTTCGTTTCATTCGTCGCTAATGAGAGGAGTGTCTGCACCTCATTTATTGACCATGATGTGGTTTTGCACACAGCCATTTCTTTTTACAATTCGAAAGTCACGTGAACAAAGGTAACTTTAAAACTATCGGGTTGATGTCCTGTTTTGAAAATCCAGTGACGCTGGTAGTGACGATTCTCTCTGACCAATCAGTGATCTGCATGGATTTGACGTCACATTTAGTATTGGCTTGGCTTTCTTGGAACCTCGACCAAGGTGGTACTAAAAAGTACCAGGTATAAGGTACTATCAACAGTGGAAAACCCCCAAAAAGCGAGCAGAGTCAAGTCGAGTTGTACCGTGCAGTGGAAAAGCCCCATAACTGTTCTGAGACCAGTGCAGGCAGACAGCACACTGGAGGTTAA
The DNA here is from genome assembly GCF_025860055.1 of Xyrauchen texanus. Lineage (NCBI taxonomy): Eukaryota > Metazoa > Chordata > Actinopteri > Cypriniformes > Catostomidae > Xyrauchen > Xyrauchen texanus. Next base: position 15,241,262 of record NC_068276.1, read on the forward strand.
GAGGCATTCACTAAATTGGAAGCAAGAGAGCAAGGGTGCATCCTATAGCTTTCTAAGCAGCTAAGTGCATTTACTCCCTAAAATCCGACCAACAGTTCAAGGCTGCAGATGATACTTAGACTACTCAACATGTTTTTGTGACATCGAGCTAACAGACCTAGAAAATGCGATTAGATTGGTTTGTCTAGAATGTATACACTTCAGGTGGTCCGCACTTGACCTTGTGGTTATGTGCATGCTCAGAAAAACAATGGTGACACGCAATGTGTATTTAACCCAGAACACAACACAAAGTAGAGAAGAATAAGAGCAACAACAACACAGTGAGTGTGTTTCATTCACAAGTGTAATGACCGGCCCCTTTAATTTGTTTTGCTTTACATCTCTACTAGAGGGCGTAAGGTACGCAAGGGAATTTATTTGCAACACAGAAGAGAGTTCACGTGTGTTACACAAGCTCACACAAATAAGCTCTAATTATCATTAAAAATGTAAATATTTTTTGTTTTAGTAACCCTTTGGAAAGCGGAGCGAGGTATGTTATATTTCGTGTTCATTTCATGATAATTTCATAGTGCCTTTTGATTTCTTATTTCGAGCATAATATTTGTAATTAAACTTTGGCTGATAATATATGTTTCTTATGCTGTGAACGCTTAATTTCATATTGTGAATATGTATTTACATTTGTTTATTCTTTATTTGTCTTTCTTTGTAGTTTTACGGTGCTTTACGGTGTTTTGAAGTGCTTACGATGTATCATGAGGAGATTTGAAGTGATGTGATATGATATACGACGAAATACAGTGTTCAATACAGTGCTGCAGAAGAATGTGATGCATAAAGGTGATTGTTATCAAACAAAGGCATCGCTGAACATTAAAGTTTATCGCACCTGAAGCTAAATAAACAAAGGCACCTGTAGGAAACTCTCTGCCTATTTCTTTCGATACCAAAGGGCCGCTACAGTAAAACTCGACGCTCGAGTAAATTCATCGCTGCTGTTAAATCGCTTGAGTGGGACTCTACGCTGCATCTGAAGCTTTCACAGCAACGCTGTTGTTTTCATCGCGTGAGGAAGAGACTGATTCCCCGCGAGGATTGTGACATCAGACAGTCAACTTGGAACGCCGAGCTCTCATGAACGATAGAAAAACACGACAGCAAATTAACCTACTGTTTGAGGCAGAGTTGAACTTAAGCTACAATTAAAGATAAGTGAATCAAGATCACAAATAGAGCTTATTTTCCCTGGACTGTGTGAGTTGAAATTTTCAATGACAGACTTTGGATGTTTTATAAACATCATTTTTGAATCTTGCAATAAGATATTTGAAAGTTACAAGTTTTAAGTGAAAGTTATGCAAGATTTGATCACCAAAGATTGATATTATTGACTTGGTACATTTGATTTACAAGGTACAGACTATAATAGATATAATACTCAATGCTGGGTTGTATTCACTGTATTAATGCAGTATAAATCTTGCATAGGGAAATTGTTTGAATGTCAATTTTATGGTGTTGTTGTATAAGATTGGCATAAACCCTGTTTGCTAAATATTTGAGTGTCTAGATTAAAGATGTCTGATACGATTAGGTCACTCCTCCCTAAGCCTGAAAACAGACAAATGGAAGACACAACTATGCAAACGGAAATACAAGCTAGTCAAATGTCAGCCTCTGCAGAGAAATTGAGCATTCCCTCAGAAACGCAACAAATCAGATCAAGTTCACGGAAAGGAAGTCTTACAGAGAAAGGCCTAGAGATGCATAACCAGGAAGCAAAGAAGCATGAGAAAGCCTTTAACAAAGCTTACGACTCCTGGAAGCAGATAGCTAAGGAAACTAGGTCAAAACTGAAAACTTTCTGCTCATGTGAAGATCTTGACCAAATCCAAAGAGACATCCAAAGAAAACAAGATATAGTTAGTCAGCGTTATGCCCCTTTGCTGCGCAATCATACTACAACACCAGATATTGTTAACAGAATGGATACCTGTACCACACTGACTACAGAGATCTGTGATTTGGTGAGCAAAAGAATGGAAACCTTTGTTGATATCCATAATGAAGAAATTGTGAAAGAAAGAGTGAGACAAGTACTAAACAAAGACGAGTATGAATCTATCTTTGGTGGAACAAACACGGACACGGTCATGTCAGAGTCATCCCAAAGTACAGAAAATAAGTCAAGGACCTCCTCCAAGGCTTCCAGTAAGCGAGCTGATGCAGAAGCAGAACTTGCAGCCAAAGTAGAGCAAGCAAAGGCCATGCAAAAAATCTATGATAAGCAAGCCAGACTGACTGGAAGCTGAATGAAGCAAGAATGCTATCAGAAATGAAACAGAGAGAAACAGAGATGTGCCTAAGACTTGAGGAAGAGAGAACAAAGCTGCAGATGCTACATGCAGATAAGGATGTCAAAGTAGCTGCAGCTCGTGTGAAGGCATACAACGATTTTGAAAGCATTCTTGAAGACCATGAGGAGGGTGGAGAAAATGCAATGGAGTTTGATGCAAAGGAGGCTGAAAAGAGATTCCAGCTAAATCCTGAGGCAGAGTCATTCCATCCAGAGGTGCAGACGTCTCAAGAGACTGCAAGCTTAGCTCAAGTATTAGTAAATTCCTTGAGTATAAGTCGACTACCTGTCCCAGAACCAACGACTTTCACTGGTGATCCTCTAAAGTTCATTGACTGGAAAATGTCCTTCACAGCACTTATTGATCGCAAATTGATTCCAGCAAGTGAGAAGATGTTCTACTTGAAAAACTATCTTGCGGGGGAAGCTTGAAAGGCTGTGGAAGGATTCTTTTATAGAGACTCTGAAGATGCATATCAGGGTGCCTGAAAGGTTCTTGAAGAAAGATATGGAAATTAATTCATTGTTCAGAGAGCCTTTCGTGAAAAACTTATGAAGTGGCCTAAAGTCGGAGCAAATGATCCTCTGTCCTTGCGAGAGTTTACAGATTTTCTACAAGGCTGTGTTGAAGCAATCCCTCATGTAAAAGGATTGTCTATTCTAAATGACTGTGAGGAAAATTACAAACTACTGAAGAAATTACCTGAGTGGATTATTCGAAAATAGAACAAAATTGTAGTGGAAGAGTTGGATGTGTCTGGTGACTATCCAAGCTTTAAACGCTTTGCAGAGTTCCTGCAAAAGGAATCTAAGATAGCTTGCAATCCTGTAACCTCTTCACTTTTGATGAGCTTTAAAGTTTCAGATGAGAGATTCCCCAAAAGATGCAAGGCTCTCAACACAAAGGCTCAAGTTAAGGATTTTACACCAAAGAGACTAGAGTTCAAACCAACGTCACCATGTTCTGTTTGCAAGAGTGAAACGCACAACATTGCCAAATGTCCTATCTTTGCAGCAAAGTCTACAGATGACAAAAGGTCTTTCATTCCTGAGAACTCCCTTTGTTTTGGATGTCTAAGGAAGGGACACATTACTAAAGGCTGTAATAGACGACACACCTGTAGCACATGTGGTCTGCGACACCCTACTTGCTTGCATGAAGAGAGGGGCAAAGGGTCTGTGAAAACATCAAGATCAGACTCCGAAGTACACACAAGTCAAGAAGTCCAAAAGGTTATGTCTTATGCACTATCACAACGTGCTTCTGTTACTTCCAGCATAGTTCCTATCCTTATCTCAACAGCGGAGGAGCCAAAAAATGAAATTTTGACTTACGCTTTACTTGACACCCAGAGTGACTCTACTTTCATCTTGAAAGACTTTCTTGATGAACTATGTGTAATCAGTCAACCAGTGAAGCTGAGACTTAGCACTATGACATCTAATGATACCGTCACCACAAGTTATAAGGTCAGTGGCCTGCGAGTTCGAGGACTCCAAGGTAAAAACTACATTAAAATGCAGCAAGCTTATTCTTGTGACTTTATTCCTGTTGACAAGTCTTATATACTAACCAAAAAGACTGCATTGCAATGGCCTCACCTCAAGCACATAGCCAAAGAGCTGTCACCACTCCAGAGCTGTGAAATAGGGTTGTTGATCGGATATGATTGTCCTTCAGCATTGGCTCCCTTAAAGGTCATTATTGGCAGTGAAAATGAGCCTTTTGCTCAGAAAACAGAGCTTGGCTGGAGCGTCATAGGCCTTTGCAATCCCCATCTGGACCGACAAGGAGGCCAAAGCTTTGTTCATCGAGTCTCAGTGAAGGAAATGTCAGTCCCATCTGCTAATGATGTCTTAAAGGTACTGGAGTCGGACTTCAATGAGAGAAATTATGAGGACAAACATGTGTCCCAAGAGGATGTTCGCTTCATAAGTCTTCTTAGCGACAAGATCGAGCATAAAAATTATGGACATTATCAATTGCCTCTGCCCTTCAAGAGCAGTAGTCCTCCTTCACTACCTAATAACAAGAAGTTAGCCACTGCACGACTGCATCACCTAAAGAAGAGGCTGAAGACCAACCAGCAGTATTATGATAGTTATAAGGCTTTCATGGAAGAAATGTTTAGTAAGGGAGATGCAGAGCCAACCCCTACAACATCTGATGGAGAAACAGCATGGTACATACCACATCATGGTGTCTACCACCCTCTAAAGCCAGACAAGTTGAGGGTGGTATTCGATTGCTCTGCAAAATTCTGTGGCATTTCTCTTAATGATACTCTTCTCACTGGTCCAGATTTGATCAACTCCTTGGTGGGAGTACTTTGCCGGTTCAGAAAAGAAGCTGTTGCTGTGACATGTGACATTGAAAAGATGTTCCATCAGTTTCGTGTTCCTCCTGATGAAAGGAACAACCTGAGGTTTTTATGGTGGGAGAATGGAGATTTGGAAAGAGAACCTCAAGAGTATAGAATGGCTGTCCACCTTTTTGGTGCTGCCTCATCTCCTGGATGTGCCAACTTTGGTTTTAAGTACTTGGCAGAACAGTACAAGTCTGAGTACCCATCAGCTTCGTCATTTGTGAAGAACAATTTCTATGTAGATGACGGATTGATCACTGTTCCATCAATCCAGGAAGCTAAAGAGCTAATCATTGAAGCCCAAGCACTGTGCAAGCGTGGGGGTCTATGACTTCATAAATTTAATTCAAATGAGAAAGAAGTTCTACACTGTGTAGATTCTTCAGAGTGGGCAATAACCACCAAACCGCTCAACCTTAATACTGAAGCTATAGGACATGTTCTTGGCATTCAGTGGTCCACGAAAGATGATACATTGAGCTTTGATATCAAGCTAAAAGACCAGCCAGCAACACGTCGTTGTATCCTGTCGATCGTTGCTTCATTGTATGACCCTCTTGGGTTCATCGCCCCTTTCCTTCTGAAAGGAAAATGTATTCTACAGGAGCTGTGCCGCAGAAATATTGGATGGGATGATTCCCTTCCTGATGATCTATTTCCACGGTGGGAGGTGTGGAAGGGTAGTCTCCAGGAGCTGAAAGATTTCAGCATTCCAAGATGCTACCACCCTCAGTCTTTTGGTGACATAGTCAGGACGGAACTGCACCACTTCTCAGATGCAAGCAATCTGGGATATGGTACATGTTCTTATCTTAGGTTCAAAAATGACAAAGATGAAATTCACTGCAGTCTTGTGATGGCCAAGGCTAGAGTTGCACCCACGAAGATCAAAAGTATCTCACGATTGGAACTGACTGCAGCTGTAGTTTCTGCAAAAATGAGTGCTATGTTAAAGGCTGAGCTGGAGATGAAGATCGATCAGGAGTTCTTCTGGACTGATTCACAGGTTGTGTTGGCGTATGTCAATAACGAAGCAAGAAGGTTTCATGTGTTTGTTGCAAATCGTGTTCAGCTGATAAGAGAACTCACAGATACAAACCTGTGGTATTATGTAAGCACATGTGAAAATCCTACTGATCATGCCTCAAGAGGTCTTTATGCCTCAGACATAACCTCAACAACCTGGATATCAGGACCCAAATTCCTATGGGAACGAGAAGTGTGTCCAACGCTTAACCCTTCAAATAACCTACTTGTGGGTGACCCTGAAGTCAGATCAGCTCAAGTACTTGTAAGCAAAAGTAATGATAATCTGGACTTTCTTAGCCGATTCAGTCGCTTTTCTTCTTGGAGAACACTCCTTAAGGTGATTGCTCGAATAAAACGGCTGACTTCAAAACAAGAATGCGCCAATGACATTGTGACTGTGATAGAAAATGAAAGGGCTTCTGAGATTGTGATTAAGCTCCTCCAACAGCAAGTTTTCTCCCAAGAGATAAGGGTAATTCAAGGAGGAAAAGTTCTTCAGAACTCGAGTACACACCTTGATCCCATTTTGAGAGGTGGTTTCCTTTGTGTTGGAGGAAGGTTGAAGCAATCATCTCTCAGTGAAGAGTCAAAACACCCAGTAATTTTGCCTAAAGACAACCACATCACCAGACTTATTTTAGCCCACTACCATGCCAAAGCTTGCCATCAAGGGAGGTATCAAACACTAATAGAGCTCAGAGCAAATGGGTTTTGGGTTCTCGGTGGCAGTAAATCAGTTGCTAAATTGATACACACATGTGTTCAATGCAGAAAGCTCAGACGGCCAACAGAGGAACAGCGAATGGCTGAGTTTCCTAAAGAACGTGTTGAAGTCTCTGACTCTTTTTCCTACTCTGGTATGGACTGCTTTGGCCCATTTGTCGTAAAGAAGGCTCGGAAAGAGTACAAGAGGTATGGACTCATCTTCACTTGCCTCTCTTCTCGAGCTGTGCACATTGAAATGCTTGAAGATCTGTCAACAGACACATTTATCAATGCCCTGAGATGTTTCATCAGTCTTCGCGGAGCCATTCGTCAACTCTACTGTGACTGTGGCACCAATTTTGTGGGAGCTAGAAATGAGCTCAAAGAAGCTCTCAAAGAATGTGATGTCAAGGCACTGGAAGTTTTCCTAATTGAAAAACAATGCGAATTTGTCTTTAATGCCCCCTCAGCAAGTCACACTGGTGGTGTCTGGGAACGACAGATCAGGACTGTGCGAAATGTACTGAATGCTACGCTTTCTCAGTGTCCAGGCAGACTTGATGATTCCTCTCTTAGAACCTTGTTCTATGAAGCGATGGCTATCGTCAACAGTCGTCCATTAACTGTAGATGGTATCAATGACCCCAAGTCACTGGAACCCTTGACACCTAACCATCTCATTCTGATGAAGTCAAAGATTGCTCTTCCTCCACCAGGCAAATTTCTGAAGGAAGACATGTATGCAACAAAAAGGTGGCGCCGAGTCCAATACCTGATTGAACAGTTTTGGAGTCGTTGGAAAAGAGAATATCTCATGAACATCTCTATAAGGCAGAAGTGGCATGTGCCCAGACGCAATCATAAACTAAATGACATAGTCATCATCAAAGAGGACATGCTGCCAAGAAAGCAGTGGCAGTTAGGTCGAGTTGTTGAAATAATTCAGGGGAGTGATGGCTTAGTTCGAAGAGTAAAGATTCAAACAAGTGAGCGAAAATCAAAAAGCAAGCAAGAGCAATCCATGCCTACAATTATTGAGCGACCAATTCAGAAGTTAGTGGTGCTACTTGAGAGTGAGTGAGTGACTGGCATAGGTGACACATTTGTATCAGACAACTGGTTTTAGATTAGTCAATGCATATTCTTAAATCAGAATTTAAGAGCGGTCATCAAGGTTTGAAATCATGTATGATTTATTCTATTTTCATGTGTTCGTTCATCATAACATGATTGGTGGGAGTGTAATGACCGGCCCCTTTAATTTGTTTTGCTTTACATCTCTACTAGAGGGCGTAAGGTACGCAAGGGAATTTATTTGCAACACAGAAGAGAGTTCACGTGTGTTACACAAGCTCACACAAATAAGCTCTAATTATCATTAAAAATGTAAATATTTTTTGTTTTAGTAACCCTTTGGAAAGCGGAGCGAGGTATGTTATGTTTCGTGTTCATTTCATGATAATTTCATAGTGCCTTTTGATTTCTTATTTCGAGCATAATATTTGTAATTAAACTTTGGCTGATAATATATGTTTCTTATGCTGTGAACGCTTAATTTCATATTGTGAATATGTATTTACATTTGTTTATTCTTTATTTGTCTTTCTTTGTAGTTTTACGGTGCTTTACGGTGTTTTGAAGTGCTTACGATGTATCATGAGGAGATTTGAAGTGATGTGATATGATATACGACGAAATACAATGTTCAATACAGTGCTGCAGAAGAATGTGATGCATAAAGGTGATTGTTATCAAACAAAGGCATCGCTGAACATTAAAGTTTATCGCACCTGAAGCTAAATAAACAAAGGCACCCATAGGAAACTCTCTGCCTCCTTCTTTCAATACCAAAGGGCCGCTACAACAAGTGATCATTCCCATACAAGATTCCCTTAGAAGACTTTACCATCCACTGTGAGAGCTTTGAAGGGCTGAATGGAGTGGGGCTCAAAAATAACGTTTATCCAGAACTCACCTTTTACAGTAAGTAATTTTGATTGAAAATCAATCTTATAAAGCAATCTTTTAGCATGGCTATGATAATTTTGCTCCCTTCGATGTGACCTTTGGAGGCTTATTTATCTTGTTTGTGACACAGGGACACATGGCAAACTCTAGAAATGTTCATTTTTAGACAGATCAGCAGTGTGTAAACCATTCACACCTGTCACACATTGATGTGCCTCCAATTACTATTCTTTTGTCCATTGACTAATCCTTCTATCTGTCTGCCGGCCACAGTTTGGGAGCCATCCACCATCCAATGTCTACTCTTCTTGGATTCTTCCAACAATCTGTTGCTTCAGTCTTGAAACCACCCTAATTACAACCTCCTCTGCTTTCCAGGCATGGCCTGTTCTGACCTGCACTTGACAGGCCCTCATCGACTGGTCTGTTGATTCCCTTGGTTCTAAGAACAGCCTGGTCTTCTTCTGCTTGTAACCCAGAGTGATGGACTTTAGTGGCAGTTGTAAGGCATTTTTTCCAAACAATGCTACGTCTGAGAGACAATGTGGCAAGCCCAGCCACTTTTCTGATGTAACTTTCTCAGATGACAACTGAATATACAAGCCCTCTTTCAGCTACTTCAGGACCAACCCTGCTATGTGTGTTATCTGACAGAACTGCTGTGTATTCTTTCCCTAAACTTCGAAAGAGCTGCTCTGCCAGCACAGGGATTCTTTCACCATCCACAGCAAATGATACCTGGTTGTTTCTAATTCTCTTACGAATAGAAAGGCTACACATTTTTTTCTGGATTGATCTTCATCCTGGCCCATACCAAAAGCTCTTTCAGCCTTTTTGAAAGTCTGTTTGTACAAGCAGCAGTCTGGAAGATGCTTGTGACATCATCCATATAACTGCGTAGTGCTGGCAATCTCACGCCAGACTGTGCACAGTTTCCTCAATCAAATCAAATCAAATCAAATCACTTTATTGTCACACTACCATGTACACAAGTGCAACAGTAGGTGAAATTCTTGTGTGCAGTTCCGAGCAACATAGCAGTCATGACAGTGACGAGACATATACCAATTACAATAAACAACATATTTACACAGCACAATTTACATATCAAATGGACACATACTTACACAACACAATAATTATATACAATGTACAGTAAACAATACACACAATATAACACATTCTGCCTGCCTGTAAGCAGGCAGAAGCAGAACGGAGGAGTGGTCCGATTTGCCAAATGGGGGGCGGGTGAGGGATTTGTAGCCATCCCGGAAAGGAGAGTAACAATGATCTAAAACCCGGTCCCCTCGTGTGTTGAAGTTTATGTGTTGGTGGTATTTTGGAGCGATTGTTTTAAAATTGGCTTTGTTAAAGTCCCCGGTAACAATAAACGCGGCCTCAGGGTGCGTGGTTTCCTGCTCACTTATGCTCCCATACAGTTCCTTGAGTGCCCGGTCTGTGTCTGCTTGTGGGGGGAATGTACACAGCTGTGATGATGACCGCTGTGAATTCCCTCGGTAGCCAGAATGGTCGACACAGAAGCATGAGATATTCCAGATCAGGAGAGCAGAAATACTTGATAAAATGTACGTTCCTTTGATCACACCATGATTTGTTGATCATAAAACATACACCACCACCTCTGCTTTTACCTGAGAGGTCTTTCGCTCTGTCCGCTCGGTGCACGGAGAAGCCCTTGATTTCGATGGCCGAATCTGGAATCTCTGGGACATCCAGGTTTCTGTAAGACAGATAACACAGCAATCTCTCGTCTCTCGTTGGAAAGAGATCCACGCTCTCAGCTCGCAGAGCTTGTTGTCCAGAGACTGAACATTTACCAGTAGTATACAGGGTAGCGGGGGTCGATTTGTGCAATGTCTTACTCTGATAAGAACGGTGGCTCTTTTTCCCTTCTGCGTTTCCGCGGCCGGGCAGCCCAGACAATGGGTTCCGCCGGCGTGTTTGTAAACAGCGGGTTGGCGTTGAGGAATTTGAAGTCTGGTTTTCGATGTGTGATTGTAGAACCAATGTCTAAAAGCATTTGTCTGTCATAAACAATAAGGCAGACAACATCCAAGACAAAAAAACAAAGAACTGTAAACAAAACAAACAATAAACCGCAGTGTTGTATCGGAGCTCGCAACGCAGCAGCCATACTCTGCGCCATCTTTCGATCTCTGGCTATATGTCTGGCACCAATTAGAATAATCTCGAATGCAGCTGTGAACAGGATTGGAGAGATTGAACATCCCATTCCAATTTATTTTTCCAGTTACTGCCAACCAGTTGTTTACTCCTGTGTTGCATGACATGTTTTCAGGTCCCCCATAGTAACTATCTACCAAGCTGTTAATATAAGTTGGTACAAGAAAAAACTCCAGGGCATAGCTGACAAGTTGCCGTGAAAACCGATCCATAGGCATTTGCCAGGTCAGACTACATAGAGGTCTTTCTTTTCACTCTTTGCAGACTGGATCTGTGCCCATGTATCCATTCTTCAATAAGTAATCAGAAATTGCTTCCACTGAAAAGAAAATCTTTCCCTCCACATATAGCAGAGCAATACTCCTAAACTGACTTATGTTGGTGGATTCCTTTTCTTTGGATATAACGAAGGCCACAGCCCTTTGCCAATAACTCAAAGTAGTCTCCATAACAGTTTAAGGATTATTATGCACCTTTTATACAACCTGTAAGGTTTCCTATTTGGGCACAGGATTGAAATTGCCCTGGCATTTTCTACCACCTACCTGATCTCACTCAGCTTGTGTGGAGTTACATCAGATCCCACTACTGGCTCCAATAGCTGTGGGACATATCCGTGTGAGCCTAACAGGCTGTCTTTATGGGGATCAACAATATGTTGTTTTGTGTGATCTTCTAGATCTTGCTTCGGCATCAGCAGCTTTCCACACCTTCTCTCTTCGGGAAGATTTCTGGAAAATGTTAAATGATCCTTTATGAATTTCATCCTCTCATGCTCCTTCTTTCTTTGCTGTTGAATTCTATCTGCCCTCCTCAAAACCAACAACTTAGCCCTCGTGCCATCCCACAGTACCTTCAAGCCCTCCTTTACATGCTCATCTGCTGTTTTTAATGCCTTGCAAAGCTGCCTCCACTCTTTCACCAGCCAAAATATTTCCTTTTCTCTCCTACACATCACCCTGGGATCTCTCATCCTCACTGACACTGACGCTTCCCCAAATCTATCTACCCATACTTCAAAAACAGTGTCACTAAACATGTTAAGTTTGGCCTCTACCCTTCCGCTGAGTACATTCTCCAAAGTGGAGCACAGGTCTTGGTCTAGTCTGCTCCATGCTTCATTATCATTAGATCTTGGCCAATTAATTTGTTTCCTTTTCCCTGGCTCCTTTTCATTGTCTTGCGTTTCCTATCTTGTCTGTGGGTTGACAGTTGTTTCCTCTTGAGGCTCACCTTGCAGACATGAATTGTCCAGCTGGCTGTACTGGTTGTCTTGGTGCTCCTCCAAAATAGTGGATTCAGTAGCGCTGTGGTGCTCAACTGGGCTCTATGTCCCTCTTGTCTGATCTGCTACTGTGCAAGGATGTGTCTGGCTGTTCCTGCCACATTTCATCCTTCCTTGATAAATCTGCAGCCCCTTGTAAGTAGTTACCCTCATCCACACGCAACTGCATTTCCTTAGGATCCTTTGCTCATCCATGTCCATCCCAGTTGTTTCTATAGAGTCCGTCCTAACTGGTCCATCTTCCATCCCACCTCTTTTTGTATTGCTATTTTTCATGTATTGTGCTCATAGTTGGTTAGAATGTATAGGGGGCATGAGGACCTGTGTGTGAGGTAACTAGCCTGCTCACCCCTGTGCAGACTTCTCTGCAGTCAGTCAGTCAATTATGGACCTGTTATCCAGTTTTGTAAAATGTCTTCCAGAATACTAACAGTAAGTGTTTTTTTCAAAGATTGTCATATTAAATGATTTTATTTTATGATCAGCTCATTCTCAGAGTGGTAAAACTTACAGCTGTACATCTATTTTGGATTAATATTATTTCAATTTACATAAGTGTACAACAGACGCGGCATCAGCCGATTTTGCCGGGGCTTCAGCCCCGAATGTTTTGAGTGTAACCCCGAATGTATTTTGAAATGTTGACTGACAAATATGAAACCGAACAATAGCCTATGTAAACCCCCGTAATCATAAGTTGCCTTATTTCATTGTGCTTTGGCTTTGCACATAATGCATACAGCCTGTAAAAATAGACATAGGTCTTAAAAATAATCTAGCCTATAGAATAAGTTTCTTTGCTGTTGGTAGCCTATGGGCTACTCCGTTTCTTCCTCTCTGTTGAATATGCAGCAGGTAGGGGAGGAGTTGACATCAACTAACATTACTTATTGGCGAGTTAACAGCAGTTAGCAGGAAAGACAGCAAAAATGAAGAAAATGAGGCTATGGGGATTTTTCCGAAAGAAGCCAGGAACACTAGTTCTCTATCGAGAGGTCTCTCCTATTGCGTAAGTAGCTTACGCTATGGGAAAACTCTCGAGAAATATTGAAGTCTTTATGTAAAACGCATTGCAGCTGCACAGCAGACAGTGATGAGCGAGGCAGCTCGGTCATTGGCTGTGCTACGGCAACTGCTCGAACCAGTGATGGGGCGACTTAGAACGCGCGACCAATGGGGGCGCGTCCCGCATTCGCGCACTCAGAGCCTGCTGAAATTAGCATATGAGGGCTATATAATGAACGTCCCGTCATGCCAGTTCTTTTAGATTTAATGTCCTTCAGCGAAGACCTTCTCTTCGCTGGATCCTCCGGATTTTTGGAGTCTTTCACCGCCGTGGACAAGCTTACTGGGGGGAGGACGCCGGCATCTTCTGCCGCCTTCGAAGCCTTCTGCTATGCCATCTGGCGCGCATCGCATATCCTTTACTGAACAAGCGTTCGCCCCCGCGACGCTTTTAAGAGTAAAAGAGTTATTTTCCAGGCGTTGTTTCAAATGCCTTCAGCCTGCGCCTCGTGCAGAGGCCCTCTTTCCGATGGAGATCAGCACACCATCTGCACTCGCTGCCTGGGTCTGGACCACGCAGAAGCTGCACTCATTCAGGGCGGATGCCACCTCTGTTCGAGCCGCGCAAGAAAAAGCGCCGCTCACAGAGGCTGCCAGAGCACCCCGACTCCGGTGATGTCACGCCGGCTCAGTCCCCGCGGGCATCACCGCTACCAAATGTCTCCCCGCCACCGGTCCATTTCGCGAGAGCGGACCTGCACCCCTCCAACAAAGCGGTGGGTCTCGTCTCGTTCGGCACATCAGGGGCGGCGGCGGAAAGGATGACAGCCTCTCTCTTGGCGCTGCATCCGGCGACTGGCCGGGCTCGTTCGACCCAGCGCCATCGGCATCAGCGGACACGGCGCGGGCACCAGCATGGACTCGGAGATCGTCCAGTATCCTGTCTAAGGCCGTGGAAGACCTCGGGCTCGACTGGTCTTCTCGGAAGAACCCGCCTGCAGCCGGCTGGATGAGTGGTTTCTGCAGAGCGCCGGCAGGCCCCGACAGAGACCCTCTCCTTTCTTCCCTGAGGTGCACGACGAGCTCACAAAGTCATGGAAAGCCCCGCACTCGGCTCGCCTAAAGCCTTCTTTCTCTTCTTAGCTCTCCTCTGTGGGCGGCGCGAGAGAAAGAGGCTACGAGGCAACTCCGCCCCTAGAGGAGACTGTGGCCAACCATCTATGCCCACCCTCCACCGCTGGATGGAAGGCCAGAGCTTCTCACCCATCGAGCCGTGCAGAACCACATCAGCTCTCACCGGTCGGCGCATACGCCGCCGCCCGGTCAAGCTGCGTCAGCGCTGCATTCGATGGCGGTTCTACAAGTGTTTCAGGCCAAACTTCTCCGCTCTATGGGCGAGTCTGGACCTGAACCCGACACTTTAAGGACCTGCGCAGTGCTATGGACGTAGCTCTGCGAGCCACAAAAGCCACCGCCCAATCCATTGGCGGGCCATGGCTAATTTGATCGTCCTTGGCGCCATCTGTGGCTAACGCTAACAGAGATGAAGGACGCGGATAAGGCACCCTTCCTTGGCGCACCTGTCACTCTGAGTGGCCTGTTCGGACCCTACGGTGAGAGATTTCACGGGCGCTTCACTGAGGTGCGGAAGGATTCGCAAGCTATGCATCACTTCCTGCCTAAGCTCCAGCTCATCTCAAAAACCGCCCCAGCAGCAGCAGCGAGCCAGGGCAGAGCCGCCCGTCTCCCAGCCGAAGAGCAGACCTGAAAAGGGCGCTCGGCGCCGCTCAGCGTTCCGCTGGCCAAAGAAAGCCGCAGGAACAGCGAGGCCCTCGACCCAGAATCACCCTGAACACAGAGCCTCGTAAGTCTTCCTAGCAGCAGGAAGAAAGAGAGAGTACGCGTCTCGCAAATGCCGGACCGCTCCCTCGCAAACATTTAAAACATTACCCAGTCCCCTTACAGGTGGCTGGAAATGTCTATACAGCAGTCAATGGGCCAGTCATAAAACTCGCTCACCTGCAATCAGACGCCGTTTTCACGGCGACACACAGAAATCACCAAAAGAGTCATTTTCTGCCTGTGTCACTAAGGGTTCACATGTCCACACTAAAGTGCGCATTCCCACATATCAATACTGTCCAAACAGTGCCAGACACCTCCCCAGCTCAGGCTGGATGTCTCAAAAATGTAGATCGTGTGCCTATTGTCATGTATGCACCACTACACACAAGCACTGTTCCCACAGTTATAAACACTTCCCCAGTAAAAGCGGGAAGTGCTATAAGTGTAGCGTGTGCCTGCCGTATTGCACGCACCCCTACACACAGCTACCCACACAGTTTCAAACAGCTATGCGCCAAACATCACAGATGCAATGCACGAGCTAAGAAACTCCCGCTAAATCGCGGAAAGCTTTATGAATGTGGCGGCGTGCCCATAATGATGAATGCACCCCCACTTCAAAACACTGTTCATACAGTTTCAAGCACCTCTCCGACTCATGCTGTGAGCATTTCGGAAATAGCGCATGTGCCTGTACTCTCACACGCACCTCTGCACTCGGCACTCAATACGGCTGCTCAGCGCGCACCTGCGCCTCTGAGAGCCGTAGATTCTGTGTTAGCGATTTGCCGGCGGGGCCCATACGTCACTGCGACACGCCCCCAGCCGGCATTCAGCCCATATCTGTGCGAGCAGAAGCCTGGGAAAAAATCCCCGACATGCCGAAATGGGTTTTGAACATAATAAAACACGGATACTCACTTCAATTCGCTCGCAGACCACCCCGCTTTTCAGCGGTGGTCGAGACGAAAGTGAGGAAAGATGTGTCACATGTTCTACGCACCGAGGTGCTCAAACTGATAGAGAAGGCGCTATAGAAACTGTTCCTCCCTCTTTGAGCGAGGCGGGTTTTTACAGCCGCTATTTTCTCATCCCGAAAAGGGCGGTGGCCTTCGCTCCATCCTGGATCTCAGACATCTGAACAAAGCGTTAATGATTCAGCTCGTTCAGAATGTTAACAACCAAACATATCCTCGCGCAAGTTCGCCCGGGGATTGGTTTCTATCAGTGGATTTGAAAGGCGCTTACTTTCACATCCCGATAGCGCCTCACCACAGGCCCTTTCTGAGATTAAGCTTTCGAGGGACAGTCATACCAGTACACAGTACTACCATTCGGCCTATCATTGGCCCCCCATACATTCACGAAATGTATGGACGCGGCACTTTCCCCCCTGAGACAGCGGGGAGTGCGGATACTGAATTACCTCGACGATTGGCTAATCATAGCACAATCAGAGGTTCAGTTAATGACACACAGATCTTGGACTATCAGCCATTTACAATGCCTGGGTCTGTGAATAAATTTTGCAGAGAGCGTGCTATCCCCCAGCCAGAATATTTCTTTTCTGGAATAGTGCTAGACTCAGTGCAGATGACAGCGCGCCTCTCATCAGAGCGCGCGCTCTCTATTCGACGCCTTGCAACATCGTTCAGAACGGTAGCGCGCGCCCCGTCAAAGCGATTTCAGAGAATGCTCGGTCTCATGGCCTCGGCATCAGCTGTACTCCAGCTAGGATTGTTGCACATGCGTCCTCTCCAGCGCTGGCTCAAGAGCCGTGTCCCCACTCCGCAGCGTGGCGCTCGGGCCACTTTTTGATCAGCGCGAATCACGGCTGTATAAAAGCCCTGATGCCCTGGAAAGCCATAAACTGGTATCAAACCGGCGTGAGTCTGGGCATGAATACGCGGAGAAAAATGATCACGACAGATGCCTCCAAAATAGGATGGGGGCCCTTTACGAGGGCAGGCCTGTTTCCGACTTTTGGTCAAACCGGAAAGCGCCTACACATAAACTGTCTGGAAATGAGCGGTCGCCTTGGCTCTCAGAGCCCTGCTTCCGTACCTGCAAAGCGAACACGTCCTGGTCGAGCGGACAACATGGCCGGTAGTTTCAGTATCTAAATCGCCAAGGTGGACTCAGGTCGAGCTCCCTGCACTCTATGGCCAGGGAGCTCATCCTATGGTCACAACACCACCTGCGCTCGCTAAGGGCAGCGCGCGTGCCAGGCATCCTGAACCAAGGAGCGGACATGCTATCCAGAGACAAAGTTCTCCCAGGAGAATGGTCTCTCCACCCTCTGACGGTTCAGTGGTTATGGCGAACCTTTGGCGAGGCAGAGGTCGACCTCTTCAGCCTCCAAGGAAAACGCGCACTGCCCTCTCTTCTTCTCAAAAAGCATGGAGCGCTTCGCCCAAGTTTGGCCGAGCCGCCCCTTGTATGCTTTTCCCCGATCGCGATGCTGCCTCAGGTCATCAGTCGGATCAGGGAGGTGAAATGTGCAGTGCTCCTGGTAGCCCCACTCTGGAAAAACCAGGCGTGGTTTCCAGAGCTGGTGCAGATGATGCAATCTGCCCCATGGCCGATTCCGCTGAGGCAAGACCTCCTCAGACAGGCCAGCGGGATGATTCTTCATCCCGCCCGATCTGTGGGCCCTCCATGCATGGCCCCTCAGCGGGTTCCCGAGAACCTCCCCAGTGGAGTTCTGAAAACCATTACTGAGGCGCGAGCCCCTCTACGGGCTTGTATGCCCAAAAGTGGAAAGTGTTCAGTGACTGGTGTGATACCAAGAGCTTGAACCCCAAAACATGCGAGATACCAAGTGTACTCGCCTTTTTGCAGGAGCTGCTGGAGGCGGGCCGCACACCCTCCACGCTCAAAGTCTATGTGGCTGCCATAGCGGCGTCACACAATCCTGATAAAGGACATTCATTAGGAAAAAACGATCTGATCGTTCGTTTCCTAAGAGGCGCTATGAGGATGAACCTCCTCGCCCACCTTCGGTGCCGATCTGGGACCTGGGCCACGGTCCTGGACGCACTCAAAGGTGCCCCGTTCGAACCTCTCCGAACCGTGCACCTCAAGCAGCTCTCGCTCAAAACCACGCTCTTGCTGGCACTCGCTTCAGTTAAAAGAGTGGGCGACCTGCACGCGCTGCTTGCCTGGAATTTGGACCTAACGACTGCAGAGTTGTACTTAGGCCAAAGCACGGGTATATTCCTAAGGTGCTCTCTACACCCTTCAGAGCACAGGTGATATCTCTGGCAGCGCTATCGTCCTCAGCAGACGAAGGTGATGCAAATTTACTCTGCCCGGTCAGGGCGCTCAGAGTATATTTGGAACATTCTGCCCTGTTCAGACAGACGGAACAATTATTCGTATGCTTTGGCGGCCGAATTAAGGGTCTCGCTGACTCAAAGCAACGAATATCGCGCTGGATAGTGGATGCTATAGCGCTAGCTTATGGAGCCAAGGGCCTTCAATGCCCCTTAGGCGTCAGAGCTCACTCTACGAGGAGCATGGCCTCCTCGTGGGCATGGTCGAGTGGGATACCCATTGAAGATATTTGTCTGGCGGCAGGCTGGGCCTCGCCTCGACATTTATCAGGTTTTATAACCTATAGGTCCCCTCACTGCATTCCAACATTCTATCAGTCTGACTGTGGAATGAACTGGAGTATGTATATGCTGGGCATCATCTCCTCCCTTATAAGGTCCGTCTCTGACCGACTTAGAGGTTTTATTATGCGTACCAGTACACAAAAGCTCAGTATATGAGATATGTGCTTGTGTTTGTACAAGGAGCGCCCCACCTTGAAGGCAAGGGCGCCCTGTCATACCCCACTATATAGCTCGCCGCTGGCCGGCTCGTGGAATATCACTTTGCTTTAAGGCTCAGGCACCTGCCTCTGGCTTTATAGAGCGAAGTCAGCATGCACGGCGTTTTACATGGTGTTCCCATAGCGTAAGCTACTTACGCAATAGGAGAGATCTCTCGATAGGGAGCGACTTCGGTTACTAACGTAACCTCGGTTCCCTGAGAGGAGGAGCGACTATTGCGTAAGCTGCCGTGTCTGTGCTTGGTCAGTTCGCTTCAGTCGATTGAACCTAAAAGAACTGGCATGACGGGACGTTCATTATATAGCCCTCATATGCTAATTTCAGCAGGCTCTGAGTGCGCGAATGCGGGACGCGCCCCCATTGGTTGCGCGTTCTAAGTCGCCCCGTCACTGGTTCGAGCAGTTGCCGCAGCACAGCCAATGACCGAGCTGCCTCGCTCATCACTGTCTGCTGTGCAGCTGCAATGCGTTTTACATAAAGACTTCAATATTTCTCGAGAAACGGAGTTTTCCCATAGCGTAAGCTACTTACGCAATAGTCGTTCCCTCCTCTCAGGGAACCGAGGTTACGTTAGTAACTGAGTCGTTTTATCACACTGCACTTGTAACGAGAACCAGCAGGTAGATAGCTGTGCAGTGTGTAAACCTCACTCTCCTGACCTCAAGAGGTGCACTAGCGATTGACGCTAGTCAGTCTGTAGCCTTTAGCCTCCTTGTTAGCGCATATGCCTCTCATGCTGGAGACGTCGGTTCGAGTCCCATTCGGAGTATACTTTTCTTGTTTATCAGGTGTTGTTTTCTCTAAGGATAACCAATATGCATTAACATAAAATGTATATGTGACTTGTTTTGTGATATTAGTTTGTAGTAAATATACACTTTGATTTGATTAAATAGTTTTGTAGAGTGTAGCAAAGATGAGCTACAGACTGAGGAGCAGCAGCAGCGGTAGCTGTGCCAGAATCAGGCATGGAAACTGGTAACAATTAATCAGTCACTTTAATTTAGAGAAAGTTAAAAGTGAAACATTGTTTATCCCAATGATCTTAATGAAAGGATTTTGACAGATGAATATAGAGAATTATATACAGTTCGATGCCATGGTGTGTCAATGAACTTAGACTAAAGTAATTCATGTATTGCTTTAACTTAGGATCTTATACATCATTTTGACTATTTATGTCAAAAAATATAAATTATTTATATTAAATATTTATTTTACCTCACTTTACTCACTATAATATAACTCTTTTGTGACTTTATGGTAATGTACATGAAAATTCAAGAATCATGATAGATCTTAGGGCAATCCCACTGATCTGCTCTTCCCTATACATTTTCTTCAATGGTATTGGTCTACAATTTGAAATATGTAGCACTGAATGAATGAGTTGTTTGAAGCTGATTTGCAATAAGTTATGTGCTGTATCTGTTCTTTTGCATCACAGATGATTCAGGGAGGAGAGAGGATGAGTTAGTCGAGGATAGTACTAGAGTGGAAGATTTAGGAACTGCAGAAACAGGCCCAGCCAGAGCAAAACTCAAAGAATACCCTCTCACCAGCTTTGGACTACAGAGAAGTGGTTGCTAGTGTGAAAATAAAATTGTCTGGGATAAGTCCCGGATATCCTTCAATGCTGGAAACGCCTCTGGTGTACAAACATGTAGCATCCCGAAATTCGTTGAGTTTAAATAAAAATAAAAAAATCTAACAAAAGGACACCGTGAGAGAAAGTTTAATACACCTGTGTCTATGGCTTGATTCCTCTCAGCTGTGTTTTATCTGGTGTTGAGATTGAAACAGGTTGAGATTAACTTTGTCAAAGCAAGCAAATTATTACACACTACCTGCTACACACACACACACACACACACACACACACACACACACACACAAACATTTCTCTTTGCCCCATTACTCACAAGCCACCATGACCAATCCTCTTTTGTCACCAGTGGACAGGTCAGTCAGTCCCAGGCAGTATTTCTCTCTGCCTCTATTTCTTTTTCCACATACTCACTCGCTCAGCTGTCACATGAGGGGAACGTAAAGGGGGAAAGACAAACTTTCCCTCTCTTTGAGTCGGGTCACCGAAAAGATTCTGTGAGACAAGAGCAAAAGAAAGAAATGTGTGATTTAAAAAAAGATTTAGGATTGAATAGAAATGACTGAAAAGTGTGTGTGTGCATGGTGAGGGGGTGAATTATCATTTATACTGTCTAAAGAAGCACATATAACAGCTATAATCTTATCAAATTTTTATAAAGTCATGGTTTACGATCTGAAGGTCTCGCAGTTTGCAGTTTTGGTTCACTGAACAAAAGTTCAATCTCACATTTTTGCATTAAAAAAGCTCTATAAAAATGATAACTCAGAAAATTTTACCCTAAGGAGCTATTTCTATCTTAAAGATTACTATTATCATAACCTAATGTTGTCAGTCATATTACATTATTTTAGTTTTTTGCCTTGAAGTTACTATTTAATTTATTACTACAATTAAAAAATATATATAAGTGGGTATTTTGTTATTTGAGTAACCCCTCGTCCCTTTGTTCCCTCTCCATATGTGGTGTCCCCTGTTATTAGGACGAATGGACATATTGCCACCTAGCTGGTCCTTAATTCTCCATATCAAATACAATGGCAGCAATTATATGCTAATCAGCATTGGCCAGCCGTAGCCCTCTCACTGCGCTGTGCCTCTCTGTGTGTCTGAGCTGGTATCCATGAGCGTGTTTAGTCACGGCTTATTACAGCACTATTAAAATGGTCACACTTTAAATAAGCTTTCTCCACAAAGACACCAGTGCTTTCAGTCTGTGTGTTAAAAATCATATTAATGATAATGAAATGTAGTAATGATAGGTGATAGTCGTTATTAGGATGAGACGTACGTAATGAATATAGTTTTTAAAAAAGTGTTTCTTGGTATTTACATTCTGTATTTTCTACCATTATGTATCAGCAGAATTTATAACATGCACACAAATTGATAGTTTACTAAATGTCAAAGAAGTTATTTTGAGTGCTTGCTTCCGTGTTTTCAATTTTGCAGAGCTTAGCTGGGTGGGTATAGAAGATAGGTACACAATGAAAATGGAAAGTATGTCATATTGATCAGTTTAAGAAATATTGTTTTTATTCAGCAATATAAAAAATGGTCAAAATTGCCTCATTCTTGTTTACATGCACACTCAACTACGTGCACTGTAGCTAACCTTGAGATATCCTTAAGAAAATCTTAGAATACTAGACAAAATAGTTCAAAATAAATTTCACACACATATTCTTTATGCTTTGGCAAGGTGGACTATATCAATGAGAACAAATACATATAAAAAAAAACAACAACCATAATGTGTAAAATAATTAGCTTCTACTCAGAAATGTTCTTATTTATAAAATGTACTGTACTTAATCTTCATAAATGTGTGCATTACAAATATTAATTTTAAGGTGAACTTGAGAATTACATAAAGTAAGCTTCCAAATCCATACAATTAAGATTATAGTACTACTAACTCAAAAATTCAAGTACAAAACTGAGGTTATGGGGAATACCCATAAGCCCTTGCGCTTGAAATATTTAAGCATGTTTATTTGGTAAAAATGAAAGTTTGTGGACATTTAATTAGTTAACATGTCTACTGGGTGCTTCACGGCATCTAATTTACTCTCTTCAGTCATCAAAACAGCACAGGCCGGCCCCGCAAACTCTGGCACACACCCACAAACGCTTCACCCTCACAAAGCAGAGCCTGCTCTGAATGGCCACTTTGACAAATGAATTGTTTTAAAATGAAGCTCCTGTCTGATGACTGCGCCTACGCCCCAAACTCCCGACCACTGCCTGAAATGTTTTTTTTGAACACACCCCCAGCGGCTGCACCTCCCAGCCCCTAAAAGCAAAGGCCCCTTTTGTTAAACTAATGTTCATTTACCAGTTGCTTTAGCCGGAGACATCTGCTGTGTGCAACCAGTCAATATTGTGGGGCCAGTTCATTATTCCTGTCAGCTAAACAGGCAAAAGTTGGCAGATTGCAGCAGTGCTGAAGCACAATGCCAGGAACAATGAAGGGCTCATTACGGCATGATTTATCAGGACAAGATGCCCGTCTTCACCTCTGGTCAGCACCAATCTTTTGGTCTGACACTTTCCACATCAGCAACCCTCACAGTGGCTGGCTGAATGGTAACTTCAGAGAAAGATAATATTGTAAAAGGTTGCACTGAAGTGGAACACAAACTGGCCATGATGAAGTGTGTCTGCCGAGAGTGGCAGCACAGATGGAGACATTGTTGGTCAAGGATGTCAAGTTGCCTCTAAATTTAAAAGACTGACTTTACTATGAATTAACTGGGCATATTAAACTGTTTTGTAAAAGGTCTGAAGAACTTGTTTTAGAAAGTGGCAAACAAACAGTAACGTTCCCTTTAATAAGGAATTTTTTACAAATGCATTATAAATCATTGATATGCAGTTATAACAAAATGCATAAAAAAGGTGACTTTAATGCAATACTTGCTAAATAATGAGCCATAATACCTCACATGTTAAAAATGCTTAAAACACTTATTCAACATAAGTAATCTATGGAAATGTGCCTTAAAGTAAGGTGGACACATGTGAAGCATTTCCTGAACATAAAGATTCAGTATGGTTTAACGGTCATCAGATTTTTTATATGATGAATGCTGTGAATGAACATGAAGACCTGGAGATGTTGCAGAGGACTTTAGGTAACTAGGACTAGGAAAAAACATTCTTTTGACATCAACGTGACAAGGAAAGTGACAACTCAATTCAAGACATTACAGAAATCAATATCAACACAAAGAGGACTGTAGCAAAATTGCATAATCTCTTCTTTTAATGTCACTATAATAGTCTATTTGGCCACATTGTCACATAATTTCTGAACTATGTCATTTTATGTTTTTTTATTTATGAATAAGTGTATTTATTAAGCATTTACAACATGCAAGCTCACTATTTGGAAAGTATTTTATGAAAGCTGCCCCCTTTTTTGAGCATGTTGCTACTGAAATGATTTATAATGCGTTTTAAATAAATTTTTAGTCCTTAATAAACCCCTTTTACAAACCCTTAACACTGGGAACATTAATGTAAAGTCTTACCCAATCTTCACCATAATATATATATATATATATATATATATATATATATATATATATATATATATATATATATATATATATATATATACATATATTTATTTATTTACTTTTTTGTATATTTATTTTTTTATTAATAAAATTGTCTTCAAGTCAAAAATATAATTTAATATGACTAACTACTTTTGCTTACATCAATAAAAGCATTAACACTTATTTGGTCTACTTTACCACAATTGCAATTTTGCCATTTTTTTTTTTTTTTTGTGATTTAAAGTTTTATATTAAATAAATATAGTCAAACTAAATATACATATTTAAATTACAATATGTCACTGCCAAAATACACTGAAAAGAAAGATATGACAAATAAATAGGATAAAAAAATTATATTTGGAAAATTATGGCAGTCATTTTACAATTATCATATGAATGAATAATCACTGAATTAAAACAAATACTTAAAACTTATCAGATGTAAATGAGGACAAAGTCCTGTCTTACTTACATCTCACTTACTTATGTTATTTTTATATATTAGGCTGAACCATAGAAAATTGCCATTTAAAGACATTATCCACCTCTTCCCTCTATGAAAGCCATGTATAGCTCTCATAATGCTCAGTGGACATAATATATGGTGATCAGTATGGGTAATTCATGCATATACATTGAGATCATAGTGTCTCTTCTCTCTCCAGCACGCTGCACACATAGAGAGCCTAATTGGTATTTAATGTATGGACGAGACTAAATAGGCGAAAAGAGAGAAGATTCAGTCTCGGCTCATGTGGCATTTTGTTAAAACGCAACGGCCACACCCCTTTCTGAATCCATTTGCTTAAATCACAGACTCTCCAGAGGCTCACAGGATAATGTACCAGTCAAGGCTGGTAAACTGTTTTGTTAACAATGCATTATAAGGCAAGAAAGGGAGGAATAAAGAATAAAGACAGGCCTAAAAATGAGGTGGACACTTCTGAATGCCAAACAGTTGGCTGGGTGTGGTGGGCTCTCTATTCGGAAGAGCAAGAGGTGACACCCCCATCTCATCACCCTACACACACATATATACGCATGGTCCATCTGCAGCTTACTACGCTTACTCACACCACCTGCTCTACCCATTTTTCAAATACACACTCAATCACAATCAGGATGTTATCGACAAACGGTGTCCCTCTAGAACTTTACTGGAAACCTAATGAGGTCTGATTGCTTGCAGGTCTATCTGGTCTATATATCTACAGTATGTTCCATAAATTATTTATGTGCTTATTTATTCACTTATACAAGGACATAGATCATTAATTCTCAAATGATCTATTAGTTCAGTTAGGAAACTCTGTGGTACTAGCTGATATGTCACCCCAGCACACCTTGCTACATTAACCAATCAGAACCCCTTCCTCATCAAACATATATAACCCGTCTACACTTTGTAGCGTCACAGCAGCAACAGCATGGTCACACAGCATTTCTGAAGCCTACTGCAGTCGTAATTTTTGCTATTTTCTACTTGTTTTCCCACTTGTATGCCTCATCTTGAGCTTCACACCCAGAGAGTAACTTTTCTCTAGGAGATCAGGGAGCTGATCGAGTATCGTACGAGATCCTGGAATCCCTATCCAGAAACACACTGAAGGATACGTCCTCTTTCGGGCATGTCCGAGCCTACTGGATGAAGTGTTAACATCTTAACGGTTATGCAGATCTACCCACATTGCCGCTAAATGCAACATATAAACTGCAGCTGAAGAAGCGATTATGTTATCGAAAGATATCATAGTTGAGCAAGACATCATTATTTTAGAATGTTATTTCAGGCAGCAATCACTAGAGCCCTTATAAAGGGAGCCTACTAATTCAGCTAACGCTGCAGTCTACCATCAACTATGGGTGCTAGGCTGGAGAAGAGATAAAGATCTTTCTTCAGATATGTGGTCGAAGAGTATATAAAAGATCTCCGGCATCACTTGCAGGGACCACGGTGGTACTTCGGCTGATTGTGACATCACACCGTTCTTTTGGCAGCAACAAAAGATGGTTATCTACCATCTGCTGCAGCAAACCACCATCCTTCGAAGGAGATTTTAGCTGGTAACAAGATCAATTTAATATTTGTTTTTATAGAAGATAATTCAAGCTTATAAAAGTATCTTTACATAGCTGTGTTAAGCCTGCTCTGTACCTGCATAATCAGTTTTAAGCGAACAGAATTCTTTCATTCATTTGTATTAAACGCTTTAGAATTGTATTTCAGCTGAAAGTTATCTGTCTAGCATGAATGCAGTGCCGCATTGAAACAAGGACTAGGCTGGGTTTGGAATTACATACTACCATACTTCTCATGCTATTTCTGCCATTGACACACGTGGCGGAAGTAGTGGGGGTGGTGTGCCATTCCGAACTCTGCATAAATCTTTCTACTTTTCAAACTCAAGCTTCGAGCTTCGGTGTAAGTTTGGTACACTGGTTTTGCATAAATGATGGCAGCTTCAGAGCAGCTTTAAACTTGTCATATAAGCATATTTGATTTTATAATAGAAATACAATGGCCATCTCAGTTGTTGAAACGTAATTGATGTATAAATGCATGCATGCCCACTGATCATTAATCTGTTACCTGAAAATTTTTTGATCAGTGCTTCTCCACACTTTGACTTCAAGGCCCCCCACTCTCAGAGAAAATATTCGAAGGCCTTCCATGTAGGGTATTTTTATTATTATAAGGTATTTCTTCTACTGTAATAATGTCCAGCCAGACAAGTTTTTTTGAAAGAAACTACTATCGACAATAGACTAAATCTATTAATCATTATAATTTGTACTCAAGAAAGTCTAGAACTGTATATTCTTCATTAAAGAAAGATGTTGAAGGGAGTATTGATAGTATCTTCATATCTAAATCATTTTAAAGTTCTTGAGACCCCTGGAAGTGTGCCAAGGCCCCTTAGTGTGTCCCCACCCCGGTTGAGAACCACTGTTTTAGATGCTATCTGGTAGGCATTTACAAGGAGGCATTAATCATTGCAAGTTGTTTATTTAAGAAACGCCTAGAATAAGACTGTTCCTTCTTCTCTAGCTCCATTACTCATCCATGCAGTTCCCCTAGCAGGCTGGATGGTACAACACATCTCTCATGTAATACACAATACCCTGACACCTCCCCCTTTTAGTCAAATACTTCAGGTTGCATTTCTGTTTCCCATATGATTATGACATCATATACATCTCTTCAGTAACCTTACTAAACAACAATGACTATGTCCATGACTCTCTGGAACTTACTTATCAGAACCTGTTCCTTTAAACATCAAACACAACATCTCTCTGTAGGTATCTCTGTAGGAAAATCAGAGTCCATATGAGGTGGAACTTTACGTGGTGACTGTATCGAACTTGCCTGGAAGAAATTTCTGGAACTTCGTCACGCAGCAACTGAAGATGCCATCGATTTCTCCTTTTATCTCCCCCCTTCTCAATGAAAACCTTGTATGACCTTGGAGTAGAGCTCTCTGCCAGCACCATATCAGGCCTGTTCCTTTTTGATTCATCATCCAGTTTCAACAAGATTGAATATCCAAGAGGTAAGTCTGTCACACCATGTTGTCTGTTAAAGTAGTATGCTTGCTGTTCTTTTGTTGTAATAACTGTAATTTCCTAATAACATTCCCTGTAGTAACATGTAAATGAAGAATTTCCAAGTACTGCGAATAGTAGTCAGATACCACCAGATATTGTTATGTTGATTGTAGTGGTTCTTTCCGCTGTGCACGTTTATTTTCTATGCAAAATTTGCATGTCTCTATCTTGTGCCTAAGATCCTCAGCAATTCCCGGCCACCACACTGTCTCTTTGGCCCGTGCCCTACATTTCAAAGAACCTGGGTGTCCGTCATGAATTCTGCTAAGCATCTCATGTCTCATCACTTTTGGAATTACTATGTGATTCCCCAGCAGAATCAGTCCATCACTCACTGACAAAGAGTCTTTCCATTTATAAAAGCTCCGTATAATCTTGTAATCTTTTGTGTCTCCATTTTTATCTCTGTCAACTTCTGCTGTGACACCAACAGACATCCAATGATTACATTTACATGACAAATCACATCCACTGTCATAAAGTCCTCCGTAGTGTTTAATGGGCTACAACCAAGCTTTTGCCAAGCGTGTACTCCGCTTTTGTGTGAAATCATCATCAAATGTCTCTGACATCTCACTGGTACAGTGTCCAAGTCTTTACTATTGATCAATGGTATTAATGTGTCCATGCCCACCAATTACTTCTGGAACATTTCGCACACCGACACACCTGCAAGGCATTCCTTCTCGAACTGGGCGTACCTTGTTTCTGAATCTGTTTCCATCTGTCGTCATGCTTTTGCAATAAAACACCACCGATACCGTAGCTGCTAGCATTCGCTGATACGATTGTTTCTTTTCCCGGATCATAATGTGCCAAGTCTGGAGCTTTAGTTTTTATGTTTTATGTTTGCTAAATGCGCTTTTCTGTGGTTGATCTCTTGTCCATGCCTTTGCTTCCTTGAGCTGCTCATACAAAGGACCTCCTTCTGTTGCCAAGTCCGGAATGTATTTACCCATGTAGTTTATGAGACCTAATGCTCTCCTCAACTAATTTATGACGTTCGCCTCTTGCAAGTCTCTTATTGCTCGTACCTTTTCCGGGTCTGCTCTAACTTTGCACATCCAGTATGTGTCCCAAGAAACTCAACTCTGCTTTCCTGAATATGCACTTATTTTTATTCAGTTTGAGGCGCACACTTTCCATCCTTTCTAGATCTCTTTTCAAGTGAACGCCATGTTCGTCTCTATCCTTCCCGTACATGATTAAGTCATCCATGAACACAGCAACTCGTTAGAAACCGCTAGAAGCTCGTTCATTTTCCTTTGGAAGATTTCCAGGGCTATGCTGATTCCAAACGGGAGTCTTTAAAACAATAGCGCCCTACCAGAGTGATGAATGTTGTCAGCAGGCTGCTTTCATCACATAACGGAATCTGCTAATGTCCCGACGCTGCGTCTAACGACGTAAAGATGCTTGCTCCTGCTAATTTAGCTAGAATCTTGTCTGTTGTGTGAAGTATGTATCTTTCTCTTTTATGTTGTCATTCAGTTTGTTTAATCCAACACCATTAGGCTTCATGACCAGTACCATGGATGCACACCAATCTGTAGGCTGTGTGACTCTTCCAAGACACCTTGTTCCACAATTCCCTGCAGTTCTGCATTAACTTTAGGCAGTAGAGGTAATTGCAACCTCTATGCAGTATGTACAGCGTATGGCTCAGCGCCTTCCTTCAGGTGTTTTCATTGTACCTATTCCTTCAAAAACATTTTTATTATTCAACACGCCTAGGTAAAAGCTCTCTTCTCTCCCTTCTTTTGCCATCACTTGTCTCACAGTTTTTGATTTGCCCATTCTTCCCCAGTGTCCTTTTCTTTTGCACGTGGTATCCGCTGCTGGACATTTTCCGATGTATCTGTGTTCTGTTTTACCACACCTGCCACATTCGTTCTCTGTGTTCTCTCTTCTTTTCTTCCCGTCTCTTTTATGTTTCTCTTTCATCCAGGGCCTGTCTGCCGCTTTTGATGAACGCCTGGAGGCTACCTCTTGCACGCTGCCCGGTGACTGACCCTCCTGTTGGCTGACATAGCGCTCAAACATTAGTGCCTGTCATTCAAACAACACGCAGCTACAAAAGTCAATCTTTTATTTTTCATCTAGATCAAACAACCAGTGGTGGTCTTGCTATCACGATTGATATAATAAACACCCCTGTTCTAGATGTATAACATAGGCTAAATATAGAAAACTAATCAAAAGTTTGATTGAGGACTCTCTTTTTTCAGATAAACATCATCATTTTATTGCCCAGCCATATTGATAATTAAATGAATTAAATTACAGGCTACATTATAGACACACAGAATCTATTAAGCAGAAATATGAAATTTACCTCGATTTGTTTCTTCAAATTAGTGGCAGGATTAATGATGATATCTGTTATGATGAATGCAGGAGGAGAACCGCTAGATCCATTGTTGGGTCGTTCGTTCTGTTATGATGAACGCAGGAGAAGACAGACACGGGGTTGGATCTACGTGCGGTTTTATTTTATTAATCAAAGTGAATACAAAATAAACAGGAACAAAAGAAAACATCCACGGGGGGACAAAACTGAAACTAAAACACGAGCACAATGGAGGAACACGGAACTAGGAACTGTCACGGAATGACAGGCAAGGTAGGCAAAACATAGGAGCATAAACATTCAAACATCTACCAACAAGCATCAACGAACGACAAGGGAAAGAGGAACAAACAGGGTTAAATACACAGACACAATAAAGACTAAACGAGACACAGATGAGTGCAGGCAGTGAGGGAGGCCGGGAATTGTGGGAATTATAGTGCATGACAAATTAACAAGTGAAACACGGGGCAGACAACAAGGAAATCGTGACAATATCTGGCTAGAGCAAGTTAAACTCACATGACACAATCATGCAATTGTCCTTTTTCACTGTGAAAAGCCCTTCCAGGTGCGGCCGTTATTTTCAGCTGTAAACTGTGCTTGAGGCATCCATAACAGATGGCGCCAAATCTGCAGCTGCCTTTTAAGTTTTTTACGTGTGATTTCATTAGATGGGAGTCACGAGACTCTCCCTAGCCAATCATGTTGATAGATAAAAATTAAATCAGAACAGGGAATTAGTGAACACAGAAGGTGGGAATATAGCACAGTAAAAGTACAGTTACAGCACTTCAAATGTACTCAAGAAAAAGTAAAAGTATAAAAATTTTAAACTACTTAAAAAAGTACAATTCTTGGGAAAAAGTAGTTAATTACAGTTAACGTGAATATTTGTAATTCGATACTTTACACCCCTGAGTAAAAGATATTATATAGAAGAATATTCCCTCTGTGGCTTACTGTAACAAGGCTAAGATGGGTAAGGAGGAGGCAACAACCGGACAAACCATCAAAATAATGTTTAATGAAAACTTACAGATACAATGATACAAACATAAACACACACGGCAGCTGCACGTGGCTCTCTCTCTGTCCCAAACTGCCGCATCCAGCTCAGCTTTATCCCTCTCCTCAGCTGATTAGCCCAGTTGAGGTTAGCCCTTCCGGCCACGCCTCCCAGCAGGCTTCCCCCGCCTTTCTAGACCTGGGAGAAAGATGAGTGGCGGGAAGAGAAAAGAGAGAAAGAGAGGAGAGAGAGAGAGAGAATAAAAATTGCTCAGTGGTTCCCAGACATGGTAGCGGCAGCTGAAGTTGTAGACCCCGTGGAAAGCCCTTATTTAACATATGCCCTCAAGCACATCCCTGTTATTTGTTATAGACAGTTTACACAATATAGAGGCAAGACACAACGCAACCCACACAACCTACGGCCACTTTGCACTTCAGCGCATGCTCCACTCTCTTTCTCAGCGGGACTCTGGAACTGCCAGTCAGCTGTGAACAAAGCTGACTTCATTCCAGCCTTTGCCACACAGTCCACCCTCAGCTTCCTTGCACTGACAGAAACATGGATACGTCCAGATGATACAACAACACCCGCTGCTCTCTCCAACAACTTCTCCTTCTCTCACACCCCTCGACACACCGGTAGGGGTGGGGGAACAGGTTTGCTCATTCAAAACAACTGGACATTTTCACCACAATCCTCTCTATGTAACAATACTTCTTTTGAATTTCATGCTATTACTATTCATCATACACCAAGACAATCCCCAGGCCACTGAACTTCATTCCGGTCTCGTTTGACTTGGAAAGACTAAGCACTACTGCAACTCACAGATCGGGCAACCAGCTGGACCTCATTTTTAGACATTACTGTACCAACTCAAATATTCTCCTTACTCGTTTACATGTCTCTGATCACTACTTTGTTAAATTCAACATGACTCTCCATCTATATTAAAACAGATTCGCCTTTGAATTTCGTGGGCTCCTTTCGCCGTAACCTCCGTTATCTTTCACCCTTGTGCTTTTCCACTGCTGTCTCTACCTCTCTTCCCACACAAAACTTATTTTCCACCCTGGATATAAACACTGCCACAGACACACTAAGCTCTACTTTAACAACTTGTCTAGACAATATCTGTCCTCACTCCTCTAGGCCTCCACGTATGACAACACCCAGCCCATGGCTCTCTGACATCCTTCATGAATGTCAGACTGACCTTAGGGCAGCTGAGAGGAGATGGCAAAAATCTAAAGATCCAGCAGATCTGGGTAAGTATCAGTCTCTGCTTGCAACTTTTTCAGATATCGTTAAATAAGCAAAAACGTCCTATTACCAGTACAAGATCAAAACCACCACAGACACTCGCAGCTTGTTTAGAACACTCAACACACTTCTCTGTCCTCCCCCTCCACTGCCTGACATCACTGACAGCAGATGTCCTGTTGTTTATTTCCATGAAGGGCCCTTTCACTAGACTGTTAGTGAAGGGTATTGCCATTCTCACATTTCCAAATCAAGAGCTCTGTCCTTCTTTTTGAGTAGGGCATAGGAATGATCACTTAAGATGGGAATTCACTATTTTAACATTTACTCTCCCTGCCGAGTCCCATGCAAAGGATCCTGGGAACTAGACATTCTCAGTCCATTTTTAGATAACCAAACAACAAATATGAAATAGAAATGGATTAAGTAAAGCCACTTTTTTAGTTGAATAAACTCTGATAATTTAAGTTTCCTTGGAAACATTTTTTTTAGTAATATGAACATGGGAGCATTAAGTAAAACTGCTAACAGTGAAAGCTTATTTTTGAGGATAGATAGATAGATAGATAAATATAGATACAGATAGATAGACAAATAGATAGATGATACAGAAAGACAGACATGGATGGATGGACGGATGGATGGATAGATAGATAGGTATATTTTCTTATTCCATCTAAACTCTGTTAACTCTTCTGTCCTGTCTTCTCATATCAGTCTAATATATAATTCAACAGCCTCCTTTTAGCACCTCTCCATGTTCCACAGTCCCAGTCTCCCAAGACAGATATCCCCAAAAGGACTTTACAAATCCAGCCACTATGAGAAGAGTAAGTCCCTCTCTGATTAGCCATTAGCCTTTGCAGCACTGGGCCATAGTGCCGTAGCAGTGTAGCTTCTGCTCCACAGCCCCTCCCATTCCTGTTGTTATCTTTTGTCTGTTCTCTTGACTAATTGGCACAGAGGGGTATCTGAAAGGGTTGCAGCCTGTGGGAATAGCTATTGACATTTGATCTGATGCTCACTTAAAATCAAAATCAGACTACACTGCACTGTTGGGCCGTCTGAGCTCCCATGGGGATGGAGATTTTGACTGCAGCACCTCAACGCTTGGGACACTACAGACAGCACATGAACTTGGTGATAGATGAAACTTGAGGACAGATAATATTCTTTGTTCTACCTTTATTACTTGGCTATGTGTGCAGAGAATAGTGAATAAATGAAAAAGAAAGCCCTGATCTTACAGTTAACTTTAGATTAGAACCTGTAGATGCTGTCATATACCTAGCAGGAATGCTTTATAATATTCATGCATATATACAGTAAGTGCAGACCATAATATTGTCTTATCTGCAGAGTAATATTTATGACTAAATAATATAGATTAATATTATATTATATTTCTTTCAGCTAGGAAAAGTAAAATAAAGAATTGTAGTGAATTGTATTAACTGTAAAACTATATCTCAGCCAATAATCAATCATACAATAATATTAAAAAAAACAATAATGTGGTCCACACAAGTGAACATTTATATAATTTAGTTATGCTTTTCCACCTTGCTTAGTTTTGTTCATGGATTTCTAGAATGAGGAGATGTGATGCAAGCTGTTCATGTTGGCATCTGCCTTATTTGGCAAGTGAAAGTAATGAATTTGCACCAAAATACAGTAGAATTTGATTGGACGCAAAGCCTTTGATTTTAATAAAAGATATGGGAAGAGTTTTCCCCCTTTTAGTATTGTAAATCCCTTATTTTCCCATCTTTATATGAACAGTTTTCACAATTTATGGTTAGTTGCATTTACAAGCCCTATACCTTCACGTGTAGTTGTGTATCTGTCATATTAATTCATGTCATTTTTATTTGTATAGCACTAACACATCGTCTAAATGCAGCTTTACAGAAAATTGTACCGTAACAGAAAATTAACCTGTAATGTCTTCATTGTGCTGTTTCATGAAAAATGTGATTGTAGATTATGCCTTAAAAATCGTATTTATTTTTAGATGGTTGAAAAAAGGCATTTACAGTACCCAGTGAATCCAAGAGAATTCTGGAATTATAGAATTATACATTGGTATAATTTTTCAACATTATGAACAATTTTGAACAGCACACTATATAGTAAATGTGAACTCATTTAAGCAAAGTAAAGTCAGGCACATGGGTGGTTCAATGAGCACCAACGATGAGCATCGTAATAGTGACAGTGCTTTTATGCTAATTCTTGAATATCTCAAATTACAAGTATATACATTGATTCCCAAACTAAACACATGCCATTTCAAAGTTGAGTATAGGTGTCAACTAAAGATTGAAACAAAAAGAAATGTCTTACTTAAATTTTCATAAATTGAACAGTGCAATATGCATTGGTAGACTACTGCCCCCAGTGGCCAAACTGTTCAAAGTGTTGTTGGGCACATGGGCGCATGTGAGCTCCGGGTTTAATGTCTATGGAGGGGCGACAAGAGCGAGTTGTTTTTAGCTGTACCCCAAACCTTAACCTATTCATCAGTGGAGTAAAAATGTAATGTTAGAGAGAAAAACACAAACCTCAGAATCGCGCTCGTCAACAATTATGTGAACGCAATTACTTCCTGGCTTCAACATAGGATCCCAACCCAGGTCTTTCAAGCTGCTGACATAATGTGCTTATGGTTGTGCCACAGGGGAATATTAACACACTGGAGCCTATGCAAAAAGGTCTGATAGGAGATGGTCGGCCTCTTCGTCAGCATCTAATGTGGCCAATCCTTGAAAACAGAACTCTCAGAAACAATCTCAAACAATCTTCCCGTGTGATCCTGTTGCATCGATATATACAGTATATATATAATTTCTCCTCATCGCTATGTAAATTTGGTTGTCAGTCCAATTTATAAACAAACAATGTGTGAATGTTACCGTATTTAGGACTCTAAAACAGGACTAAGAACCATATTCCTCTTCATTTTAGCAGACCTAAAGAAGAACTCTATCACATACTTGCAAAGAGTTTAACCAAGATTTTCTTTAGCCAGCGCAGCATTTACATATTTTTTTATTTGATACATCTAAGTACTCCCCAAATAAGATTTGTTTTGTAAGCATGCAGGGCTCCCAAAGTTTCCCCCGTTCTGTTGTGCCATCCCTCTATCATCCTTTCTGAAAAGAAACAGAGGACAGGAACCATAGTGAGACTGAACATCACAGTCGGTCAACTCCTAATCAAATAGTTTGGCATAATGACTTGCCCATCTTCTCCACCTCTCCAATTAGGTTCAGTCATGTGGGTTAGATAATGTATAGCACACATTGATTCTAATTCCTGTTAATCTCTAACACACACATGGCCCTCGCTCTCTCTAACATGGGCTTGAGATAATCATCGAACCACCCAGGCAGTGAGAGTGTGAAGGAATGACATTTTCCCAATCCCCCAAAATCTTCTGTCACTAGGTTCCTCATCAACCAATAAATGGAGCATATGCAAATGCTGATTTGGTAGGAGGAGTACTGTAGGTTTATAGGGATTAGTGCTTGTTCAGCTCGACTCCCTGCTGGGCTAGCACACTAATGCAGGTGCTGGTAAATTGTTGTTAGCCTCCAGCTAATTTGGTTCCTTTCACTGTGGAATTGTGTTAGCAGCCTGGCCATTTGTAGCTGTGTTTGCTCCTTGGCAAGGAGATTTCTCAGTACTGATATGATCCTCCACATGGTACAGAGGATCATCTTAATGAGGCTTTTAAAGCCAAACTGGACCAGATGCCAAATTCTTACTGGGAGGGCAATGCAAGATCTGCAGACTGCAAAAGCAAAATATTTGTACTGTGATTTTTGGAATTAAAATCGTGTTAAAAACTGTACAGTATATTTGCTTGGTTTGTTTCCTAGATGATAATCATGAGCTTGGCTAATAATGGTTGTGACAAATAATGGCATTTTGTTCTCTGATTCCGAACATTCTTCAATAACATTTGTGCAGACATTGTTTGAGCAGAACAAGGTAGAAATAATGCTCACATTTGGAAGTCAAACTGAGTGAGTATTCATACCCAAATCAGTTGCAACTGATGTGGGAAATAGTGTAGAGGTTAGCGACTTAGCATATCTTGAAATGAGAGGTTGAGTCGCACACAAAGCTGTATCTCTGTGAACATAGTCAGTTCAAAGAAGTCTTTAGGATGGTCCAGACATGCAACAAATTTTCTTCACTTGAGAAAATCTGGGAATCAACCAAGTGCTGATTAGAATATACATCTACACTTCTTTGAACAGCCTGAGGGATCCATCCATCCATCCATCCATCCATCCATCCATCCATTCATCCATCCATCCATCCATCCATCCATCCATCCATTTATCCAGTTTCCATACCTTCAGGTTTACATCCTGACCAATATTTCACAAATAGTATATGGATATTTATATGTACAGTATATTGACAAATCATTTAGCAGTGGCTGTGGCCAATCCAGAGCAGTTGTCACATAAGTAGGGCTTTTTAAGAACTCTTATTAACTTTATTCATATTTAAAATGATGAATGCTGACTACCACAAACATATAATTTCATGTAAAGTATTATTTTTTCAATATAATCAGTTGAAGTTGACTATCAAAACTTTCTTTCAGACACAAACATTTTTACAGTGCATTACAGAGAATAATTGAATGTAAAAAAGCAATTGATAAAGCCGTACCTACAAGAAAACCACTCTCTCCCAGGCTTGTGCTGTAATACACTTCACCCCTCTCCTCCTATTGTAAGCTAATGTACCTATGCTTTACACAGCATGCAGAACAGATGTGCTTATGCACTTCCAAGTATTAGCTGAACCTGCTTTGACCTGGCAGGGGCCTCATCTACACTCCTAGCTCCCTCTGTGTTAGGCTGATCTAATCTGTTTGCTCATTTAATTACGCCATTGTTTTGGATGTGTTGGCAGGAAGCCCAGTCAAAGCAGGTCTGAGACCAGCTTAGCTGATGGCATTTGGGCCACAAAGCCGAGTTGAGCTGCATTGATACTAAGCCTGGATCTGCCACTCTGACAGCAATGAGAAGTCATAGATTGAGGTATCTGTTTAATGAGTAATGTTACATTTACATTTACTCAATCCATTAAACATGAACTGTGCAATAAGAGTCATATGCTTGCTATGCATTTTCAATACTTCTGAATCTACATGATGTCCACATGATTAATGGATGATACAATTTGGAATTAAGCTAAATACATTGTGAGGAAATTATATCTTCATTTTTCATAATTTCAGCTTGATCAGCAGCATAAGATCTCAGATATCAACCCAATTTTTGAATAAATACTTATTAAATACTTTTTAATAAACATATTTCTTCTCTTGCTGACTGCATATTTTGTATTCTTGTAACATTAACATATTGATGTAATGTGAGCTCAAATGCAATGACCTGTAAAGTGCACATGCATAATTGACATCAGCATGAATAAAGCACAATATCACTATAATTATTTCACACTTATCTAATATTCTGCATATGACCCCTCATCATGTCCCACACCTCCAACCATTGTGCCTTTGGCAGTAAAAAAAAAAAAAAAAGATATAAAATACACTATTCTGCATTCTTATTTTATTTTAAATTTTGACCCTTCAAGGGTTTAGTGCGATATGTGTCATGGGGCATTAGGCCAGCTATTGTACAGATTAGCTAACATGCAAATGAAAAATATAACAAGGCAAACAGTCAAGTCTAATGATGTCACTCCTATTCGCTCCCCTATTCAGCACTGCGACAGTAAAACTTGTGATTCCTGCACCTCTGGGACCACTGAAGAATTAAGCTCAAATTATTGTACAGTCTTTTTTTGACAGTGGCTGACAGTTGCTTTTGACTGTAAAGGGTATTGAGCTCTAATTAAGCTAATCCTCACCCGGGGATCAGCTGGGACCTGACTGCAATCCACAGTCCCTCTGTGGCAAGTCCCCGGTCCTGTTCTTGAAAACTATTCTTGAAATTGCAACTCGATTCGTCCAAACATCCCAAGCCGCCCGCCTCCTCTTTGTCCATGTGCAAGCTGCTGATCCTGCAAAGGTGCTACAATGAGGAGCAGATTGTGCTGTCAGGCTCCATTAATGGCCATCATTAGCATCACACTCAAGAGTCAGTGGCTCTGCTGGCTAAACCCTCTGTGTCACTAGGCTTGTTTCAATTGGCTAGGATATGGGACATATTGCACTACAGCAGGGCACTAGTCCTACTTTTCTGTGTATTCTGGATTAGACATAAATGTTTAACTGATTAACTCTTTAAAAGAGGTTACAGTTGAAGTGGCTTCAGAGTCAGTGGTACATTTTTGTGAAAAGGCTGTTTTGGATATAATGAAATCAATCTTTGTTATTACATATTCAAACCTTCTGTTGTCATTTTAAAAAAGTACTAGAAATGTCAAGTTTAAATTGGCTAAGCCTACTTTGCCAACTTCATGTAAATAATGTTTTTCACTTTTGACACTCTTGGCTTCATATAAAAGCTCTTGAAACTATGCAGCATCCCACCTGAAAAGAAAAGGGTTGGTCAAAAGATATTAAAAAGTTTCAGTAAATCTTTTTAGCAAACGCATTTAGCAGTTAAGACTGAAACATACACTACGCTAGTATGCAAGTACGATTCCTTTGCATTCCAAAATGTATGAGACAGCAATTCAAGGCAAGTACACATTGCATTCTAAACATTACCACAAGGGGTGCTATAGGGATATTGTTGTACACTGTTCGCTTCTACGGTGAGTTTTCGCTTTCAAGACAACTACTGTCATTGAAGAGCAACAGTTTTAAGAGTATATTACTGAACAAGTAAGTTAAAGTCAATATATTTATAGCAACTTCCTAGAATAATATCACATCCAGTTTAATGGCACAGATGTTTGAAGGTAACTCTTGCCCTGTTGAGTACTGAGGTTTGCTACTGCCACAGTAACGCAAAAACGCACGTTAAACATGTTCAGCCGTACCAGAATAATCTCACAGTGAAATTGGA
Organism: Xyrauchen texanus; assembly: GCF_025860055.1. NCBI lineage: Eukaryota > Metazoa > Chordata > Actinopteri > Cypriniformes > Catostomidae > Xyrauchen > Xyrauchen texanus. The sequence continues at coordinate 15,280,293 of NC_068276.1, forward strand.
AATGGTAAATAGACTTTTCTTTAACAAAAATCAGTCTGAGCTTACAGAAAATTCAAAACACTACCCCCAGTGGCCAAAGTGGTAAATGTTGTTGGGCGTGTGGGCACTTGTGAGCTTCATTTTTGGGTGAAATGTCCATGGTGGGCCGCCAAAAGCAAGCTGTAACATTGCTTTTCTTGGAATGAAATTGCCTATACATGCATTTTAAGAGAGGTACTGTATTTACTTTTTTAAAGAATTAAAGTCAACATGTCAAGCTGTTTTGACATTTAAAACCATGGTCGTAAAAAGTGCCTCTCTGAATGACAATCCTCAGCATGGCCTCAATCACATTTTCTACATATGTTCATTTGATCGAAGTCAGGCCCACAATGACTCAACGTGTGTGTATGACAGCAGCCTACACAAAGCCATCTCTCCTCTGCAGGCTACCACAAACCCCCAATAAGGCTGGACAATAGGAAGCCATTTTGATTCCACTCAGAGGTAATTAACAGACTATACACTGCTGGCATCTCCAGAGCTCACCACAGTTGCCCTGTTACCATCAAGATGGCAAGATTGAAGTCTTTTGTCTTTAGCTGCAAGGGAGATGAGGATTCATTCATGATGCATTTTTTCATTCTTCCCTGTCTTCTACAAGACTGGTTTAAACTCAATAATAGAAAAAGAGCAGCTATTCAGAGGGAGGTCTTAAGTAAAAAAATCAGCAGGGGAAATTCATTAATTACATGGGCAACTCAACTGGGTTGCACTGTGAATAATACTTCCTTGCCTGTGCTTGTACAGTCGCAGACACAGAGATTTCTATGATAATATTTATTTTGTGCAGTTGATTGACATATTGTGTGCCTTTATGTATTCAACTAGGATATACATAACTGTGCATAAACATCATTATTCTGTCTATATGGAGGATACTATTATCTGTTTCAAAGGTTTTAAAGATGGAATAATGAAAGCTTAACCTGCAATCAACAACACCCTCCTTTAAATCTCTACATTCTTTCAGTAACATCTGAAAGAGCAGGCTTGTGAGCTGACATATGGGTCTATTCATACCACCGGCCAACAAGAGTTTAAACAAGAGGGGGAATTTAAACAGTTGGAGGCTTGTGCACACACAATACAATCTGCTTTAAAGAATGGAAACATATGGTGTGCATACAGACTCATGGCTGTGGAGGGAAATTGATTAATGCACAATTATGATAACATGTATTTCAGCAGCATCCCATTCTACCATTCTTTAATGTTTTTTTTTTGTTTTTTTTTGTCATTTAGGCTTTTACTTCATTTATAAGGACTTGGCTTTTTAAAAATCACTGTTTCACTTATCAGTGTTGCTGTTTGAGTGCTTATGTTTCAAAGATATTTTCAAGTATGACATGAAATTTCAGATTTGTAGCAAACCTTTATGGCTGTCTTACTTCTCTGTACTTAGAAATCCATTAACACAATAGGCGGTAGGTTAGTCTCAGTCACCATTCACTTTATTTATTTATTTATTTATTTATTCCATACCGTAGAAGTTAAAGATAACTGAAGTAATTTTGCCTAACATCTCAATTTGTGTTCCATGGAAGCAAGAAAGTAATTTTTTTTTTTCTAAGTTCATTTTTAGATGAACTATCCCTTTAACTCAGCATCTTTGTCAGCACTGCCCTCTCCTGGGACATTAATCTGGTGCTTGAGCATACAGCATAGCTGAAATGGTTTTACAATGTTTTTGTTGTTCTTCCCTAAGATACATTTCCTTGTTGTGACCAATTTACAGAATAATCAGAAATACATTTCTTAAAACTTCATGCAAAAAATAACTTTTGCATTAAATTTAAAAGTACATTATACAAACAATGTTAGCACTTACTTTTGCACAGTTTATATTGCCTATTGGGTTTTATTCAAAACGGTATGCAATGCGCAACAATAAACACTCAAACACTAGTGAATTGCTGTCACATGACTTCATCACTTTGCATTTAATTCAGCCAAAGTGATAACGATCTAGGAGCTTTTTGTACATATATCCATTATTTAATTAACCTTATGTACATTGGGTGGCCTTTAAACCATTGACAAACATTCCTAAACAGTCCCTTTCTTTAGAACCTACTGGAGACATATGATGAATCTGAGCATATCCAGCTTTATATTTACCCATGATCTTAATTACATCGTGGAGTGTGGAAACGGCAGATTTCAGTACAATTTCAATTTCTACATCAAAGAGAAAATATGGGAGGTGCCATATGACATATGACTACAGGTGAGTGAGAGCTTGCAGTGATAATAAGTAAAGTATGAGCAATCCAGAAGCCTTTAAACTCTTTATATTTTTCTACTCAGCCAGAATTGTTTAAACATTCAAAGACATGTGAGCACAACTGATATTCACGCACAGGTAATAATATATACAGTATATATATATATATATATATATAGTGAGATATATTGACATTCATATTTCTTGTATATTAACTATTATAAAACATGTGAAAACCAGAACTTTAGGCGATACAGTTTCATTATTTTTCTTCCTTTCAGACCTGACATCCTCCAGTGGTTGTTTGACTGAGGAGCTTCAGTGCTCTGTGTGTCTAAATTTGCTCACTGATCCAGTCACCATTCCATGTGGACACAACTTCTGTAAGAGCTGCCTGAAACAGTGTTGGGACAACAGTCAGGCCCGCAACTGTCTATTCTGTAAAGAAGCATTCAGTAAAAGACCCAACCTCACGATTATCACAGCACTGAGACAGCTTGTGCAACAGTTTAAGGAAAGGTTTAGATTGAGTAAATCTAAGGTTTTCTGTGACATCTGTGATGGAAGAAAGTTGAAAGCCCTGAAGTCCTGCCTGGTGTGTCAGATCTCTTACTTTGCAACTCACCTGAAGCCTCATCAGAGAGTCCAAAACTCAAATGTGTTTCTGTTTGTCATTGTCAGCTGATGAAGATGCAGACAGACATGCAGCAGATGATCCAGGAAAGAATTAAGAAAATTCAAGACATCGAACACTCTGTGCTGTGCTGTGAGAAAGTATTTGTCCCATCCAGATTTCATCTGTTTTTGTGTATTTTCATCCTAAATTGTTTTAGATCGAAAACAAAGGCAACCTGAGTAAACACAAAATACAGTTTTCAAATATATACAGTATGTATATATATATATATATATATATATATATATATACATACACACACACACACTCACAGGCCACTTTATTAGGTACACCTGTATATCTACTTATTTATGTGATTATCTAATCAGCCAATCATGTGGCAGCATTGTAATATATAAAATCATACAGATATGGGTCAGGAGTGTCAGCTAATGTTCACATCAACCATAAGAATGGGGAAAAATGTGACCTCTCTCTCTCTCTCTCTCTCTCTCTCTCTCTCTCTCTCTCTCTCTCTCTCTCTCTCTATATATATATATATATTCATTCAATTAATTTTAATTTATGTATTTTTTCAAAAGCACAGAGCATGAGAAAGCAGCTTGCTGAGCTCTTCACTGCTCTGATACACTATTTTGAGGTGTCATGATGAGCTGCTTGAGATGATTGAGGAGAAAGTAGCAGAGAAACAGGATGAGGAACTCATTAAAGAGCTGCAGCAGGAAATCACTGAGGTAAAGTGGAGAGACACTGAGCTGGAGCATTTCTCACATACTGAAGATCACCTCCACCTCCTACAGGTCAATGTCGCTCTCTCTGCACACATCACAAAACTATACTCCCGATGCTGAGGGATTTCTCCTCTCTCCTGCTGTAGATTTACCAATCCCTGTGCAGCTCTCTACACAGCAAGAACTGGCCTGAGATCAGTATGAAATCTTCTGTGAGTGTGGAGATTTGAGGAGAGCTCTGACTCTGCTGCAGGCCACCTGAAAATAAAGGAAATCAATAATCCAATGATAATCACTCAACATTAATGCTCAGTACAAAATCCAATATCTAAATAATACAAGTGGTTAAGAAGTTAATCACACAGATAACAGAGACCATGGCCTTCCAATTTGAAATCATACTATGTGCATTTTCATTCATGAAGTTTACTCTTTAGTAATACTGGATTATCATAAAGTCACAGTCATTGGTTGGGTTGGATGCTTGTTTAAAATGTTGCTTAATCCTTGTGCTTTTTATAATTAGTCAAACTAATATTTTTCTGTTATTCTGACAAATTCGTTATTCATTTTGAAGTCACTGTTCGTGCCTTTCCGAATACGGTTTTTGGCTTCAGGCACATCGCTAGTAACTATATATGATCCTTAAAAAAATCCTTGTTCCCTTTTAAGAAGGTAACTTCAATGCTGTGTCAGAACCTGATGCTGAGGGAGAACCCTATACCATAGGGTTGAAAGACTATACCATCATGACAATTTGATGGCTGGTGAAACTTTTTCACCTTGTGAGTGATACATCACCATGACCAACAGGCATGTGCGACTGGCATTGATTGAGAAAATGGAAGCAGATCCCTTTCCCTCCCACTGTTCTCCTTGTGTGACTACTGAAGGACAACTTGAAGGAGGGGTGTGAGGACGGGATTTAGAGTTTGAAGATTTTGAAGAGGATATGGTGCCCACACAAGCCTTGCGTGCCTCTGACACACACAGAGCGTCCGTGATGAACTGCGCCCCAATGTCGATGTGCATGGTTCAATCACATTTTCTGGTGAAGTCGAAGTAGGTAATGCTATATCGCTGGAGGCCGCTGATGCTGAGACCTGGTGACGTTCGTTTGATTAGCATAGTGGCTTTATTTCCCCTCGAGCTGTTTAAAACAGTGCTATATGTGCTTCAGAGATTGTGCTGATTGAGGTTCTTGGTCAGGCAGTCAGAAGGCTTCAGCTCGAGCACTTGCGGCTGGATGAACTGCCCGTTGTTTTTCGGGCAACCAGGCTGACTTGTTGAAGGACTAGGATGAAAAAGCTATTCAAGAGCTTCATCGCTACCAATACTATTGCCCAAGCCATTGGCAGGTCTGTGGGTAGCCTGATTGTAAAATGATCTTGGTTTGTGGACAATGGATGAGTCAGGAGATAGCAAAGCAGGTTCAAGGTCAGTCTTTTCATTTTCAGCTTCACACACAATTGATGTTTGTTCGTGCTTCTAGGGCACTCTATCTCCCTCTCACTGACACTCTGGCATCCCTTTTTGGGCTCCCTCCGCATCACTATAACGAGAGACAGGTGTTAGGGATAATTGTGAACCAGGTGACAAGGCTTGCCGCTCTCTCAGCCACAACCATCTGCGCCCCCGGTCTTTGGACCACCTTGAACTTAAAGGGTCGGAGAGCCAGATACCAACGGGTGATCCACGCGTTAGTATCCTTCATACGGTGGAGCCACTGCAGAGGAGCGTGATCGGAAACAGAGGGTGAAGGCCCACCCCAGCAGGTAGTAGCGGAGGGTCAAAAGAGGCAACAGCCCACTTAATCGCAAGACACTTCTTGTCGAGGGTACTATATTTTGTCTCCCTGAAGGAGAGCTTGCAACTAATAAATAGCACTGGACGTCAGCGCACCCAGTGCACCCAGTGCACCCAAGTGGAAGGTGGCACTTTACGGACCTCATCCCCAGTGGAAAAAAGTCCTCCTGCGTGAGTCCACACTGGCTCAGAAGAAAGCCCGGAACATTACTCTGTATCCCTGCAACATTTCACTAGCTCTCCCCGTGGCTTCATGCCTTGATCAAAAAATTGATGTCTGTTTTTGTTGGCTCCATGTTAAATCTTTGACACAACCAACTAAAGTTTACAAACTTCCCTGCAGTGTCCCGAGGCACAAACAACTTTACAAAAATGGGCAAATTTCCTTGATTAGGAAGTCATGCTGGCACATATGACAGAAGAATGTGTTCAGTCCATTCTCCTACACCTGACAAGTTTCAGGCTAGGAAGCACACTGCAATTGCATCACTTTCACTGACCACTGGGTTTGATGGACGCAGAAGCTATCATCAAACCACTAGCTTGCTATGGATGAAACCTCACCAGTGCTGGCTCAACTAGAGAGTCCCTCATCAAGCTTGGTGTCATGTTCACCTTCGCCTCCCACAGTAGTGATGCGTCACTGCTTAGCCACGCTTGTTATATAAAAGAAAGCATGGTGTGGCATTTGCCAAGGTAGACAGACGCACAGCTGTCACTTCGGATGCATCTAAAACAGGCTGGGGAGCCCTGTGCGAAGGATGTCTTGCGTTTGGCATCTGGAGAGGTGTACAAACTATGTGGCACATAAACCACCTACTGTTAGCAGTCCTGTTGGCTCTGAAAGCCTTTCGATCAGTAATACAAGAAACTCATGTTCTGAATCATACTAACAATAGTCAAGTAGTGGCGTATATAAATTACCAAGGAGGAGTATGGTCTCGTCCACACTCCTAGCAAGCCGAATTCTCCTCATGAACGAATCATATGCCTTCTCGGTCTGTGTTATGCATGTCCCCGGACACCTGAATAGCAGAGCAGATGCACTGTAGCATCAGGGTCCCACGAAGGGGGAATGGAGATTCCACCCTCAAACATTTCAGAAGATCAGTGGACCTGTTTGCCTTCCCAGAAAATACACATTGTTGTCTATAGTACTTCAAGACAAAAGCTCCACTAGGCATAAAGCTTTAGCTCACAGATGGCCAGCGAATGGCAAATTTGCTACATTAACTGTTGCACAAGATTTGGAAAGCAAGGAGTTCCCAGAGATGGTAGAGCTGCTTGGGCATGGGAGATGGGTGTGTCTCTAGAAGACTTATGTCTGGCTGGGCTTCCACTAACACCTTCGCCAGGTTCTATAACTTGCATGTATCTTCCCTATCTTCCCAGAACTTTACAGAGAAAGAAGGGTAATCACTGACAAATTGGTTAGTATTGGTGTTAGAAGTTATGACACCACCATTCCAGTGGTGAATGATAGCATGTGTGCAAATTCCCACTACCCTGTCAGCTAGTGTCATTGTGCCAAAAGCCATTGTTTGACTATCATGTCATCTAGTCTCATGGTACCAAAGTCATTGGCCAGACAATCACTCTGATCCCGTCTTTCCCACTAACTGTGAATAAATGCTGCGACATTGATCCACTTCCCATAGCTAGTGTCTCTGTTTTGACATCGAGCCATTGATTCATGTTTCCACATCCCTACTTATTTTTAAATTTGAAGGTGTGGCTACAGCATTGCTTTTGACTACCCTGTATGGCTAGTAGGCATTGCACATCAATACTATGGCATGATTCTATATGGCTCCCACAGTGTCAGCTTCTGACGCAGCATCAAATTTAATGCTCGGTTACTAATAACGTTACAGAAGCTACTTATTTTTCACTGTCATGGGACAAGAGACACTCTCTCCTATCCTTCAGTTGGAAAATACTGTTGGTGTGAAGCTGAGCCACACTTTATGCTCACTATGACATCAGCATATGTGGGGTGCCAAGTTTCACAAGCCAATCAAATTGGTATGATGGTATAAAGTTTCAAGGCTACTGCTCCGTGAGATGTTATCCTTAAAATAATTACATTGTTTTTCATCTAAAATGAGTTGATTAATACATTTTCAAACATCAAGATCAAATCAAGGTAATATGGTCAGAAATGTTCAAAGCTTTTTGTAGCTAAGACTTTAGGGTATGTGGCTATTCCAACATGATACAGTAAATGGGAAGCTGGCAAGTAGTTTCTGAGAGTTTCAGTACCCTAAGATTGGACACATTTTGGCAACTCGATTCCAAGAGCCATCTCCTATCAGACATGTTTTGCATCGCTCAAGTGTGTTTACCATCCCTTGTGGGGACACAGGAAATGTGTTGCTTCAGCAGTGTGGGACACCTGGGTTCAGATCCCATGTTGAAACCAGGAAGTAATCATGTTTGCATAATCAGTGACAATTATGATTCGGAAGATCCATTTTTTACTCTAACATTAAATTTTTACTCCACTGGTGGTTAAGTTTAGGTTTGGCATTTGGGTTGGGGGGGTTCAGTTTATAATATATGCTTTCCTGTTCAGTATATTACATCCTGAGCAGCTGAAAACTGAAATGTCATCTAAAGAAAAGTCAACCAATTTATTTTACTGTGATTTCCATCTGGATATTTAGAAATTGACTTTTAAAACCCTATCCTGAGAAATATTCACTGAGTACAATGTTACAACTAGCCCCTGTCTCCCCTGATTTCAAGGTTAAATGTGCATATCTACTAGTTCAGTGTCAGTAATAGAAGCAGCAACAAATAATATCAGCAAAGATACATACATGACATCAGTTAGATAAAAGCAGCTCTTGTACACATGAATTGTGAGAACTATTCATAATCTTTTATTATAATTTGTCTTCACAGTGCTGAGGATGGTGCAACAGTATGCAGGTACAATATGTGATCAGTATATACTGTTCTCTCACATTCACTATCAATAATACTGTGGATAAAATACTGTAAATATGGTCACGTCTGAACACTTTGTTTTAAATATTAAATAATTTCAGGAAGGGAAGGATCACAATGCGTCCTCAATATGGATACTGGACTGTGTGTTTAAAAAATAGAAATGACTATAAAGCCTGTGCTGGTCCTGCTGTCTGTCTCTCTCTGAGAGTGAAGCCACAGAAAGTGGGAGTGTTTGTGGATTATGAGGAGGGTCTGGTCTGCTTTTATGAGATAAAAAGTAATTATTTCGAGATAAAACCTCAAAATTATGAGATACAATCTCATAATTTTGAAATTAACAAGTCATACTTATGATATAAAAAGAGGCATGTGATAAAAATTCATAATAAATCAAAATTATGAGTTACTAAATCATTATTATAAGATAATAAATCATAATTATGAGTTACTAAACCATAATTATGAGACGCTAAATCATTACTATGAGATTAATTTACTTAAAAAAAATGTTTTTCATTTATAATAATTTAAACCTAATTTATACTTTGCATAATCTCATCATAATGCTTTTATTTAATAATTATTAATTTTTTATATCAAAATCATAAATTTGTTTCTCATAATTATTACTTTTTATCTAAACATTATGCATTTGTATATGATTATGACTTACAAAAGCACATAATTTTTCATCTTGTATAAAATAAAACAATAACATAATAAACGCTATGTATATATATATATATATATATATATATATATATATATATATATATATATATATATATATGCGTATCTATGTATATAATAAAAAATATGTACAATATGTGTCGAATAACTAATATATATATATATATATATATATATATATATATATATACATATATATATATATATATATATATTCGGCCAATGCCAAACAGCAGCAGCGCTGCATTCTAAATGATGCACTTGATCTGCGCAGGCGCTGTGTGAAACGAGGACGAAACAGGAAGACGTGTGAATGTATGCTCCGTTTATAACGTGCTTGGGATGAATATATTTCTGGGTAATTGTGGAAAAGCCTGTAGTTTTTTGACAGTTTTTGTTGTGGCACTTGCCGCTGTTTTTCAATATCTGGAGAATTCAGAGACAGACGAGATCCCAAGGTGAAGTATTCATAAAAGACTACTGGTACTCTTAGTATTACTTCTGTATTCATATATCCTACTGTGCAATACTGTATATTGTTGCATTATCCTGCTTTTGACGATTGCATTACCAACAAATTTCCAGCAGTACGTTCTCACTGTATAAATGCATGCTGATTCCTGTTCATAGTAACAGCGTTCAACTAATAAAAAGTATAAGCGTTAGAATGGCCATTAAATGGAAGCATTAAATGGGCGGGGCTTAGCTGCCCAGAAGCTGTCTCTAATTGGCCAGATACGATGGGTCTAAATAGTAATTCACCTATTTTAACTTTTCAATGTATTCTGTTCGATTCAATTGCTATTAAAATTTCCCAGTGCCATTATTCAAGTGTAACTTATTGTTCAGACGCGCTATGGAAATAACCTGCTTTGTCACGAGGTACTTGTTACTTTCCTCAGCGCTGTTAAGCATGGACCAATCACTGTCGTTTGTAATTTTATGGTAAGGGTTTTTGAAGCATGTATTTTTTTATAGATTGCTGGCAAAGTCTCTGTTGCTGGGGCGCATTAACATTTATATGTCAGATATAATTCTGTGAAATCAATAGATTCAAACGGTCATAGTTTTTACTGTACAAAATGACACCAGTAAGGCAAAAAACGTCCTGAGATTTGAAAGCAGCTCAATGCGATTCCGCTTTTTTGAGCCACCAGGCGCCCTCTTGAGGAAAATAACTATTTATCTCTTTGCAAACAGTTAGCATAGCAACGTTTTGTGCACGCCCAGTGGAAAACATATCCTGTGGTATACCTGTGCAGAATCTGCAATATCATGGTGATGTTGCAAGAATTAAACAGGCTCGTTTGCAATCTCTTCCTCATTACAGAATGGATCTGCATGCAATGGCAGAGAAATACCGGCAGAAGAACAGAACGTGTTTTATTCTCGGCGCTTCTGGTGAGAGTGGGAAAATGCTACTGAAAGAATTAGTTGAGCGCAAACTCTTCTCCAAGATCACACTCATTGGACGAAGGCTGTTAACCTTTGAGGATAAAACCTATGAAAATCTGGTATGGTGTACAGTTTGGGAAAGTTCTGCTCACGTGCAGTTTGCTCGAAAAAAATTTGGAAATTAAAATACAACAAAATTTATGGATTTTACACCGATCAGCCACAACATTAAAACCACCAACCTAATATGGTTTAGGTCCCCCTTGTGCTGCCAAAACAGCGCCAACCCACATCTCAGAACAGCACTCTGAGATTATATTTTTCTCACCACAATTGTACAGAATTGTTATCTGATTTACCATAGACATAGACTCAGTTCAAACCAGTTTGGCCATTCTCTGTTGACTTCTCTCATCAACAAGGCATTTCCATCCACAGAACTGCCGCTCACTGGATGTTTTTTGTTTTTGGCAGCATTCTGAGTAAATTCTAGAGACTGTTTTGTGTGAAAATTCCAGGAGATCAGCAGTTACAGAAATACTCAAACCAGCCTATCAGGCACAAACAATTATGCCATGGTCCAAATCACTGAGATCAAATTTTTTTCCCATACGGATGGTTGATATGAACATTAACTGAAACTCCTGACCTGTATCTGCCTGATTTTATGCACTGCACTGCTGCCACACGATTGGCTGATTAGATAATTGCATGGATGATTGTTGGTGTCAGATGGGCTGGATGAGTATTTCTGAAACTGCTGATCTCCTGGGATTTTTCACTCAAAACAGTGTCTAGAATTTACTCTGAATGGTACCAAAAACAAAAAACATCCAGTGAGCGGCAGTTCTGTGCAAGGAAACGCCTTGTTGATGAGAGATGTCAACAGAGAATGGCAGGACTGGTTTGAACTGATAAAGTCTACAGTACAATTGTGGTGAGAAGAATATAATCTCAGAATGTTGTTCTGAGATGAGGGTTGGTGCCGTATTGGTGGCATAAGGGGGAGCTACACAATATTAGGCAGGTGATTTTAATGTTGTGGCTGATCGGTTTATAATAAGGATATCAAACCAAGTGGCATTGATGTATATAAAAAACTGTGCACAAACACTTTGACGCATTCTGGTTGACAAACAGTATATCCAAAATGTGATAAACTACACCTGTGGTGACGCCACTCAATACATACTGTATGCATACATACACTAAAAATGACAGTGACCAGTTGGTAAATGTATTTTCCAAAATGTATCAAAATCTAATGCAATGAAGTGTCCAATACTTTTTGTGCCACTGTAGATTAATAATGGACCTGTGGTTATCAAAGATCAAATTCTGTAAATTTTTTTACTCGTTGGTATTCTTTTCTTCAGGAGCAAAAGGTGGTTGATTTCGAAAAGCTGGAGGAGTATGAAGAGGCTTTTCGGGGTCATGATGTGGGATACTGCTGTCTAGGTACCACCAAAGCCAAAGCAGGAGCTGTAAGTTTCAGATGTTATAGTTACCTGTGTTAAAGGTGTTCCAAGTAAAAAAAAAACAAAAAAAATGACATGCAGAAAACGTCCTTATTACGAAATCGGTCTTATGCTTTGTTTAGCCAATAAGACTTTCTACCTGTCAATCATTATGCATGTTCACAGGGTTGTGTAAATATGCTTGTATAAGTGCCAGTATGGTGTCCTGCTCCCGTGAAACACTCGGGGTCAGACAACAAAATGCTCAGGGGTTCCCATCGCCCTCCATCTGCTTGAACACAATGATCTGTAGTGTGTATGCATGTCTTTTTTGCGTGTGGCTAATTCAGTGGCTGGTCTGGTGGAAGTTCCAGAACGGCTTAAATCGCTTACAGCACCTTTAAATCAAAGATACCTACCTATGTTGCGTACAGACATGCAGGATTCTTTGCCTGAACCTCAATAAGACGTGAAATGAGGGGCTTTAGATATGCACTTAAAGTGTGTGTCAGCCCCCATTAAATGCTTCAACTTAAGAAACAGAAGAGGACTTTTGTATAGTAATAAATACAATTAAGAATATGCATCAGTATTAGGAGAAAATCGTGAAACATCATAAATATGAAAAATAAAGCCCAGTTGCAAACTATTAAACTATATTTGGCAATGCAAGTAAATAAATTCATATGTGTTTGCAGCTGGTAAACAACACTTGGTTTTAAAGAAACCATGTTTTTTTTAGAACTTTTAAAGTGTAATTCACCTAAAAATGAAAAGTCACACACATGGGATGGCATGAGGGTGAGTAAATGTTGAGAGAATCTTCATTTTTGGGTGAACTATCCCTATAATTATACCAAGACACATTCGTGATTAACCCTATGTGCAAATCTACATTTCATATTTATTAAATGCATACAATCAACTGTTTGGTTTTTTGTATGGGCTACAGGAAGGATTTGTGCGGGTAGATCACGACTACGTTCTCAAGGCAGCAGAACTTGCCAAAGCAGGAGGTTGCTCTCATTTTCACCTCGAATCCTCCAAAGGTGCTGACAAAACCAGCAGCTTTCTCTACCTGAAAACTAAGGTACTACAGCGGGCTGTTACATTTTGTTGAAATAGCTATAGGAAGAGTTGGCACAGTTGGTTAGTGTTATTTTATATTTATTTAATGCTTTGACAGTACCATGTACTGGATTATAAAGAGCCCCCTAATGGGCCAAGGTGGTTGGAAAACAATTGTTGGGGTGATGCGAAAACAATGCAAAGTTTTGTGAGAGAATGCAAAAGCATTTACTTATTTTTCTTCTCAAACTACAAATTGTTTCCCCACCACCTTGGCCCTCTGGGGCTTATATAGGATTATGCCTCACTATAGCTAAATTGGTGCATTTTCAGGGGCAAGTTGAAGCGGAAGTCGAGGAGCTCGGCTTTGAGCGCCTCTCCATTTATCGACCAGCGTAAGTCACTCTACTCATTTTTGTTCTACAATGGTCTGATCCAAGGAATCTGTCGCAGTTTCTGTGTACCTCTAGGTTTGGTGTCATATATGCATGTGTTATGCCTGTCAGTTGATTCATTTGATCTGAAGGTCATGTTTTGACAACTTTTTTCTAGGGTGCTATTGGTGGACCGACAAGAGAGCAGGCCAGCGGAGTGGATGGCCCGGAAATTTCTTGGTCCATTCTCCTCTGTTTTTCCTACTGCAATGTCCATTCCCTTAACATCAGTGGTCAGAGCAATGGTTGCCAACACACTTAAAGATGCTGAAAATAAAGTGGAAATCCTTGAAAATAAGTCCATATACAATCTTGGGAAAACTGAATGAAAATGTACGATATTATCATTGATTTTCAAGAAGTGCAATTATAGCATGGTATGATTTCTTGATAAACCAAAATATTGTTTTAATACCATTTACAGAGACTTGAGCTATTAACATGTACAGTTGAAGTCAGAAGTTTACATTCACCGCCAAATACATTTAAACTCAGTTTTTCACAATTTCTGACATTTAACTTTAGAAACATTCCCCGTCTTAGGTCAGTTAGGATCATACTTTATTTTAAGAATGTGAAATGCCAGAATAATGGAAGAGAGATTATCTATTTCAGATTTTATTGGTTTCATCACATTCCCAGTGTGTCAGACATTTACATAAACTTTGTTAGTATTTTGTAGTATTGCCTTTAAATTGTTTAACTTGTGTCAAATATTTTGGGTAGCCTTCCACAAGCTTCTCACAATAAGTTGCTGGAATTTTGGCCCATTCCTCCAGACAGAACTGTTGAAACTGAGTCACGTTTGTAGGCCTCCTTGCCCGCACACGCTTTTTCAGTTCTGCCCACAAATATTCTATTTGATTGAGGTCAGGGCTTTGTGATGGCCACTCCAATACCTTGACTCGGTTGTCCTTAAGCCGTTTTGCCACAACTTTGGAGGTATTCTTGGGGTCATTGTCCATTTGGAAAACCCATTTGTGATGAGCTTTAACTTCCTGGCTGATGTCTTGAAATGTTGCTTCAATATATCCACATCATTTTCCTTACTCATGATGCCATTTATTTTGTGAAGAGCACCAGTCCCTCCTGCAGCAAAGCACCCAACAACATGATGTTGTACCCTAATGTTTCATGGTTAGGATGGTGTTTTTCAAGCCTCACCCTTTTTCCTCCAAACATGACAGTGGTCATTATGGCCAAACGGTTACATTTTTGTTACCGTTTTGTCATTTTGTTGGTTACATTTCTCCAAAAAGTAAGATATTTGTCCCCATGAGCACTTGCGAACTGTAGTCTGACTTTTTTATGGCGGTTTTGGAGCAGTTTCTCCTTTCTTGTTGAGCAGCCTTCCAGGTTATGGCGGTATAGGACTCATTTTAATGTGGATATTGATACTTGTCTACCTGTTTCCTCCAGAATCTTCACATGGTCCTTTGCTGTTGTTCTGGGGTTGATTTGCACTTTTCTCACCAAACTACATTCATCTCTAGGTGACAGAATGTGTCTCCTTCCTGAGTGGTTTGATGGCTGTGTGCACCCATGGTGTTTATACTTGCGTACTATCATTTGTACAAATGAACGGGGTACCTTCAGGCATTTGAAAGTTGCTCCCAAGGATGAACCAGAATTGTGGAGGCTTGTCTGATTTCTTTTGATTTTCCCATGATGTCTAGCAAAGAGGCACTGAGTTTGAAGGTAGGCTTTAAAATACATCCACAGGTACACCTCCAGTTCAGTACACCTCCTATCAGAAGCTAATTGTCTAAAGGCTTAACATCATTTTCTGCTTAAGAAAACAAGCTGCTTAAAAGCACAGTTAACAGTGTATGTAAACTTCTGACCCACTGGTGTTTGTGATATAGTCAATTAAAAGTGAAACAATCTGTCTGTAAACAATTGTTGTAAAAATTGCTTGTGTCATGCACAAAGTAAATGTCTTAGACGTCTTGCCAAAACTAATATTAATATTAAATCTGTGAAGTGGTTAACATTTATTTTAATGACTTCAACCTAAGTATGTGTAAACCTCTGACTTCAACTGTACATTGTTAATAACAAATCCTTTGTATTACATAAGGGAGTGTTTCTATATCCTCCACATTGGACTCTAATGCCTTTTTTTTGGTTACTGTATGTGAATCAGGGAAAGATTAATTCCATACTCACTGTTGTGTGTACAGTGATATTAATTTGTGTTTAACTATGTAATATGTATTTACTTATATACCCTGCAGGGTGTCATGCTGTCATGACTGATTGTAATAGTAAACAAATAGGTTATATGGAAAAAATATTAAATATCAAACTGGTTTCTGGTCAAAATAATTATTATCAGTCTTTATTTCTGTTTAATAATCTGGCAACAAATTACTGAGTGATTACATGCTTATGGGTAGGTAGTTCTGTGCTAACGTTTTCACTTCAGAAATGAAACGGTTAAAGGCTGAAGTTCACTTCAGATTTGACTTCAATTTAGTTACAACCCCAATTCTGAAAAAGTTGGGACAGTATGAAAAATGCTAATAAAACAAAAAGGAGTGATTTGTAAATTATATTCACCCTTTGCTATGTTGAAAGCACTACAACTACATATTAAATTGTTTTACCTTGTGAATTTAATTGTTTTTTTGAAAATGTACAGTCATTTCAAATCAGATGATTGTAGCATGCTCCAAAAACATTGAGACGGGACAATTTAAGACTAATTACAATTTGATGAGTTAAAATAACAAGGCGATGTGAAACAGATGTTAAACAGGTGAGGCAATCATGTCATAGTATATAAGGAGCCTCCAAAAACAGCCTAATCCTTCAAGAGCAAGGATCATTCGAGACTTGTCAATTTGCCAACAGATGCTTCAACAAATAATCCAGCACTTTGAGAAAAATGTTCACCAAAGTCAAATTGGAAGGATTTTGGTCATTTCACCCTCTACTGTGCACAATATAGTTAAAAGATTCAAGGAATATTATCAAAGCTTGGTGTGTAAAGGGCAAGACGAAAACCTCTTCTGAATGCGCATGATCTCTGATCCCTCAGACATCTTAAAAACATCATTCATCTGTAATGGATATCATGAATATGGGATTGGGATTACTTAAGTAAACTTTTATTAGTCAACACCACTCGCCGCTGCAGCCACAGATGCAAGTTAAGACTTTACTATGCAAAGCAGAAGCCATACATCAACACTGACCAGAAGTGCTGCTGACTTCTCTGGGCTCGGTCTCATCTTAGATGGAAAGTAGAACAGTGGAACTTTTGGTACAAAAAAAAAAAAAACACATTTCAAAATGTTGAAAAGTGTCAAAAATCCAAAAGCAAGTATGGCATGGGTAACTTGCACATCTGTGAGAACACCATGAATGAAGACAAACATGTACAAATTTTGGATCCATCCAGCACCATCTTTTCCAGGGACGTCCCTGGAAACCTCAAACCACATACTGCCCAGATTTCAAGTGTAGAGAGTGTGGGTGCTAGATTGGCCTGCCTGCAGTCATGACCATCTCCAATTGAGAATGTGTGGCGCATTATGAAGCACACCATACAGCAATGAAGACCAGCTAAAGACCTACATAATGGATAAATGGGGGAAAATTCCACTTTCTAAACTTGACAAACTTGTGTCTTCAGTGCCTAAAATGCTTAATGTGCTAGAAGAAATGATGAGGTTTCACAATGGTAAATACTCAACTGTCCCAACTTTTTGGGGCATGTTGCAATCATCTGATTTAAAATAACCGTACATTTAAAAAAAAAAAATCAGAAGGAAAAACAGAACTGAATGCATAGTTGTAGTGCTTTCAAAATAGAAAAGGGTTGTTGTTTTTATTAGGGACCAATTACGCCCTACTATGATTAGACGGACCTTCATTTGTTTACTTTTTGCCATATCAACACTATTTAGTGAAAACAATTGCAGGAAGATATCGTCATAACGCCATAAAGGGTTTTCATCTCTCCTTTTTCTTGTTGTTGTGTTTATTCCAAACAAGGTAAACTTTGTGTAATTTTAATCTACAATCTGTAGCAAGCATCTTGCATAGTCTTTTCATTCTTAGTTAGCCAGCAGAAGTGACTAGCCAGGTTTAAATCCCAGTTGAGCTTGTCACCGGCCCTACTTGACCCGCCCTGAATGAGATTCGAACCGGCTTTCCCCAGCATGGGAGTCAGACATGCTTGCAGGAGACTAGAAAAGCCAAGGCCTCTAGCCTTGGTTGTTAGTGCATATTTTAAGGCCAGGAGAGTGAGGTTTACATTCTGCACAGCTATTACGTAGCTACTGTAACACGATACTTTGTAACAAGTAGAACAAACTATACACAATTCCAAGCAGTCAGATGTAATTTACGTAATTACTAGGGCTGGGACGAATACGTCGACGCCAATTATGCGCGTCGATTCGTCAGACCAAAACAAAGATGGCGGCGCCGGAGAGTAGAAGCAAAACGAGTGGCTCCTCAGACTACCAGAAGTGCAAGGCGGCACGCACTCGTTCATCTAAAGTGTGGGAATTCTTTAATTTAAAAGGAAAAATTATGTGATATGTCGTCTTTGCAAAATGGAGATGGCTTTCCATTCTAGCACCACGGCAATGCACCAGCACTAGGGCTGGGATGACGTCGACGCAAAAAATACGTCGACGCAAAAATATGCTGCGTCGAATTGTCAGACCCAAAACAAAGATGGCGGCGCCGCCAACACGACAGTGGCTCCTCAGACTATCAGAAGTGCAAGGCGGCATGCACTCGTTCCTCTTAAGTATGAGAATTATTTAATTTAAAAGGAAAAAATTCCGTGATATGTCATCTTTGCAAAATGGAGATGGCCTTCCATTCTAGCGCCACCGGGAGCAGCCGCAGATGACAGAGCACCGTAAGTTTTTTTCAACTCCCCACTTTGCACTCGATTTTGGAGTAAGCTATAATACGTTGTCGACACCTAAAGTTTTAAGCTTATAGCTATTAATAATGCGCTTATAGCTATGAATGTCGTGAAAAATACATAGAGGACACTGACAACGCGCTGACAGACAGGACCAAGCAGGTAACATTTAATAAAGTCTCAACTTTCAAATTTGGTCATTC
Organism: Xyrauchen texanus; assembly: GCF_025860055.1. NCBI lineage: Eukaryota > Metazoa > Chordata > Actinopteri > Cypriniformes > Catostomidae > Xyrauchen > Xyrauchen texanus. Next base: position 15,298,826 of record NC_068276.1, read on the forward strand.
AAAGAAAATTAAACCATAAATAGGCCTACTATTTTGTGGCTCTTTAATGTGTCGTGACAGATTGCCTCAGTTAAAGCTGCTCGTGAACCGATCATCTTTTCCTTGGTTAATTTATAGCATCAAATAGGCTAAACATGAATGTAGCCTACATCAGAAGGACTGTTGTTTTAACCGCGGAAAGACGTCAGTACAGTAGCCTACAATCCATTATTCAAATTGAAATCCACTGACGTTAATCTTCTCTCTCCTGACTACTTTGTCGGACAAAAATGGCGTATTATGATTGATTGATCAGATCGCCAGTCAATCAAACTCCCGGCAAATGTTTTTTTTTTTTTTTTTACATTTTATACACCCCTACCCCCGATGAAACCGGTATTACCGGTGTTGTCACAAGTCGATTAATCGAATCAAAATCGAATCGGACTGAAAAAAAATGAATCGTTAGATTAATCGATGCATCGAAAAATAATCGCTAGATTAATTGTTTAAAAAAATAATAGTTTATCCCAGCCCTAATAATTACCCTTTGTGTGTGTAAATGTCAAACTAATTGCTATATTATATATGACAAAGTTAATAAATAGCTTTACTTGGCATAATATTTAAGTTTATCTTCTATTCACTGTAATATGTTCATGTGACAATGTGCCCCGCCAATGCGGTCATTTTACTCTCCTTTCTAGTGAGATGGTGAAAAAACGTATACACTGTATAGATGAAATAAGACCAAATATTTGTACCAGAAATGTGTAAACTTAATGTGAAAAAAGAAAAATACTTCGAGCCACAAGTACATTTACACAAAAGTGTTAGTTTGTGCACCGCTCTCTCCTAGATCATATGAAGCTAGCTTACAAGATAAACTACGGTGGTGCAATGCTGCCACTTAGGCCTACTTATTATTTTCACTCAGTTATGTTATAAAAACGACATCTTTTCTCGTAATAACGGGATCTTTTCTCATCTTTTCTTGTAATACATCAACATGCAAGAGTTGTGATGGCTGAAATATAGACATATAGTTTAATCAAAGCTAAAGGACAAATTAAATAACACATTAATCAGTCATATAAAAGATGCAGATTAATTAAACCAAGAGCGGAGATATGTATTAGACACTGACTTTCACACAACAACATAATGCAGATGTCTTTCCAGTTTTAGTGTTAAAATGGTTGTTTACACACAGACCGAGAGCAATGTATGAAGAAGAGTTGTCTGCTTTTATTACTATAATCAGAACCAAATTTTTATTACACTGCACTTTTGTGATCACATGTTCATTTCCCTTCATTGTTTGTGCATGTGGTGAAGTAACAGGTACTTAGAACTAAAGAAGGCCAAGTAATCACATGACTGGCAGTAAACCACATCTAGCATCACAGCGGTTTCTCCCCCTCTCGCACAGATAAGAGCAGAGAATGCCCCTGGGCACTTCGACAGCGCGCATTGAGCAAAAGAGTGGGCACTGACAGAAAGCATCTTTTTAAAGATGCCTTTCCGGTTATGTGCAGTTCCTGGTTGCGGTCATTATTTCTCCACTTCTACTTCATCTTACCAAGGAAAGGCGTTGGGTTACAGCCAGTCCTGGACTTGCAAGTACTGAACCGGGCCTTGCACAGACTTCCGTTCAAGATTCGCATTTAAGCAAGCATGCGGCATCAGGACTGGTTTGCGGCGGCAGACCTGAAGTATGCATACTTCAACATCTTGGTTTCCCCTCGGCACAGACCCAGGGAGCCCCATTTGTGCCCTGGAGTCAGTTGAGCTAAAGGTGGCCTCTTAAAGACTGAGCTCACGTCCATCAAGAAGGTAGGGGACCTGTAGGCTTTCTCTGTCAGCGACACATGCCTGGTGTTTGGTTCGGAATACTCTCACGTGGTCCTGAGGCCCCAACCGAGCTATATGCCCAAGGTTCCCATGACCCCGTTTAGGGATCAGGTGGTGAACCTGAATGCGAATCTGCCCCTGGAGGAGGCAGACTCCACATTTTGTTGCTGTGCCCAGTGCGTGCTTTACGCATATACTTGGATCGGACACAGAGCTTTAGACAGTTTGTTTTGTTGAGACTTGTGTGAGTCGTGCAATCTCCTGTCGATGAATTCCTGAATATTTCAGTCAAATTTTGGTTGGTTGGTTTTTGAAGTTGATTATTCTGTGTGACAGGGCAGATGGCGGGGCCGGGTCGTGATCATACACACCCGGTCCCTTATCAGGCTAATCAGGCCTCCGAGGGATAAAGGCCGACTGTGGAGGATTGTGCAGGAGAGAGAGATAGTTTACGGACATGTCCATCATGTGTGTGTTTTGTCGCACAATCCTCCGCAGTCGGCCTTTATCCCTCTTGGAGGCTTGATTAGCCTGATAAGGGACCGGGTGTGTATGATCATGACCCTGCCCTGCCACATTCTGTTTTCTGTCTTTCCCCCCTGTGAGAGTTTTGGTTTGTATTTTTGATTTATTTTGTAATAAAGCCCTTTACTTGCCTTCCTGCATTTGTGTCCTATATTTCAATCCGTGACATGACAAACTAGCCACCATGGACCCAGCAGTGGCAAGGGGCATTTTTTTTTTATCCCGCCCAGCTCTACCACTCCATGGCCAGGTCCCAGAATGGTCGTGGTTTCGGCATTTATGCTATGGAACATATCAGTGAGCCTCATAGGTGGTGCTTTGATGAGACCCAGTTGAAACAGCTCTTCCTTTCAGGCTTGGACAATCCTAAGTGAGGTGTTAATTGGGATTTTTGTTTTACTCTTTTGGGATCTGGTGGACCATATCTGCCATCTTGTGGAAGTTGAATACCTGCTGCAGAGATGGTACACCAGATCCCAGAACCCCTCTCAGCCCATCTCTCACGGAGGAGCCCGCTGCGGTCCGTTAGGTGCCGGAAGATCTTTCTGCTGTCAGTCAGGAGCCAGAGGAGCTTTCTGCTGTCCACCAGGAGGTGGAGGAGCCCATTTGTGACTGCCAGGAGGTGCCAGTCTGACCTCTGCCCAGTGGCTGCCCAAGTCCAGCAAAACGCATTGGTGCTTTTATAACATGTAGCCCTCCCAATAAAGACTTTTTAACTTAAAACACCACAAGAGATGTGGATTTTGTTTCCACCTAGAATTGTTGTGATTATTTTTTATGAGTTTGATAAAATATGCTGACCTGGCAGCTTTTAGTGCTTGTCTGTAGCTACAGACACGGTACTTCCATGTATGGCGAAATACCTCTAATTTTGTATTATTCCACTTGTGTCCCATTTTATGAGCTGCTCTCTTGAGAGCATGAGTGCAGTTATTGTACCATGGTGTGGGTTTTTTTTCTTACATTTTCTTTAATCAAAAGGGGGTGACACTATCAGCAGTGCCAGAGAAGACTCTATCCATATTTTCTGTGACAACATCAATTTCTTCTAGAATTTTTGGCTGACAGAGTATATGAGACAAATCTGTGTTGGTAAATGTGAGGTTATAAAAGCATGGATGTTTCAACATCTTTAAAGCTCCACCTCCTGACCATTTCTCAGCTCTGTGGCTGCCTCCCAGGCCTCCTGACCCTGTATTGGCCCTGTGGCCGTCTACCAGGACTCCTGACCCAGTCCCTACACTGAGGTGGACTCTTTGATCTCCTGTCCACCCGCCTGATCTGCTCTGCGCTGCTCTCCTTGGTCTCCTGGCTGTCTGCCTGATCTGCTCTGGTCTTCCTGGTCTCTTGGCCATCCGCCTGATCTACTCTGGCCTGTTTGGTCTCAAAATCCACCTCAGCCCTCTGAACATCTGGCTCCAGCTTGGTTCTCCGTGCCTGCAGCATCTCCCTGGATCTCCATCCCTCCAACTCTGCCTTGGTCTCAAGTCTCTCTGACTTTGCCTTGTTCCTCTGCTCCCCTTGCCCCATGTGCCCCCCTGAACTTTAACTTAACTTGAAACTTTCATAAACAAACACATGCAACGTGGCCGTGTGCGTCTCTCTCTCATCTCGAACCGGCGCCTCCAGCTGCCCCTTATCTGACTCTCCCGCTGATCAGTTGATTCAGCGTCGGCCGTGCTCCATCATGGCCCAGCAACGCCCCCCTCCTCGTCACACTGTTATACCAAATTAGGTAAATTAAAGCTTTAACAGTGTTCAATATATTACAGTAATCTCTAACAGCTGAAGGTGAGGAATGAGATTAGTATAAATGTTTGTAGAACAGCAACAGTGCCGTCTAATGTATGTGGACCACTTCCGGTTTCAGCCACTTCCAGCTATTTTAGAAATAAAAATATACTACACAATGCTGCTTTACATTACAGGCTGGCAAAATGTCTACATATTATTATCATTAATTATGATTTTCATAAACTCGTTGGTTTTGAGCGAAAAAGTTTTACCATTTATCGCACTTTTGCGATCGTTTAATCACACACTGTTACACTGGAAGAATGAATGATAGATCAGGCACTGATAGGACAGTCCTCTGCACCATCTGACACGCCACCACAAACATGTGGCTGGGAAAATGCTGCTTCAACTCTCTTTGCACCAAAACTGCATCTTGTTTCATTGTGACAAAATAATAAATGCATTCTTGTCAGAGAACGTTCTCTCTTTCTTAGCAGTATGTAGTAAACAGATACAGTATGCAGATCAGCATTCAGCATGGCTTATGAAACATCACCTTTGGAATTAAATAAAGGTATCATCGGAGGTTATGCAGGTACATATGAATGGAGGTTTACATGGAGACAAAAAGACTGCATCATCACAATCTTGGTAAAGAAAGAAGCAGATTTTATTACAGTATCTTCAATACAAAAATTATCAGTCATTGGCACATAATTCTGCTGCGCATCATGTAGTTGTGTGATAGTTTATAAGTCTAGATCACTAACTCTGGTATAGTAAACTTCTAGTTATTTACACTGCGGTCAATGTCAGTGGAACTTTCTCACATTCACCAGAAATGCAGCCGCTGCTTACGTCCACATTGCATAATAAGGTGCATAGACCTTTCGTCTGAAGTTGTGTGAACAGGCCTTTAGCTTGGGCCAAACATTTGTCTCGGGCCACCTATTGAGGAACCCTGCACTAGACCAACCAGTCAGGCGACTAATAACAGAGCCAATTTATGTATTTTACCACAAGCTAACAATATCCCATGACAGACAGTAGCAGATTTAGAGCTGAAGTTGTCAAATTAATTATGTGAAATATTTATTTGAGCACTTCACTTTGTAATCATTTTTATAAAAACACACAATTAAAAATAATATTTTACTGTGCATCAGCAGTGTAGCCAGAAACAAGACTACGGGTGTGCCAAGTAAAAATCGGTTGTCCAACATCTAAAGCAAATTTAAGTGACATAAAATGACAATTGATAACCACTGCATTAATTTATTTTAGCTATAATTATAGATATAATACAGCTCTGTTTTATTTTTTTATTAAAATTCAATGAAGTATGTAGGCCTGGTAATATATAAAAATATTAGACAGAATTACTCATCATAGAATAATCTTTTTTTGGAGTGATTCGTCAGTGTTTTCCAAATATATTTCCAAACACAAATATAAATTGTGGGAAAATTTGCACTACAGTAAATTTGTATACAAAACTTGATTGTGATACCACATAAATCAGTAATGCATTATGTTGAACAGAAGAATGCACAACTGTAAGAAGATTCAAAATATTTTCTAGCATTCTTTGTATTTATGGAGTACAGGGTGGTTTAGTTCATTATAAAAACAGAAAATTGTAACATGAATGTTTGAGCCAATATGAATAATATAATGTCTGACATGATGCAAACAGATGGTAAGGTGATCCTAGATTATGATTTGCATATCATCATGGGAGCATTTACTGAGCCACTAATTGAAAAATAAAACAAATCTGTCATCTACACAGGCAGATAAGTCTGATCATTAAACCAGGCAGGGTCAAAGAAGTAACAGCTTAATGGCGTATAACATGTTAAGGATCAATAGGCTAATGAGAAAAGGCGCAGTACAGTGTTGCCTACCTTTTCAAGCACATTGTCCAAATATTCCACAATATGCATAACATATTGTTATTGGGGAAGAAAGGATGAACTTATTTTGCTTATATGGACTCATGCAATTATGAACAATGAGGCAATTTCAGTGGCTACGCCACTGCAGTGAAAGCACCAACAGAACGTGCATGAGCGAGAAACTTGACACGAGACATTTACCTTCTAGACAAGACCCTTTTTTCCCCTTTTCTTTTTTTTTTGAGCCAATCATCTAAGTCCTAAATGCCATGTGATTCATAATTGTGAAGCTACAGGAAAAGGATGTTCGACAACACATATGTGCTGATGGAATCAGAAGCCGTGACATCAAAGGCAGAACACAGAGAAGAGCCCTCCAAAAATTTGAAAACACGTCCACTTAAAAAGGGTCATTGATAGAGAAACAGGCTTGTTGGTATCGTAATGGTTTAGTTACTGCGTCTACCAGCAGGGGCTAATTGGCCACAGTGGTGGAGCTATGGGGTGGCCAATTCTTTTAGTTCTTTTGGTTCTTTTATATTGTTGTAACAATACTGACAAAAAATAAATCAGTGACACTAGTTTTTTATGTAAATTATTAAATTATACTTGATTAATTTGGCATTTTCCTTCTTGAAATTTAAGTCACATGAGATTTGACATGCACTGTGTATTCATTAAATATTTTTTAATGATAGAATATTGTAAATATGAGTTCATTTATCCAGTTACAAATTACAGTAAATATGCTTTTATACTGGTATTGTGTAAACAAAATTGAAAAACAAAAGGGGGAAAATAAATGCAATAAGTTTATTTAGATTGTCTTTATTTTCACTTTTGGATCATCTCAAAGACAGACAACACTTAAACACTTCAAGTATGCCGTAGTTCTTTTATTAGGATTTGATCTTCATATACACCACATTGTGTTTGGAAATGTCTTGTTCTCTAGATGTATTTTGATCAGATCTGTTGACACAAACTGACACAAAATATGAACATTCACACAGATGTTTGTAGACTTGCAGATAAAACTAGGAATCTGATTCAAAATATTTTGTGAACTTTTAAATATGATACCTGATGAGACGTTTTGGTGTTTGCATTTCACAGCCACAAGTGAGATCATTATTATCAGAGAAATGATGTTTGATGAGACCAGTGTAAGAAACACTGGATTCAACAATGCTGCTGTGAAGCTGCTATCTGCAACAAAACAATTGTCTATAAGTAGTATGTACTGTATAAATAGTAGTATTAGACATGATGACACACACACACACACACACACACACACACACACACGTTGGTGTAGCTATTCTTATGAGGACTCTCCATAAACACAATGATTTTTATACTGTAAGTAAAATTCTGAAAATGTAGACTCTATCCCCTAATCCTACCCCTAAACCTAACCCTCACAAATAACTTTCTGCATTTTATATTTAAAAAATAAACATTGTTTAGTATGTTTTTTAAGCTATTTAAATTATGGTGACACTAGAAACGTCCTCATTAACCACATTTATAGCATAATACCCTTGAAATTATCAGTTTGTAACCTAAAAATATGTAAGGCATATAAGGCAAAGTGCATCATCGTTTACTCTTATACAGTAAGTGATACCTTAAGAGAGAAATATATTTTTAGATGTCACTCTTCCTGATCATCTAAGTTTGAAACTTTTAAATTATGAATGATCATTTATGAATATTTTTGAAACACATATTTTACATTTATATTGTTATTTCTTGTAATCTTTAATTCATTTAATATGGTCACAAATGTTACCTGTTTGTGTGTTGAATTCCAGTGTAGTCCCATTTCCAAACATTATCTTGTTACATGCAGATACAGCACAGTAGTACGTGCCAGCATCAGTTATGCTTAGGTTCGTTTTTATCAGGTTGTAAATACAACTCTTTGTAGTAGAACCATTGTCAGAGCTCTCTTCACACTGCTTCACTATATCAGTGTAAATGATACTGGGATGAGATTCTTCTGAGCCCTTTCTGATCCAAAATGCGTTGTATCCTCCTGAACATTTCTCGTGTACTATTTTTACTCTGCACATGAAGGTGACTTTGTCTCCAAGATGAACTTCGTCTGAAATGAGCTCCTGAAGAACTGTTGTATTGGTGTGCTCTCCTTAAAAGCAAAATTGCAAAATATTTCACAGAATAAGTATTTGTATTGCAGGCGCACTTATGGTGTACTCGTTATAACCAGCCCTCATAATTTACATGACAATCTCCTGCAGATATTACAGTACACAAACAAAATATTTGTCTTAGTAATTTTATAACGAAAAGTAAACCTACCTTGAAGCATCAAAAATGTTCCAGGTCCAAATTTCAGCTCAGTTAATGTTACCACTCCACAAAAGTATGTTGCTATATCCTCATTCTTTGTCATTGAAATGTGTAAATGAAAAATTCCTTTGTCTGTTGTAACATTAAAACGACCATCATTATATCCATCAAAAAATGTAGCTTGTCTCTTGTAATTGTAACATCTTGATATAAGTTGGGGTGTCTTATTCAACTCCTGCTTATACCACACCTTGATATAAACATCTTTTTCTGGTAAGTAGCACTCAATTGTGACATTATCTCCAAGTTTAGAAAATTGTAAACTGGTTGGTTGCCCAACGTTTTCTGCCCCGACACAACCTGAATTCAAGAAGCAGCAATAATCAGAATGAAGTGGTGCACAATCTGTTAACATAAACTTATATAGTATTTTAATTGGTTTGGATATAAAAGCATTTGATAATGAATACATATAAGTGTAAAAGTAGAAAATGAGTAATTGGTATTGCAATTACAATTAATCATAATTAATAGTAATTAATTAAACATCTACCATGAATTTATCAATCATACTTACAAACAAAGATAAGGAAGTAAACTGTGTTCATGTTGCTTTGATTTGAAAGTAGATAATGAGGCATGATAAGGTAACTAATCTAAGTAGACCAAATCAAATGGAAACTGATCTTGGACCTGATTGGTGGCTCTCAGATATTCTCATATGACAAAGTCAAATTTCATTGGCTTTCATGACTATAGACTTTGGGTGTATGATGCCAATCTCAAGTTTAAGTCAAGATAATGTAATTTTGGAGTAATTAGTTTTTCTGATGAGCAGAGCTGGAGTGGTGCATTGTTGTATTCACCCTTATCCGTGGTGCTGAATCATTTTACATTATTTCATGAAAAAAAAGTAATGCTTTAGGTTTTACTTAAGTATAAACAACACATTGATGACTGTAGTTTTATCTGTCAAATAATATCATGTAAGACACATGCCAGATACATGAAAACAGCTGAGAATTTTCTTGTGCACCTTACATGCAATGTTGGAGACATTAGACACTATAAGCACAAAACAATCTCACTCACTGAAACAGTATATATTGTTGGATGAGGCACATACAGTCTGTAGGCATTTGGCACATTCAGGGTCTTATTGCACATCAATGAACCTTAAAATATGATAGTACTCTTTAACTCATCTACTGAAGAACATAAGTACATTTATGTAAGAGTAATATTACTTAAATGCATACATATATATAAATGGAATTTCCATTATTTTGGCATAGGCTGTTTTAAGTTTTAAATTAAGATAAAGAAGCACTTAAGGCCCAGACATGACTTGGGTAGATCCAGTCAGTACATTTATTGTTTTGAACCCCCATTGATTAAGACCATTTGTTGAACTCTAATGAGTGATCATATTATATTCGATTTGCAAAACAAAAAAAAACTTACACAGGTTTAAGCAATAAAGTAATGGGAAATACAAACAGTGTACAATGTGAAATGCTTAAGGTGCTTGCTTAAAAATAATGATCAAATTATTTGCAATATTTGGAATCTCTGCCATACTGTTTAACTGTGATGCAGGCCTTTCAAGATATGTTTAATACCACCATGTTAAAAGCACATCGGAATGACTGTCATACTTCTGAAAGTAACAGCTTTCAAGTGTGGAAACTTTTAACCACAGACGTGTGTGCTCTGCTGAGGGCTTTCTGACTCTTTTTGTCTAATTTCATTATTAAAGGCTCACTGCAAACGGAGCTCTCTACAGCCTCTGCAAACATCAAGCAACTGATCAGTTGCTCAAATTGTGATGACTGTGCTCTCATTCATTTGTACTAATGAACAAAGACCAGCTTAACCGGCATGCATTTCCCATACTGGCCTAGACTGGTTTATGCTGGTTAGTGCTGGTTTGGTGCTGGTTTAGTTGGTGGACCAGCATAGCCATGCTTTTTTACCAGCAAAACATAAATGATAAAGTTGGTTGGCCAGCATGGTCTTTCATATGAACTTGGTTAAGCTATTTTAAAAGCCTGGTAGGGTCCTCAGCAAATCAGCATCCCTTGCTGAGGGATTAACACCCAAAACACCACATGAACTGGTGACCAGCAATGCTGGTCTTTTCAGCAGGGTCAAGGTAGAGTCATTAGTATGAATGGGATTTTTTTCTATTCATGAAGCAAAGCACATATTGGTGTGGGTGGGAGTTTTTGCACTATCTTTGAGTGTATATGCGCAAACTGTGGGTGTATGGTTTGTCAATGAAGTGGCGCAAAGAGCAATTTGCTATTTTCATGGTCAATGATGACATCACATAATTTCTGTAGATGTGTCAGCTGCACATTCATGCTGCGAATCCCCATTCTACCACATCAAAAAGATCCAGTGACTGGGAAGGTCACTGAAGGACATTGCACTCATTGTGATGTTCATGAAACCAGTTTGAGATTAATTTTGCTTTGTGACATGATGCATTATCATGCTGGAAGTAGCCATTAGAAGATGGGTAAATTGTGGCCATTAAGGGATGCACATGGTCAGCAACAATACCCAAACAGGCAGTGGCATTTAAGCGATGATTGATGGGTAATAACAGGCCCAAAAAGTGCCAAGAAAACATTCACCACACTATTAAACCACCACCATCAAACTAGACTGTTGACACAAGGAAGGTTGGGTCAATGGATTCATGCTGTCGGTACCTAATTCTGACTATACCATCTGTGCGCCTTTGCAGAAATTGAGATTCATCAGACCAAGCTACATTTATCCAATCTTCAACTGTTCAGTTTTGGTGAGCCTGTGCCCATTGCAGCCTCAGTTTTCTGTTCTTAGCAGACAGAATTTGAACTCGAAATGGTCTATTGCTGTTGTAGCCCATTCTGAGTAAACTCAAGAGACCGATGTATGTAATCTGCATGATTTTGTGCATTACGCTGCTGCCACAGGATTGGCTGATTAGATTATCACACGAATAAGAAGGTGTACAGGTGTTCCTAATAAAGTGCTCAGTGAGTGTATAGTGGAACATCAAATTATGTCACTGACAGCCCCTATTGTAGCCATTTATTTAAAACAAAAAATATTATGAGATTTGTGTTAAACATTCTAGAAGTCATGTCTTAAGTTACAGTTATAATTGTTATTATGTTTATATTTACAATTGTATTTATGTATTCATACATTAATAACATATGTATTAATATTTGCCACCTGTTGTCATAGTGTGATTTTTAAGTCACTGCAAAAAAGACCAATGGAAAAAGTTGGAGAGGGTAATATGTTTGGATTTGGGAAAGTTGGTTGTAGTGATTTTTTTTTTTTTTTGACCACTTCATTATTTTGATTATATTTATGTTTAGTTTGAAGCAAGGCTAAAACCATGTCATGAACATTGGGGGAGACCAAAACATTTTGAAGGGTGTGGGGTCACGAGTGTGTTCTTTCTTTTTATACTGTCTCAAAGAAAAAACGAATGTAATTTGAATTTCTTTTCATCACTGATGTATCTAGAAAATTAGATGAATGTGTCAGCATAGCTAGCAAAAATAACAAGTTGCATTTTATGGTTGCTAATTTTTTGAGCACAGACCTGACCAGGACATACTCAAAATAAAGTATCTTTCAAAAGAAGACTCTTAGGATATGATGTACAAAATGTAGAATTAATTAAAGACATAAAGACATTATTTAGAAAATGTAAATTGATTGTAAATTATTACCTAATAATATTTGCTTTATAAATACATGACATGTCCTTGTCACAAACTGAAAAATCAGTTGAAGTCAGAAGTCACAGGTCTTACCATATTCTAGTTCTAATCTACATTTACACATTTGGCAGATGCTTTTATCCAAAGCAACTTACAGTGCACTTATTACAGGAACAATCCCCCTGGAGCAACCTGGAGTTAAGTGCCTTGCTCAAGGACACAGTGGTAGTGGATGTGGGGCTCAAACCAGTGTCCTTCTGCTCTTACCAGATTACCAGTTATGTGCTTAGACCACTACACCATGTGAGCTCTACTTTTAGATCATTTTCTAAAAAATACGACAAACAATTTGAATTAGAATTGTGTAAATTTGAATTATAAGTGTGATTTTGCCAAATTTAATATTACGTTGCATTTAAAATTTTTGAAACTCCAATCCTGGACATTTCATATTTAACCAAATTGAATTCTTTTTTTTTTATGGCACAATTGTATAAATATGTCTTTTCAAACAGCACATTTTTGGTTCTGAATTCTTACAGTGTAAATATTCAGTTTTAAAAAATACAGCTTCAAGTTTTCAAGAAGAAGAACAAATTCAGAACACCAAATTCAATATTCTACAGAAAGTGGGGCAAAGATCAAGCTTCCGTGTTCCACGGAAGAGTGGGGGGGCATGTAAATGGCAATCTGGCCATTTACATGACCAACTTCTTATGAATATGCTGTCTTTGTTTATATTGCTGGTACTAGACAGGGACTATATAATAGAACAATAATGGTGCAATAGCCAGAAAAGTACCTCCAAATTAAATTACACTTGACCTAGCCCAATAGCGCTTTGCAAGTACAGAATGCTTGGACGGATATACCAAAACTTCATGGCTATGCCCATTGACTTTGCACATATGACTTAGCCTATAGTGCTGTGCTTAGCACTCACACTCTTAAAGTAGGACCCAAAATGTGAAAATCCATAGAAAAATAAATCTGCTTAGTATTGTCGTGTCAGTACTTGTTCTGTTTGTCGGCGTGGAGCGGGTTTCATAGAAATTACAATTGGCTTCACCCATTCTAATTAGCAATACTTGCCATAAACAAATATATATATATACATACTGTATGTACATTGGCAGCCAAAAGTTTCGAATGATGTACAAATTTTGCTGTTTCGGAAGGAAATTGGTATTTTAATTTACCAAAGTGGCATTCAACTGATCACAAAGTATAGTCGGACATTACTGATGTAAAAAACAGCACCATCACTATTTGAAAAAAGTCATTTTTCATCAAATCTACACAGGCCCCATTTCCAGCAGCATATCTCTCCAACACCTTATCCTTGAGTAATCATGTTAAATTGCTAATTTGGTGCTAGAAAATCATTTGCCATTATATAAAACACTGATGAAAACTATTTGGTTCATTAAATGAAGCTTAACATTGTCTTTATGTTTGTTTTTGAGTTGCCACAGTATACAATAGACTGGCATGTCTTGAAGTCAATCTTTGGTCCAAAATGGCACAAAAAAATAAACAACTTTCTCTAGAAACTCGTCAGTCAATCATTGTTTTGATAAATCTTTAAGTATTTTATTTTATTTTTTCAAATTATAATAGTAATGTTTCACTTTATTAATGTCCTGACTATCCATTGTGACCAATTGAATGCCACTTTGGTGAATAAAAGTCAAATTTCTTTCCATAAAAGCCAAATCTGTACATTATTCCCAATTATTCCAGTGTATATATTTAAATTGTCTAGGAAGCATGTCCACTATATTTAAGTAGTGTTATTTGCAATAGTTCATACCAATGTCAGTTTAATTTATATCTTACAGTTAAATGCAACAACATACTGCATATTAGATCTCAGATTTATTTTCTGACAGTTTTTGAAGTTTATTTCTGTTATTATAACTGTGGTAGCAAGGTGAGCAAGCATTTGGTAATGGAAAGAGATGTGTCTCATGAGAATACAGCTGTGTGGTTTTGTTGCTGTAAAAGGGGACAGCTTGTGGGTGGAAAATGTCTAAACTTTTATAGGTAGACAACCATCTACAACACAAACAATACAAACGTTTTTGTGTAAACACTGTATTGCATCCAATCTTTCTAGTCTGAATGTAATTTTTTGCATATATACATTTAATACTAAATATATAAATAGTTAATCAATAATTGCAGTTTATGACTTTTATATTTCCTGTGCTCACATTAATAATATGTAACTATAATGATAACTAAACTAATCAGATCTCTTGTCTTAAATGCAATGCATGGCAGCAAAAAATTTTTTTAAAATGTTTTTTTCATTAAAGGCAACCTATTTTCAAAGAGGTCAAGGTTTTGCTGGTAAGCATGACCCAGTTTGCCCTTGCCAGGATATTTAATAAGCACAGGACCACTTTTCAACCGCTAACATTGCTTTTTGAAGAACTGATGTCACATGCACCACATTTCTCCCTCTTTTTCAAAAAGGCCCCATAGAGATCAGCTCCTGCTCCAAATCCTAACTCATCAAAAAACTCATTTATCTTAATAGTTTATAATAATTGATACACTATGAGCCATTTTATTTAAACAATTCAAAAGGTACAAACAAGAGTACATATAACCTTTAATAAAACATTGCTATAAAACAAATATATCAAGGGTATATGTGAAAAAATTACATGAAAGTGAAGCAACATAAATGGCATTATAGAAAAATGCTGTAAATATTACATTTACATTAATTGCATTTGGCAGATGCTTTTATCCAAAGCGACTTACAGTGCACTTATTACAGGGACAATCCCCCCAGAGCAACCTGGAGTTAAGTGCCTTGCTCAAGGACACAAATGGTGGTGGCTGTGGGGATTGAACCAGCAACCTTCTGATTAACAGTTATGTGCTTTAGCCCACTATGCCACCACCACTCCTGATTAATCAGTTGCATAGTTCTTATTGCTTTCAGATTTTTACTTTTATATATAGTTTCCAAATATGTCAATTTCGATTTTAGTTAAAATACTTAATATATATATATTTTTCAGCCAATTTAACTACTTTAAAATAATAATTAAATCAAAATATTTAAATATTTTTTTTTTTAACATTAGCAACTGAGACACAATCTTGGCTTTTTTTTTTTTTTAAATAATTGTTAACTCTCTCCAAAAGTCTTGCACTTCAGGACACACCCCAAAATAAATAACGAATAGCGGCACTTTTATAAAAAACACAGTTATCATTAGTACAACTTAAAAACGCTGTCCCATCAGTGTCTTATCCACTATGAGCCGTTTGAATGGGCTTTTTTAATCAATGGGCGTTTTCAAACCATTGAGATTCTCTTCTTTCATTGGATAGTTTAGAAACGCCCATCCCCATATGAAAACACCGGAGACGTGTCCTGCAATCGATTATTAAGGAAACAGCGATCTCACGTGGTACAAAAATGAAAGTACAGTTAAATATGTATAACCCGGAAGAGATCATCCCAGCTCAAGTAAATACAATATGGCAGCGTACACAGGTACACGTGAATGCATGAAATATACTTTTTATGGATCCTGTTGCTTAAGATGCTCTTTACTATGAATAATTCTATAGATTTAAAGGATGTATTTTAGTCTTAGTGTACATTGATAAGAATGTAGTATTTCCAGCTTGTTTAATCAATAGTTTCATATGGCACCAATTTTAATATATAATTTTTTACACTGCTATCGACGAGATGAACTGTGTAATAAAACGGTATTTAATTGTTTTCGATGTCATGTAGCCGATCGTGACGTTGAGGTGTGTGATGATGTACCCGAGCTCTCTGACAGTGATGATGAACAGTGGCAGTCGATGGAGGAGGGATCTGAACACATGTCAATCCCGTGTGTGCTCTGTGACAGGTAATACTTATTCGTACCTAGTAGATTAGGATTTTGTGGCTTGTGATCTACTCATATCAAATTCATGGTTTTGTAAGAAGTGCGAGAAGGAAAATGCAGGGCCTTTTAAGTTATTGCAGTTTTGTTATTTACCATCTTAACCAATTTTAGTTGTTTGTTAAATGTAGTTTAGATTAATCTTAAGGTTTTTTTCTGCTCACAATGCTCCTGTGTTTTACAAATGATTTTTTTCTAAGTACTTATATTCTAGAATTTCCATTAATGTGATGTCATAAGAACCACATTCATAATAATATTCAAGCAGGGCCATTTCTGAGCATATGAGGGCCCTAAGCAAAATCCTACTCTGATGCCCCCAATAAACGTTATTCTGGTCCCGACTTGTAGGTGCACTTCATGATGACGAAAAACCCTTTGAACATGCGCATGCCTTATATGTGTCACATTTAGCAACAACACTCTCCTTTCAGTTATATTCTCCCTGAAATGGACCACAAGGAGGCCCATTATAATTGTCTAATTGAGCCATAACAGCTGCCTGAGTCTTACTGGCAGCTTTTAAGTATATTTCAAAATAAAAAAATGGAAATTAATAAAAAATAAAAAAAGCCCCCTGGTGGCTCTTTGGCCCAAAGCACACACACACACACACACACACACACACACACACACACACACACACACACACACACACAAACACACACACACAAAAACACACACACACAAACACATATATATATATTACACATATATGTTATGTTGTGAATAAACAATATACAAAATAAATCAAAACTGTGTTATATTTTAGAATTTTCAAAGTAGTCACCCTTTGCCTAGAATTTGCAGACATGTACTCTTGGCATTTTCTCAACCAGCTTCTTGAGACATCACCTTGGGATGCTTTTTAAACAGTATTGAAGGAGTTCCCATCTATGTTGGGCACTTATTAGCTGCTTTTCTTTATTTGGTCCAAGTCATCCATTTCAAAAACCTTTTTTTTAAATTTTTTTTTTTATAATTTTTACATTTTATAATGAAACAAATTCATATTTTGACACAATTATATTTTTGTCTACAAAACTAATTTCAAACATTTAAGCATACACCTTCAGATCAAAAGATTTTTAAGATAATGAGAAAAGTTTCAGTCATATGTATATATTCAGCTGCACAATTGTATGGGGCCTTCGTTGCTGTATTTTGCTCTTCATAATGCACCACACATTCTCAATTGGAGACAGCTCAGGACTGCAGGCAGGCCAATCTAGCACCCACACTCTCTGCTTACACAGCCATGCTCTTGTAATCCAAGCATTATGTGGTTTGCAGTTGTCCTGCTGGAAAATGCAGGGACATCATTGGAAAATACAGCATCTGGATGGCAGTATATGTTGCTCCAGATGTGCGAGTTTCCCATGCAGTGGGCAGTGACACACCCCACACCATGACTGACACTGACTTTTGGACCTGATGCTCTTAGGCTCAGAGAGCACGACGGCTGTTTTGTTTTCCAAAACATTTTTTGAAATGTGGACTCGTCGGACCACAAAACACAGTTCTTCTGTTCTACTTTCCATCTAAGATGAGGCCGAGCCCAGAGATGGCGGCGGCGCTCCTGGACAGTGTTGATGTACGGCTTCTGCTTTGCATAGTAAAGTCTCAACTTGCGTCTGTGGATGCAGCGGCGAATGGTGTTGACTGACAAAGGTTTACCAAAGTATACCAGAGCACATGTCTTGAAGTCCATTAAATATGCATAACGGTTTTTGTAATGGTGACATATGAGTGAACGGAAATCACACAAGTTCAGAAGTAGTTTTCGGCCTTATGTAGCTGATAATGTTGTGATTTGCATCCAAACATCTGTTTCTCATTTCAAACAGGACTCTCACTTCTGTCTCTGAAACATTCCAACACTGTAAGGCGGATCATGGTGTGGATTTACCAGAACTAGTCCAAAAGCACAGTAAGGATCCCAAACTAAACTATTTGAACCTTTTGGTGGCTCACTCTGTGATGTTTGATGTCTCTTTGTTTTAATTGCTTTTTAGGGCTTGATGATTATGGCTATATAAAGATGATCAACTATATTAGAACTACTGTAAGTATCACTTTCAGTCATACAGTTTGTGAATCAAGTTCACATTGATGATGGACATTGATATGAAATCTGATTGTGTTGTTTTGCAGAGATGTTCTGCAGAGAGTTTGTTGATGGTTTCAGGTCCATTACCATGGAATAGTGATGAATTTATGAAGCCAGCCTTGCCCGATGACCCATTACTGCAGTTAGGTATGCCAGTTATTATATATTAAGGTCAGCATAAGGACAAACTCCCTTCTTCATCTATGAACTTTGAATTTCATGAATGGTGATAGAGTCTATTTTCACGATATTGATCCATTAGTGTACATTTCATTTGGTTTTATTTGTTAAATCTGAAACGTGCCTAAAAACAGACATCACATAGTCTAAGTAAATTGTACACTTTCTCATTCCCATATTTTAAACAAAAGTTTGCAACTGGCATGGCAATGTTGCATTTTATTTTTGTCTGTCTCAGATCTGGAGGAGTTTAGTGAAGCTGAAGCTGTGACATTGAGCCCCTCAGCTGGTGATAATACGGCTGTGCTGCTTCAGAGAGCCAGGCAGGCTGAAGACAGAGCTCAGAGAGCTGAAGAAGCCCTGGCCCGTGCCATGGAAGATTTGCACAAACTCAAGTTAGTAGAACACTTATCCAGTCTTCTTGTTCATATGTGTTGGGTGGGGTCACTGAGAAGAAAATCACAGCCGAAAAGTGCATTCAAGGAGCAAGGTAAACAGTTACCTTTTAATTAAAGGAATAGTCCAGGTTCAATACAAGTTAAGCTCAATAGACATCATTTGTGGCATCATATTTAATACCACAAAAAATTATTTTGTTCTAATTTTGGGAAAGTTGTGTATCTGGAAGTCTTTGCATTGGCCCTATTGATATGTTTTTGTTGATGGGCTACTTCATGAAACATATGTAGATTCATTTGTTGTATCTCTTATTTCTCTTTGCTTAGGGGACAACATAAGTAAAAAATGGAAAACTTAATGTTTGGACCATCTAATTATTATTTTAAATTACTTTGACCAAGCGATGGAGATTTAAGTTGTGATTTTTTTTTTTTTTTTAAGATACCTGTGATCATAACAGCTCTCTTGGAGATTGTAAATCGTGACACCCTTGTGTGATAAATAACTGGGTACAGCAGGGGGCAGCATAGAGTTCAGATTCAAAAACACCCACTGAATTTGGTAGAGGTGCAAAAAAGGAGGCGGGGCAATAGAAGTTACACATGGGGTAAAATTCCACTGCAGTGGTTAAGATTTTGAGCAAGCGCTCACATGCACAAACGCGTGTGCTAGAGGGACTGACCGATCCTTCCTCTGTCTTAATATATGCGTGTGTGTTGTTTGCATTGCCCCAGATTGCTTGCACAAGGTCTAGTGCTGAATGCAGACACAAGCCGTGGCCCTTCAAGCTCAGGGGCCATTGCTGAGTTGAGGGAAGATGAAGACGAGGCCTACTTTAGCTCTTATGGGCATTACAGCATCCACGAGGAGATGCTGAAGGTAGGTCTGTCCCCATGTAGCATATTTCTGCACTCTTATTTGCTATCGGCGAGGGTAGAAGGTCAAAAGAAATTGTTTCCGCCAACTCACACACTGTGCAATCCACATTGTAGAAAGAGATCCAATTATTTGCTTTACGCAGCATATTTTTATGATTCGCCATTATTTTAGCCACAAGGCACTTTTGTAGGAGATTTTTCCGCTCTTTTGTTTAAATGTCATTGTTTGAGTGTTCTAACTGCAGTAGGGGAGGTTGCAGGGAGAAGCATGTGGATCATCGTCTCTCATACTGCAGTATATGCTGGAGAAGGCCAGTGATTGGTGCTTTCTTCAACTTGCATTAAATGCAGGTTTGCGTCAGAGTTGAAACTGTGTCGCACTCTCTGCAGAGAAGAGGAAGCTGCATAGTTCAGCGCAAGCACTGATGCCTTTTACTGTCCATCCTAACATTATGCCATGTACCGTCATAAGCTGAAGGAATGGCGTGATCTTTAACCCATTATCAATTAATGCTCCGCTTTCCATGTAAGGAAACTTGAGTAAAGTCATAGTTTCCCACTTTTTTCATCGAAAGTTGAAGGAACTCTGAAATATGTTTAATGCTAAAAACTTTGAGAGAATATTTGTATTGCACTTTAATTTTTTTAAAGGGATAGTTCACCAAAAATTTTTAATTTGCCATTTATTCACCCTGATATTGTTCCAACCCTGTATGACTTTTTTTCCTTGGAACATAAAGTGTGATGTTAGACAGAATGTTATCCTCAGTCACCATTCAGTTTCATTGCATCTCTTTTTCCATTGTTGAATGTGAATAGTGATAGTCAGTCCTACTATCTCCTTTTGTGCTCCATAGAAGAAAGAAAGTAAGGCACCATAATCCAAATAAATTCTAATGGATTGCTAATGGAATTTCTGTCTGAATTTGAAAGCGATCCTAAAGGGAACTGATAAAATAAGAGCCTACCCACATTTTTGTGGGATTCTTATTGCAGATAACATTTGGATCAATGGTGCGTTCACGTCATGTCGGAATTACAACTCGTAGATTCTACTCTGTAGAGCTGGTAATCGATTCCTTAAGTCCGTGGCATCTGGAATCTATGTTTATTTCCTCGGCCACTTAACTACTACACATTTCAGAAGCCTAACAGCACTAATACAATTTACAAAAGGATTATAAAATGACTGCATCTTAATGATCATCAACCTGAGTTTGAGACTCACACAAGCACTTCAACACATCTGCTTTCCAGACCTGTATAGTCTGCAGATATTATACTTTGGATTAAACTTAGCCTATAATCAAGTATCATGCCAAATTGTCTGTAAATTGGCATACAGGACAATAACAACTTCCCTGATGCTGCAACAAGGAGATGGCAGAGTTGGGTGAGCTTCCCAGTTCACATCAATAAATCAGTATGTTAAAGCTTAAATGATCGACGCACTTAATAAAAATGAGAATCTAATGCTTCTATACTCTGTCTTGTCATTTTTAGCATTTTAAAACATTGCATAAATATTTCTTTTATTCGCCTACATTTTACGCAATAAAAAAAAAAACATTTTATGAAATCAAATTCAAAGGCAAAGATTTTAGATACACGTATACATGTTATATTGTATGAAATATACCAGTACAACAACTTGGATTTAAAAAAAAAACCTGACATGTTTGGACATTTTATTCATTGTACAAAAGGTAGTGGACAATTACTGTACATTCTAATATAAACCTTCTTCTAAATAAGAACTCGTGAGTGATAACAGACAATTTCAATATAGATTAAATGGTGCTTTTACGATTATTTATGGTAGTTCTTTGAAATAAAGTTGCATCTACTCAAATTTATCTCATGGGATTGAAGCACCACACTTTGATATGTGCATATAGGCCCTGATTTAATTTTAGAATTGACCTATTAATAGTAAATGTCATTCATACTTTTATAAATAGTGGAAAGAACGCTTTTTAATGAGCTGTTTGTTATGAGATTTAGCTTTACCTCCTGTTTAAAAACAATGAATCTTCCAAAGTCGATTCCCAAATGTCTGTAATCAAACAGTACTACTACTCTGAGCCGTTCATGACCTCAGACCTCTTAATCATTTGTTTCTATGACAACACTTATAATGCCACAACGGCTTTGTTGTTGATCACAACGTTAAGTCAATTATTCACCTCAATATGTTCTTGCAAAATGTTAAAGAACAACAAAATGCTCCAGGCATCGATGCCATAATAAAATAGCATATTTAATAGAAATATGTTCATTACCTTCAACTGTTAAGGCCGCTGCTATATTGGTTCTTTATACATTGGTTCTCAGACTGTTCTCAGTCTGAGCTTTCTTAAATTCTGAGTTTCAATCTTGTTATTACCAGTTCTATGAAAACGTGAACACTTTTTACAAGTCTGAATCTCATAATTAAAAGTGATTCCGACATGATGTGAATGCAACACAAGTTTAAATCATGACAGAATTTCCTTTAACAATCCAATCGCATTCTGTTGGATTAGAATTCTAAATGGAATTTTATCATTTGTTGCCATTTTTATTATACACCGTTCAGTGTCCCTTCAACTTCCATTTCCAACAAAAACTATGGC
This sequence comes from Xyrauchen texanus, assembly GCF_025860055.1. Classification (NCBI taxonomy): domain Eukaryota; kingdom Metazoa; phylum Chordata; class Actinopteri; order Cypriniformes; family Catostomidae; genus Xyrauchen; species Xyrauchen texanus. Next base: position 15,320,974 of record NC_068276.1, read on the forward strand.
TTTATTCAACTTCCTTGCATGGGAAGTTAGTGGTTAGTAGGTAAAGGGTTAATGATTGTACCATTTCTTAAGCTTATGACAATAAATTAATTTTTTGTTTATCTGGTAGGATCTGATTTGATTTTTTAAATATTCTTATTTGACTGGGCTCAATGCTAAGGATTTTTTCTATTGGGCCAGATTTTTACTTGCCCTGCCAATATTTTCACAAGCCCATCATGGCTTTAAAAAAGGTGTCTGAAGCTATATATATATATATATACATACACACACACACACACATACAGAGAAATTCCATTAGCATTCTGTGATAAGGAAAAGCTGAATGTGTTACTACAGGCGCAAAAATGAGCTCCCCATTTGTTTGTAACTTGCCCTCTGGAACTTTCTGGGTTCAACTGCTATACATGGGCAGCCGCTTTCTGGAATGTAAATGCCTTTCGGCATCATGCATGCTCTGGGAGGTGCTTATTCTGATTGGCAGGTTAATTAGCCATTTCTGGGTGTGAAATTCTGCTGGCGAAGCAAGAAGTGCCAGGATCGGTTTCGTTTAATTTTTCATTTCCACTCCCAACAGCAACAGCAACCTCCTCCCCTAAAAAAATAAAAAATCATTACCAGTTACACATCCTTTCAATTGCTTTCTAATTCAGTCTTGACTCAGATTTTTCTTTCATGCTGTTTAACGATTGTTAATTTGATTTCCAGCATGGGCCTTGACTGAAAGAAACTCATCAGCTATAACAGTGGATAAGCCTGTCTGAAGGCATTACAATTAAATTTTTGCTCTGAATGATTGGATCGTGTTCTTAATGAAAATGGGTGCGTTCTCTCTTTTTAATGAAAAATATAATGGTGACACATTACTTTTTGGTTGTTTCGTTTTCCGACAGGACAAGGTGCGCACTGAAAGCTATCGAGACTTCATGTACCACAACATGGACGTCTTCAAGGACAAGGTGAGTATTCTTAAGCCCAGCAATGCTCGGGGCTTTTTTAGGTGTAGTAGAGAAAGGTGTGACAGAGTATGCGATGACAGCACTGATTTAAAAACTCCTTGCATTATTCCGAGCTGGTTTATTTTTAAGGGGATTCTTGCATGCCAACTGCAGTAGGCTGATAACAGGGTAATGGTAGTTCCAAGCACGCACACACACACACACACACACACACACAAACACTGTAGGAGGCTTTCAGTGAAATACACTAGAGCTCATATACAAACCATTAATTCTACGCTGACATTGGCTAGATCAGCTTGAGCCTGCTGCAGATGAACATTGATACAGGGGGGAGTCAGTGAGCCGAGAGAAAGGCGGGAAGACAGCGAGGGGGCTTATCTCGGCCATCGTGGTCCAGCCAGTGGTCTTTGGCAAATAAGGGTTCGACCCTGTCAGCATGATAAATGCCTTTGCTGCCGTTATTACACATCTGCATGCTCAAGATGGCACAGACAAGCTGGCAGGTCGAGTGTGCGTTCACAGGCAGCTCCATTGTGCGGAAAGGTTATGTGCTGCTCCTTTAACCCGTAGGTGGTGCTTGACGTGGGATGTGGTACGGGAATCCTCTCCATGTTTGCTGCCAAAGCGGGAGCCAGGAAGGTCATCGCTGTTGACCAATCAGATGTCATATACCAGGCTATGGACATTGTCAGGTGAGTCAAAGTTAGACTGTAGTAATAGACAGATTATTGGGTATTCTACTGAGGCCCTCTTTGGCTAAATGTAGTTGTTTTTAACATGAGTAAAGTGAAATAAAACGTCCTCTGTAAAAGTATTTCTCTAATGTCAAACTAAAACTAATGGATTAGTTTACCCAAAAATGAACCATCATTTACTCACCCCAAACCCATTTGCTGTTATTTTTTCCAAGGAACACTAAAGAAGAATTTATTAAGAAGCTTAATTTAGCTATTTTTCATATAACAATTCAAAGTGACCACAGCCCTCAAACTCCATAAAAGTAGTCCATATGAAATATACTGAAATATCCAGTAGATCGTTATTCATATAAAATCTTCCCCTTCACAGCAGCCCTCAAATCTCATTCTCCATTCTGCATATTTGAACTATTCAGTCACTTAATCAAATCACTTTATCGCTCAACCATTTACACAAGTGCAACAGTGGATGAAAGTCTTTGGAGCAGATCTGAGCAACAAAGAAGTCATGACAATAATGAGACATACCAATCTGCAATGAACAGATTGTTGTCAGATTTACAAAACACAATTTACAAAACTAATATACACAATTACACAACTCATAACTCTTAGGGTTACAACTCATGCGCAGTCTATGTTGGCATCACTGAAGTCACACTGGGATCGTCACGTTGGAACAACATATTTTTATGGACGGGAATAGTGTTTCAGAACTTCCCCAGATAAAAAACAAAGAAACATTATGAGTGAATAACTGTTCCTCACACAGGGCTATTGCATAGCTTCATAAGACTTGGCATAGAGAGCACAAGTTATACGGACTATGTTTATGGTGCTAAAAGGTGTCACTATACTACTTGCTGAATCGTAGGACGAACGGGTTTGACATAAACTCAGACTAAATCTGTTCATAAAGAAGGTGTGTTTGAGTTTGTTGCCGTGGTTTGAAACAGCTTGCAAGCGCAAACTGGACTAGAAATATTCTGACTGGCTGTATAACACATTCTTACTGCCATTGGTCCACCTCATCAGGGCTCCACCTACTTTGAAGACAACTTATTTTGAGTTGAGATCAGTCAGCATGAACACGCTGGAGTGCAGAAGCTGGTGCAAACTTGCATAAATCTGTATGATCAATCACATTTTCCATGACCATGTCATGTGATATTTTCTTAATTAATTTTTTTAGAATAAGTCAACAAAAATCTATAAAATAAAATAACCGATGACAAATTACGCATTATCTACTGCATATATATTTCTTTACATAACCGTAGAGTGCACTCGGTAAGTTTTGCTAATTAAAAAGTTGAAACATAATGACATGAATAGAATTTTTTAGAGATATGATATAAATGATGTACCCTTAGATTAGATGAAGACTCTTGTCATGTCAGGAACCCAATAAAAGCTGTTTAATTTTACATTGAGCATGGGAGCTCCCATGTTGACTGCATATGACAACTTCCATCCATCCATCTTCAACCGCTTATCCGAAGTCGGGGCAGCTGCTCCAGCAAGGGCCCCCAAACTTCCCTATCCCGAGCCACATTAACCAGCTCTGACTGGAGGACCCCGAGGCATTCCCAGGCAAGTGTGGAGATGTAATCTCTCCACCTAATACTGTGTCATGCAATTGACCGAGTTGCTGCCACTTATAATGACAATAATTATGATATGTTTACATTTATAAATGTGCTTTCAGCCCATGCTCAAACATAAAAGTACATGTAAACAAAATAAGCAAACCAAACAGTAAATTAACAAATACAATATAGTACTTACTTCAAATACTGAGCCCGAGTCAGCAGTATAGATTGAAGGTATGGTATTGATTAACAGGAGTATGATCCAACAGACTATCCAAACAGAATAAGTGCAAATGGAAAGATAAAATGTCTGAACAAGTGTTCCCTGCTGGAGTGATGAAACAAACTGCTTCTACCTGCAACTCTCAAGGTGCAGATCACAGATAAATGTTGCAACATCAAGTGCAAAGGACGAGCACAAGGCAGTGTTTAGCTGGCCGAGAGCTCCTCGAAGAATGTCCATAATAGGGATGTGTGAATATGAGATGGAAAATACACAGACTAAAAGTAACAAAACAGAAGATAAACAAACATCTTCGGTGTGAAGCCGCTGCACTTGTAAACAAGTTCCAAATATACAGAACAATGGCTACTGACAGCTCAGCGTGTTCTGAACTGAGATCAGTCGGTTTAAATTCAGTTATGCATAGCGTATAACCTAGACAAAACACAATGTTGACGCAGGATGACGCTTATTTACTGGTCTCATGTGGGTTCTGTTTATAGAATTAGGCATGAAGTCATTGACACATTTTAATGTCGCATTGGTTTTACATGTAGTCTGCTGTCAAGACACTGCATTTCATATTTAAATATTCTTCTAAACGCCTAGAAGCATGGGCTGTGTCCGAGTGTTTGCAAATGTATCTGAGTGTATCTGAGCCTTAAGAGGTGTTCTCCTGCCCTTTTGGAGCTTAAAAGCCATGGTAAGTAAAGCCACTTCCACACTAATATGTTAACACAATCCAACACGAATTTTAGCCTTCCGTCCACACTGAGACAGCGATTTTTATCAGCTAAAACAAAGCTTTTCTGAAACGCTCTCCCAAGTGGATACATTTGAAAACACTGCCTTCACATTTTCAGTAGTGTGGTGTGAGTAGCAGGCCAAGTAGAGACACGAGAGAGGTTGGCAAGTGAACGACCTCTGGAGGGCAAATTTATTAATTCAACAGGAAGTTGCTAAGCTCACAAGCATCTTCACAAGGAAGTGAACTGTGAAGATGCTTGTGAGGTGTCAGTGAGATCGTGCTGGTAGGGGCAGAATGTGCACTGGGTGTGGAGAGTCGGCTGGAGCATCTCAGGCCTAGAGGCGGTGGAGATAAACACCGGCAGGATGAAGAGCCCAGTGCAGTCAGTCGCTTCCTAAAATTAGAACAAACAGAAGAGGCAGTTAGTTTCATGCGTGCCTTTCCTAGATCCTTCTCTGTCTTCTGATTTTTCTGCTGGAATTTATATCCCTCTAGTCTTGATGGGAAAATCTGCTGCAGGTGCGAGTGATCAGACCGAGAGTTTATTGCTGTTGCCAGGGGCGACGATGGTTGCCGCATAGGCATCTCTCCACACTCCACACTGACCTGGTTCTGTAGGGCGGACAAGTTCTGTTACATATACTGGATGGGAGGAGGGAGGAATTTCTTACCAGACCTGACCAGAATAAAAACAGTGTCTGTCCGCATTCCCATTCGCTGATCCGGCCCTGTGTTGGACTTGTGGAAATCCTGGAGCTTAAGGAACCAACTTGTTATCTGGGCATTCATGTCTTAGGCCCGAGCCATCCACTGATGGGGCGCATGGTCCATTACCAGTGTAAAGGATCTGCCAAGCAGATAGTACCACACCTCCAGGACAACCCACTTGATCGCCAGTGCCTCTTTTTCGACAGCTGCATATTTGGCTTCGGCCGGGTTCAGCTTCCTGCTGATGTAGGTTATAGGATGCTCTTCCCCTCCTGAGCATTGGGACAGGACGCTCCCACTCCTGTGTCTGAGGCATCCGTCTGGAGTGTAAAGGAGAATTCCGGGGCATGAATGACAGGAGAAGTGGTGAGGGACGACTTCAATGACTGGAATGACTTCTCTGTGTCCTTTTGTCCAGATTACCTTTTTCAGATACCCCTTTCTGGTCAGGTGTGTCAGGGGGCAAGCCACAGAGGAGAAATTGGGGGTAAAACAGCAATAGTATCCCACCAACCCAAGAAAGGCATTTCTCTTGGAGTGGGGTCACAGGAAATCTTTCACTGCAGCTACTTTTTCCTCCTGAGGAAGGAGGACCCCACGGCCATTTCGGAACCCCAGGTATCATGCTTCTCAGAGACCTAGGTGGCATTTGCAGAGGATGACGGTGAGTCCAGCCCTACGTAAAGTTGACAGCATCATACTGAGGCAGTCCAGATGGTCCTTCCAGCTCTTTGAATGGATCACAATGTCATCTAGATAGGCGGTTGCTTACTGTTGGTGTGTCCGCATATTCATCATTCTGTGGAAGGTTGCTGGTGTCCCGTGTAATGCCAAGAGAAGGACCCAATACTGCCAGTTGGGGTGCTGAAGGACATCTTCTACTTTGCCTTGGCAGTCAGAAGGACTTGCTAGTATCCCTTCGTTAAGTCCAGGGTGGAGATAAACCAGGCCCTTCCCCAGCTGATCTATTATTTTGTCGACATGGGGCATGGAAAATCTGTCAATCATCGAGACCTCAGTCAGCTTCCTGAAGTAGTTACAGAAGCGATAGGTACCATCCCTATTCGGCACCATAACAATCAGGCTGGACCATGGACTTTTTGAAGCTTTTTTTTCCTCTTCTATGGCTTGCCAGCAAAACTCAGTACCCCGATAAGGCCGCTGACAGATGACCACACCTGGTAGAGTCCTGATTTCGTGGGTGATAATGTTTTTCCGCCTGGGGGTTGTCGAGAAGACATCACTGAAGTGGTGGACCAGGGCTTCTAGTTCTTCTGAGCTGAGGGTAGATGTTCTCCCAGATCCACCACCTGCGTTTCTTCACAGGCTAACAAGGCAGGGCTGCCAGCAGTCTCCACCTATCACTTCAGCAAGTTGACATGTTAGATCCGTCTTATCGGCTGCCTCAACTGGTAGGTTACGGGTTCCATTTTCTCACCGTATAGGGCCCCTGCCAGGATGCCAAGAATTTACAGGAGGCCTTCGGTACCAATACTAGGACTTGCGGGCCTGTGCGGGATAGATGTATGTTCGTTCCTGAGCATGTTGGGCTTCTATTAGGTGCTCCCTTACTTGTGTCCAGGATGGCCTGTTCAGTCAGACATCATGTTCTGGGTCTCCGGCGGGAGGGCTCCGGTGGATGATGCAGCCTGACATCCACGCTCGGGAGGGTTGGGATCCGTAGTTGGGAGCCCCCATCCCCTGTGGGCGCCGGCAAACTTGCAGGTTTAGAGGTACCCTCCCACGTGTGGTATTCCCCAGGGGTCTTCTGGGGGTAGATCGGCAAATGCTTAGTGGCTTTGCGTGCCTGGGCTGTTTCAGAGAGATCCACAGCCTCGACGAGCTCTGAGAATGCACGGATTTGACATGCCGTCAATGTGGGTGGGGTAACGTGCATAGCATTTGGTCCACCGCCAAATATTCGACCACTTCAGCTGCCGAGTGGCTGCCAGATATCAGCAAAACCATTCCTTTGTTTTCCTCTTTGGTGTGTCCTGAACATTTCCTTTGTCAATATGAGGAGTTCATAGATTTCAGCATCTTTGAACTTCCAACATCATTTTCCATTTCCAAGTCTTTTCCATTTTATCATGGTGCTATTCCAAAGGTTCACTTTTGAGACACACACTCCATCTCAGCTTTTGCTGTTCTACTAAAAGCCTCTCTACAGTCACATGTCTTCCTTTTTATAATGGCCATTCCAACACACCACCTTCCACAGTTGTAATAAACACAGACCTAAATACATTTTCGCAATTTTTGGCATAGACTCTATTACCCAGCAATCTCCTTTGAAGGACTGCCTTGCCCCCAGTCCTCTTTGTATTTGTCTCAGTAGTTGACTTCAATAAAGTGTCTGCAAGCTGGAGTCACGTTTCTAAAGGCCTGTCGTTTACCTCTGCCCAGTCGGCTTCCAATATCCCTCCCTTCCATCCCTCCTCAGGGTCTCATGTGCACGCTAAACATACAAATGGACTTCAGCTTGCCCTGTCTGCTTCTTTTACAACCTATCTACCCATTAAAATTGCCTCATGTATCACCTCTCAGGGCACTTTCAATTCCAGAGGAGGAATGTAGTTTTATACATTGGAGATGTACTCACAACATGTGGTGTCTCTGTGAGATTCTTTTGATTATGGTTATTGTTATTATGCGAGTGTAAGGAGTAGAAGCAGGCAAGAGACTGGAAGGAAAATGAAGTTTAATTTTACAGATCGCTGGGCCGCTGTTGGGCCAAGCCCTCCTATGCTGCCTGTGTGTATGAGTGGGTTTTGCAGGGGTGGTGTTTCTAGGTAGAAATGCATGATGCTTAACACAACTATATAGGGGAGAGAAACGTTATTGAATGCTAATATACTGTAAATACCTGGAGGCAAAACTTCTAGGTTGAGAAACCTTTGCATGCACTGCAAAAAAATCAATTTCTTACTGAAAATTTCTGTCATCTTGCAGAAGCAGAATGACATGGGCTGTTAAGTCTTGTTTTCTGATAAATAAAAATAAAATAATTGGTGGGGTTTATGATTTAAAAAACAAATCCCCAGTAGGGTGAGACAAAGAAACTTGTTTTACCTGTAATTTTAAGTTTTTTTTTCCTTACCCCACTAGCATATAGGTCTTTATTGTTATAAGCATAAAGTTTACTTAACAATGTTGGTTAAATTTCTCTAAAAAATAAGACACAACTTATTTGTCATTTTGCTTCCAAAGTACATACATTTTTATTCTTTAGATCGTTTTACTGGAAAACAAGACAAAAAAAAAAATGTGTGGAGTTACTGAAAACCCTGATATGTTGACTAAATTGATTGAGTAAACTCATTGCCCCTTTAATTGAGTAATGCAGTCTGCAAAACTTAACTTGGTGTTCAAATAGTATGAACTTAACTATTTAAGTTCAGGTAACTAGAAGCAAGTAGATTTCAGATTTGATAGTTAATATTGTTATATCTACTTGGATTTTAGTTGAATTTACTTTCATGTTTTCATATATCATTTTTAAATAATCAAACAATACAGCTAAAATAAAGAACTGGATTTTAGCTTAATCAATGGATAAACGTAATTATCCACTGAAATGCATATTATATATTTGTACTTTATTTGCACATTCTGTTTACAAGGTGAACTGAAATAGAGGTAGGGTCCAACTTGACCAAAACTGACACGGATCTCCCAAATGGTGTGATCACACGAAACAACAATTTGAAACAAAACAACATCTACAATACTACAGAAGATCTAGAACCTCTATGAATTCTTAATAAAAACTATTTAAATGCCCCAAAAGTACTTTTTAACCATGGAAACAAAGTAAAATAATTCAAATGCATAATGTTATTAACAGTTCAAATCTTAAGTCTATGGTTTAAGATAAATAGGTTCAAAGAACGTAGGTATTTGAGTTATGAGCCCAAGTCTTGACAGTTCAAGTAATGGTTAAGACAACTTGATTTTTCCAGTAATGAAAACATTAGGGTTTACAGTGATATTATTTTACTTGTAGGGTTCCTAAAATATTGATTTTTAATTTTGTTTCTTAATGATAAAGTTCCGTCAAACATATACACTAAATATTTTACATTCACATTGTTTTTTGAGGAGCTTTAATAATTTGAGGTATAATTATGAAAATAGCTACTGCATTCAGGTTTTTACTTCTAAAAGAAAAGTCATCATTTTCATTATGCATCTTTTACAAATTAATTCTGTTTATCAGAAATATGGCCAACTCAAAGAGAAACCAAAATATTTTTTTGAAGAATTTAAGACCAGAAAAATTGTTTCTGTTTGAGCCTCCATCAACAATCTGTGTGCCATGGAATTGGCATAATAGTTGGAAAGATGTATCCACATCAAGAAAGTCACCCCTTTGACAGTGATGTCCATGGCAGGAACGTTTTTGTTATCATATAGGGTGACCCTGTTTTCCAAGAATTTAACTACTTTCTATCACTGATCTAAAACTAGGGCTGGGTATTGATACAGATTCCCTGATTCATTTCTGATTTCGAATCGATATTGATTCATATGGTTTATTTGAGTTATAATGTCCCTTTTGCTTATATAGAATTTTGCATATAAATATATTATCTCCCAGCTAATGCTGTTAATTATACAGGGGATCTTTTAACTAAGTACATTAGGAAAAGATAAATTTTACGAATTATATTTTATTACTTTTTCATAATTTTTCCACATTTTGGCTTTTTTTTTTTTAAATAAACAAATAAATGCATTCATTCAATCAATAAGATATTATATTTCATATATTATTTTGTTATATATATATTGTTAAATTGCAGAATTTGTACCATTTACAAGTATTTACATTGATTTGTTGAACGTGCTAAAACAGATACTGTCTCTTTAAAAAAAAAAAAAAAAGTAATTTCTGTAAACAGGGCTTTAAATGAGCATGTGAACTAGAGAGGACTCAAATGGCTTTACCTCATCTGTGCGATGCATGATTACAATTAAATATTTTTTGTAGTTGTTTTTGGATCTACACCTGACCATAAAGAACAGAAAAGGTATTAAAAGATACAGTATTCAATGACAAATGGGCTGCGTGGATCTCGTCTTGGACACACATTACACGGAACAACTTTTACTCACAACACGCTATGAAAGAATCGCAAAATTTGGTTGCAAATGCAAGTAATTTCCTCTCATCGATATCGAGATCATGACTAATAGGAAAAACGATAATTTTACCTGCCTCTATCTAAAACACAAAAGGAGTTGCAGTCATGTGAATGTGACAATTATCCAAAACACTGCAGTATGTGACTCAGGTGACTAAAGGCAGAAATCAAGTCCATATTTTAAATGGAGAAGATGTGGTCCTTTTATGCTTCCACACACTTACAAAGAAGTGCGTCTTTGTTCTTCGTTCAGAGACATAAAGAAGTACAAAATTGCTGAACAACGACATACCAGCCACGCCGCTGTGGGAGGTGTTTAGAGGTACATTTAAATATGAGGATGCTCAAGACTACATATAAAACATCTACTAAAATGGCGTTTAAATGTGTTATCAAATAACTTCATGCCTCATTGTATGAGTACAATTTACACTCGATCAAGTGTTTTAACTACTTGATGATGATGATTTAAAGTAATATATGTATATTCAGTAGACCGTGTGTAAATTGTGTTTTCATTCTGGATTCATGGAGGTAATGAGCTAACATTTTATACGTGGCCATGATATGTGCTGATTACACTCTGTTACTGTCATTAATGATGATACTGATACTACTGCAAAGATGGGTGTATAAAAGAGGGTTAATGGGGTAGAATACAGACAAAAGAATGATGATAGGCATATCTTACTTTGGGCAGATGTGTAAATGGCTTTCGTTGCAGATGGCACATGAGTGAAGCAGCATCAAACATCAAAAGGAATGAGCACTTTAGATTAGTTGAGCAGGTTTCATTCCTTTTGACTAATTAAACAAAAAGAAATCACATGTCATGTTCTTGGAAAATGTCTCTACGTGGACGATCGTACAAATGTAGTTACATTTGCACCAGCTCGCTAATAACAACACACCACTCTTAATTGACTGAATGGGAAAAGTAGGTGGAGCTCCAAGTCAAACCTACCAATGATGTGGGATAATTGCAGTAAAAAGGTGTTTAGCAACCGGTAAGAAATTTTTCTGAAAGTTATGAACATCCGAAACAAACTCAAAATGACTTTTTTTTTTTTGCCAGATTTTGTTCTACATGACGTCTCGCACCTTCGCTCTTCGATTTCGTATAAAGTATGCAGGGATCTTTATTCAGCTGAACAATAGACATGCAAAATAACAGCCAGAATGGGAGGGTATCTGATTCTCTAAAAAAAAAAAGCATGCTCCAACCCAGTGACTCTTTATTGCTGTTGACAGAGGGCTGTCACACAGACAAGTGGGAATACTCAGGACACCTGCTTCAGGGAAATATGTCATGTAGTAGGGACATTTCATGCAAGAAATTGCTTACACCACCTTTAAGTAAAACATCCCAATGAGCAGCATAAGCAGACCTCAACAGTTCAGAGGAAACATCAAATCTGGTGCTGCTGCCAATGTTCCATGAATTTTTCCTCCATTTCTTCGGTCCAATGAGACTTTCTTGATACCGCAGCCATGCTAGTTGATGTTCTATTGCAGGTACATCAGGACTCCTCCCACTGAAACCTCTCGTGCTCTGTTTCTTGCTCTCTCATTGGCTGTAGGTCAAAGCTGCAGTTGTATTCGGTCAAAACATATTTCACATTGCGCGATTTGGACTCGCAGACCGGTCCAGATATTTAACATTATAGATAACTCTCTTACATCGGCGACGCGTTATTGCTTCTCTCAAATCGCGTCTTTGATGGTTCATACATTGCAATCGTCGATCATGGGAGGGAGCTCCGATTTGCCTACAATTTCAGGCTTTTGTCGGCGATCTCCACAAAACTGTTGGCAAGCGAAAATCAGGCTTAAAATCGTGTAGTGTAAATTCTGCATTACACTATACAAGCTCATGCAAAGAAATGATATTTTCTGCTGCACAACTAAGTTATCTGGTGACCTCTAAATTGTGAATTTGCATAGCCAAAAGATATTTGACCAATAGGGGATGTAAATGTCACAGATTGACCTCTTGGCTCAATAGAAGAAATACACATTTCCAAGCTACATGTTCTGCAGTGTTGTGGGAAAGTTAAGTAGATGGTATATTTTAACAATTAGATGCATTACCGAGTACCGAGCAATTGAGAGTGACATCTTCTCTTTTGTTGCAGAATATTAAGTAATTTTGCATTCTCAAAGCCTAGTGTGACAGGAACTTTAGGGTTAGTTTGGGTTAGAATGTCGCTGTTGCGAGACTTTTAACAAAGGTTACAATCGAGACACAACCCCAAAACCGGATTGAGCTAATAAATATGCTAAATATTTTGTAGGCTTTGTTAAATGAGAATCTTTATCTTCACCTTTGACAAATAAGTACTCCATGTTTTAGGAGCATTTACTAATCCAGATAATCCCCACATAATCTTTAAAATTGTGTACTTGTAGCCTAGGGTTAAAAGGTTAACTCCAAACAAACTGGTAATTCAGTGGATAATCCGTCCTGTCATCATCACTTAAAGCATAGATCCAATCATTTTCTTAGAGGAGCAATATTCTTTAATCATTTTCCGTTAACCAAGTAAGGAAACTGGATGTTAGAGAGTTGTTCCGTATTATCCCAAATCCCCCCTCCTTTGTTCACCCTCTGTAGCTGACATTGTCCTCTAAATTAACCTAGTAATGTGATTAGTGTTTCCCTGCTCAAGACAGTCCAGCGAAGGAGGGGAGGGTTACAATATGATCCTGGAAGAGTGTGATAGCGAGGAGGTGCAGAGATAAAGATCGGCTGGGCAGAAATGCGCTCCGCAGCCTTGAGTAATGACTCTGTCCCTAGTAACATTAGCTGTCATGATAATGGAGTATTTGGAGAGATTGATGCCCAGGGTTACTGGTCAAAAGGGAACGATCATTTAAATAGGAGGTGGGGGGTGGTGGTGGGGTTGTGCATTAATACACATAAAAACAAACATTCAGCTGTACAGTAGTTTGCTGACCCTAGTGCTAAATGTCATGGAAGAAGGTGCTGTTAAATTAGAAACCTTGGATTGTTGTCCTGGCCAGTCCGTTGTGTTGTGTGTAATTTGGATAGATGAGCAGCAGTGTTGAGGAGATTGATTCCCAGACAAATTAGAGTAATTAACATTCATTGTCTCAGATGAGGTGTTTTAAACTACTCCCATGCATTTTACAATTAACTTCTATATAATGTGCTGTTAATACTGACTTACCATTCTTTATCTTTGGAGTCCCAGAGACCCTAATGACGTATGTGTAAAAAATTCTAACACATTTCTACATGTGTTATGTTTAGATTTTATATTTTAGTTATGTTCCTGTGACCTAATTTAAACCCACTAGCAGAAGTTAATAAAGCATTTTGCCAGCTTTTTTTGTTATAAATTAGGTGTGCACTTTTCAGAAATATGATTGCTGTCCTGTATACAGTAGTACTGTTGTTTCTGATTAGGATCATGTTGGACCTTGGGGGTGGGTGGAAACAATGTAATATCTAGAAGCATGTTATCAAGTTGAAATTGTATTTAGAATAAATTCCCACCAAATTAGGAAAAGTCATGAATCGTCACCCTGATACTTGAATGTTAAGCAAATATTTGGAACAATGAAAAGGTATTTGGGGTTTGTCAGACCCTAAACAGTCTGGCAGTTCTCAGATATGTTCCTCGAAGTTCAACCTAATTTCTCAAATTTATGTTCATCTTTAATTTTTGATGTTGAACATTAAAAATGCATTAGTATATGATGAAATTAACATGAACCAAGATTAATAAATGCTTTTTTTCATTGTGTAGTTAACTAATGTTAACAAACAGAACCTTACTGCAAAGTGTTAATGTTAATGTTGAATAGTTATACAGATTTCACTACAACTGCAGTTTAAACGTTGCATAAAAAGCCATTAGTTCCTTTGTTTGCTGTTCCCCAGGTCTAATAAACTCGAGGACACCATCACATTGATCAAGGGCAGAATAGAGGAAATAGACCTTCCTGTGGAAAAAGTGGACATAATCATTTCAGAGTGGATGGTGAGTGGATGTTTATATGCACTTTTAATATGTAATCATTATATTCATGTGCTCTCAAGAGACAAAAACCTTTTTGAAGAACTATTTTGAAACGCACTTTTTGACTTTTTGATTACCGAGTTGGTTGAACTTGAACAAATGGCTGAATGTGCTGATGTATCACAGCTATTGCTGCAATTATAGGTTGTTGTGACAAAGTAGACATAAATCGAGTGAACACGTCCATCCTGCTGATAGGTCAAAGATGTGTCAGAATCTTTTTCTGTCAAGTCATTTATCTTTTCAAAATCTGCTCAGGTGTTTGGAAATATAAAACCTGAGACAGTGATGTATTGTTGATTGACTGACAATCTATAATGGCATAAATTATGTTAACATTTTCACATTTTAGTAGGCAACCATCACATCTCATCTGTTTAGATATGGCTGACATATTGAAGGTTTTTATTCATCTGAATCCACTGTGGTTGTTGAAGAATTAGAATTTAGTAAAAGGCATTTTGAATTGGTTTCCAATTTCTCCAATCATCTAAGTGACTTTTATGATCACTTTTGAGAATAAACTGGAAAACAGGAAATGTTGCATCCCTTTTTAAATTTGAGAGTGAAAGGGGATAAAGCTTGTATAACACTGCATCCTTTTTTAAGTTCTTTTAATGTGTAGTCCAGTAGGGAAGGGGAAAAGTAGATCATAACACTCGAGCCACCTAGCCACAGGCTCAAAAAGGGACACTGGAGAATCATTCTCTAAATTTGGAAAGAATTTCCCACGAGATTTTAACCTGCCTTTGGTTTTTTGCTGTCTCTGTAATTTGTATTGCTTGCAGGTTAATTGTGAAAAAATAAATGTGTTTCCCTTTGGTTGCATGTTGGGACTATAATTCAACAAACTTAATGCCTGAAGGAAAGTGTCTTTGAATTTCCCTCTACATACTTGTGTGCATGTGTGTGTTGCTTCTGAAAATATAACCTGAGATTTGGGTCAATGAAGCACATTATTTTATGATTACAAATCTGGCTTGCTAAATGGTAGAAAATTCCTGTCATTCATCATATGTGCATAGTCGTCCCTTTGATTCGGAAATCTTTTCAAGTTTATGTATTGACACCATTTCCTTTTGAAACCAGGGAAGCATGCAAACATTTTCAAAATGTTGTGGTACAATAGTTTTACAATTACCTTATTTCACAGAGTAGTAAGAGAGATGTGTATTCACAGAAAAAGCAGTCATCCTGCTCCACCACCTCCAATGCCTTCTACTTTTGACACTGTTGTCAGTCTAAAAGGATTAGATTCCAAATAGGTTCAGAAGTGAGTGAGCGGAGTGTTGTTGTAGATACCCTAGGATCGGCCACATTGTGACAAATAACTAACAAGTGGCATCTCCTATCAGACATTTTTTGCATCGGCTCCAGAGTGTTTACCTTTTCGTGGTGGCGTGACCAGAAGTGAGTTGCGCCAGCAGGGTTGGAGATCAGATACTGCTTTGAAACCCGGAAATCACATTTGCGAAATAAGTGACCAGTTCGATTCAGAGGTTGCATTTTGTCCTTCTAACATTAACATTTCACTCCACTTAGGGTTAGGTTTAGGTTTGCGTTTTGAGTTGGCTGGTACATTTTATAAAACATGCATTCCTCTTCACTAAATTACTGCCTGTACACCTCAACAATTCGATTTTGTTGCCCCTCTGTGGACATTACACCCATAAAATGGAGCACACACATGCCCATACGCCCAACAAAACTTACCGCTTCTGCCACTGGGTGGCAGTTTCAAATTTCGGTAAGCACAGACTGATTTTATCTAAAGAAAAGTCTGTTTCTGATTTCAGTGTGCGACCAGTCTGTGTAGATTCAAGCTTCCATAAAATCATTAAGGTAAGGTTAGATTAAGTTCATTTTGCGTCCACAAAGTCATCGATCAAACGGATGTCTAAGAATGTGTTAATAAAGATTATGTTATAAGCATTGTGTGTGGAATTTAGCACCTGTCTTCTAGGGCAAAGTTTATTTTTGATAATATTTTATCCATTTTGGAAGTATAACATTGACGTTTTATTTTAGGTCTGAAAATAATTGCAATTAAAAACACCCAGGTATTAGTGCAAATAGTTATGCCAGAAACATACTCTTATACAAGTACACACACACAGATATCCCAGTCGCTATAGTGGCCCTTGCTGCAGCACTGAGAATGCAATGCATTATTAACACATGATAGCGTTTTGACAAATTACGGAAGACTACAATGTGTGAAATCAAGCTTATACATCTAAAAATGTTTTCATTCATGTTTATGTATAGAGTATATAATGTTACCTTTTTTCATCTTTGATTTGTCAATTCCTGAAAAGGTCTCTTGTGTTATTCCACATAAAAACAGCATGTCAGCTACCACAAAACAACAACATTTGTCACTTTTTCAACTAAATTCTCCTTTTACCACCAGTGCATGTTGCTGCTGTCGCTAGGTTCTCTTAAGCAGAGGAAGGTTAAGGCTTAATTTATACTTACTGGGCAAAAAGGCTTTGCTTAGTTCGCCTTCAAATAATGATGAAAAGCAGTGAGCTTTTTGTTCTGCCAAGATGTTCGTTTGGTGGGATTTCTCCTGTTCATGCACATTTATGAAATTCTTAATACGAGAGAACTTGGCTGGACGAAGAGCGATGATAATTGGATAAAACTATTTGTGGGTGTGGTTTGGATGTGACTTTATATATACAATCGCACGTGCCAACTGAGGAATTGTTTCCTAGTTTACTGTCGTTAAAATTGATAATTTTAAAGCCGTCCCTCAGAGATTGTGTGGAAGTATACTTTTTGCATGGTTTGCAACTCAAACTCTACAAAGATGGCACGGCCACGACAAATGAGTGAAGAAAGGGTGCTTTAGTTCGTCCAGGGGAAAAAAGTTTGGCTTCTTCCAAAATATAAACCTGGCTTTATTGATGAGTTTAATTTAATGAAAAACATGGTATAGGTAATGGTTTTGGCAAACCGGCATTAGTGTACCTCAGTTGCAAATTGTCTCATCTTCATCATTGTCTTTCTCAAAGAAAAAGAAAAAAGTTTCTCCCAGGTGGTTGACTGTCCTACTTTTCTACTGTCTTTGGTTTGTGTGTATACTTGTAAGAATAAGAGAGAACGAATCAATAAATCAGAGGAGGTAATTTTCAGAAGAACGAGATGTCATCTGGCAGCGAGAGATGGGTTTGAGCCACCGTAATGTCATTTCATAACTCATACAATTGATCTATACTTTAACACCCAGCAAAACAAACAGACTGGATTAGATTAAGGGTCTGAAAGAAACAGAAAGAGAGGGATGATTTCTGCCACTGTCTAGGTGGAAAAGAGGAGAAGTGAATTAGAAGAAGGCTAAATAAAAGTTGCCAGGTGCTGATCCATCACATCAAATGCTACTGGCTTTTCAGTACACAGTTACACCTCTTAAGGTGAAACATAATCTACGCAAGTATGTGAACGTAGATGAGATCGCTTGGCCACCGCATCGCCAACGCTTGGTCTAGTTGAACCTGCTTAACGTGTGTTCTTGCGTTACCGTGGCAGGAACAAACCTTAAGTACTCAAGGGGGCAATAATGATATCTTCAAACAGCTGTACCATTAAACTGGATGTGTCATTTTTCAGGTAAGTTGCTATAAATATACTGACTTACACTTACTTGTTCAGCAATATTGTCTTCGAACTGTTGTTCTGCCCTGACAGTAGTTGACTTGTAAGATAAAACTCCCTAGAAACTGACAATTCACACAAATTTGCTATAGTGCCCCTTGCGGCAACTCTGAGAATGCAATACACACATTTCAGAACGCAACATGCGTGAAATGGAGCTTGCATTTCAAGATGTGTCTGCGTTCACGTATTTGCGTAGAGTTTGATTTGACCTATAGCAATGTTCGGACACATCACAGCTTCAAGCTATAACAGGAGGCCTGTTTTATTAATATATTGCCCCCTCTTGTGGTTGGATCGACTAGCCAATTGGTTCTACCATTAGTCAATGCACTGGGTCTGTGTCGATTTGATGTGGATCACATGTGGAGTCATGCTTGTTCTATACATGGAGATTGGATAATAAACGGCAATTGCCAAATACATTTGGAATTACATTAAAGTGAAAATAAAGTTTTACCTTTACAAAGCATGTTAAAACGGAACCACATGGTCTGATCTGAGTTCATTTAAAGGTCTTCCATACAAGCCAAAATTATTGCGAACCATTCCAAAACCTATCAAGTGGCATCTAGAGGCTGACAGAAACTAAAAGCGATTGGGACATGGTTGTCCTTTATGTTTCTGACACCAGTTAATGAGTGTGTCCATTTTTACTTAGCAACCACAACAAATGAGTAGTCGTGCAAGCCACTGTATTCAGCAATTGCCACATCAAAGTTTTTGTTGGTCATTTGGTCGTGACTAGGTGTGGTAAATCACACTTTCAGCTTGATGGCTTTTTTGAGCTGGTTTGCGAGGACTGCTCTCATATTGTTCCATTCATAACGTCTTATGATAATGTTACAAAGCAGTTACAAAGCATATTAAAAGATGTAACTTCTTTGGCTATTGTGAAAAATTGGCACACCCAAAATAACCTTGCAACCTCACTTGATATCACTTGAGGATTACGATCAATTTAGATTTCTCCGGATTCGCTGTGTATTTTCACCTTAATCTCATGGAATGAACATTGCTATAACTACATTTTGGCAAACTACACTTTACTACATGTTCTACATTTTAGCGAAGTTTCCCGGTGAAATGAACATTAGAGGTGCTACAACAGCTGTGCATTTTATTTACCTTCAAACAAATCATGTGCAATAACTTATTGTGACTCTATATAAACACTTATTTTTTGCTCTATTACTCATACACTGCTATGTTATGATATTGAAACAGTTTTACTCTAATGCATCATTTGAAGAATGATACATTTGAATAGGGATGTCCCGACTCCTGATATCTTAAATATGCTCCGATACCAAAAACCGATACCATCTGATGTCATTACGTAAACATTTAGCGTATTTAACCGCAAAAGCTGCTATTTAATGAGATAAATTTATAGTTTGCATGTAATTCAAATGTGAGAGCTTGTGAATGTGTGTAGACAGTGTTGTGCTGACGCGGGCTGCTCATACTTTTTAAATTTTTTTTTAAAGCTCCTCCTTGGCTCATACAGGGAAAACACCGTCATGAGCATTGCACGCTCTGTTTGTAGAAGATGACAGTAAAGAGTGCAAATTCATGAGTGCTATCATAATGTCAGAGCTCGTTGGTCATAACACAGAAGCACTTCAGAATAAAAGCTCAATTAAAATAAAAGCTAAATTTATGGGAAAAAAGTATAACAGAAATATATCACTACAGTAAAGTTATGCAATATTCACTGTAATACGACTGCTACTACTACTACTACTAATAATAAATCAGTAGTAGGATTGTCCTGTGAGGTTCTGTATATAAGCAGTTCATTTGGTACAATATTATGTTGAAAATGAATTGTTATATTTACTTTTGATTAAAGTTTTAATGAATTAGGTTGATGATATGTACTCTTACTTAACTAAACAAATTGGTATCTGGACATCCCTACATTTGAATGCTTGTATTAGCACTTAAATGAACACACTTCCAATTCCAATGTGATTATCTTGTACTGTATCTCACCTGATAGTGTGTTGGTCTTGGAAGACTGAGGATTGCTCCACAAGCTTACACGTGAGATAGAAGTGACACAAAATGATGTGATAGCTTCAGAAAGCATGCTTTTCATGTTGCATTTGCTTTTGGGATTCTATCTGTTAGGTTTAGGTGTTGGTTAAGGGAAAGCATATCTGTTTTACGTTTTACTCATTAAAACCTCAATCTAACATTCACCTTAAAACCTTGTTTAATTGCAAATTACTTGTCTAATTTTCATATGCCCCCCACTGGACATTTCACTGGGAAACTGCAGTGAAATGTGTAATAAAGAAAGAAATTTAATTTTACAAAAATATTGCTATGGAAATGAGATCAGCCAATGTATTTCAGATAAACAAGTTAGGGCAAGGCACTTTACCTCAGATGGCTTCATAGGATTTGTCCTGGCAATGGTTCATGCTGCCATTCTATCATGCCATCATGTGAAATTTGCTGAAAAAACGGCACCAGTCCTGGTTGTGTGGCAAACATTCTATTCGATATAATTCCAGAGTAAAGTAATTAAGCCTTAAAATATGATCTAAAAAGGATCTTTAGTTAAAGTCACCCAAGTCTGAAACAAGAAGCTGCACATATGCATGTTAATTGTACAGCTTGCAAAACAACTGTTCCGTACATCCATTTCTGTTATGCATGTTTGCATCCAGTGCCTCAAATTTAACACAACATTTTAAACTTTGCCTAAGGTTTCTTTTTCTTTTTTTGAGATTAAGTACTCTTTTTAAGATATTATGAACTGCTATGTGGGGCTGGTCAAGTTGAATTAATGGCAGATCCCATTTTGGGCCTCATTATCTCTTGATAGTAGTCTTACCTGTCGCTGGAGAAGACAGCTGCAATCAGTCACTCTGTCAACAGCCTACAGCTGTCCTGCCACACACACACACACACACACACACACACAAATGCACAAAAAAACATATAAATACTCTGAAGTAGTGCTGCAGAGCTAATTTTTGATTATTCTCATTAATATTATAATCAAGATTATTCATTTTGATCAATAGAATTGATACTCTTATTACATTGTGTAGGGCAATTGCATGCCATACTCTTAAACATCAGAAATGTCAGGGCAACATTATATTGGCTCTCTTTGTAGCATGCATAACAAACTTTTATTCAAAGTTTGAAATAATTATACATAAAACGAGCAATTTGACACTACTAGAAAGCTCCCATCCCATTATAATCACTCAAGAAACAAAGCTGTCCACATTTGAAACTGTGTGAATTTATAGCAAAAGTTTGAGACTGTTTGAGTAAAAGAAAATACAAAATAATAATAATAAAAAAGCATTGAAATTAGAAAAGTTGTTCGTAATTGGCGTAGACCAATAGAAAGTGGAATGATGTAATAGACACTTCATTTGGGCTGTCGTAATTGTAATCTTGTAATTTATTCAATTAATTTTGTAGCTCTACTCTGATGTACCCAGATACACTTCGGCATAAAGAAATGAATATTGTATTGAGCTAAACTGCAAGGAAACGGCTATCACTCTTTGAGCAAAATATAGTAGACTCAAGATTCTTAATTACCTGCAGTTCTCCGAGTCCATCACGATTTCCCCTTTCTTTCTATGTTACGCTGTGATGCACCCAACCTGTGTTTCACAGTGGTTACCTGAATCTGTCAACGATCAACAATGAAGCTTTCAAGCATCCATTGTCCTACTAAAATTAACCATGGAAACATGGGGCTTGCCTAATTTAAATATTCAATTTACAATATGCTACATTTACTACTCGTCTTTATTCATATGCAAATCAGGCTCTTCCACACTCCATCCACACTGAACAAACAGAGGTGTTCTCACGGTACTTGTGCTAGCGCATGCTTTGAGGGACCCTTTTGGTGCATCTCACTAGTTACATTGCGTTTCACTGGTTCTCAGCATCTCTAGCCATAAACCCCATGTTTTTAGGACACTGTGTCATGTTAAATGTTATTTGAATCTCTCAAAAACATGCTTCGACCCCCTGCACAAAGGTGGTACTTCAAGCTTGAATTGCTCCATTGGTAGGAAAATGTATTGTAACAACAGTACAATTAATTTGTTTTTTTTTTTAAACTTTTTTTTTTACAAATATTATTAATATTACTAAATTAACTGCTTAAATCATCTGCCGGAGTTTTAACCACAATGAACATTTATTTTATTATCACAGTGCACTTCAATCTATTGCAGCATACAGGCATACATTTCAAATCCTGCTTTTGTCATCAACCGTCTCCCGTTCCATCTATAAAAGTTGTGATAAAGTTAAAAAAATAAAAATATACCGGTGATATTTAAGACACTAGTAAAACAGTTTTTATTGAAATTTTCTTGCAATTAATTCCAGTGCTAATATGATACATGTATTACACTGTGTGGCTTGAACAATTTTGTTTGATATTGTTGTGCTGTAATTGAGAGGATTGTTCATTGAATGCTCATGACTTTGGCAGTGGCTGAATACTGCTGATGCCAGGTGTTTATAGAGCATAGATGGCCACTCTGGGCCAGACTTGCACTATTCTCTGATGTTCACAGGAAACCTACAACAACAACATGCTCTAATGCATACACGAGTTAATTGACCCATGTTTTTTAGCAGTGTTTGTTTGTTTTTTTTTTAAGCTTGAGACATTTCAGAGGCATTGCTGTCAATTTACCAACATTATTTGCAATATGAAACCTCTTATTTGTTTTAATGCAAACTGTAATTATATTGCATCATAATGAGTTATCTGCTCCATCCAGAAAAATCTAAATGGAAAAACCAATGTAATGTGTGTGTGTGTCTTTGTGAGTGAGATTGTTTATGGGGTAATTCATTTTAAGTGCATGAATGATGCTGTCCAATGTTCATTAGCATTTAATTAGTTGCATTCATGCAATCTTGCCCCGGCTCCACATGGCTTAATGAATGGATCTGAATTTTGACCACACCCAGCTATAGCAATTTATTTTATTTTTTTTATCTTGTGTAGTGGAACTTTCTTATATGTTCCACAAAGTTTAAAGCGACACTGAATTAGTCCCCAAGTAATTTATGACAGTTGAAGAAATGTAGAAAAGGTAAATACTGAACTTTGTCTTTCATAAACAATAATAAAACTTGTCCTGCATCTGTTAATCCAGATGGTGTCCAGTGCTTATTGTGGTGCAGCTGCCACCATAGTCTCTGAATAACTGATTCATTAATTTGCATTAACTTATTTTAGGGATCAGAAATTAGACAGTAATGCATGCCTAATAATTACACTTGTAAGTGACTAGTTATGAACTTGTTTGGCATTATAAAGTATTTATTAAGCCTTTCTTGGCTCATTTTTTTATTGCTTCATAGCCAATATTGCTTTATATTTGCATTTGTCTTAATGTATTTCTTAGCTAGAAACCAAAAATATCAATGACTAGTATGATGCAAAATACATCCTTTTATAGGTTCTCAGTACTTTGTGCAGCTTATAAGTATGGTAGTATATAATTAGGGGTGCAAATACCCCTATAATTTCACCCTAGTGCAAAGAGGATGCTATTTGTTGCTATTTACACTAAGCATCAAAAGTCTCTGCCTTCTATATTTATTTTATACTTAAGTTGTGCATTCAAATAGTGTAATGAGAACCTATAAAGGATGTATATGCACCTTACTAGCTATTGGTATCTTTTGTTTTTACCTAATATGTTAATTGTTAGGAAAAAACTCATTTAAAGTGGGGATCGACTGGTATGGGTTTTTAATGGCCAATGCCGATATCCAGAGAGCAGGGTGGCTGATAGGCCCATACAATGCCAATATATCACACAATTTAATATAGTAAATAACATAAACATAAAATTGGAATATAAGGAATAAACTCGCATTGAGCGCTATATTAACTCAAACTTGAACTTATATTAATATTAAATAATATTCTATTTTAAATGGAAGATAGCAGTTTCTTCTGATTTCTATTTAGTCGTCAGATGTTAGTAATACACTCACCTAAAGGATTATTAGGAACACCTGTTCAATTTCTCATTAATGCAATTATCTAATCAACCAATCACATGGCAGTTGCTTCAATGCATTTAGGGGTGTGGTCCTGGTCAAGACAATCTTGGGAAAGAAAGCTGATTTAAGCAATTTTGAGCGTGGCATGGTTGTTGGTGCCAGACGGGCCGGTCTGAGTATTTTACAATCTGGATTTTCACGCACAACCATTTCTAGGGTTTACAAAGAATGGTGTGAAAAGGGAAAAACATCCAGTATGTGGCAGTCCTGTGGGCGAAAATGCCTTGTTGATGCTAGAGGTCAGAGGAGAATGGGCCGACTGATTCAAGCTGATAGAAGAGCAACTTTGCCTGAAATAACCACTCGTTACAACCGAGGTATGCAGCAAAGCATTTGTGAAGCCACAACACGCACAACCTTGAGGCGGATGGGCTACAACAGCAGAAGACCCCACTGGTTACCCATCCTCTGATGGCTACTTCCAGCAGGATAATGCACCATGTCACAAAGCTCGAATCATTTCAAATTGGTTTCTTGAACATGACAATGAGTTCACTGTACTAAAATGGCCCCCACAGTCACCAGATCTCAACCCAATAGAGCATCTTTGGGATGTGGTGGAACGGGAGCTTCGTGCCCTGGATGTGCATCCCACAAATCTCCATCAACTGCAAGATGCTATCCTATCAATATGGGCCAACATTTCTAAAGAATGCTTTCAGCACCTTGTTGAATCAATCCCACGTAGAATTAAGGCAGTTCTGAAGGTGAAATGGGGTCAAACACAGTATTAGTATGATGTTCCTAATAATCCTTTAGGTGAGTGTATATTTGCACATGAAGAAATTGGTAATATATTAGGAAGAAGGAAAGAACAGTACACACTATGTTAATGCACACATGCCAGCCATGGTTGCTGAACTAATACAATTTTTTCAAAAAATACAGAATCAAACCAATTGCACATACAGTGTATAGTGAATAAGACATTTACTTATAGCGCACGTGAAGCACTTTTACTTTTACTTGAAGTTGCACTCGTGCTCGTGTGGATCCAGTGTGAGCAGCAATCTCCTGACAGTTTAAACAGTTTGGATCGCCTGTTTGGATTATCACGGACTGACCGTCATGATTTGTGAATCAGAGGAACTTTTGATCCTGAAGTTTTGATTCTGGCTGATAGAATACATGCTTCAGAGGAAGATATTAGATAAGTGCTCACTGGATTTTTGTGAGGTTTGTGAATTACATCAGTTTAAACAAGATATTTGCTGATGGTATATAATAGAAGTTTTTCTGATACTGTAATTGCTTTTTATCATTAGAAAATTTAAATGTTACTGGGAACTGTTGAGGAGAGACTGTTAGAATACGTGCTTTAGAGGTAAATAAATAATGGATGCTGGATCTGCTCAAGTTTTGTGAGGTTGGTTTATTACACCTGTTTAAATGAAATTTGAGCATATTTGCTGATGGTATTCAATATAATTTGTATTGATATTTGCCTTTTTATCATTAGACAAGACAGTTAAAAGTTACAGAGAACTGCTGAGGGGAGAGAGAGTGAGAAGGAAACATGGGAGCACTTTAACAGTATGAGCTCAAACGCGTCTCTGAAATGCAGACCGTTTAAATGACACTTTGTTGCAAACCAGTCTATTGTTGTAGTAACACGATGGCATGTTCAACCAACCATGTTATAAGATGCACAGATTGACGGTCTCAGACGCGGAGGCAACTGAGGTTTGTCCTCCGCCACCCGGATTGAGGCGATTCACTATGCCACCACGAGGACTTGGAGCGCATTGGGAATTGGGCATTCCAAATTTGGGAGAAAAGGGGAGAAAAAATAAAAAGGATTGCCATGTGTAATAGTTACCGAAGACCTAGGATAATATGCAAGAAAGCAAATAGTTGTGTTTCATTTTGACAGAAAACATTGTATATAAGCCGACTACATGTGAATATCCACATATAGTTATTTATACTGTATATACACACAACACCCTCCCCCCCCATCTTCCCTCATCATCTCTCTACTTTCTCCCTCAAACACACACACACACACACAAACACTGCAGTGGAGTCAGTCGCCTGTGAAATTGGGTTCTAAATTACACCATGGAGAAGCTTAGCCATCACTAATGCTAAGTCTGTTTAAAAACGACCCAGAGAAATCCAGTGTGAGTCGCTGTCACAGCATGGCTTTTAAGGTTGCTGGTTCAGTTGGCCTCAGCCTATTGAACACAGCAGTGCCCATCTAATCTTTTACAATATCAAACTTTAAAAACATATGCATGGCCATGTGTGAGTCATGCTTACCAATAGGGTAAAGTCTTTCCTTACCTTCCTGAATTGCTTGAAGGCTATTCAATTTAATACGGAATTGAATCTGCACCTTCATAATCAAACTGTACAATGCAGGTTTCATAACTTTGAAAATGTAATTTTTTCAAACCTTTCTTATGCACACCAGAGCTACAACCCATATGCTTATTTAGGTTTGCTTCTTCTAACATCAGTATGTGTATATGATAAGGATGCAGTTCCCACTGTATAGCTAATATATATACGTTATATAAGATAGATGCATATGTAATTTGGCAATTTGCTTTTCCGGTTGCTCTTTCTCATTGTATACTTCAAAGCAACTTTTGCACCAACTATACACCAGAAGACAATGCTGATGAAGAATGTTGCCCCTCATCCTCGCTACATCCATCACATCTGTCTTATATAATTGATTATGCCTCCGTTCAAGATTACTTGAAGCAGCCTTGTTTCACTCATGGCTGTCTGAGCCGCTGTCCGGAATGAGGCCAATAAGATGTAGCCAAAGCTGCAGTTCAGTGGTAATAGAATACAGTAATTCAAGGGGTGATGTGCCAACTACTCATGCAAAACCGGTGTCAGTCAGGGGTCATTGCAATGAAACGGGATGCTGGTTGGTCATGCATATGTTTAAAGAGGGGGCTGTGCTGAGCTGTCTTAAATACAGATGTCTTCGATATTTGTGTGGATGAGTTTGTGGCTACACATGTGGGAGCCAGAAGGTAATGTTTTAAAGATAAAAAAAAATGTCAGTCTAGCTTGCTCGTACTCGCTGTCATGATGCTAAGGTGTTTCGTAATGACTTTCAATGCATTACTTTATGGTTGTAAGAGTGTTCTAAAAGTGTTCTATGTTAGGGTTGCTTACTGGCCCAAGTCAAAAGAGCCCACCCCCAAGTCTATAAGATATAGTAGATGTGGCTCAGGTCTGTGGGATTATTTGTGGCCATTTTTTTTTTTTTTTTTTTTCAACAAGTCGAAAATCTTAAGTCTGGTTGCTCAGAAAAGTAATAGCTATACAGTTTGTTCTTTAATTTATCTGTTGAACATTTGGAGCATTTATTTGCAGAAAATGACAACTGGTCAAAATAACAAAAATGATCCAGTGTTTTCAGACCTTTAATAATGCAAAGAAAACAAGTTATTATTCATTTTTAAACAATGCAATACTAATGTTTTAAATTAGGAAGAGTTCAGAAATCAATATTTGGTGGAATAATCCTGATTTTCAATCTCGGCTTTCATGCGTTTTGTCATGCGATTCATTTAAAATGTATAGCACGTAAATTATTTTCTTAATTGCGATTTAAGGCTTGTACTGATTTGACATTCGTTTCTAACATTTTATTCAATTCTGTGTCCTGAGTCCTGAACACTGGAGGGTGGAACCCTTGCGATGTGTCCAGCAGGGACATTATTCTTGTACACACACAACAGTGAGTCCGTGCCGGAGGGAGGACCTTTTAAAAACCAAATGTGACTTTGTGACAATAGAACATATCTTATGTTCTTCCACATAAGCATGTCAATTCTTACAAGCCTGCTGCGCAGCTTGTTCTCCTGTGGATGGTCTGTTGACACTCCGCTCAAATGTAACAATTTCAACTTTGTACTCGTTGCTGCTGAGCTTCTAAAACATCCGCTAATGATTACTAGATATTTCAGATGAATTATATTTCCATTGGCAGTGCCAGTGCTAAAAGCAGAACAAGACGTGCTTTTCATATGGAGTTCAACGTGGTGCTTGCTGCCTTGAAACAAATCCGGTGCATTCCATACTCCGTTGGAAAAGATAGCCTGATGATGATAAATATTGTGGAGGATGAGGGTTTAAGAGATTTAATCTGCATTGCAATTAAAAGTTGTTCTATCAATCAGTCAACTTCCCTCTTAGACTTTGGTAAATGTTTAATGTTTCTTGAATTGGTGCTATTTTAGTGTCTTTTGTACTGTGGAGTTCAGAAAATGTTAATAAAGCATTATTGTTATTGCTTTTCATTCATATTCTATTGTGTTGTTCTTTCCAAAGAAAGAAAGAAATGCATTCTGTGCAAAAGTCTTAGGCACATAATATGTTTCACAAAAACATTTGTCTTAATATGGTCATTTATATCTTCAGCTTTAGTGTGTCAATGGGAAATATACATTTTGACAAACATTCATTCTGCAAATAGATTAGAATGAAGTAGAAGAACAGGGAGACACCTGCAACCGATGTCATGGCCCCCACATTGCCCACCACTGAACTTTGAGTCAGTCTGGGATTACATGAAGAGACAGCCTAAATAGATAGATAGAACTGTGGCATATTGTCCAACAAGCTTGGGACATCATATCTGCCAAAAATCAAGAAAGACTGTGTTCAGGTGTACGTAGGAGAATTGTTGATATTTTAAATGCAAAGGTGGTCAAACCAAATATTGATCTAGATTTTTTTTTTTAAGTTTACTGGACTTAATTGATCAAAATATATTGCAATAAATAGTTTTCATTGAAGAAAGTGCCTAAACCTTTTGCACAATACTGTGTGTGTGTCTTATCCCATGTTTTTTTGGTTACCATGACTATTTGTAACAACTTATTTTAAATGAGTTTAAAAATTCTCTAAATTCAGATTAATTTCAGCAATATTATATGGATCTGAATGAATGTCATATTATGGCTTTTGTATGTTCATCTATAAACATTAAACGGTTATCCCCGTTTTGTCTGTAGGGGTACTTCCTGCTGTTTGAATCCATGCTGGACTCTGTGCTCTTCGCAAGGGATCGGTATCTTGCCGAAGGTGGTTTGGGTGAGTCACATACATGAAGTTCAGCTGTTTTCACATTCTCATTCTGAGGTTAAATTTGTCTCGTCAAACCTAGAACCTTTTTTTTAAATAATTTTTCTTTCCTCCTTTTTTTCTAAATCTGTGGGGCACAAATGACCCACCCCTAAAGGTCTATCAAAGACACTTCATGCATTTTAATAAGGGAGGTTTCATACAGACTGAATCAGGTCTGTCCAAAATTATGAACTGTGTGTGTGTGTGTGTGTGTGTCTTCCCTTTTGGGCTTATACGAAGAGGCTTTTATAATGAAACTGTGTGCGTTAAACATTGTTTTTCCCTCTACCTTTATTGTGACTATGACAAATGAAAAGTGGTTTGATGGAGGTTTGTTTGTGTTGGGAATACAGAATCTTAACTTATCTTATGTTGACATTTAGAAAATCTAACCCTTTGCATTAAAACCAACAAAAAATTTAGACTTACTTGTATATGTGTTTTATTTAATTACCTGTACAGTGTCCGACCCCACTCATTGGTCCTAGCTGCTATACACACTAAAATAATGATAGTCAATAAATAATAATAGTCATAGATTTGAATGATTTCAATACCATTTAACTAACATTTATACAAATTAAAAAAAGATTTTTTTTTTCAAGTCTGATGAGTTTAAGAACTGGCTGTTTGTTTTTGTACAGGCAGATCAAATCAGACAGTAAACTCACAACTTCAGTAAAATAATAAGTATAGTATACTTTATAAACATATGATGGATAAAATGTCATATTTACCTAGTTAGAGAGAGAGATGGATAGATGTTTGTTTGTTTGTGTTGTGAAACTGTAGATACTTCAACAATGCAGGTATCGCTACATTCATAATCAGTTTCAAGGATCAATTTAGGATTCTTCATATTTGTAAAAGTCATGCTATCTTAAAATATTCCTTTACACTGCTGCAGAATCACCTTTCAAACTTGCGTAGTTTACGGCAGAATGTTCCGCATATTTGCCAGGTGTTCTCTCTTATCTCACACCCTGCATGCTGCTTTGCCTTTTACTACATATTGATTTGCATCAATAAAACATAAATTAAACCAACTGCTGAATAACTAAACAGTCCTTGCGCACTCACCATATAGATCCTAGAAAACAATTGCGTTTTTGTCTGTGTTTTGGAAATGATAGTTGAGCAAGGTCGTTCTGGTCATTCTTACGGATGTCAAAAATGCTGCATTTGCTCTGTATTTCTGTCTTGTGGCTCTGCGTCGTTTTCTTGTCCACTGTGGCGTTTTAAGTGAACAGCTGCTGGGGAGATTTGAATGGTATGCAGCACTGTGTGCACACGCTGACTGGATGAATTGTAACTTCAAGGATCCTGACACAGGAGACGTTAAACTCTCTTGATCTTTACGGCAGTGGTTTCCAACTGGTTTTGCATCGGGACCTTACCTCAGCACCCAGATTTTAATTGTTTAACCAAATGTAAATGTAAATGTCCTTAAAATTAAACATGAAATGTATTGTATATGAAATGCATAAGTCCAACAATATGTGGAACACATGGAACAAACACTGGGCCAAATATTTCATCTCGCCATATTTCCTATTGGAGATGCAATATTTCAGATGAGAAGTTACAAACATCACAGACTCCATTTTGTATTGTTGGGTTCGAGTCCACCTTAGTCGAGTCCGAGTCTTTAAACAATCGAGTCCGAGTCCGAATGAATCTGTTAATGAATCTGAATTAAAGTTGTAACCATAAACTCAACATCAATATTTTAAGCTTATTTTAACCTTCACAACTAAGAAAACAATTTGTCAATATAAATACAACAAAATCACCTCTGTTGCATTTCATATTCACATTTTATGATTAGTAACCTGCTGAACAAATTTCAAAGTGGTTTCAGAATGAAAGCATATGCTTTAGGTGTATGAAGACAAAACAGTTTTTTATCCAGTTTTACCCAGTAAAATGTTTACCCTCCACGCGAACATGGACTAAAGAAAGCGAAAGCTGCGTTAGTCATTAAAACTAACATTATTATTTCAAATTTTAATGTCGTTTTTATTTCTACTTCATTTTCAATTTGTCCAGTTTAGTTTTATCTAAAATTATTTTTGAAATATATGTAATGTAATGTAATTAATTATATACATTTCATATGTTTACTAAATGGTTATATTAAAACGTTAAATAATGCCCATAAAATTAAACAAAGTCAAAACCGAAAAGATCAGATACCAATAGAAATGTATTTTTATAGGTCCTGTGTAGTTCAGTGAGTATTGATGCTGACTATCAACCCTGGAGTCACAAGTTTGAATCCAGGGTGTGCTGAGTGACTCCAGCCAGGTCTCCTAAGCAACCAAATTGGCCCGGTTGCTAGGGAGGGTAAAGTCACATGGGGTAACCTCCTCTTGGTCGTGGTTAGTGGTTCTCGCTCTCAAATGGAAGTCCCTTACAATCACTGTTGCAGATGATTTATGAAACAAAAATGTATGAGATTTTTGTTCAACTTTTTTAGGGGTCATGGCTTATTTTTCTATTATTATTATTATTATTATTATTATTATTATTATATTTATAATTGTATTTATGATCTAATTTGTATTAATATTTTTTCACCTGTTGAGGGATTTTTAAGACACTGAAAAAGAGGCCGGTGGAAGAAGTTGGATATGGTACAATGTTTCAATTTGGGGAGGTGGTTATATACAATATTAGTTTAATTATATTTTCTTTTAGTTTAAAAAGTCATTTGATTTTAGAATGTTTCATTAAATTAATACAAATTAAGAAGTGAAGTAGAAACAAAAAGGTAGAAA
Organism: Xyrauchen texanus; assembly: GCF_025860055.1. Lineage (NCBI taxonomy): Eukaryota > Metazoa > Chordata > Actinopteri > Cypriniformes > Catostomidae > Xyrauchen > Xyrauchen texanus. Next base: position 15,352,719 of record NC_068276.1, read on the forward strand.
AAGTATCCCTTGATCCACAGCCTTGCCTGAAAGGCACATTCAAACACCGTTAATGCTAGCCATGATTTGTGTGTCATTGGATCAATTTTATTAATAGTACTTACATTCTCTTTAATTTAATGAAACCTACATTCAAGTCCTGTTGAGAACCACATTTTCCATGTGTATGAAAGCATGTCACTACAAATATGCCAGACATTCAACAAGAACGCAGTTAATGCATGAAAGAACAAAAGTCAATTTTTCTATTCTTCTAATTCATTGCAGACAGCAATAATTTACGCTACCAGCTTCTTATGGATGTGCCATCTTTAATTATTTGGCCGGTGCTTGACAGGGAATGGACTATATAATAGTACACTGATGGTGCAATAACCGGAGAAGAACCTTAAATTGCGCTTGACCCAGCCCATTTGCGCTTTGTACGTGCAATTTCGCCAAACCCACTTGCGCCTAGACTTTGAATGCTTGCACGAAAATACCAAAATGTAGCACTTTGCGTGTGTTACATATAGCATAGCACTGCGCTTAGCACTCTTAAAATATGGCCCATAAGGTTGAAGACAGTTCCATTAGCTATAGTTTTACTGTCTGAGTGGATGTACTGCCTTTCACATCAAACAATATGGACAGTGTTTTCTCCTACTTAAAAGCTGATGAGCCTATCTGTTTTGATCTATGCTAACTTTGCACAATGATATGGTTGGTTGCATTTGATTATTTTCATCTGGTAGGTCCATGCCCTATCAGAGCAGACACGCAGCCAATTTTTTTACCCAAAAGTTGAATAAACACTGTTTTAATGTATCATGGGATTCCAGAGAGGTCATCCCTTTGGAAAGCCAAAGAAATGAATACGAAAAAGGAGGCAGAGAGAGAAAGGTACCTAAAAACAAGCTTCTTTTGAATAACAGTGAATCGTCCACTGAGCCAGTGCGTTTCTATTTTTCAGCTCAGTTGGAAAGCCTGCAGCCATGTATACCTGGTGTAAAACAGATTGATATAATGGCCTATCATGTGGCAGCTTTACACTGTGTCAGATCAACTTTACTTACCCCTGCCACTATAACCCCGTTTCTCTCTCTCGCTCTCTCTCTTTCCCTTTACACCTCATATTATTAACCTCTCTCCATCTAGAAACGTGGTGTACGCTTACGCTTCCTCATCACTAGATGCTTTTTTTTATGCTCATACTACCTCTTTACTTCTATACGGTTGCCCTTAAGAGGAACCTGAGGGGGGTGCTTGACAAACGGGCCATGAGCACCGAGTCGAGAAGGACGCAGATGTCAAAGCTATGAATCTTGGGACACTGCCTCTCCCTCGTCCCCCCTCTCTCTCACTCCCTGTTCAGGTGCGAGACAGTCCTGTTAACCACCCAATCAGCTTTCACCTGCATTTCCCAGGACAATCACTCATAGCTCCACTAATCAGAGAAAATGAGGTGACAAATCCACTCCAGGTGTGTGTGCGTGTGTGTGTGTATGCTTTTTCACCCTACCTGACACTCACAGGGTCACAGCGAAGGTTTTAAGGTATGGCAGTAGGTTATAACTCGCCAGTCATGATCCTGTCACATAAGAGACGAGATTTTGATGGCACACACTTTATTATATGGGATGAGAGTCAATGTGCACCCTTAATCCTTGATTAAAGGTCGGACAAAGTTGGTGAGCTATAGTCCATCAAGGATTTCTCTCTAGGAGCTCATCTAAAGCTTAGTTAACAGGACTGTCCGTTGTGAAATCGATGTTTTTGATCTCATTACTGCACCCATAACATCCAATTACAGGAAACATTTAAGGTGCACTCATTTGTTTGACATTTGTTTATGTCATCATGGACTTACACTGACATCTAGGAGCGTGGATGCAGCATCATTCTTACTGAGACCATTTTAGAAATTAACTATTCACTGTTAGCCATGTTTCAGTTAATCAATAAGTAAAAGTGTGCAATAAAAGGGCTGTTAATAAGAGTAAGCGAGCATTATTTGGCTGGTCATGTGGCAGCCTACATGAAGGGACCTTCTCTATTTAGAATAAAACTGCATTTATGAGGTTACTGATATGACTGGAGTCTTCATCTCATGTGAGTGGTCATGCTTTAATAAATATTTTTCAAAATTACTTTAAGAGTAAAGCTTTTTTAATGAGGGAAAAATGACTAAGTGCACCCGTAAAATGATTCTCTTGTATATCTTTCATTAGTTTAAATGGTCAGTTGTTTAGAAAGGGATAATGTACCATCAGCCGGTTGTTATCACAAAATAAACCCCAACAGGGTAATAAGGACTTTGAACCAAAGCATAGGGTTCTTGTATCAGCCTGAAGGGGTTTATTTTACAATAACAACTGGCTGACTGAACATTATCTCTTACTAAACAACTGGCCATTTAACATATTGGAAGATAGAAAAGAGAACAAATGGCCCCATATGGCTGATTGTTCTCTTGTCTATCTTCCAATATGTTAAATGGCCAGTTGATTAGTAAGAGATTTGCATTGAAATTATAAAATTATGTGAGAAAATTCACCTCCGGTTTTGTCAGATTTCAGTTAATCTTTATTTTGTTATTAATGGCTCTCTGATTGCTCATTGTCCTGCTTCTTAAAAGAGTACTTGCCAAATAAATAATGTGCGGTTGTTACTCAGCAATATCAGACCACTAGATGGCACCACTGACCAATCGGAATTGAGTATTTCAGAGAGCTGTGTAAATAATATATAAATAAATGTAATATTGGCTGAATGGTAGATAAAATATACAATTGGGGCGACCGAGTGCAATTATAACAGTTTTTTGTTTCATTGTCTTCTCACGAACTACACACTACTTCTACAGGACTACTACAGATCTGTTTAGTATTTTTTGTTTGAGGATCTCAGAGAAAACCGTATATAAGCTTTATGTTAATTTCTAAGAACAAACCTCAAAGTAATTTTAACATTGCTTTAATATTATTAACATAACAGTGTTTGCCTTATTTGGTACACATTATTTTAGCTATCATAGGTATCATTTGCTTGTAAAACAAAAGTGGGATTTGCAAAGTAGTTATTGCTAAATTATTTTGATCGCCTGATAAGGTAGAAACATTCTTCAACTAGATATTTTTTATGCAATAATGTTTACTACATACTTTATAAAGTGCAAATCCCATGCATTTTTGTATAACTAGTGTTATAATGACGCCGACCTCACAGCCAATATAAAAATGTAATTTGTGGTAGTAAAATCTTGTGTGTTTTTTTGCAGTGTCATCCATGTTAAATTTAAATACTAAATACTTGTAAAATATTTGTTAAATACTTCAACATTTTAGATAATATAAGAAAAATACTGGATACATTAATATCTTGCATCTTAAGATGTCTTATGCTTTAGTGTGTCAATAGGAAATATAAATGAATTGCCAATAGAATAGAAGTAGAACAATGAGTCCTGCAACAGATGGTATGGCCCTTGGGATTACATGAAGAAACGGAAGCAATTCAGATTTGAGCAAGTTCTGCGAGATGTTTGGAACAACCTGTCTGTGAAGCGACCACACTTCTTTTTCTCAGGAAGATAGAAAACTCTACTGAGCATGTGCTGAATGAGTGTGATCACTCTAGCTTTTTTTGATTTGGGGAATTTAGTGTTGCACTTGCCCCCGATCTCCCCTATATTAATATTGTGTCATGAGACGTGTAAAAGTTTTGTGCGTGTTTGAGATGGAGAGGGGGAAGTACAAATGATTTACACATTCATTAACCCTGATCACTTGATGGTAGTGTAGATATCAGTGATATCTGATTTCTTCAGCAACATCATATGAACAAGCTGTAGCAATGTGTTTGTGTCTGATGGCCAAACTTAACAGACATTAAGAACTGATAAATTCCCTCTGAGTTTTTATGATTATGACCATCAGTTGAATTTAGATTTTTCGCCAGAAGCTGTCTGCTTTCATGCATGGTAACCATTAACATGATCACACAGGGACATTTACGAGTGCTGGAAACGACTGAAACATTACTGATCTTAAAAATCAGGGTTTCGGTTTACCATTTCATGATGGATGTGCTCATTATTGCACATTTGTGTAAAGGATGAGGTGTAATACGCCCACACAATGACCAGCATTCTGTTTTGTGAATTTGTTCAAACATTTGGTACTTATATAATATTCATCCAAAATTGAAATTTACTCACCCTCATCTTTCAAACTTGTGTAGAACAGGGATATTTAGCAGAACGTCCAAGCTACTCCTTTCCATAATACTGGCTAGTGGCTGTCAAACTCGCCAAGAGACAATAAAACCGGCTACCCAAAGGTCATTGAAACATGAGCTTAACCCCATGTTGCTCCAGGAGGATTGTCAGTGTAGGTCGCTTTGGGTAAGAAAGGGTCTGTTAGAAGATTCATTTAATTTTGACAAGAAGAAACGGTTTTAAAGGTATACTATAGGTGTGCACATTATAAATCAATTAATTAGGTGATGCGTTAATTATTATTATTAGTGGGCGGCTGTGGCTCAGTTGGTAGAGCGGGTCGGCCACTAATTGCAGGATTGGTGGTTTGAATCCCAGCCCACACGACTCCACATACCGAAGTGTCCTTGGGCAAGACACTGAACCCCAAGTTGCTCCCAATGGCAGACTAGCACCTTGCATGGCAGCTCTGCCACCATTGGTGTATGAATATGTGTGTGAATGGGTGAATGAGTCACAGTGTAAAGCACTTTGAATACTGTTAAGGCTAAAAAGGTGCTATATAAGTGCAGACTATTTACCATTTAATTATGATGAGGCATATATCTACATCCACTGACATGACTCCTGTAAATACTGTCCAACTGTGTAAATACTATCTTATTGTGTCCAATTGATTACTTGTAATTTACTACCATTCAGATATAACTCAGTTTGTGTCGAATGTCTGCTTAGATGTAATGATGTACTGTTGTTTCCTGAAGGAACCTCATTTTATTTTGTTCATTGCTCTGCAATGAGTAAAAATGACATTAAACCAGACTAAGCTCACCCAGAAGTCCTGCAATAAAAGCATTTAGCGCTGGCCGTGGTAGATTACTGCTTAGCACATTCTTTCAGTTCACTGCAGAGGCTTCTGCTGGGTCTTAAAGCTTTTGTTTTATTCGACCGACTACAATTTATTCGCACAGCAGCTGCAGCCTTTCAAAAATGATGGAGGCCTGATTTCACATACGGGGGGGGGGGCAAACTTTCAAAGCTTCGTTTGGCTTTGTGTTAACCATATGTAATCCCTGCTATTTATGCCTTTTTTAACAAATAATTTTTCTTCTCAGTCTATCCAGACCGCTGCAGTATCAGCCTGGCGGCGGTGGGAGACACTCAGAAACACAATGAGCGCATTGCCTTCTGGGATGATGTTTATGGCTTCAAGATGACATGTATGAAGAAAGCTGTGGTACCAGAGGCAGTAGTGGAGGTGCTGAAGCCAGAGACCGTCATTTCCGAGCCTGCAGTCATTAAGGTAAAGAGAGCACAGGGAGTAGTATAGAAATCTATTAGTTCAAACTGTATTTGCCAAGTGGGATTCCCCATCGGCTCCACACTACAATTCTAGATAAGGGGTCTTCAGTAGGATGACTGTTAGCAGTGCTGAAGGGGAATCAGCAATTATTGTTTAATTTTAAACGAAATTTTGTGAAAAAACTAAATATGCCTACCAAAGTCTACCAAAGCTAAAGTTCAGCAAACATTTTTATTGTCCATCCCACATAAAGGCTTAAAATGCAACACTCAATTTTATACAGTATGTCAAAAGGGTGTTCTTGCTCCATCTCTATATTGTACTTGACCTGACAAAAATTCTAGGACTCCTTTTCTAGATATGAATAGTAAATGGTAGTTTACCCAAAAATAGATATTCTGTCATCATTTACTTACATGTAATTCCAAACCTGTAGTATTTCCTTCCATCTGTGGAGCAAAAAGAGGATTAATATCCATTGAAGAAGGAAAATCTTATGGTTTAGGACAATCTAGTCTCATAGAATGAACGTTACTATAACAACAATTTTGCAAACTGACTTTTACGTGCCGAATTCTAGGTTGTTCTGTAGTTTCCTGGTCAAATTAACACTAGAGGTGCCGCAACTGTCCGTTTTATTCATTTTCACACAAATTTCGACTATGACGGCTGTTTATGACTTTATAAACGCTTATTTTTCACGTGATCACTCCGACACTGGTTTTTTGGTAAGAATGTCTGTTTTGTTCACCTCTCATTTGCTTTTAACACTATTACTTAAAGTACATTTAGGTGAAAGTTTAAGGTGAGGGAGGAACGTTTTACTCATTAAAACCCTGTCTGATTCTGACAACATTTCACACGCTTTTGGTGCCCCACCCCCCCACGATGGACATTTCACTTGGAAACTGCAGCCAAACTTGTGAAACACACAATTGTGTTTTGCAAAAATGTTGCTACGATCACGTAAGGTTCATAAGATCAGGCTGCAATAATGATGACAGAATTTTCTTTTTGTTTTTACTGCGTAGTGGTATCTGTCTTAAGTTTTGACTGGCAAATTGGACTTTGGGCTAAGTATTAGCTCACCTGAATCCCTAATTAATTGAGTGTAGGCTGGACAACTGTAGTCTTCACAGAGACAGAAAGCCTATTATCTGTTTTTTGGCCTTGTTTCGAGATGGAGGGAGGAGAGGCAGGAATGGAGGTATGATCAAGGCAGTAGAAGAGGAGAGGGGAGTGACAGATCGTGAGCAGAAAGCGAGAGAACTGAGAGAGAGGAAATTAAACTCTGGAGGCCATCTGTGACAGAATGGCTGATTGATTATTCTAATCCTTGTTTAAAGTCTTCCTTATTAAACTTCATTACTTTGCCACCGCCATAGCCTTGGGTCCACTTACAAACACCAAAAAAATGCACACTTATACTTTACACCGCTCTTTCTGTTGTTTGTAGCTTTCCTGAGCAGTTTAATCAATTAATAAAAAATATAAATCTATATCAGATACAATCTATACCTACATCAGATACAAAAGTTGCTGTAAATAATGCACAATACAGTACCATAATGACCCAATAAACACTTGCTAGAACACATTTTCAATAATTGGCTCAATACGTTACATTATACAGCTCTCTGCTATCTACCATATACACTCACCTAAAGGATTATTAGGAACACCATACTAATACTGTGTTTGACCCCCTTTTGCCTTCAGAACTGCCTTAATTCTACGTGGCATTGATTCAACAAGGTGCTGAAAGCATTCTTTAGAAATGTTGGCCCATATTGATAGGATAGCATCTTGCAGTTGATGGAGATTTGTGGGATGCACATCCAGGGCACGAAGCTCCCGTTCTACCACATCCCAAAGATGCTCTATTGGGTTGAGATCTGGTGACTGTGGGGGCCATTTTAGTACAGTGAACTCATTGTCATGTTCAAGAAACCAATTTGAAATGATTCGAGCTTTGTGACATGGTGCATTATCCTGCTGGAAGTAGCCATCAGAGGATGGGTACATGGTGGCCATAAAGGGATGGACATGGTCAGAAACAATGCTCAGGTAGGCCGTGGCATTTAAACGATGCCCAATTGGCACTAAGGGGCCTAAAGTGTGCCAAGAAAACATCCCCCACACCATTACACCACCACCACCAGCCTGCACAGTGGTAACAAGGCATGATGGATCCATGTTCTCATTCTGTTTACGCCAAATTCTGACTCTACCATCTGAATGTCTCAACAGAAATCGAGACTCATCAGACCAGGCAACATTTTTCCAGTCTTCAACTGTCCAATTTTGGTGAGCTCTTGCAAATTGTAGCCTCTTTTTCCTATTTGTAGTGGAGATGAGTGGTACCTGGTGGGGTCTTCTGCTGTTGTAGCCCATCTGCCTCAAGGTTGTGCGTGTCGTGGCTTCACAAATGCTTTGCTGCATACCTCGGTTGTAACGAGTGTTTATTTCAGGCAAAGTTGCTCTTCTATCAGCTTGAATCAGTCGGCCCATTCTCCTCTGACCTCTAGCATCAACAAGGCATTTTCAGCCCACAGGACTGCCGCATACTGGATGTTTTTCCTTTTCACACCATTCTTTGTAAACCCTAGAAATGGTTGTGCGTGAAAATCCCAGTAACTGAGCAGATTGTGAAATACTCAGACCGGCCCGTCTGGCACCAACAACCATGCCACGCTCAAAATTGCTTAAATCAGCTTTCTTTCCCATTCTGACATTCAGTTTGGAGTTCAGGAGATTGTCTTGACCAGGACCACACCCCTAAATGCATTGAAGCAACTGCCATGTGATTGGTTGATTAGATAATTGCATTAATGAGAAATTGAACAGGTGTTTCTAATAATCCTTTAGGTGAGTGTATATATTACATATATTATTTATTGTATTACATCTGCCCAAAAAAATTGTCCAAATAAGATTTTAATTTTATATACCAGTAATTATCACAACCTTTCTTTTGTTTTGTTTTTTGCATTCCACTCAACTTATAACTTTGTAAAATTATAACCTTTTCTGTGCTGAATGTGTTTATGCAAAGTGCAATTTCTCCTGTTTTCTTTTTTATGAAGTTTACATTTTGGTGATGCAGAACCATAGACCTATGCCGTCATACTTTTGAAAAACATTTGTGGAACAGGCTTACAAAGAAATTAGTTTAACAGTTTTGTTGTGCAGCAAACACAAATAAACTGGTAAGGGGTGTTCTGCAAACCCACAGTTAAACTATAGCTAGCACTATAACACACATAGTTAAGTGGCTTATTGCCTTTTTAAAAGGTGATATCAGCAATATGACAATAGCGACCAATGTTATTTAATTAATATCATTGTGTATGTCAATATTAATTTATACCACTGTATTGTTTATTCATATAAACATGAATAATTAATAATTGCAACCAGAATAAACAGCTGTTCCGGCAAGTAATATGGTTCATTATGCCTCCTACACACTACACGACTTTCAAAGATGTAGGATCATGGTACCATTCATATTACCCAACTGTCTGTCTTGTCATGGAAGTCATAGCGTTTTCAAATTACACAAAGAATCCGCGACAGGGGTGAACACGTTACAGAACGTTTCAATATTGACGAATCCCCGATGACTCTGCCTGGACTCCAAATTACGTTTCACAACATAGAGTACCCAGGAGAAGTGATACGAGCTACGAAAACAAATGCATGATCATATGTTATGCATTTCAGAATATGACGTGTATGATTTTAATCATATATTTTATTGGTTACAATATGAAAAAGTACCTCCTACAGAAAAATCTACCTATTTGCTTACCTGACTGTCCAAGAGATTTGACAATTTCTCTCCAACTCTTCTCCTTCTCCACCCAGTTGTGGGACAGTTCAGAGTAAACATCAAATCTGGTGCTCCTGCCAATGTTCCACTCATTTTTCCTCCATTTCTTCAGTCCAATGAGACTTTCTTGATACCGCAGCCATGCTAGTTGATGTTCTGTTGCAGGTACATCAGGACTCCTCCCACTGAAACCTCTCGTGCTCTGTTTCTTGCTCTCTCATTGGCTGTAGGTCAACGCTGCAGTTGTATTCAGTCAAAACATATTTCACATTGCACCATTTGGAATCGCAGACAGGCCTGTCACGCGTCGGTGCTTCTCTCAAATCTCGTCTTTGATAGTTTATACATTGCGTTCGTCGCTCACGGGAGCGAGCTCCGATTTGCCTACGATTTCAGGCTTTTGTCTGAATGGGCTGAAAATCGCGTTGTGTAAACTCTGCATTAGCCTGACTGTAGGTTGCTTAATGTTGCTAGTTAGAAAAGCAACTTGACGGATTATTGTAGAATGTGCAATCAAATGTTTTATAGTTTCTCATGTCTTAAAACCCCTTCTGACATTTTCTTCATCTAGAATATTTGCAAATTGTTTGACTTTTATTGATGATTTCCAATTTTAGTTGTCCAGTGACCATTAGGAAACCTACCTTATCCTGGGTCCAATTCAATTTGAAATCCATAAAAATTGCATGATGTGATAATTTTTTTTAAACCTCTATGACTCCCAACTTTTCAGTCAGTTTGATTGCTTAATGGGATTGCTTTCCCTTTTCTAGACTATTGACTGTGGCACTGTGTCTGTGTCTGATCTGGACTTCACTGTAGACTTCACCCTGAAGATAAGGGTCAACACATTCTGTACAGTGAGTAGATCCAACATTTGTACACTCACACACACAACAAATTTACAAACAAACTCACAAACAAACTTACTTTTGATTGTTGCCTGTCAATCTTCAAAGCTAATCAATGTTGTCAGGTGTGAAGATTAATTAGGGGTGGAAAGATGGATTGGCCATTTGATTGGCTGGGATGGGTCAGGTAGCCCAGACATCAGCGTGGTTGATGGACAGCCTGCTTTCGTACAGGTGAAGGTAACGACAGGCAGTTAGAGGTGGAGGAAGAATAATTTACAGTACCTTAATAATTTTAATGGCCTAAATTCAATCACATGTCTCCTAGTGAAAGGATTTTTTTATTTTATTTTATATGTGTGCCCCCCCACCCCCCATAATTATATATTTTGCTTGGTCACCCTTTGTGTCGAGGTAGATTTGTGTCAGTGAAAGAGTAAGAGTTAGTGAGAAAAAGCAAAAAACAACTGAAAATTCAAGTATAATTTTTCTTTTGTCTCCCAGTTTTGTCCCAGCATTATTGTCCCTGCTTCTTTGTTATAGTTTTTATGGATTAATCAATACGGTGTTATTATCTCCCTTCCCCTCTCTGAGTTGCTTTGTATTTAATGGAGTTTGTAATCTTGTAATTTTTCTGTCTCAGTCTAGTAATAGGAATACACATTGTGAATACCCACTTTAAAAAAAAAACATTAAAAAGAAAAAAAGATTGAAAGAGAATGTGGCCTCTTCTGCATTTCAGTGATTTAATATATGACTAAAATAAAATGATAACAGACTATAGTGTTATTTTGATTCATTTTATTTGTAATAATCCTGTTTTTATTTAATATGTTGTTGACAATTTTCCTTAAAAATTATTTTTGAAAAAGAAGCTTGGTAACACTTTCTATGAAGCCCATATTTATAATGAATTGTAAAGGCTTTATACATGCATTATACTACATTCATTATGTCTCATAACTTCTCATAAATTATTATAACTGTAGTTATAATACATTATAAGAGTTCCCCTATTTATATTTATACTTAGAGTATAATGCATTATAACACAAGTAACATCCAATTTTAACACGGCCGAAGCTAATAAAGTTAATCATATAAGTGCTGTCATGCAAAAACAGCATAGTGTAAACAGTTTAAAGGCTTTATGACATGATCATATTATAAGTGGTCTTTGCCTGCTTTAAGTAATTTACAAAGCAATATTTTCATAAAAACAGCCATAACATAAACTTGTAACGTACAATAATACGTTACAAGTCAAATTATACAACAGAAGTTATTGATAAATTAAGTCTCCTAATAAGATTCATAAACATTACATTGTACTGAATGGAATATAGTATAGAATCAGTTTATAAATTATATGTAATTTTTTTTTTTTTCCTTGGGTGAAAAAGGATTGAAGATTGGTAACATTTGTGATCAGCATACTTTTTTTCTTTTCTTTTTGAGAGTTTCTGATATACACTGGTGGCCAAAAGTTTGGAATAATTTACAGATTGTTCTGTTTTGGAAGTAAATTGATACTTTAATTCACCAAAGTGGCATTCAACTGATCACAAAGTATAACACCATCACTATTTGAAAAAAAAAAAAAAAATCTAGACACGCCCCATTTCCAGAAGCCATCACTCCAACACCTGATCCTTGAGTAATCATGCTAAATTGCTAATTTGGTGCTAGAAAATCACTTGCCATTAAATCAAAGTTGAAAGCTATTACAACCACCTTACAATGTTAAAAGTCTACACACTCCACTTTCTTATATTTCTATTAATCAAAAACCGTGTCAAAATGGATGTTTTTTTTTGTTTTTTTTAGAGCAGGCGTCACCCACGACTGGTGACGGACTCCACCCTATTATCATAGATCCTCCCCTGAGTGATCTACTCACAGTCCGCCATTTTCTTCCGCACTGGAGCAAATGGAGTGAGAAGAATAATGTCTCTGCTTCATATGTCTCCGCTTCATAAGTGTTCAGTTGTTGGCTGTAAAAGAGAACATAAGAGTCTGTACACCAAACTGAAGATGCAGTGGACAAGTTTGGTTTTTGAAGGAAATGTGCCCACACAACATACAAAAATGTGTGTATGTTTGTGCAAATCATTTTACACTGGACTGCGTGTCCATATAAAGCAGGATTTTCTAAAAATGTGTTTCTCAAGCATGGATCAATAAAACTGTTCATGTTCCAGCTTTATATCCTGAAGATGTATCGCACTTTCTATTTTGTGAATGTTTGAAAATCGCCTTTCCAAATGTGCGTGCTAGCTGATTCCATGGCTAATGCAGCTTAAGTTACCATTGTCTATGATTGTATTCACAGAGACCAGAGCTATTTCATGGACAGGGAGCAGCAGCTCATTTGCGTTTAAAGAGAGACACATGAAAAAAAAAAAAAAAAACAGCTTTCTCTAGAAACTTGTCAGTCAATCATTGTTTTGAGGAATGAAGGCTATACAATGTTTGAAATTGCCAAAACAACTGAAGATTTCAAACAAAGGTGTACACTACAGTCTTCAAAGGACAACTGGCCAGATGTACAACTAAACAAGAGGATAAGTACATCAGAGTCTCCAGTTTGAGAAATAGACGCCTCACATGTCCTCAGCTGACAGCTTCATTGAATTCTACCCTCTCAACACCAGTTTCATGTACAACAGTAAAGAGAAGACTCAGGGGTGCAGGCCTTATGGGAAGAATTGCACAGAGAAGACACTTTTGAAACAGAAAAAGGAAAAGGTTAGAGTGGGCAAAGACATAGACATTGGCCAACAGATAATTGGAAAAGAGTGTTATAGATCTTAACCCCATTGAGCTTTTGTGGGATCAGCTAGACTGTAAGGTGTTTGAGAAAACCATAGAAACCATAGTTTTAATGCAATCAACCATGGTGTTACCACAGTAATATGGTGGTAATATAGTTGCCTTGGTTAATTTTTTGGTTTCTGTAAATTTACAACAAAATATCATGGTGAAACTATTGTTACTGTTGTGAAACCAAAGTTCTTTTTTCTAAAGGAAGTTTAAGGTTATTTTTAGGGGTAGGGGTTAATGTAGTTTGTTTGTGGGACTCTAAATAAACACAATAAACACACTGCAGTGATGCCCATATACTGTATGTTAGTATTTAAATATGGTGCAAATAGTATTTGACACTATTTCCACCAAGGTGCAATTATTATCTTTCATTATTTTCACCAGGGTTGGGGTGCAAATAATATCTGCCACTGTTTGCACAGGGGTATAAATTGCATATACCATTATTTACAACAGGGTACAAATAGCATCAGACGATGCGAGCAACTTTAGGACATTAATTTCCACATACTTCATTTCCACATTATTGGGACACCCTAATTCTAATCTTGGATTCTGTTTAGGGTGGATAGGGTCCAGATTGGTATGCAGTATTCAAACAGATTCCAGAAAACAACCCCCATCTTCCATTGGTTGTACGAACAGATACTCCCACCCTAAACTCACACCACTGGTCGAGCCAATGTTGCTTTGTTGGGCTGGAAGAGCCGTTCAAACGAATGAGTAATGTTTGACAGCAGTCACCCCAGTCACTACAGGTGTAGTTCACCCCAAAATGAAAATGTTGTAATTATTCATGTATTTCTCAACCTTGCGTTGTTCTAAACAGCATTTTAGGGCATGGAGGCGTCTCATGGACGGCACTCTAGTCTGCAGGATGGTGATCGTAACCGATTGAGCTCACGTGAGCACGTTTGGTGGGCTCCGTTCAGGAGCCAAAGGTGCAGGTTACAGAGCTCCGACTGCGGACACCAGATCATGCCCTGTGCTTGAGAGAGGATGTCCCTTCTCATCAGTATTTCCCAAGGGGGGCTGACCAGTTTCTCCACCATCTCCGCAAAACAAGGACTTAGGGCGTAGAGGCTTCTCTTGAATGGCGCTCTAGTCTGCAGGATGGTGATCATAACCGATTGAGCTAACGTGAGCACGTTTGGTGGGCTCCGTTCAGGAGCCAAAGGCGCAGGTTACAGAGCTCCGGCAGCAGACACCAGATCATGCCCTGTGCTTGAGAGAGGATGTCCCTTCTCATCAGTACCAGTCTTGAGGATGGATGTGCGATAAGATCTGTTTATAATTTATAATTTTGAATGGGTGGTTCACGCTGGGACAAGTTGGGTTTTCGTTTGGGCTATGGTCTGCGTCTTTACCAAAGGTTCAGGGGCAGTCTTTGGCGGAGCCAGAACAGAGGGGGCGGGGTTCTTTTCCGGACGCTGACCCAAAGTAGAGTGGCAGCGAGTCGGGTGAGAGAAGGATCTGCTTCTCTTTGTCAAAAAATGTTTCATCGCTTGTAATGAAGCGCTTTGCAAAGCCTTCCACGGTGACGCCGAACAAGCCAGCAGGTGACACGAGGGTGTTGAGAAGAGCGACTTTTTCTGTATCACGCATCTCCGTGAGATTTAACCAGAGGTGCCGGTCTAGCACCACCAGACTGATAGCCCCTTTGTTTGAAACAGTCCAGTATGGTGAAGGCGGCAGCCCCTCCGAATTTAGCGTGTGCATATTAGGGCTCTCACCACGTCTTTGTGAGCTCCATGTGGACCTCTAGAAAGAATGCTGGACTGCGGGAACAATTCATCCAGGCGAGATATTACCGGCTCAACTGGAGTGGACCACTGAAAACCTAACTCATTTGCTGACTGAGAGGACGCGAAGCAACTCCGAATTAGTTGTGTGTGATTGCTCTTCACCCTCGCTTTGGGCAGGGGTGGCAACATCCTGTCCCGGACTTGACAACTGACCGGCGATGCTGCTAGGGACATGGTGTCATCCCCATCGTCAGATCTCCCAAATCTGATAAGAACATGCACTCCGATGGAGGGCCGGAGATCATTATGGGCATACTGCATGGGTGAGGACACCGCGTTGGGAGACTGAGGGGTTTGCCGGTCTTGCAATGCTACAAAATCCTCCCTGAATTCTTCCTGCTCAACCTCCCGACCCCGCTGTGCCATCTAATGTTGTCCCTCGGGAGTCACAGAGGAGGCAGGAGGGGGCGCAAAGGGGACAGAATCGTCCATCAGAATGAGGGTGATTCTAGAGCGGAGCATCCTGAGACTCATGCCCTCACCGTGAAGGCAGCCTGTCTCCATGAGAGCTGCCTTAGTGTGAGTGCGGCCCAGGCAGCGTATGCTCTTCTCATGCCAGTCTGACTGTGGGATGTGTCTCTCAAAGAGTGAACACCTGTTGAACGACATCTTTACAAAGACGAGTTACACACAAGTGGCTCTTTTTGATATATACTCTTTTTTTTTTCAGATGGTTATGTTATGTCAAAAACACTGTTTTTAGTTAATTGTAGTTTACATTTAATTGTAGATTAAAACTTAGACAAACATGTCTCGAAATCCCTGCATTTGTAATTGCTACCCGTACAGTTGTTTTTGAATTCAAGAACGTTGTGAACCTTGTGCTGTCACAAGTGTCAAGCAAGCCTGAGTGTGGTTTGTTGTATGAGCAGCTGTGCATTGCCTATATAGCTAGAGTTTCCCTCACTGCCCCCTGCTGAAAACCCTTTTGAATTGCTCCGGTGCTTGGAATATTTCTAATTACATTACAGGTACATGATTAAAGTGAATAGTGTTTTTTTATTTTTTTTTATCCATTTTTGTTTTTAATTAATTTGTTTTTGCAGATCAACTCTTCAGACACAAAATTGCTCAAAGTTAATGAAACACCCATATTAATTTGTGATGTGATTGATCGTGTTTAACTCTGTTTCTTATAATGTTTGTGTGTAGGGTAGACCAGGGAAGATCTGGTTAGGTATAACAGTACTTCTTCCAGCAATCAGGAACAGGCTACAGTAGATCAATGTGTCACTAGTGTACATACCCACTTTGTTCCTGACATAACTTGCAGTTTCATCATTTTTGAAGCAAGACTAGATTTTTAAGTAAGTTGTGCTGTCTGAACAATGTATACCAAATTGAACTTGACAAAAAACATTTTACTATTTACTTTTTCTGTCTATCATTTTTATGTCAGAAAATGTTTGGAGACAGACACCATATATTTTTTTAATCTAGTGTTTATACATTTTTAGAATAAGGTACAACCATTTTGCTGATTTTACATATCCTTAAATTTTGTTGAAATTCTGTTGATAATCATAGATTGGACTCGGCACCCTATTTTGCACTGCTTTGTCATGTAATTATGGAGGCACCCCCAAAAATGGAGGGAAAAACGCTGTCATCCCCATGATTGAGTGCATGGTCTTATTTTTCCGCTGACAGACCATTCATCACATCAGGCTGCCTAACCTTGCATTAAATGAACAGCGCTACCCTACGCTCCCATGCTCGGCCGGTGGAAGACAAATAATGCTCGCTTTTACTGTTGCACTGGTCCGCAGCTCACGTTGCCCACAGGGACAACAGTCTCTCTCTCCTCCCTCTCTCTCTCTGTGCTCCCTCTTGTCCCCTCAACCCAATTCTCTCCTAAATGGGAGAGTGAAAGAGAAAGGAAGACAATTTTTTATTATAAGCTTGAAAAGCTTGTCAGGGTTGCTTGGTGAAGTTTGTCGAGATAAAAAAACCACATTGATGAACTCAGCTGTCCAAAACGGCTAAATTTGTTGGTAAGCCAGTTATGATAATTGTAAATATAAGGGGTAAATAATTAATTTAGTTGGATCTGGCATTGATTATATTGTAATTTGAAAAGCTAAAATTGGATGTTGAAATGGTGTTGTAGTCTAACTCTCACATCTGTGAAGTCATTGGGTAAAATCATTTCAATCCTAAATGATTTCTGCGGTTTCAGTATTTAGGATTGATCAGAGAAAAGTAGCATGGTCCTCCACAAAGTTCATGTTCATTTGGTGATACTACAACCTTGACAATAAGTGAATGGTTCACTTTCTGCACATAGGAGGTCCAATTGTTAGCTTTTGCCTTCTAATTGAGAGTTGTTGAAATAGGAGGGAATAGATAGACCTAAGAAGTCAGTTATGTAGCAGATGCTTTTATCCAAAGCAACTTCAAGTACACTTATTAAATTGCAATAACCCTAGACCAACCTGAAGTGTCTTGCTCAAGGGCACAATGGTTATAGCTCATGGTTTACTTCTTACAGGGATCAAACCCACAATCATTCTGATCCAAAAGATAATTTTTAGTGCCAAGTAATTTTCTTACCCAACAAATTTAACAAGTTGTCACAGTGAAATCACACCGCTGGGTGGACTATCTAACTTTGTAACACAAAAGTAAATTCCAACATTCTTGTGATTCTTACTGTGTTTTCGTTGCTGCCTGTACGTACAAATTTACACCGGATGGTGTGTTATTAATTTTGGCAAGATAAGACATTCAAGCTTTTAATACAATAATAATAATAATTAATCACACTCACTTGCCAAACTTATGGACCAACGTTTGGTTTTCAGGTTCATTTTCAACAATCTTTCATTGTATATAGTATAACAACATGTGCTGTGTCCTGACTGAAAAGACACATTATGAGAAACATTGCTAAGAGTTTATATCGAGGCAGAAGAATGCAAAATAACTTTCTGGCTCTGGAATCAAGTTCATGTGATTACTATACGATTTGTGATGTGTCCCGGCACAGACCTATTGCACATGGTGTTTTATATATGCATGTTTTTATGATGCAGTAAGTTGTTCTGCACATAATGTTTGCATAAATCATTTTTATTTGATAGTGCTTTCCTGTTCTCTGCAATATCCATTGTGTAGGGGAAACATGAACAAGCTAGATCCATATTGTCACTAGTCCCTCTTTGTTCCTGGTGTAACATGCATTGTCATTGGTAGCAATTTATAATAAGGTTACATTTTTGTTAAAGAAATATTCTGGATTCAAGAATATTAAGCACAATCAATCACAATCATTGCTAACATGATTTTAGTGTTATGAAATCACTTACTAACCTTTTCTTTCTAAAGTTATAGCCAATTTAGTTGCTATGATGATGTAATGTCAACAAACCCTAAAATGACTTTACACCTCAAATAATACATGAGTTTTAAGAGAAGAATTAATGTAACTGCTTTTAAATAATTATAAGCTTCACATTTCTGCCTTTTAATCCCTCCTAAAATGTTCCCTATTCACCTCCATTGTAAGTGCCTCACTGTGATCTTTGATTTTTGCTTTTTTAGAAGAAAAGGATGGACATGTCGAAATAAATCTTTATGGTAGTCAATATTATGCCACAAATGCTGTCAATTGCGCTTAACTTGTAATGAACCCAGAATACTCCTTTAACATTTGTAAATGCATGAATCATGAACTAACAATTAACAATATATTTTTAAAATATTTATTAAACTTTTCGTGAGTAGGATCTAAATTCTAGTTATTTTTGCACTTGCCACTGCACAGCTGATAGAGGAAGGCAGAGTGTAGATTCTTTTTTTAAAATAATTTTGTTTTTATGTCTGCTTTACAGTTTTGTTTTTAGTAATTTAGTTTTTATGGCTGTAAAAAAAAAAAGAAGATATAATATCAGCAGTCCGGTTTGCCTATGCACTGTATTACATCTCAGTGTGTGTGTGTGTGTGTGTGTGTGTGTGTGTGTGTGTGTGTGTGTGTGTGACAAGCGCTTATGTTAACAGACTTGGCTGCATGCATCAGATAATCATGCTCGATCAGCATGTTTTCACTGCGTATATGAGTTTTAAACTGTTATCGTGTTGAATATGTTGCTGTTTCTGTGAATGAAATCCGCACCTAATCAGCAGACGTGGCTGCGTGCATGGGAAGAGCGCGTTTAGATAGGATGGCTGTGCATATAAGACGTGAACTGTTATCGTGGTAACAATTTGGCTTTTTGTTGCATAAAATAAACATATTATGTGCTTGAAAAGACTGAGTAGCTCTCTGTTAGACAAATGGCAATCGCAAACAAATAGCAGCACGCATCGGAGGATGATCACGTTTGATATATTGAATGTGCATGTAAGAGCTGTAAACCTTTTATCATGGTGCATTGGTGACTAGTTGGATGTATGTATTTAAAATATACTTATTCTGTTTTAAAAGACTGTTTGAGTGAATATAAATAACAGACACTTGACCAGCGCAGCCTGTGTCGGCACAAAAGCCGATTTGAATCTGGCAGCTTGTAGCATAACTGGCTGTTGCAGAAACACATATGTGTGACGATACTCTGCAGGGCCCAATTATTAACCATATGTGTGACGGTATGTATGAAAGTGTTAATTTTGGTTAATGTTAATATTTTTAAATATAATTAATTATTAATATTGGCTTTATCATCTCATGGCAGAGATGCCCCCCCCCCCACCCCCCCCCCCCCCCTTTTATGTTTTTATTATAAGTCTTTTTAAGAAACCATGCTTTTTTTTGGATTATTGAACTAGTATTTCAATTTACCTTGGTATTTTACTAGGTTGTAACAACTCTTTGTATTTAACATACACGGATGCATGTACGGTAAGTCTAGTAGGCTAGTAGACAGGTGACACTTTGATTTAAAACTTGAAATTTCTAGAACCAAAACTCTGTGTTATATGGTTTTGGACAACCATCCCATATAAAACAGGAGGATGGTTTTGCTGAAAAGAACATTTAAAAGGATTTCACTAATGATACAGAATTGCATTTGCCTATGTACTCAAGCTTAAACTTAAGTAGGTGACTGTGTGTGTGCTAGCAGTGATGTCCTTCCCAACACTTAAATACTTTATATTCGCTTCCAGTGCGGCGGAACGTCAAGCTCTGAGGAAAAGCAGAATACCGGGAATGGGGAATTTGGCTGTATTGGTGTTTTGTGCACAGGATAAGGGAGACTCCGGGTGGGGGGAGCAGTGGGAGAGTTCGAGGTGGTCGAGTGTGACGCCTTGCACGCGTGAATAAACCCCATCAAAAGCACATTAGCTCTCCCCCTCCGCAGCTCGCCGTATAATTGTATCTGGCTGCACCACGCTCTGCTCCAACATGATAGCGCTGGAAAGGCTTGATGATGAATTGCTCCCCGTTGGTGTTAGCGATGATGATAATTATTAATTTTCCCCCGACCTGTTCTGCAGGTAGACTGGCCGAGCGGGTCCGCGCGCCGCCTCCTGGGCTGGGAAACGACTCGCGCGCATCACTTATCTCCGACATTCCCCGGGTGTGAAGGCTGAACCCTTTGATGAGAATAAAAAGCCTCCGTTTTTCCATTTGTCTAAATTTTGCTCCGCCATCTCCTGCTTTTGTGTCTGTTCTTTCACTCTGCCCTGGTACGTTAACGGGGGTGTTTTCTTTACTTTTATTTTGGCAGAGAGATACTTGGCACTGACCCCGTGTTTTCAGAGCACGTCCTCTATTTTTGAGTCCCAGTTTCTGTTGACATTTCTGGGCAATTAACGCTGACAAAAAGAATGAACCCATTTAAACGAGGTATTTTGAGACGCTGTACATTTTTTGTTTTCTCCACATTTATTTAAAATAACTTGATGGCAAAAGGATAAGCATCACCAGCTGTTTTGGTTAAAAATAGTATAACAATTATTCATTAGTATATTGGGAAAAGTGTGTTTTTATGTTGTTACATTGCTCTAATTACATTATGGCAGTATTATAAATGTTAGCTTCCATCTGAAAGTTGTTTTTAATATTGTTTGAGTGTATTCATATTTGCCTCCTGTAAAATAATCCTGTATGAAGGAATAATAAAATACAGTACAGTTGCTGTAGCTTTGTCCTGTTAAAGCTATTATAACTGGAGTAAGAGGAGGATACATAGTTGGGTGTTATGCTCCAGTTTGGAGGGGAAGGGAGAGTAAGACACAGGCATAAATGCAAAGCTGTATTTCTCTCTACAAGGTCTTTGGGATACTTCAGGATGAATGGCTTACATTATCACTGTGGTGTCTCCTGGGAATTCACAGGGTGACTGTGCTCTGTTTTTAGTGTGTGTCCATGTGCGAGAAAGTGTGTGTAGTGACGCAGCTCAATCATTCATTTTGGGGAAGCCTCTCTAAAATTATATTATTCTGAAAAGTGTCAGCTTGTCCCCAATCAATCATATTTATGAGCTGTTGTCATCAGTGACAACAAAGTTCATCTTTGACTAGGCAAATGACTCACAAATCCACTCTTGCTAGCAAATTCAATAGAGTAATTAAGCTTGATTTGGTAATTATTGCTGCACATAATGTCTGATAACTTTCATTAAAATCTATAATTACACTGCCTTGACATCATTTCATCATCACACCCTGAGTGACTTACTTTGGTCTCAACAGTCTGTCACTATAAAAGGTGATTTTCTTAGATTTAAGAATTGTTTGTGTGTGTGTGTGTGTGTGTGTGTGTGTGTGTGTGTGTGTGTGTGTGTGTGTGTGTGTGTGTGTGTTTTATAATATATTTAGAATTAGTAATTTATTTATTTATTAGTAAATATATTTATAATATAGTTTAATTAGGTAATTACTATTAGAGAAATGCTGATCTTACAAAATTAAATAGTTGTTTATCTTCACTTTTAAGATTTACTATTGCAGGTAACAAAAAAATAGAGCAGCACATACAGTGACAGATTTTATAGGTTTTATATTAGGGATGCACGGATGTTTTGGCTGCCGATATTTATCAGCCACTTATTGACCAAATTAAAACCATCGGCATATCGGTTATAAGCATGAACATCCTGATATGAAAAGAAACGCTGGTTTATTTAGAATTAATTAGTAACATACTTTGTAAAATCTCTGTCAATTCAAATTCACAATTCAAAAATAATAAAAGCCACAATATGTAGAAGGGTCGGCACTCCTAAGAACATGTTTAGTTTTTATTCTTTCTCACATTAATGAGGAAAAACCAGTGTTACAAATGTGACAGTTGTGAAAGAAGCACTTCGCTGTTGGCAACATGATGAGGGAAACCATCCAAAATGCTTTGAAACCAGTAGACTTTGACTACTGAGACATCGGTATGAAATTATATTGAAATTGATATTGCAATCTGGCCTTGCGCGATTGATAATAATAGTCTGCATTCTGCATACAGCACTGTGCGAGCAAGCATCGCCCTCTAGCTGTCTGGTTGGCATTATCCATTATACCTCTATAATACAGTATTTAAAAGGGGGTTTTGTTCCTTTGGTTAAAACGTTTTGTTTTTCAATGATTTGGTTGACATTTCTGTGAAACATAGTATGAATTTGTTATGTTCTATCATACACAGTACATACGTTAAAAATGTTCTGTTGTTTTGAACTGCAGAACCAGAAGTGCAAATTTTTTTTTACAAGTACAAAATAACCTCTTTTCATATCAGTTTAAATTTTTGTAGATTTTGGGGAGCCTCGGTAGCTCAGCGAGTATTGACGCTGACTACCACCCCTGGAGTTGCGAGTTTGAATCCAGCGCATGCTGAGTGATTCAAGCCAGGTCTCCTAGGCAACCAAATTGGCCCTGTTGCTAGGGAGGGTAGAGTCACATGGGGTAACCTCCTCATGGTCGCAATTAGTGATTCTCACTCTCAATGGAGTGTGTGGTAAGTTATGCGTGGATTGTGGAGAGTAGCATGAGCCTCCACATGCTGGGAGTCTCCGCAGTTTCATGCACAGCGAGCCACGTTATAAGATGCGTGGATTGAAGTCTGTTTCAGAAACAGAGGCAAATGAGATTTGTCCTCTGCCACCCGGATTGAGGTGAGTAACCGCGCCACCACAAGGTCCTACTAAGTAGTGGGAATTTGGGAATTCCACATTTATTTACTATCTTTTTTTCATCTATTCATCTTTTATTGTGGCTCTCTACAATTTTGGCCTGCCATGTGTTCAACAGATCCAATCCACATTCAAAGAAAATTGTTTATTGTTAAAACAATAAAAAAGGTTTTGTTTCCCTTTTGTACGTTTTTAAAGCATAATTACAAAGTATAAAAGCGATCTGGTGACAAAACAAGGTAGTGGCAAAATAGGCCTATAGTTTTTTGTTAATCACCCAAAGATTTTCATATCGGTTCTTCCCTACTTTATATGCTTAGGTTTCATAACATTTTTATTTGTGGTCAGAATTTCAAATAGCCATTTAATATGTGCATTTACGTTTACTATTTTATTGTATGCATTTTTTAATTTGCAATATCACATTTTTTATTCAAAATGTTGCTATCTTCAATTTCTAAAGATTTCTAGCTGAAAAGGGTGGACAAAACACATGGAAACAATTCTTATTGCTATACACATTTTGTCTTTTGCACCTCTACTCCCCTACTGTTTTGTGCACAATTTAAATTTGTCCCTTTCCTTTCTATTGTTTTCTTGCTTACATCTCTCCTTAGGCTCTTTTTTTTTTTTCTTTATCACTGCTCTCGCTCTCTTCTCATTGATTGTGTTCTTTGTGTGAGCGAGCTGGCCCTCATGTTGTCAGCTGTGTCAGGATTAAAAGCTATTAGTTCTGCATCATTGCCTTTACAAGTATGCTCCTGAGATTGAGTCGCATCACTGTCATTGGGGCCAGGTTGGGACAAGAAAGGGTAGTTTTTACTTCACAATTATTGCGTCTATTACATAGGTTTTGCATAATAAATAAAATTCACAGTTTATTTATTTATTTTCTCCCCAATTTGGCATGCCCAATTCCCAATGCACTGTAAGTCCTTGTGGTGGAGTAGTGACTCAATCCGGGTGGCGGAGGACGAATCTCAGTTGCCTCCTCGTCTGAGACTGTCAATCCACACATCTTATCAAGTGGCTTGTTGAGCATGTTACTTCGGAGACCTAGCGTGGTGGCTTCACACTATTCTCCGTGGCATCCATGCACAACTCGAGAGCGAGAACCACCTTATAGCGACCACGATGAGGTTAACCCAATGTGACTACCCACCCAAGCAACCAGGCCAATTGGTTGCTTTGAAAGCCTGACTGGAGTCACTCAGGACACCCTGGATTGGAACTTCCAGGTGTGGCATCTTTACTTGCTGAGCTACCCAGGCCCCTCACAGAGTGTGTTTATTAACACAGAAAATCCCAAATTTTTGTATTTAATTATAATTGTATTTTTCCATTATCATTCAACATAATATTATGAATTTATTTTAAGGCCGCATTGCTGTGGCATTACCACAACATGGCCTTTTTAATCACTTGTCAACAAGTCCTCTGTACCTTGTTTTGCTAATTACTTCCAGGCAGCCCAAACAAGTGTGAACGGTTACTAGAATGTCATGTTCTAAACTCTCTCTCATATTTCATTCTAGGCCATTGTGGGCTATTTTGACATTTTCTTCGATGAGAGCTGTGGAAACAAGGTAAGCAATAGTGCAGTGCTGTTTAACAGTGAGCATTGCGGTCACGCCTTGCCGTCTTTTAGGCCCGAGGCAATTGCAATGCAATCACCATCCTCTCATACCTAAATGCTGAAATAAGCATTTGCCTTCCTCCAGTGACCAACTGGAACAGGCAATGAAATAAGATAAAGTCATCAGCTACCGGGAGAGTGATCGTGCACCGGGTTCTGATAATAGGCCTTTAAGCAGGAGTATGTAGAGGGTTCTGCCATTCTTACAGTATGTCACACTGTGTAAACTGATTTCATGATTTTTGATGCCTGGACATCTGAATTTTCCACAAGTTTTTTTTTTAATGAGCTCGTGGACAATGTCATTTTTGAACGCCAACGAAAACCATTAAAAATGCTTGCATTCTTGATTAGTATACAACAGCGATAAGAGCTTTTTTTTCTAATCTCTGTTCATTATTCCCAACCTTTGTTTATTATTCACTTTCTTTTATCTCCTTGTTGTGAGTCTGAATATTTTATACCGCTGTTTTCCGTGTATTTTGTGATATATGATACCAAAAATGGAGTATTCACTTTTCTTCTGTCAAGCAGATGTTTATTGCATGGTAACAGCCCTTTTCCTATTAAATTGTGATGGTACTTGATCTAACAATATCATGTTTTAATATGGTTTTGTTTTGAATTTTAGGTCATGTTCTCCACTGCTCCAGACTGCACTAAGACCCATTGGAAACAGACTGTCTTCTTACTGCAGAGTCCTATCTCTGTCCAAACTGGTTTGTACCCTGTTCAGACGTATTAGGATTGTCTGTCTTCACACCTGTGTTTGTAGTTCTGTGTAGATGTTTTTTAACTGGGAAGGGATCTGGCAAGTACATATGCAGCTATCACCCTTTTTTAACAGAAAAAAATGATATTTGTCACAGGTAGGTAATTCATATCTTTCGTTATCCTGACAGTTGATTCTTAGACAGTGACACAGGTGATCCGTCAATCATTGAGAGACCGACAGATGATTGAACAGTCCTCGGGCCAGTCCACATAAACCATGTTTACAACTATCAGTTTGTTCCATATGTGGAGAAGTATATATGATGATATATATCATGTCTACAGGGCTTGAAGGTAAAATAACAGTTCAGGTTTTTAGACACATTTATTTAGGGGCATTATATTTGCTGATTCCTTGCTTGGGTTATCGTAACACAAAATTATATGATGAGGTTGTGTGATGGCCTTTAACACACTTTAAAATATTCTTGATAAGCATGACTGAATAGGGTACTTTATTTTAAGTAGATGAGTATTATATTAAGTTGCAATAAAGTTCACAATGTTTGCAACTCATTTTACTTCTATGATAGAATAGTGGAACTTAGTTTTATCCATGGGGAATTGACTGGATCATGAAAAGTGGTCTCCATACTGTATAACATGTAGTTGGAGGGGTTAAAAAAATAACAGGTTGGTGATGTGATCCAGAAAAGAAGGGTGTTTCAGAGGCAGGGCAAGTTATTCAATTTTAATGAACAGGAATGTGTATTAAGTAAAAAGTCCATTTTGATTTCACGTTGTCTTTAAAACAGCATCATTGATCTCACCTATAAACAAATTCATATGTACATACATTTATTTGGCTCATTTTACATTATTAATTGTATTATTTATTTTGAAATAATGCTGTCGATTTTACACATTAATTCAGTGCGATTAATTGCATAAAAAATTATGTGCTAAAATAACACAATTTCTCAGGGTAAAGTAATCAGGAATTTTTCTACCGATGGAGCAATCTGTGTTTTTGTGTCTCTTTGGCTACATCCACACTTGTCAAGTCATTTTGTAAAGCACTTTTCACAGCACACATCATTTCAAAGCTGCTTTACATATAATGATGCTGTGATGTTTTGAAGTCCACATTTTACAGTTTAAATAAAAAAATGCTATTAAATATCAGGCCTTAAAAATGATTGTCTTGGCCCCCAGTGAACAAGCCAAAAGTGACTTTGGCAAGGAACACACAACTCCATAAGATGTTAGTTCATGGAGAAAAAAAATAACTTTTGGAGAAACCAGGCTCAACTGGGGGAGCCAGTTAAACTTAAGAAATGTATATGAACTGTAAGATTAATGATTGAGTGTCTTTGAAGTCCTTCCCTAATTGACTGCTAAAGTTCACGTAGATGCTAATTTTCACAAATCTGCTTAAGTTTGAAAACGTATGTTTATTATAGTTTAATAATGTCATCGTTTTCCAAAGTATGAGTTTATAGAAAGTGTTTTTGAAAGTCTCTGTTTTAAGTGTCTTTCCATTGTGGAAGAGAGGTGTAGAAATAGCTAAATTAATGTTTTCCAATTAAAACGTATTAGTGTGGACATGGCCTCAGTCTGCAGGGGGCAGTAATTGCAGCTCCAGCTGTACAGACAACAAACTGTCAGCTGATCTAAGGCAGCTGGATGGAGCAGAGCAGGGTTGTGTTGAGGATGCGTCAAGTTTTAAACTACTTTTTAGATAACACAGTGTTCTAAAAACACGACGTTCATGATTTGAGATGCTAAAAACCAGTGAAACTACAGTGAGACACACTATAAGCCTTTGTCTTATATGTAAAGTGGATTGCTGTGGACTGCCAGGTATAGGCATATGTTAAACACAGTATATTGACATCTAATAGCCACTTTTTATATTGTCTAATCAATGCTTTACTGGTCTGCTACAATAATGTTATGTCTTTGAATTATCTAATAATATATTTAAATTATGTTGTAATAAATGAATATATTATATTCATTATATATTATATTTTAAATTATTTAGATTTCTTATATATTGATATACACTCACCTAAAGGATTATTAGGAACACCTCTTCAATTTCTCATTAATGCAATTATCTAATCAACCAATCACATGGCAGTTGCTTCAATGCATTTAGGGGTGTGGTCCTGGTCAAGACAATCTCCTGAACTCCAAACTAAATGTCAGAATGGGAAAGAAAGGTGATTTAAGCAATTTTGAGCGTGGCATGGTTGTTGGTGCCAGAC
Organism: Xyrauchen texanus; assembly: GCF_025860055.1. NCBI lineage: Eukaryota > Metazoa > Chordata > Actinopteri > Cypriniformes > Catostomidae > Xyrauchen > Xyrauchen texanus. The sequence continues at coordinate 15,380,226 of NC_068276.1, forward strand.
GGGCCGGTCTGAGTATTTCACAGTCTGCTCAGTTACTGGGATTTTTACGCACAACCATTTCTAGGGTTTACAAAGAATGGTGTGAAAAGGGAAAAACATCCAGTATGCGGCAGTCCTGTGGGCGAAAATGCCTTGTTGATGCTAGAGGTCAGAGGAGAATGGGCCGACTGATTCAAGCTGATAGAGGAGCAACTTTGCCTGAAATAAACACTCGTTACAACCGAGGTATGCAGCAAAGCATTTGTAAAGCCACAACACACACAACCTTGAGGCGGATGGGCTACAACAGCAGAAGACCCCACCGGGTACCACTCATCTCCACTACAAATAGGAAAAAGAGGCTACAATTTGCAAGAGCTCACCAAAATTGGACAGTTGAAGACTGGAAAAATGTTGCCTGGTTTGAGTCTCGATTTCTGTTGAGACATTCAGATGGTAGAGTCAGAATTTGGCGTAAACAGAATGAGAACATGGATCCATCATGCCTTGTTACCACTGTGCAGGCTGGTGGTGATGGTGTAATGGTGTGGGGGATGTTTTCTTGGCACACTTTAGGCCCCTTAGTGCCAATTGGGCATCGTTTAAATGCCACGGCCTACCTGAGCATTGTTTCTGACCATGTCCATCCCTTTATGGCCACCATGTACCCATCCTCTGATGGCTACTTCCAGCAGGATAATGCACCATGTCACAAAGCTCGAATCATTTCAAATTGGTTTCTTGAACATGACAATGAGTTCACTGTACTAAAATGGCCCCCACAGTCACCAGATCTCAACCCAATAGAGCATCTTTGGGATGTGGTGGAACGGGAGCTTCGTGCCCTGGATGTGCATCCCACAAATCTCCATCAACTGCAAGATGCTATCCTATCAATATGGGCAAACATTTCTAAAGAATGCTTTCAGCACCTTGTTGAATCAATGCCACGTAGAATTAAGGCAGTTCTGAAGGCGAAAGGGGGTCAAACACAGTATTAGTATGTGTTCCTAATAATCCTTTAGGTGAGTGTAATTCAATTATTTTTTGAATTAATTGACAGCCCTATTTGTTCAAATGCATTGCTACATTAAATGCATAATTTGCCTTTTTAATGCAACAAAGGTAGGTGAACTGAACATAGAGGATGCAGGGTTGTGAATGAACCTAAATGCCTTAAAGCAGAACGCTTTGTGTTTAGGTACTGTATAAGAATACCGTAACGCAGAACATCTACACCTAGATCAAGGCACTAACAGATGAAATGTGTCTTATCATAATAGGAATCGGAGAAGTGTCATCTGATGTACAAATGGATGAAGGTGCTTTAGTCACTTTCTCTGATATAGCACACCATTATAAATGACTGTGGCCTAACTGTAGCTGTCCACGGACAGTCCCAGCAGCAGCTATTTAATGATAACCGTGTCATCCACTTGAAGGTCTGCTAACACTACTTATGCATTGTTGATGCCTAAATCTGATGATAATCGGCGAGCACAATTGTTTGACTAGATTGCGTCGCATCTTTGACCATTTACCATTTTGCTGTCGCCCTCAAAAAATATAATAAAAAAAAGATGCAACCCCAATTCGGAAAAAGTTGGGACAGTATGAAAATTGCTAATAAAAACATAAAGGGGTGATTTGTAAATTATATTCAAACTTTGCTATATTGAAAGCACCACAACTACACATTATATGATGTTTTAATTTAATTGTTTCATTGTTTGTTTTGAAAATGTACAGTAATTTCAATTCAGATGATTGCAACATGCTCCAAAAACGTTGAGGCAGGCAATTTAAGACTAATTACAATTTGACAAGTTAATGGGATGTGATACGGGAGATGTTAAACTGGTGAGGCAATCGTGTCATAGTATATAAGGAGCCTCTAAAAACAGCCTAATCCTTCAAGATCAAAGATCATTTGAGATGTGTCAATTTGCCAACAGATGATTCAGCAAATAATCCTGCACTTTAAGAACAATGTTCACCAAAGACAAATTGGAAGGATTTTGGGCATTTCACCCTTTATAGTGCACAATATAGATAAAAGATTCAAGGAAATTGGTCAAATCTCGGTGTGTAAAGGGCAAGACGAAAACCTCTTCTGAATGCGTGTGATTTCTGATCCCTCAGACATCTTAAAAATCATCTGTAATGGATATCATGAATATGGGATTGAGATTACTAGTAAACCTTTGTTAGTCAACAAGGTTCGCCACTGCATCCACAGATCCAAGTTGAGACTTTACAATGCAAAGCAGAAGCCGTACATCAACACTGACCAGAAGTGCTGCCGACGTCTCTGGTCTCAGTCTCATCTCAGATGGAAAGTAGAACAGTGGAACTCTGTTTTTTTGGTCTGATGAGTCCACGTTTCAAATAGTTTTTGAGAAACACAGCCATCGTGTTCTCCGAGCCAAAGAGGAAAATGAAAATCCAAGCTGTTATCAGCGTCAAGTGTAAAAGCCAATGTCTGTATGGGCCAGGGGTGTGTCAGTGACCATTGCATGGGTAACTCGCACATCTGTGAGGGCACGATTTATGCAGACAAATATGTACACATATTAGAGCAACATATACTGTCATCCAGCACCGTCTTTTCAGGGTTGTCCCTGCATTTTCCAGCAGGACAACTTCAAACCACATACTGCCCGGATTACAAGTGCATGGCTGTGTAAGCAGAGAGTGTGGGTGCTAGACTGGCCTGCCTGCAGGCCTGACCATCTCCAATCGAGAATGTGTGGCGCATTATGAAGCACACAATACATTTATGAAGACCCCGTACAATTGTGCAACTGAAGACCTGCATAAATGATGAATGGGGGAAAATTCAACTTTCTAAACTTAACAAACTTGTGTCTTCAGTGCCCGAATGCTTAATAAGTGTTATTGGAAGAAATTATGATGTTTCACAGTGGAAAACATTCGACTATCTCAATGTTTTTTGGAGTGTGTTGCATCATCTGATTTTGAATGACTGTACATTTTCCAAAAACTATGAAATTCACAAGTTAAAACATATTTAATATGTAGTTGTAGTGCTTTCAAAATAGCAAAGGGTGAATATAATTTACAAATCACTCCTTTTTGTTTTTATTAGCATTTTTCATACTGTCACGAATTTTTCGGGACATTGTATGTTAAACTTTAGATGTATTTCAGTCTCAATTTTGATAAAGTTGTTGTTGTTTTTTTCCTGCCCACACACACCTAGCATTGTGATCAGTCTGTAGCCTAAGGCTTACTACCATATGGGTTTAGTCTACGTCTTCTCTTTGCTTCACTGTTGTCAAGACCATATGTGCAAATCTGTTTTAATGTAAATATCAGAGATTAATTAATACAAAAGTATATGAATATGGTAATCAATCAGTACTATGTATATGGGTCAATGACCTGATGCTCATTTTTGGTCCAGGTCCATTACATGTTTCCAAAGTAATGTCAAAATACAATGCACACAAAACTACCGATTGATGTTTTCAATTTCTGAGTTTAAAGTCATTTTATTTTTTTAATTGTTTTCTTCTGGGGTTGATATGTGATGTGACGGTCCGGAGAAAGTAAAACAAATAAAAAGTGTAATTAAAGCTGGCATTCTTCAAAAACTAAATATTGGTATCGTGTAGAATAACTGTTTATTATTATTATTACTATTAAAAGCAGTGAACAATTTTGTTTTATATATTATTCATATTTGAAAAGCTTGTCCATGAAATCAAAGTCATGTGGTGCAGCCAACATGTAGGTAGTCATTTTGTTGTCATGTGGCCAATAAAAGTGAAAATAAATAAATAAATAAATAAATAAAAAATAAAAAAGCAGAGAAGACCCCTTTAGACCCTTATGACTATGTCTGAAGTTTAAAAAAAAAAAATAATAATAATAATAATATTTTGACATTTTCATGAAAAAGCTCAGTTTGTTCAGGACTTATTGAGTATCCATGAGACAACTTCTTGATATTGTTGATGTGTATATATGTATTGCAAATATAATTTTTTAAGAATATTTAGAAGTTATCTTAGTGCCATGATGAGCGATGCAAGCAGTGATCAGAAAAGTGCTACTTCCTGTACGATAGTATAGCATTTATTACTTGTGAATTTAATTAGCATTTTCAGTGAACTGTCATGAATGTTGATTTGCATGAAAGATACACACTCAAAAACTGAACTTTCACAATTGTCAGTTTTACTGAATCCACCCTTTAAGATGATTTTTGGTTTGTTATCTGAAACTGGGCTGGGGATTTCTCATTTCTAGCTTGCTTTGCATGGCACTTGATAGGGAGAGTGCATGTTCAAATTAAGTGTTATAAAATGTCTCTAGTGTAAAGGGGGAGACTTGCTAGTGTTTAATTTTTGTTGTGTTGAGATTTAGAAGAGTTCCTGATTTGTTGGAATTTTGGGGGTTACCATTGTGGTGATTTTAGTGGAGCTTGAGCTTATCTTGAAGACAGATACGAGTTAAGCATGCTCTAAATTACTTATTGAGCAATTGCTTTGCTAATCAAAGCATAGTGTTTCCCTTTAGTGTGCATTCGGCACTGTACTAGCTAGTATAACAAATAAATTCATTCAAGTTTATTTAACATGTCTAATTTAGTTGGTTATACTCAACTCAGTTAGGTTCCCTCTGCTTAAAGAATTTAAATTCAGATTATGTGGTCATTTTAATTAAAGAAACATGTGTAACCCCTGTCCCTGATTGTTTGTTTGTTTTGAGTGCAAAGGGGGAAAAAGATTGTTAAAGAAAAATACAGCTGTCAGATCAAGCTCATGTTGACGTGGATTCTTATCCTGTTTGTGTTTGTTTAGTGATAACTTTTCAAGGTGTGATGAAAGGGGAGATAGAGTATTAAACGGAAATGCAAACACCCTCAGAAACGCCTACACATTCTGCTGCATCAATTAAAGCAGCCTTCATTTGTCATGATCTAGTTTGTTTTTATCGACCATTATAAGGAAACGATGAAAAAAGGCTCTTGAAAAGCTTCAGTTGTCATGCGTAGCATTTGAGCTGGAATTAAAGGGGTCACCTTATGTGGACTGATCCTGGAAGGGTAGCAAGTACTCACATCTGCTCCATAAATTAGGTGTTCCAAAACAAATATTAGTAATACCCTTAACGGCAAGGGTATTTACTGAATCAACTATGTAATGTCATAACTTACATATTTCTACCAAAGTCTGTAAAACGAAGAGGAAGTGTAATCTGTCTACACTGCAAAAAGATCCTTGAAGTGTCCGAACAAGGGTACCCCTATAGGGGAGGTGGGATCATTTGACAGACAGGGGCACTGTAGTGTGTTGGTGATTCTGAAGGCCTGTTTTATTCATCTCCTTTATGGGTACTGCAGATTTATGAGGTAATGTGCTGGAGAGAGCCTGTTTTATAATGCAGCTTTTGTATCTAGTGCAGCGGTGTTTGACTGTTTTTCAGATAACTGCAATAATGATTGAACATTAAATATATTTACGTCTTACATTAGTTTTAAGTTCTTGCTGCAAAAGTCATTTAACCTTAAATTAATGTTGTTATAGGCTACGATGCTTGTTCTTTTGCATTCTTTATCCGTTACGCAGTAACGTTTCTTCAAGAAATGCATCAAGATGCTTTACATTGTCTCATCCATTTCTCGTTTCAGACTTCTTCACCCTTGGTTGCAGTGGCATGTTTAATGCAAATGGCACTGTGATGTACAACACCGCTCTAGAACCAGTCTTGTCTTCATAGTTTAATTAATATGCTAATAGAACAGCTTCTTTTTTCACAGATCTCAGACAAGCACCAACCTTTTTCTCGTCTTTATTTCTTCATCCAGAACTTTGAGATTTTACCAGCAATTGCAGGGTCAAGAATTCTCTGCTTTTCTTGGTTCAGCCAACAAACCTCAGAAGGCTATAATCAGTCAAGTATCAAAGCCCATCAGCAGTAACTGTTGGATCACACGTCTGCACACAGCCCATTTCTGAGGGGCACTGAAGTTTAATAGATCTTTCTATCATTATTTCCCTTGCTGGGCATCATGCGATAACTCATGTGTGAGCATTATTTGCTCTTGGTTGGTAATATATTGTGATCTGTCAACTTTTTCACTGCACGGTTGACTTTAATTAAAGGAATTCATATTAGAGCAACTGTTTTTACAAAAATGTCCAAACATCAGCGCTTGCTTTGTGCTCCTTTGTGCAGAAAAAACCTTTCGACAATCTGTTTTCCTGACACTGTAGTTCGTGACTTGTTTGCCAGTGCGTCTTTACAGTGTTTGCAAGGCAGCACTTAAATCATATTCCTCAACAGTCTGGTTAGGGATTTGCTCTAAACTCCTCACCCTATAAACCTCTTCAATTAATTCAGCCCAAACCACTTTTAAGTACAGACTGCATTCAAACTTTGTTTTGTATGTCTCAATGTTGTTCTCAGCCTTAGGTAGTTTCGTAAAGCTGTAGGCGATTTTAAGAGTTCCAGAACTTCTGTCAGACTTGGCCACTGAAAAATGTTTGTGGTAATCCACATTATGCCACAAATGCTGTCGGTTTAGCTTAACTTGTATTGAACCCAAAATATTCCTTTAAGTTTGAAAATCTCCCATTGACCCAGCAGGATGATCACAAGGGAGGTCGGCTTGTTAGTTCCGATACTTCTGGTACCCTAGGATCATCCACATTATGCCGACTCACTGACAAGCGGCATCTCCTATTGGATATTTTTGCATTGGCTCCAGTGTGTTTACCTTCCTCTGTGACACGACCGGAGGCATGGTGTGTCAGCAGTGTGAGAGACCTGGGTTTGGAAACCGCATAGAAGTCAGGAAGTAATTGCATTCGCATAATCATTGATGAGTGTGATTTGGAGATTGGGGGGGTTGTTATATCCTGTAACAACTTGTATCACAACTCACTTCTGGGGCCCCTTTTTTGGACATTTCACCCAGAAAATGGAGCTCACATGGGCCCTTACGCCCAACAACACTTGCCACTTTTGCCATGTAGGGCAGTGTTTTGCATTTCAGTAACCACAGAACAATTTTAACTGATGAAAAGTAAACATACTGTTTCTGGTTTCACTGTTAGGTCAGTCTGGACTTACTGAACATTGATAGATTATTCAGCATTCAAAATCTTACCTACATCAATGCAAATAATTAGCAACATACTTAATTGTGATTGGTCTTATAGGGATCTCCCGATAAGATACTGGTATCGGAATCGGGTTCGATACCGTCCTCATGTACTTGTGCTTGTAAAAATGCTCCAAAAACAAATACCATCTGATGTATGAATGTTATTATGTTAACATTCAGCACACATATTAAAATTGCTTCATGTCCTAGTGAGATTATTTAACAGCAAAAGCAGCGATTTAATGCTAAAGTTTGCATGTGCAGCGCTTTAAATGTGAGTGCTTGTGAATGTGTGGAGCCGGTGTTGTGCAAGCATAAAGACACACAGTGCTCATACCTTTTACAGATCCTTGACTCACACACGGAAAACACCATTATGAGCATTGCACACTCTGTTTGTAGCAAATGACAGCAGGCAGAGTGCTAATTAGTTTTTTAGTGCTTGGCATATACAGACTACATATATATTTAATTAAATGGCAGCCTTTTGCGGATTAATAAACAATTTGAGTCGCTTAGCGACCAGCTTTTCCAAAGTGGGAAGCTACCATCGTCAGAGCTCCTTGGTCATAACAACACAAACAGTTCAATAAAAGCTCCGTCATAATAAAAGCTCAATTGAATTACGGGAGAAAAGTATGACAGAAATAGATCACTACTGTATAGTTTTGTAATGTTCATTGTTATACTACAAATAATGATTATAATTATAAATCAATAGTAATTTTATTATATTTAAGCAACATCTCAAATCTTTGATGATCTGTTATGATGCACTTTATTTGACAAAAATGAGACATATATATAATACAAATTTTGAAAACGAATTGCTATACTTCATCTGATGAATTTGTTTATTTAAACACCATTTTGATGATACAATTTGAATACATTTTTTATATGAAATTCAGAATATATAAAACAAAAAAAACTGGTATCTGCGAGTACCAAAAATAAAGTATCGGTACTCATTCTCAAAAAAATTGGTGTCGGGACATCGCTAGCCTTGTCTTATCATACATTTAACCATTTATATCCACTGTTACAATACACAGTCACTGTGTTGATTCTTGGGTACAGCTGACTGAAAAAACACATGTTGTTTGTCATAACAATGGCAAAATGCTCTGATGCAGCATTTACACTGAACCAGACCATAAAACCTTCCCTAAAGCTTTAACACTATCCTTTTGCTGTCTTGCAAGCACTGTTATTTCCAATAGGTAATGCAAATCTAGTTACTTTTTTCCACCACTTACTGGTGCTTACTTACAAGAGTAACAAATCATGTAACTTAGAACACAAATATATTAGCCTCTCTTTGTGTAGTATTTACTTTGGTAAGAGAAAGGTAAACTGGTGAAGTGCTATGTCTAATGGGTTCTCTGTTTTCCTCCTGTCTTTTTCAATCTTCCTTTCTTAAGGTTCTATTTGGTGAAGGTGTGATCATTTGAGAGTAATAGGTGGAACAGAACCAATGTGACAATCGCAGTGTGTGACGGCCACATCTGACCGCTCCTTTCACCACACGTAAAAAAGAAAATGCTGCAGTCAGCATTTTTCTCGCACAGTAACCTGCAGCAAAGAGAGAATTGGAAGGGGGGGGGGCTTGTTTGCCAAATGGTTAAACATTCATTTACGCCTGGCACTAAAACGTGAAGTTAATCAAAGTGATTATCTGGTGTAATCATCGTCATTGTCTTCAGGCCTTCCTGAAAAACCATGCCGCCTGTATTCATACTGTATTCATACTGCAGCGAGCAGCAGCTTTCTCCACCATCTGGAGCCAATCGGCATGTCAGCGTCCCCTTTCTCCCTTGATTCTTTCTCTGCTTCTGTTCTGCACTGTTTTCAATAGGACACAGCGAGGGGTAGGGGTTCAAGTATGCCTTGTGATGTCATGCTTTTTGAGTTTCGACACAAAGGTGATGCTGTACATGCTTTTATTTTTTTGGCTGAATGAACTGTGATGATGAAATGTGAGGATTTTCTCTTGCATGTTAATATGTGCCAGGAAAGCTCTAATATCTAACATTTCAAGCTGGTGTGAAGTCATGTCACCACGAAATCTAATTTGATTGGTCAGTGTCATATCCTCCTGTTTTTCACTCTTGCTCTCTCTCTCTTCCTTTTATTGCGCAGGTGAAGATCTTTTAGGTCAAATTACAGTACACAAGAACCGAAAGGACCCCCGAGCACTGCTGATTACCCTCACCCTTGCTGGCCAGAAGCAAACCTACAGCCTACAGTGACGGGACCGTTTTTATTGGGGGGAAGCGTACTTGAAGCAATCCTGTCTGTAATAACTAAAACATTCTATTAAAAAAGTGTCTTTTCTACTCAACTCATCACTCATGGATAGATTTAATCATTTGTATAACCACTGAAACAGGCTTTGTTTCAAGCCCATGAGTTTTCTTAATGTCCTTAAATGCCTCCAGCAATGGAAGAAGTCTTATTTCCCTTCTGTTTGAATAATGACTGAATATCTTTACAAATAAAGGCTGCCATTTGTCAGTGGTCAGTTTATATGTCAGCTTGACTATTCAGAATGTGCCCCTTTAAACACTAATAAGAAACAGCTTTTAAAGAGATATTAGAAATAAATGTATTTCTCATTTATTTCTGTTTTCTTTAGATTTTGTATTATAGTATATATTTTTTTTTAATTGTGTAACTTTATGTAGGCTTTAAATGTTAACACCACATTGCATTTTAAAAATGTGAGAGAAATCGTATTGATGCATCAAGCATGAAGTCTGAATCTGGTAGTGGACTACTTAAGGGAATATTCTGGGTTCAATACAAGTTCAGCTCAATCAACAGCATTTGTGTCAAAATGTTGATTACCACAAAAAATGTTGACGTCTCCTTAAAAAAAAAAAGTAGAAGAAAAATGTGAGGTTACAGTGTGGCACTTTCAATAGAAGTGAATGGGGCCAATTTTTGGAGGGGTTAAAGGCAGAAATGGGAAGCTTGTAATTTTATATAAGCACTTACATCATTTCATCTGTTGAAACTTGAGTATTATTTCATCTGTAAGGTTGTTTAAATTATTGTTTCTACTGTTGTTTTAGGGTTTATGGTGTTATGTCAACTTGGCAACAGTGTTGTAAATTGGCTATAACTTTACACAGAAAAGGTTAGTAAGTGATTTTATCACACTAAAGTCATGTTAACACACATATTGTTAAAGTGTTCTGGCTATACTTTTGAAACAGTGAGTTTTTTAACGTGCACGGACTGACCCCCATTCACTTCCATTGTAAGTGCCTCACTCCAACCCAGATTTTTGCTTTGCTTTTATTTTATTTATTTTTATTTATCTATTTATTTAGATATCAGTTAGACGAGTCAAAAGTATTATTTGCGGAAATCAACATTATACCACAAATGCTGGTGATTGAGCTTAACTTGTATTGAACCTGAAATATTCCTTTAATAAAGTTCAAGTCATACTTTCAATTACAAGCTAAGAAGGTCTCGTTCCGTTTTAGGACCTTTAATATTCCTTTATCGGACCTTATTGGGCACCGTTTTAGCGTTGTTTAACAACAAAACTAATAAGACTAACAACTTGAAAGGCTGAAACGGCGGCTATAGGCCTATAATTAACTATCTTGTTTAGAGAGAACTAATTTGCCAAGCAATATATTCCTTATCAGAACAAATGGCGCCCACTGTTCTGTGTTTTAAATGAAAATAGCCGAATACAAGCAATATATCCAACACAAGACACTGATTTTTAAATTGGACTAAACACCTGGAGAAATTTCTCTTTTCAGTAAATATTAAGCAGTTAGTTATAAACCACTTAATTCTTTCGTATAGTTAAGGAAGGCCCACCTTGTTTCTGTTTCTCTGCTGTAAAGAGTGGCGTATAAAGGTGACACGCCGAGAGCAGCAGAAATCAATGACAATTATTCTCTGTTGACAAAGAAATTAAACCTAGAGCGAAGAGTTAATTCAGCCGTATAGAGGCTTATCACAGGCGGCCGCAGATTTATGACGCTCACTGCAGCCGTGTGTGTGTAGTGCGATATCTCTGAGCGCACTAAAGATTGGATATAACAATTCACCAGCGTTCTAATATTACTTTAACTAGTCGGGCACGTAGAATTGCAATGCACTAGTAGCACTTTGTCATAGCTTTTATTAAAAAGGCATTAATAGCCTACAAATGGTGTGACGCTAACTGATCAGAAATTAAAGTATGCCTACATTAAAAAATAATCAATATTTGTGAAGGTTATTATCCATTATTAGCCTACCAATTATAATAATAATTTCTGAAAAATGTCATGTGCAATTCAGTGCTGCGCTATTAAAAACGGTAGGCTACTCGGTGCAGTATGGTTGCATTAAAGCTAAAAATAGAAAAATGCACCTTTGTCTTGCGGAGAAGTTTAACAAATGAGTAACTCCACTCGCCCACTTTCCACACTTGAGCAATGTGTGTGCCTGTGACGCATAAAGTACGTGGACGCATATCTTATAGGCGTATGGATAAGAGGGCGTCCGTGTGACGTGTGAACTATGCCATAGGCTATTACTGGAATACTATATATATATATATATATATATATATATATATATATATATATATATATATATATAAAAAATCTATAAACTTTTTGGGATGGTATTTCATTATCTTGCAGTCAACTATTATTTATTTATTTCTATTAATATTATTATTATTTCATATTTCAGTCATTAGGCCTATCATTCGAAGAAAAAAAAGCTTTTACACTGATCTATATATAATGTGTAGGCTAATTAAGTAACCTACAAGATGGGGAATTTATTTTGAAAGTATAAAAATGGGCTTATTGTTCAGTAACTTGCTTGTAAATCATGTTTGATGAAAAGTCATTAGATTTATCTCTGTAGAGATGTGCTAGGACGTGGTCAACTACGCAGTCCACTTTGATGCCTGCGTCTGCAGAATCTTCTCCTCTTCTCCCCTTCTGCGTCAGATGAACATCTTTACATAGTCCTGCGGGACAAGTTTATTAATCAGTCACGAGCCAGTCCGTCCCAAAACGTAGTCTCGCGCTGCCGTGTGTGTGTCACGAGCTCACGTCTTCGCTTGTTGCCCCTTTAAAAATCAGAAATCAGGGCCAATGATTTATCAAACCACTATTATCAAGAAAATGGCATTCGAAGGGTACCTTGCCATGCACTGACGCAAACCCGATCTTTCCCACGGAGATATAGAAAGCTTTGCACTTTGCGCAGCCAAATTCAGTCCGCCTGCAGTCTCTCCAGCTGTTTTCTGCTATTAACCCATATTTGTTGACTCTGCACAAATGGTGAGTAGAGCACATTCAGTACTTTACGCTTGGTGTCATTTTGCTCTCAAATGATTTAGAACAATCTAAAAATCATGGCGAAAAAAAAAAGAAAAAAAGTATTATTGAGAAGTCGCTATCCAGGGTGCTGAAAGTTTGTAGCAGGCTTTTAACTTTTTTCCAGGGGAGCTTTAGTTGCATTGCATACAACCACTTTCTATATATATATATATATATATATATATATATATATATATATAGCCTACATATGTGTGTGTGTGTAGGGAATTCGTTTTAGCTAGAACTATATTTTGTTTTGGTTGATTTTGTATCACGTTGTAACAATTTGAGAATAGTAGGCTGATAGCTGAGACAATATAGATGCAGTGAAACAGTGTATTTTTCATTGTCTTGTGTATAATTATAACCTAGCATATTTTAACACATCGCTGTCCCGTGTTCTCCTATGGTGCAGTGTAATTGTTGGTGTAATGTTGCATGTTGTCACCCGGGTTTTCATTGCACGCTTCTACCGGGACCGGTGCCTGCCGCAGGGGGAAAGAGCCTCGGCCGTACCCGGCAGCTTGTCTATTGCCCATAAAACCAGGGGATGTGCCGGGTTGAATGACAGGAAGGAAATGAGGCGTAAAATTAAAGAATCTTTCTCTAATGGTAAAAGCAAGAACCAAACAGCGACCAACCGTGAGCTGAAAATCAAAGAAGTGGAGCAGACATGTCCAGAAACGATCTTGGATATAGCTGAAACCCCGTTTCAGAAGTTAAAGTAGACTATGTTTGTTTGAATATATATATATATATATATATATGTATATGTATATGTATATATATGTGTGTGTGTGTCTGTGTGTGTATGTGTGTGTGTGTGTGTATTTATTTATTTATTTCTGCTGTGCTGCCTACTGGTACATTTGTGCCACTTAATAACTAAAGAATGACTGTAGTGTGAACAGGGCCACTATGCTGCTTGTTTCTAATTTGCATTTAACATTTTAACGTTCCAGGATATTGAAATGTTGAGACAGTCGTCAAACAGTATTCCGCCACAGCCGTCGGGGGGAGCGGTTGGAGCTACAATGAATAACAAACCTGAGAACGGCAACCCGGTGGCTCAGCCGCCGTCCACAAACGAGCGGAAAACTTTTTGTCCTCCGGAAAATAAACCGTGCGAAATGGAAGTCAATAAAGCCTATGGGACGTTTAAAAACGCCGCGCCTGTACCCACGTTTGCTCCCGTGAACTCTTCCGTGCGCAAGGATTCCGCTGGAAAAATGGATGGTTCGACTGCAACACACGATAAAGCCTCGTCGGACGTGATGTCTAAAAACCAAGGCGCTGAAAGGATCGCGGCGGAGCATAATAACGCCACCGGTGACTGGACCACTATGAGCCAGACCACCATCATACTGGGTACAGATGGCAACACATCTGTTCTGCCTGGCACGGTGACCGGGGTAAGTTGATACAAATGAACGTTTCAATTCCGGTGGAGTCAGCCAATCACCCCTGGGCGTTACGCTTTCAAACGGGGAGAGTCTTGAGCAAAAGCAGTAGCTGGCTCAATACAAATAAAAATTGCTTAATATATATACATATATTATAACCTAATATCAACTGACTTTTTTCTTTTTCTATTTTTTTTTTTAATTAATAGCATATAGGGTAATGATATCTGTTTGGTTCTGAATTATGTGCTTCTGGAGTTAAAACTGCAGACCTGTTTCTGTCATGTGTAATAAAAATGTCGACTCATATTTTAGCTTTAAAGTGCATTGGACAGTTAGGACATTGTTCTTTAGTCACTGAAAGTGAAACGTGAAACGAAATCTGTTTCCAGTCTTGAAAGATTTGAACCCATTTGGTCTTTCACTGATGGTGATTATTTCTGACAACACAGTAATTACGAAAGTTTTCACCATTAGGTCTGTAAGAGGATGTGGCAACTAGTCCATAGCTGTAACTCATCTGAATACATTAAACGTTGTAATTATTAGGATGATGCATTGTGATGGAAACAAAACTCCCAGATTATAGAAAATGTGCCTCTATGATTTGGTGACATTATGTTTATCGTGTGAAGTTAATTTAATTTAATTGCGAGGCTCATTGACCCCAGAGATTGGTTTCTGGTGGCTGGTTGCGTTGCAGGATAAAGTGTAACATAAGAATCCGCTTATGGTGCAATTCCCATTGGGACATTTCTTCCGAATTAAGGGAGATCCCTCTATTCCCATAGGCCACAAGAACATGACCAAAATATTGTCGGGTTAAAGTGTCGCCTATTTTTATTTTTTATACAAAAATAAATATGAATATCTCATGATGTTCCGTGATTGGACAATAGAAATGATTGTTAACACATCGTAAATAAATGCATCGATTAATTATATAATTAATTAACTAATTCTGAGTATCAAGGACTGTTCCCCCAGGATGACGATGATGATGAGGGAGGAGATGAAAATAAGGCCCGAGGAAACTGGTCCAACAAAATGGATTTTATTCTTTCCATGGTGGGATATGCCGTGGGATTGGGAAATGTGTGGAGATTCCCATATCTTGCTTTCCAGAATGGTGGAGGTGAGGGAGAAAAAAGAACAACTTTATCACAGAACACTGGAACTAAATCAAATGTTTATTTTCTTGACCAAATAAAACATTTTCAATGAGAAGCTTCAAAGTTGGAAATTCTTCTTATTATTTTTTTATGATAATTTTTTAGTAATACTCATATAGTCTATATAATTTAATTAAACACTGTTATTTGTTCTGTCATTATGTATTTATTTATTTACTGACAACTTTAAAATTCGTTTTATGATTGCGCTGGAGAGCATTGTATTATATGAATTGTAGGGACTATAATTAGCTTATTATTATTAGCTTTCGTTATTATTATATTATAAGTAGTTATTTTAAACAATATATATATATATATATATATATATATATATATATATATATATATATATATATATATATATATATATATATATATATATATATATATATATATATATACTATATTAGTTATTTTAAACACTAATATTATATATATATATATATATATATATATATATATATATATATATATATATATATATATATATATATATTTTTTTTTTTTTTTTTTTTTGTAGTAGGCCTAGGCTACATTTTTGAATTAGGTTAATTGTACGAAACTAGTAAACTTCGTAAAACTTTCTAGTGCACGTTTTCAACTGTTATGATGCGCAGCTTATGACTCTTTGAAAAGCAGCCGCTTTCTCTTTTGTAGGTGCGTTTTTGATACCTTACCTGATCATGTTATGCCTCGCCGGTATACCTATATTTTTGCTGGAGGTGTCTTTGGGTCAGTTCGCCAGTCAAGGACCGGTGTCAGTATGGAAAGCAATTCCGGCTCTACAAGGTACACTTGTTACTAGTCAGACTAGTGCTCAGTTGTAATGATGAGGCTAATGGTTATAATGTGTTTCCAGTTAAATGGTAATCGACCTTTCGCCTGCTTTAAGTGTAATTTTTATTATCTGATTTCATTTTGTTATTATAGGTTGCGGGATTGCCATGTTGATTATATCTGTCTTGATAGCCATATACTATAATATTATTATGTGCTGGACATTGTACTACCTGTTCGCTTCGTTGAAGGGCACACTGCCATGGGCCACGTGTAAAAATGAATGGAACACCATCGAGTGCAAAGACAAAGACATGCTGCTTTTGGGTAAGGATGAGCGTCTCTCTCTCTCTCTCTCAATCTCCCCCACCCCCTTTTCTAACTAAAATGCGCAATGCGCAACCTGTATTAACTCAATTTAGGTTATTCAGTGTGATCTCTCTATATTTAACTTAGTAAATAAACAATTTATTTTCATTACACCAAAAGTTCTCATTTGATGTCTTGACATTATTTACACTTACAGGAAATGTAATACGTGTTTATTATTAACCGAGAGCTTGCGTTCATGGTTAAAGTACATTTCGATGACTGTACCAGCATGAAGTAGGCTACAGAAATAATTTTTTTCTTTTTTTTTTTCGTTTCTATTTAGAGATATTGTGTCAAAGAAACACTTTAAAATAGTGAGGAAAAATGTGGTGTGAGCTTTGTTTAAATTCATTTAGTTTAAAAATCGATTTTCTTTATAAAAATGCAAAAAATGCAAAAAAAAAAAAAACGACCATGGTATATTTGCATAGGCTATGTGATTTAATTTTTGAAAATATTTACGTTTTAACACTTTTAAAAACGCTTTTTCCGATGTCGTGCTTTTAGTGAATTCAGCAGAAAATCTGCTTGCTTGACAAATTTACTGTAAGAGTTGGTGCAGTGCCGCAGTGAGATGCATTGCCACCCCGTGGCTGGATTGAGCAGCGCCACTAAATCAACACATGAAACAATGGCATAATGTATACAGTTTCAGGAATCAGCACTTGAAAAACCCACATTGATAAACAAATAATCTGATCTGAATATTGAGAAGAAGTGCATTGCCCAAACTGTATATGGTGGTAACTGCCCTTGTGTGCGTGTGATTAAAAAAAAAAAAAAAAAAAAAATGTATATGCTTTAGAATGTTTTGCAATCAGACAGACATGAAAAAAACAGACACATTTCAAGTTCTGTCATTTTTCCTTCTGGCCAGACTCCTGTATACTAAGGGACAGAAACATCACATCAATCAAGAACACTACATTCTGTTTATCTGCAAATGCTGTTGGGAATTTAAGTAAACTGTTGAATGTCACAGCGGATAACAAAACTTATGTCAGCCCAAGTGAGGAGTATTTCAAGTAAGTGTGCTTCTCTATATAAGTGTTAAGGGGTGATTTATATAATTTTACAGAACAATGAGATGGTAATCACTGTGCTTTCTTGACAGGTATAATGTGTTGCACATTTCCAAAGGTATTGAATACCCAGGGGACATCCGTTGGCCCTTGGCAGCATGCCTTTTTCTGGCTTGGCTTATTGTCTATGCCTCTTTGGCTAAAGGGATCAAGTCCTCAGGGAAGGTAAGAAGAAGGTTGACTTTTCCTCCCTCCACTTTGTGGTAACCCGATTAAGAGCCTTTGTTGAGCCTCATATAATGCAAAGTTAATTACCCCCTTGTGGTATGTCAATCCCAGTCAATCGCCCTCTTCAAAGTAATCAACCAATGCTGAGTTCTCTCTTTGGGTGTATTTGAGCAGATTTGTAATGCTTAGACACTATGTGTGGAATGTAAATGTAGTAGGTGCAATGTTAAAATGTATTTGTAAAAAGATCTAAGGCTTCGTTTTCTACGATTTTAAGTTTAATGCGGAAGGGTATCAGTTCTGAGCCATTATAATCACCACAAGAAATGGCAAAAATAGTGACCGTTTTAAAAACAACTTTCCTGAATATATATATATATATATATATATAATATACACCCCCATCTGCTACTGATTGAAAAAAAGACAGTCCAACCCCCAGACTTATGCTATTGGTTTAGAA
The DNA here is from genome assembly GCF_025860055.1 of Xyrauchen texanus. Taxonomy (NCBI): domain Eukaryota; kingdom Metazoa; phylum Chordata; class Actinopteri; order Cypriniformes; family Catostomidae; genus Xyrauchen; species Xyrauchen texanus. The sequence continues at coordinate 15,398,137 of NC_068276.1, forward strand.
TGCTCCTACAAACACAGCAATGTTTCATAGTCACAGTGTCAAATGTCACTCACACTTTTTCAGCTTACGAATGGCTTACTTGTTGCTTGCTATGCATATTAAAGAAATATTTCACCCAAAAATGAAAATTCTCTCATCATTTACTCACCCTCATGCCATCTCAGATGTGTGACTTTCTTTCCTCTGCAAAACACAAACATAATTTGGAAATAATATTTCAGCTCTGTTGGTCCTCACAATGCTATTGAATGGTGATTAGAACTTTTAAGACCCAAAAGGCAGCAAAAAGTAATCCATAAGACTCCAGTGGTTAAATCCATATCTTCTGAAGTGATATATTAAGTGTGGGTGAGAAACCGCTACATTTTTAAGTAATTTTTAACTGTAAATCTACACTTTCACTTTCACTTCCACATTCTGGCCACAAGTGACTTTCACATTTAGCCACCTACTAGTTAGGGCTGGTCAAAGGTGGAGATTGATAGTAAATAAAGGATATAAATATTGATCTATTTCTCACCTGTACCTATCATTTTGCTTCAGAAGACATGGATTTATCCACTGGAGTAATTGGAATTACTTCTATGCCTCGTTCAAGTCATTTTTGGACCTTCTGAGTTCTTCTGATTCTGCTGAATTGTGAGGACCAACAGATATGAGATATTCTTCTAAAAATCTTTGTTTGTGTTCTGCAGAAGAAAGAGAGTCATACACATCTGGGATGGCATGAGGGTGAGTATATGATGATAATTTTAATTTTTGGGTGAACTATCCATTTAAGATAAGATAACACATTTTAACCTTGATATAATACACACATCAGCTCTAAAAAAATAAATAAAAAAAAAGTACATTATGGCCATTAAAATTAATGTTAAAAATCTTAATTGAGGAAAACATTCTCAGATTGTACTTAATTATTTTTTTAGACTGTAATTTTTTAATGTTTATTTTTTCCAAGTGTTTTGGTTAATCCTGTATAAGCTTACATGTACATGTACTGTATGATCACGATTTTCATTTGCACAGTCCTTAGACAGATTCCCTTCTTAAACAAATGGATAGTCACTAAACATTTATGACATTATAATAATTTGTCATGAACCGGCCCGTTAAAAAAAGTACAAAGACTATAAGGAAGTACTGTAGCAATTAAGTAATAGTACCAATTTCACACAGTAAATATGTGTCTGATTTGGCTTTGTACATGTTAGATGGTATAATAATGCTTTCCAAGTCTGTAGCCAAACAAGTTCCTTTGCCACCCTTTGGAAAAAGATTTAGGGGACCAAAAAAAACATTGTCTGTTTATGTTTGTTGGATTTTTGTACTTATTTTGTTCTGATGTGCACTTTGCTCTCAGGTGGTGTATTTCACTGCCACTTTCCCCTATGTGGTTTTGGTCATTCTGTTGATCAGAGGGGTCACTCTGCCTGGTGCCGGCTCTGGTATACTTTATTTCATAACACCCAAATGGGAAAAACTCAATGATGCCAAGGTAATAGAAATACTGTACATATTGTATGTGAGTTGTTATATTTGGTGGAAAACAGTTTTCTATCCTCCAGATTCAGTATTTCTTCATTTGTGTATCTATCTGTTTTCTTTTTCTCTTTCACATTATTCCTAGGTGTGGAAGGATGCTGCTACACAGATTTTCTTCTCTCTTTCTGCAGCATGGGGTGGTCTTATAACCTTGTCATCCTACAATAAGTTCCATAACAACTGCTATAGGTAACCAGCACTGTCACTTCCTGTATAGTTTCAAGAAGTTACATGTTGTACTATGAATTTACTCTGAACTGACACAGAATCTTTAGAATATACTGATTTGGTTTAGTTGTGGGATCACCCCAAATCTCAGTGTAATGAAAATACAAAAATGTAAAAACTAGTCTTATTTTGTCATTTATATTTTTATGATTATTTTAACACTATTAGTCCAGAATGAGTGCAAGAGATTATATTTTTTTGAGTTATTATTATTGTTATTATTATATAAAATCATATTATGTGCTCTGTTTCTTGTCTTTTCACTTTGCAGGGATACTCTCATTGTAACGTGTACTAACAGTGCCACCAGTATTTTTGCTGGTTTTGTAATTTTTTCAGTTATTGGTTTCATGGCTCATGAGCTCAAAGTCCCAATTGAGAGAGTAGCAGATGAAGGTATGTGCACGTGTGTGTGTGTGTGTGTGTGTGTGTGTGTGTGTGTGTGTGTGTGATCGTGCATGTGTCTTTGTGTATGTGTTTTTGTAGCTAGTAGTTTGCTAAACAATTTCCTGGAGTGGTGGTGGCGTAGTGGGATAAGGCACATAACTGGTAATCAGAAGGTTGCTGGTTCAACCCCCACAGCCACCACCTTGAGCAAAACACTTAACTCCAGGTTGCTCCAGGGAGATTGTCCCTGTAATAAGTGCACTGTAAGTCACTTTGGATAAAAGCCTCTGCCAAATGCATAAATGTAAATGTAATGACCATGTATGGTGTATTGGTTGTTTGGGGACGTCATGCTGTATTGTGAATATAGTGACCACTAAAGAGTGTTATTAGAACCTCTTCTTCCAAGACTGCGTTTATGGCACTGACAGCCTTTTTGCTCTTATAAAACGGTTACTGCCCAATAATAAAATCTTAATATATTTGGGAAACACATTTTCATTGAAATGTTATTTTATCAACTAGAAATTTCATGATTTCCCATCCTTTCTCTGGAAATATAATCCCTGTCATGTAACTAAACTGAATTTGTAGCTTCTGTGGGTGCTGTGCAGTGATTAAAAACAGTAGCAAGGTGAACATGTGTTTAGTGCCATAGTTGATGCTATATTGTGTGTATATTTTAGTGTGGCTGTATTGACATATTAGCATCTAAGACCAGAATGATCTGCTTTATAAATCACATTGTCACATGGATATTGTTTGTCTGTAAATATCTTCTTTTTTTTAGGACCGGGAATTGCATTTGTGGTGTACCCAGAGGCGCTGACTAGGCTGCCCTTATCACCATTCTGGGCCATCATCTTCTTCCTCATGCTGCTCACACTTGGTCTGGATACTATGGTAAGGGCACTGGTGTGATTATTTAAGTATGATTGAAATGTAAAGTTCTATTTTCCATTCATCTACAGTCTTTAGTTCTTGTTTTTACATGATGGCATAATTAACTGAATAAATAACAATTAAAACATAACTAAATCATAATATTGTGGACACTTTCCCTTCCACTCCAGTTTGCCACCATTGAAACTATAGTGACCTCTGTTTCTGATGAATTCCCCAATTACCTGCGAAAGCACAAGCCTCAGTTCACTTTGGTTTGCTGTCTGTGTTTTTTTTTCCTGGGATTTCCCATGATCACTGAGGTAAGACATTACCCTTATTTCCAGTTACACCATGAATAAATGAATGAATTGTAACTGTTTTAAAGTTATAGCACTTCTTCAATTAAAGGGGCTATCTGGAAAACAATAAAAAACAAACATACCAACAATAAAATGAGTAAATATGTTTTTAACAGGTAAAGAGATAAATAACAGCTTCAGGCTCCAATTGCCAGTATTTGTTTTGTTTTGAGGACTTGTTACCAAATACGCAGAGCTAAGCTCGTAGATATAATGTATTTTCAGCAGATTTTAGGGCATGCTCGCATAATGGTATACTTGGCTGATAATTTTGTTTGTGATGATGTTTACTTTATTATAAGCGCTTGTGTGTGTGCTTTCACCTACAGAGTGGAATGTATATGCTTCAGCTGGTCGACACATTTGCAGCCTCTTACTCTCTCGTCATCATTGCAATATTTGAACTGATTGGCGTCTCGTACATTTATGGTGAGTTTTTCTTGCTGTAAGTTAATTTTACATCCCCAGGCTCCAGTAGTGCACACCAATTAGAATAGTAAAAAGCACAAATTATTAAAACAACAACAACAACATCATGTACACAGAACGTATATGCAAGCAGCAATGAGTATGGGCCAGGCTCATTTTCACATTTCAGAATTTTCTTTCTTTCTTTCTTTCTTTCTCTCTCTCTCTCTCTCTCTCTCTCTCTCTCTCTCTCTCTCTCTCTCTCTCTCTCTCTCTCTCTGTGGTACAGGTCTGAAACGATTCTGTGAGGACATTGAAATGATGATTGGGTTCCAGCCTAACATGTTTTGGAGAGTCTGCTGGGCCTTTGTCACACCAACCATTCTTACAGTATGTCTACCTTAAACATAACAGACTGTATGTTTATACACAATCTTAATTCCGTACTGTATATACCTGAAAGGGGGACCAACTAAATATTTTTCCTGACTGTCTTCAGAGCAGACAGTTCAGTTCTAATTCATACAGAGAAGGTCTCACAGGGGTTTTATAGGGCCACTCCTGCAGATGCCAGTGACACACATCCAATAACATTGCATGGCGAGACAAATAACACATGAGGCCCAGAAGGACACCGTAATACATAATTGCGATTACTATTGGTTAGTGATAACTCTTTCGCTCTCTCGCTCTCTCTTCTCTCTCTCTCTCTCACTCTAGTTTATTTTGGGACTTAGTCTCTACCAGTGGAAGGTGATGACATATGAGGATTACACTTATCCAACATGGTCCATGGTACTTGGCTGGCTTATGGTCATCTGCTCTGTTATATGGATTCCAATCATGTTTGTTATCAAGATGCACCTTGCACCTGGATCTTTCGTTGAGGTAAGGGAGAAATAGATGCGTTATTTCCTCTTCTAGAGTCACTGAAAAACATTGATAATCATTAAATGTGTAGCTGACAAGAAATACTTTTGGAAAGTTGACTGTGCTGTGGTATAACATGCTTTACTCCATCCAAAAATATTTTAAACAACATTTTGCTAATACTTTCACAATTATTGTGCAGTTTTCATTATGTGGTTTTCATTATGCAGTTAAAAAAAAGAAAATAATTTACCACAAAGTAGGACCATTTAACATGAACTAGTGACAGCAAAAAGGTGATTTAAACATGGTGAAAACTTCACCAATAGTTTACCTAAAATATTTAATTCTGTCATTATTTACTACCCGTTATGACGCTCCAAACCCGTATAACTTCCTTTCTTCTGTGGAACACAAAAGGTGATTTTGAAAAAGTATTCACAGTTTATTTGCCATATAATGCATGTGAATAGTAACTCTGATCTGTCAAGCTCAAAAAGAAAAAAAAAAAGAAAAGAAAAGCGGGAATCGAACCGGGGTTTCAATTCGAGAAAAACACATCCAAAGCATCTTTACACACCAAGCCATTGAAGCGACACTTGGGGATGCAGTTTTTCTTTAATTTCAGTGTTTCCACCAGACTGCAGTATTTGTGTACAAATAGCTGCGCTGTGTGGCAGGTCACTTTGTATTTTGTAATACCCTTTGTAATACCCCTTCATCTTTCTCTTTAATCTTGTTTCAACAAGCTGAAGCCTGGAGCCAGTAATGCTTCCTTATTTTGCGCTGTGTTTACCACTGGAATGCGTGGCGCAAGTGCAGAGTGAGCTTAATCGCATAGTGCTGTTTCCGTCTTTTGCAGCTTCCACAGAAGAAAGAAAGTTAATTAAAAAGAAACAGTCACTAGTCACAACACCTTAAACACACACTTTCCCTTATAGAGTCATAAATTGGAATCTAAAATCTTAATATCGATGAAGCGTCAACAACCAATTATCAACAAGAGTATAGAAAATATAATTCACACAAATATATTATGCGAACAAAGTTATGCATCAAAGGGATAATTTTATTAAGAATAAAAAAGTATATTTTTTCCATTAAAATCAATAAATATCCAGGATGTAAACCAAGCACAAGCTAAGGAATTATATTTTAATACCCTTTAATCTTTCTCTCTCCAGCGCTTGAAGTTAGTGTGCTCCCCTCAGCCTGACTGGGGTCCATTCTTGATGAAACACCGCGGAGAACGCTACATGAACATGATTGACCCACTGGGCACCAACTCCCTTGGCCTCAAACTCCCCCCCAAAGATTTCCAACTTTCAACCAAATATCAGTAATCTTCCTCACATCCCAGTGAGAGCAACATTTCCCCAGGCCTCTGAGGGTGAGACCTGCACTCACATCAAACTCTTCCCCTTCTGTTCTCTTTCAGCCATATTCCCCCTCTTCTGACACTTTTAGAGGGGTCTTTCAGGTGAAAAGCACAGACAGCAACCTATGATTTTGTTGTTGATTTTTTTTTTCCTGAAAAGAATTTCATAGTCAGTCTAAGAGTGTGGTCTTTAAAGCACATTGTCATATACTTCGGATCCCAGAGGAAACTTTTTACAAAGCAAGTGTTTCTCAGAGGCAATATGAGGATGCAGTTACAGCTGTTGAGGCCATATTTGACTGATTATGCATCAAGCAGTGTTTGTTTTTTAATATTTTTTCATTAATATATACAAAATGACTGCTGATGACTGCTAAAAAACAATTGAAGGGGAGACTAACCTTTATATTTCTTGTCTATTTGCTTGTCATCTTGTCCTAAATGTAACAACATAAATGAGATAAACTGCTGAATAGTGCACAGTGAACTCTAAATCTTTACTGGCATCGTAATCTCGCTCTCTGTTTGTGTCCACTTATAGCCGTACCTTGTGCCTCAGACTTCCTCTATTTATAAACTACTGCATAGTATAGTGCTAATTCAACCAATCATACTATATAGTGGAGAGAAGTAAGCACATTTCAGTCTCTTAATTATAAGCTATTCTACTCTTTCTAACTATTTGCTAATCTTTCCAAAATATCACTGCGATATTATAGACGCCAAACTTTACATAATGTAGGTCCCAGTAGTATTCGCACAGTAGATCCATCCCATTCTACAGTGAAGTCTTGAAAATGCAGCCATGCAAAACTGTAATAATACCTTTCAATGTTGTTTAGAATAGTATTCAACGGCCAACTAGCAGTTATGTATGTAAACTAATATTTAGAGTATGTTTTCAAGTATGTGTTGTGATCTGTTCATAGACGTTGCGAATCCTCCTATTCTTATGCAGTACACAGTTATAGTAGAGTACACAAATATTTGAAGACAGGAAGTGTGGTATGTGTGGCAAACAAATCGTTTCGTAAGAAGGGAGTGCTTCATGAAAAGTGCATATTTTAGAAACTGCTACTACGTTATATGTGTTAATACACTGTGCTAGTGTAGTTGCACCTTTAAAATATTTTAACATTTGCTTGCAAAGAATACAAAGATTAGAAAAAGGGACCTTTCTTCATCTGAAATCCTGTGATAGATGTTTGAGGACCATGCTCCTTTTCTTCCATCTCTGTTTATCCGTTATCCTTCATGAAACAGGGTCTCAGGTACTACTCAGTTTCATCAACCGTATTAGTTGTTGGATTAGAGTTAAACAAGTTTGTGGAAGCTTCATATTTCTTTGTGGTGTAATATATACAGTATATAGACAATGTCCCAATAAGATATGTATAAGTGCAAATAATACCCTTATCCCGTGCTGTGACAGTTTTTTTTGTTTTTTATTATTATTTTGGGCATTAAGATTTGATTTCACAATAAGCGTCCTGTTCTTTTACAAGTTATTTCACAACCGTAAATATGGTTGCAGATCGATGCTCATGAAATTTTCACTGCAAAAAAAAAAACTATTCTTACGTTTTCTTAAGTTCTTTTTTTGTCTTGTTTTCCAGTAAAATTATCTAAAAACTAAAATGTACAATTATATAAATTTTCTAGACAAGTAATATCGCAAAATAGAGTTTGTGTTGTTTTCAGGGAAATCTAACACATTTTTGTGATGTTTCTGTTTAGAACAAGAAATAACTATTTGCCTGTGGGATAAGAAAATGAATCATAATTCAAAAAGAAAGCAAGTTTGTATTTTTTCTTAGCCCATTGGCAGGTTCTTTTTTCTTTCATGTTTTAAGCATACATTTTTATGACAAAGTTCAGTCATGGAACTCCATGTGGCACAATCTGATTGGCTCGCTCATACATGACATGTTAAGCCAATTGGCTCTCCAATTGGTGTGAGCTGATTTGTCCTCTGACCTGTTATCAGTTAGCCGATCACTTGAGTCTCTCTCTTTGAATAACATTTAAATAGATCTGGTTCACAGATAAGCTGGTTTCTTTGCAGCCCACTGCAAGAGTTTTTCTCTGAAAACCACCTCCACCTCAGCTCCAACCCTGTCTAGATCTGCAACAGGGGGATTCGTTGTAATGTCTATTTATGCAGCAGCATGCAATACATGCTCTTTGCATCATGTCTTGCATTTGTCTATATATGCAGCAGCAGCAGCATCTCCACATGCTAACATAGAAAAGAATGTGTATTTTCTAACAGTAGCAAGTCTCTGTACTTGCTCTGCAGGAGCAGCAGCAGTGTAGCGGGCCTAGTCCACCAAGACTAATATCCTATCAATGTCATACCCACATTAACATGCTAGATCTTTCCGAGAGTTGGCAAGATCAAATTAAATTCTGTCATATTTTTAAAAAAACAAGATTTAATATCTTGTGCCATTTTGCTTGTTAAGTAAATAGATCATGGTTTATGAATATTTAAATAGTTTAGTGAAAGACAAGACAAAAATACTAATTAAGAAAATAATTTTTTTGCAGTGTTGCTTTTGGGCAAGTGTTTTTATTGTTGTTGTTATTGTTGTGCTGGTCAGTCAAAGCTGACCAAATCTCAACGCAAATCATTAAAAGCACCTTGATTAAATATATGAAATAAGGGGTTGTTCTTCCCCACAATGCTATACAAGTACATGATAGTTACTACATGTATATAATTCCTCAAGTGAAGGGAGGCACACTGCTCATGCAAAGCAAATAATTAAAAAGTAATAACACAGCGAATAATGACTTTTCCTGGTCTAACTGAGTGACGTTTCAAAAGCCATGTAATATTTAGGTCCGCTACACTTATCACCTTGAATATAGAGCATTTACGGTTTAAAGAATAACACAGAAAAAACATGTTCAATGGTACTTAGTGCCACAAAAGTGGTGCTTTTCTGATATATGTTTAGTCTTAATATCTCTGTGTGTACTGTATGTGTATGTGTGTGCTTGTGTGAAGGTATGAATTAATGTGCAGAACTTACTGTTAATATTTATACTTATCCATCCATCCAGTCCTAGACCATGTGAAAGGCTGTTTGGCTAAAGAAATAGGTCAAATAGTTGAAACTGTCAGTCTGGGGTCCCATTCTCTGTGTACTTGGTTCTTTGTGCAATTGCAACATATTTGCAAATGTTTCTTGTGAGTTTGTTTGCAAGATCTCTATCCAACAAAACAGTGCATTTATTGCTCTTTGTGCACAAAAGAACTTAAGAGACAGTAGTGCTTTTTAGTTAAATAGAAACTCCTGATGTAATAGGGGTTGTGTAGCACAACAAACAGTACACAAAGCACATCCTAATGTCTGTAGAAGGTGTTTAGCTGCTGTGATCATTGTTATAATATTTAAGATTGTGGGTGAAGTTTTGGTTAGTCCTTGTGTTGCTGTATGCCTGTACGAGAGCTATTGCTACAACCTTTTCACGAAACAAGTATTCTGTGAGAAAACCAATTGCATGTGCTGTTTGTATTGCTGTGGATTATTTGTCCTTGTATGCTTTCTACCTTTTATGCTCCTTTTGTCCCCACAAATGTGTCCCTTACTTAGCAGCTGCAGCTGAGTTTACCACCTATTCCTACCTACAGGGTGACACCAGGCAGTAGGCAACCAAAGAAGGAGAACTTCTCAAAGGGTTCTGAAAAAGCTTAAAAAAAGAACGTATATTATAAAAGAAAAATACATATATACACACACACACATATATATATATATATATATATATATATATATATATAGATAGATAGATATATGAAAAAAATTATATATTATTCTGTGTATTTAAGAGACTGAGATACTGCCACTCATCCTTTACTTAGTGATCACTATTGATGTGTGCCAATATGTTAAACGTATGACATCTTCAGGTAACCTTTGGCCTTATAGATGTCCTCTGGAAATAAACCATTGTATGTATTTCAGAATAATGATACAGTAGCTTCCAATCAGTCATTATGTGGTCAGTCTAAAATGTAATGTATGTTGTGTCATTTGGCACTTTACTGTGGACCTATCAGAGCATAGGTAAAATTTCTTATTACTTGGGTAATGTCATATATTTCTGTGTGTTTTACAAGAGGTAAATCTGCCTATGGATACAGATATGTACCTCCAAAATGTCATGGCATCCTTTGATTTGAATTATAGAGTATAAATATGAAGAATGTATAGATTTTGAAATTTGTGCCGGACAAAAAATAAATGAAAACTAAAATACATTTAAAAAAAATTAATAAAAAACACACAAAAAGGAAATAAATGTTTATGAAAGGCATAATTTATTTTAAATGTCATTTATCCTTGAGGCCCTACCTCAGATTTTGTATTTATTTATAGAAATGCAATTTAAGTCATAGTATCTTTGCCAATAATACAATAAAACCATATTTATCATACAATGTATAACCTCTTAATCAATAAATGTTAATGTTTTCAAGTCCAGTTGTGTTCTTACATGCGTGAGGTGTTTTGTGTAATTTTTAGTTTAACACACACACACACACACACACACACACACACACACACACACACACACACACACACACACACACACACACACACACAATGTTTTTTCCTTCCTTCCGAATTGTTCACTCTAGACAATAGAGTATATAACAATTCAGGTCTAATTCAACCCTGGTCAATCCTCAGTGACCCAATCATTCACTGATGATTTAGTCACTAGTTATAACAATCATAAAGTTTTGGGGTGCATTTTGAAAAACTGCAGCAATTGCTTTCAAGGTTACAAATTGTATACCATATATTTAAGTATGCATCCACATGGTTTTACCTTACTTGTTCACTTTCTTGAGAAGCTTTCCCGGTCCATCAATCAAAGAGGCTGAAGTTTAAAACAGTTAATAAGAGACCAATCCTCTAACACTTGCTAAAGTTTTATGATCCTGTTACATTGATTGTCTAATATACACAACTAAAATGCTAAACCACCATGAAAAAGCCTGTCACGAAAACATTACACCCTGTTGCTTATATACTCTAGGTATAAAACAGTACACCAAAACAGACTGAAAAACTGGTCAAACTCTCAAATGCATTAAAAATAAATGCTGTATTTTGAGTGCTACAGTTAGAAAAACCAGTTCCGTTTAAGTCACTCACTCGACGTTGTGCCAATGAAGTGACACAAGGGGTCTTCCTGGGACGCCAAACGTACCTCTGAACCTGAGAAAAGGCCAATGTCAAGTTGGCAGACAGAATTTGCATGTTGAGTCTATCCCAGGTTAGCCACTAAGCGTCGCTCCCTGGATGTTCTCCTCCCTAGCCTTCTGGCTGAGCAATTCGCGGCCAGACCCTCTACGAGTCACAGGTGCTCTGTACTGTGATTGGGCCCCACAGGCTTAGTTCCCTTTTCAGGCAAACTCCCCATGATGTATTTCCCGCAGTACGGTCCCCCTGTTGGCAGACCCTCGTTTCCCTTTGGCAGCCCGCTGCCCCAGTCGCCGTGCTAAGATAGTGTAAGATTAGTGTTAAGATAGAACCCAGCCACTTCACGTCCTATGTGAGAGACATAGTGAGAGAAAAGGCGCGGCTGCCAGGCTTGCTCCCATGCTAGTCATGTAGTGCCTGTTCCCCCCCTCAGGGGTGCGGGGAACCTAAGGTCTGTATGTGACACCTCTTTGGAGGCGTTGGGGAGGGCTACATGCAGCCGACACAGTTGCCTCTAGCACGCAGTAGCCTGCTTGCACCTGTCTCGGCAGTTCACGTAACACGGTCAATGCATGGCATTTTTATATGGGACCCCTTGTGTCACTTCATTTGACACAATGTCGAGTGAGTGACAGAAGGGGAATGTCATGGTTACTGTTGTGACCTCTGTTCCCCGAGGGAAGGAACGAGACGTTGTGTCCCTCCTGCCACAGCTCTAGACCTATCACTGTAAACGGCCGTACCTTATTTTCTGCTCCTCAGTCCAAAATCCTGACTGGCACTCGCTGCCCCACTTCCCTTTATACCTGTGTGTCCGGGGCGGAGCAAATTCTGTCTGCCAAATTGACATTGGCCTTTTCCCAGGTTCAGAGGTATGTTTTGGCGTCCCAGGAAGACCCCTTGTGTCACTTCATTCGACACAACATCTCATTCCTTCCCTCGGGGAACAGAGGTTACAACAGTAACTATGACGTTCTAGACCATATAGTATATTTTTAGCATTCAGTGCATGTCAAAACTAACATTTGACATTGTTGAAAAAAAAAAAGTGCTTAAAATTGGTTATGCTATGATCACCCTCAAAATATATCACCCAGACAATAGATGCAACATGTAAACTGTTTAATAATATAAAGAATGCATACAGATCCTTATTGTTCATAGAATTGATCAATTACATATTATACACTAACATTGATGTGTTAAAACAGTGTACCAATTGAAACATTTTAAAATATGAACATATTTTTCTTATTCTTTTAAAATCACATAGAAAAACAGTAAATCAAAGCTGAATAATCTCTGAATTCAGATAAAATCACTAACACTCTAATTGTCGCACAGTACAATATATTACCCGGGACTCGTTCTTCAATTTTGAGTTTTCCTCAGTTTGTGAGTAAATGTTAGTGCTGCATAGTTCATGTCCTCAGATTCTTGCTGAAAAAAGTTATTAAATAAATCAATCAGAATGTCTCATATGTTATATTGTTCTATTTCATTTTAAGCATCAGGTCATAGAACAGAATTTGAAAATATGGACTGGACTGTACTAATTTTATTTTACTTACTTCTTGACTTCTATAGGATTGTGACATGCCTGAGAAATTGTCAAATGGGACATTATATAAACAAATATATGAATGCTCAAAGACAGTATCAGTAGACAGAAAATAATTATTACCTGCTCTGATTTTCTTTAACATGTGATACAGGATGGTGTTTAGGAGTATTGACACCAAAGTAATTGTCACCAGTATTGGAACTACATAGACAAATAACTGTTTCCCTAACATGAGATACAATACAGAGAATTGTTACTGTAATTTTCACATTAATCATAGTCATTTTCAATATTTTGACTTCAATGTGACAGAAACAAAATATATATTTTTTTAATTCTATAAAGATAGTTAATTTTATTTATGTATTAATATATTTATTTCAGTATATAGATTACGGTATTTTTTGGTATTTAAATATTATAAACATCAAAGTGTACTTACTCCAATTGTCTTCCTTTTCTTTTACTGCTTCAGTTCCTATAAATAATAAAAGTCCTAATTAATAATGATATTAGTTATGTATACCAGGGGGTCGGACACACTAGGGGGGCCTCAAGATCTCTTAAAATGATTTAAATATAATAGATTATTATATAATTATTATAATTCATCTTATTGAAAATGCTAGAAGTGTAATTACTCCCTTCAACAGCTTGCTTTTTATGAAGAATGTACTGTTCTAGACATTTCTGGAATCACAAGTATTAAGGAAATATCTTATAATAGATATATCTTATAATATCAAAATCAAATAGCCTACATGAGGTGACTTTCAAATATTTTCTCCAACAATGGGGGGCCTAGGAGTCGAAAAGGTTGAGAACCACTGATGTATACTGTATTAATTCAATGTGTACAATGTTGTTTGACCTTTGGATTATTATTTACTTACCATTAAAACGCGTACCTTCAAACATCAGTTTTGTTCCATTTCCAAAGTACATCTTCTTGTACATAATTATCCCACAAATGTACACAGCGATGTCGGATTGCTCGACGTTTAGAAATGTGAGATTGAAGCTGGGTTGTTTCCATGTAACTCTATACTTTGAAGGATCCTGGAATTGTTCTTCCATTGATATCTCAGCTTTGTCTGATTGAGTCATAGCTACAACGGCTGGAGCAGAAATATTTTGAAATTTTAACCAGAATACTGTAAAATGCCCGTCCTCTGGTGTGTTGCACTGAAGAGTTGTGGAGGATCCAGGCTGAACTCTTACTGCTGTCACTGGTTGTGAGACTTTCAATAAAGCGTCCACAGCAAAAGCACCTAAAAATAGATTTTCATCAACTTTGAGTGTCATTTTCCATACTATGAAACTTGGGAACTGTAGCTTGCACCAGGAAAATCACTTTAAACAACTCCTCTTAAAGGTTTTTGACTATATGTACATTAGTCAATTCTATGTGATCCATTTAATTTCACTAGTAATACAAATTAGCTGCCAAATTATTAAATGCATTCAAATCTTCAGTGTATACTTACAATGGTAAAGGACAAAACATATGAAGTATATTAATTTAGTCATGTTGTATGTGCTCTGCGTGCATTTCTTCCCTTAAAATGCAACATGAATTTTTTGAGCAGAGCTTCCTGTGATGTGGTCTTGTGAAAAAAAAAAATCTACAGAATGTCTTGCTTCTTGTACAGATGTTTTATTATTCATAACATAAATGTATAAATTTGCATAGTGCATAAATCCAGTTATCGTGGGCCTTTAATTCTATCGATCAATTAAGTTTGATTCAGAACACACTTTGTTCAATTAATGTCTCCTACTCACAGTAATCTTACAATATATGCCTGCAATATACTGTATTATTCAGTCCACTGTCTGTAACAGGTTTAGATGTGGTGTGAAAATAGGGCAATGCAATGGAGAGAGAAGACACCATAAACTATATTGTATATTCCATTACACTGATGGAATGCACAAAAGTAAAATAGTTTTCTATACAGAATTCAGGTCATCAAATTTAAAAACATACATTTCTCAGACAGAACCATTTGAAGTTCAAGATCTTCATATTCAGAAGAGTGTGGGATGTCAGCTTCAGAGGCGAAGTTTTGGATTGAAAACATTTGCTGTTGCCTACATTTTCATTTGCTACATTTCTCCCCCCCCAAAAAAATTGCAAGCTGCTCTTATAAAGGTGGATAATCGTATAACTAACTAACTAAATAAAATACTTCTTTCAAATGTTGCGGAAATGACAGAACAAGTCAGTGGAAGTCAGCAGAAACCTTGAACCCCCTGTGAAAGGAAACTTCCACTACAAAGCTTTTCCAAATCTTAACATGCACAGGTTCAACACATGCTCAGTAACACAGTCTGTGCATCACAGGGTTCCACATTTCAATTGTACACATGTAGCATCTTTTTTTTTTTTATATAGTTTCAAAAATAAATCCCTTTTTATGTTTAGCTAAGGATGATGTCTGCATCCTAAGATACGACTACAATATGGGGCCGTAAGGTGTTACCTTTCAAATATTTATATATACAACTTGACTTTCCATAGACATAATGACTTTTATACTGTACAAACTATAGATTCTATCCTCTAAACCTAACACAACCCCTAAACCTAACCCTCACAGAAAACCTTCTGCATTTTTACATTTTCAATAAAACATTGTTTAGTATGATTTTTAAGCGATTTGAATTATGGGGACACTAGAAATGTCCTCATAAATCACATTTATAGCATAATACCCTTGTAATTACTAATTTGTAACTTACAAAATTGTCCTCGTAAATCACAAAAACACACACACACACACACACTCATCCTAAAAGTGTTACAATGTCTACAACAAAATGTTTCCATTAAAAAAACGTACACTTAAAGAAATTAATAGGACTTTTGTCAAATATGTTTAGAATTTTTCTTCATAAGATATTCCAAACATAGCATTAATGCCCATTTAAGCATTTTGATTGAGAAGATTATTTCTTTAAAAGGCTACAGTACATCTTTTTATGACCTTCTGATCCTCAAATCTGTTTCTCTCCAGCTTGTTAAAGTTATTTAAAAATTGTTATGTGTTCTAAAATGTCTCTTTCTTAAATTGTATTAGAGTAATAGATGTCATCAGTCAGTACCAGGAGAGTTTTGTTTTGTTTTTTTGTGTGTGACCTCAAATGAAGAGAGGTGTGAAAAGCATTTCTAAAAGTAGAGTGTTTGTGGTTTTTACGTAGCATAGTGGAGACAATGGTCAGCTCTGTGGATGGAAAGTTATTTAACCATTTCCCCCTAACATTTATGCTTTATTTATACATAGGGTAGCTTGTTTGTTCACTATGAAGTAAGAAGCCTTTCATAATCACTCACTCCTCGAGAAATCCTGTCTACTCTGTCTGTGCCTTGGTTTCATATATAGCTAAATAGCTCTGAACTTGCCTCTCACAGAATGGAAAACCACTTCATGACTATACAATACAAAAAAGTCAGATGAATTGCTGACAAATTGTAAATTTCATGCAAAAGAGTGTGGTTTAGTACACCTTGAGTTCCTTATCGTCTGATGAATAAGAACGTCCATAGCTGGTACGGCCCTAGGTTGAATTGATCTGCCCATTCCTTTAGGTTAAAAAGAAAGACCTGCTCAGGGTTTCAATAGTCAGACATGGAGGTTTCAAAAGAAATAGGTCTTCCTCAACACCTTCTTTTTCCCTTGCTAATTTCCTTGCACACCACCATGCTTTCTGATCAGTTTGGAAGATCATGACGGGGCTTTTGTTGGGCTTGAGCTGAAAATTATCTTATTTGATCTGGTCTCTAAATTCACCAACACAATATGACATTGGTCTCCTGCACCCTCCCAGGCTTCATGAAGTATGTCTATTGGGTTTAAATCACCTAGCCCTGCCCAACTTTACCATGGCACTCCTCAGAGACTCAAGAACAAATTCAGCTGCTTCCTTTTAATTCAATGGGCTATGTTCTTTCATCCAGATCCTTTGCTCAGGGTTGACCATTTGTTGATGAAAAGTTCTCCAATCGATTTTTCCTGACACATCAACTTTCCAAATAGATCTTGAAGCATGGCCTTTACCTCTTATGGAGTCTATTTATGTTAAACATATAATAATTGTTTATTGGTTTTATATGTCTATTTCAAGCCTTGCTACTATTACTGATTTCACTGTTGCATTGATTGTAGTATCAATAATGGCCATCATTGCATAAGCAGGCCTTCATTTTTAGCAAGGGAGCAAGATTAGAGGCTCAACCATTCTCAGGCCACAAGCTGATTGACTCTCTCGTGAATGTGCGGATGGCCGTTACCGGAAGTCAGTGATTATAGTTTATGAAGTTATCAGTATGGATATTTTTCTTACAAAAACTCATCGCTTCGCTTCAGAAGGCCTTTATTAACCCCCTGGAGCCATATGGATTACTTTTTTGATGGATGGATGCGCTTTTTTGGGCAAAATCTAAAAATCTAAATCTAAGTAACCATTCACTCCCATTATAAAGCTTGGTAAAGCCGACTGTGTTTGGCTGGAAGACGAAAGTCATATACACCTAGGATGGCTTGAGGGTGAGTAAATTATGGGCTAATTTTTATTTTTGGGTGTACTAACCCTTTAAGGCAGAAATGTGTCCTATTGAGTTCAGTGGTGCAAAAGATCATTTTGGGTCCCGCTTGGACTATTTCTTTACTCCATATAGTTGCGAGTTTCAAATGATTTCTCCAAAATTAAGTAAACAATTAGCAGTGTCTGCCATTTTCACCCAAAAGCTCAAAAAATATTAACCAATGAAATTACTGAGCGAAAATAAAATACCAAAAATACAGAACCTTGTTTTTGTGATTTTATTTACAACATACATATATGTCAATGGCAAAAGTGAAGATTCAATATCACTAAATTAATTGTGTTACATAAACCACAACCAACTTCTTCTGCACCACTAATCACTGAATGACAGCGATTGAATTGGTCATTTTTTTCCTGGTTCAGCACTTTTGAAAGCCTGACCAATCATCAAATAGAGAAGACGGGCTTCCAGGAGGGATATTTAAGCAATATCACACGAGCAAGAGTGGGATATGGCCCTACATCACTGCTGTGATTCGGCCGCAGGCCGAGTGCCATAGGCTCCATGCTTATATAAGCTCCATGCTTATGTACAAAAGTTCAATGAACAAGTACATTTAAAAAAATAAAAAAAAAAACTGAGTAATGCTTTGGTAATGTATTAGTAATATGAGCGATCACTGAGTGCAGTTCTTTGTAAACAATGACTAAGGGATTCACTTTACGTCCCCAACTGGCTCATATTACACACAAAAATAATCTTTTGCCACCACCTGCTGGCTAACATATGTAATTTCAAAAATAAAGCCAGTAACTCCTTACAGATACACTTTAGTTTAGAACAGCATGAACGCAGAGTGATACACACACAGTGAAGCGTCCGAGTGCTGATGCTGTCACACCATCAATGCTCATGGAACGTCTCTTGTCCAATCAGATTCGAGGACCAGAACTAACTGTGGGATATAAATAGATGGCTTGAAAGCCCACAGTCAATCAACAATCAGGTAATTTCCCAAATTCTATATTATGTTAAACAAAAATCTAACCATCAAATTCCTTCAGAAGACTTGAAATATGATGCATGATTTGCATGGAGTACTTTTATGATCCTTTTTTTTTTAAGCTTTTAAAATGAAAAGTTAATATGCAAATCGATAAAACTGTATTTATGACAAACAGGAAAAGTGTATTTAATGTCATATAGTGAATATGTCTACACTCTTAGAAGAGATGGAGTTCTCGCGGATCCTTAAAAAGTATTCAAATGTCTTAAATTCAGTTTTCCAATATTTAAAGTCATTAAAGTCTTAAATATCTTAAATGGTATAACAAAAGTCTTAATTTTTATTGAAAGAGGTCTTACATTTGGAGGCAGAGAGACAGGAATCGTAATATGACCTAATGTGAGTATCAAACTTCAAAAGATCTCCCTGCATCCTTCAAATAGATAACGCGGCACTGATGTATTTTCTCCAAGCACGCGGAGGCTTGTGTGTTTCCAGCTGTTGCAGAGCAGTTCACAATCATCAGTTCGTCAATCAATTTATGACAAGAGATTACTAATGATCAACTGTTGATAACGATAAAGTGCTGTTGATGAAATATGATGTTTAACTTTCAATTGTTTATATTGTGTAGTAGATTATTGTAGAAGTGCACATTTTATATCCCTTATTTGTTTGAAAGAGTAGCTGAAAGCAGTGAAGCACAAACAATTCAAAATAAGAGTCCCCGGTGTATTTCAAAATGTTGGCACTACATAGATGAATAACTGTTCCCCTACCATGAGATCAAATATAGATTATAGTGACATAAAAAATAATAAATAAATTAAATATTTGATCAATAAAATAAAACAATTTCAGCAATTTGCTCAGTTTATACTATTCAGCTATGGTATTTATAAAAAAATTATAAAACATCAAAGTGTACCCTACACCAATTGTCTCTCTTTTCTACAGTAAAAGCATAAGACGTTAAACATATAATAACACTAATAATAATGATAAATGTAAATGCAAAGGCTATAACATTTAATTTAGGCTCCTATAACATTGGATTATTCAATGCTTATCATCAGAATTCTCTTCAGACATCAGTTTTATTCAATTTTCAAAGTACATCTTCTTGTAAATAATTGTCCCACAAAAGTATACAGCGATGTCTGTTTGCTCGACGTTCAGAAATTCAAGATTGAATCTGGGTTGGATCTGTGTTACTGTCACGATTCACTGTCAGATTCATGTCATCTGTTCCTGGACTACACTTCCCATAATTCCCTGCCCTCATCACTATCAGCTGTCCTTCATTGTCCTCATTGAATAAACGTGTTTCATTTAGTCATTATCCTTTGTGTATTTAAGGATTATTTGTGGATTTTAAGAAGAATATCTCAGCACTGTTGTTCTTCACAGTGAAAGTGAATGGTGGCCAGAACTCTGAAGGTCAGAATATGACATAAAGGCACCATAAAATTAATCCATATGGAGTCGTATGGATTACTTTTATGCTGCCTTTATATGATTTTTGGACCTTCAGAGTTCTGGCCACCATTCATTGCATGAAGTAAACTTCCATTTGACAAATTTAAATGGATAGAATGCAATGAAACAAGCTATTATGCTGTTAAATGACCTGTCTAACACTGTGAGACTATTTAATACTTGGCAATGGAATGTAATACATGGAGAAATTGATTTCATTTATTTTTATTTGATAATGAAAATACCTTTGAGTGTATTGAACAATACAGTTGCATATCACACAAACAGGGGCATGAGCAATCTGCCTCTACCTGCATTTTGAGACAAACAGCTTTTGCTGTTACCAGTCTCAACAGCAGAGGGAGTTAAAAATGCATTTTCTAAACTCCAGGGTCCAGGGTGAGAATTTTGGTTGGGCAGTTTTCCCCCTGACCTACAGTATGCTTCACAATATGACCTTCTGATCTCAAATATAAAGCATTTAAACATTTTAAAGTTAATAAAAAGGAAATACTTTTAAAAGCTTTTTTCTCTCTTTTTAGAAGATATGTTTCTACCATAAAAGATATGAAATGTTGAAATCACCATTTGACTTAGGTCTTATCATAAAAATAAATATTTTTTGTGAAAGTAGGATGTTTGTGGTTTTGAAGCAGCACAATGTGTAAAAGTAGAGGCAGGGGTCAGTCCTATGGGTAATTTTTTAATGCATTTCACACATTAATTGATGTGTGAAATGATGGTTATTAGTGTGGTTAAACACTTCTTTCCCTTGCAAAATGTATGTAACTTTGCATCTTTGATAATAAGCTACATGAATATTGTAAAAAAAATCAGGTGTGTGTCACTCCTAATTTAATATCGAATATTATATGGAGAGGTACACTGGCAGCCAAATGTTTGGAATAATGTACAGATTTTGCTGTTTCGGAAGGAAATTGATACTTCAATTCATCAATGTGGCATTCAACTGATCACAAAGTATAGTCAGGACATTGCTGGTGTAAAAAAACAGCACCCTCATTTATTAGAAAAAAGTCATTTTTTATCAAATCTAGACAGGCCCAATTTCCAGCAGCCATCACTCCAACACCTTATCCTTGAGTAATCATGCTAAATCGCTAATTTGGTACTAGAAAATCACTTGCAATTATATCAAACACAGCTGAAAGCTATTTTGGTTAAATTAATCGATCCAGCCCCTCCTCCGCTCTACAGTGCCATTCAATTTATTGAAGAGTTATAGATCATGATAACTGTTTCTGGTTCTGGCAGACCCAACTAAAGCAGCCTAATTGTGAGTTGAAGGATAAATTAGGTGTATGCCTGGCTAAATAGATGAAGTGAGTGTGTCTGCATGAACAGTGTTAGGGAGACTATTTTATAGCTTAGAAGCCAAATATGAAAAGAATCTACCTCCATTTGTGGATTTTGAAATTTCTAGGAACTATTAACAGGCCAGAATTTTGCGATCGTAATGAACGTGATGGAATATATAGAGTGGTAGAAGGTCACTTAAGAACTGCGGAGCTTTACCATTCAAAGCTTTATACATAGTTATAAGATTTTTTAAATTAATACGAAACTGGCTGTTGCATTTTGAACCAATTGAAGTTTATTTATTGATCTTGCTGAACATCCTCCCAGTAATGCATTACAATAATCTAGTCTTGAGGTCATGAATGCATGAATTAGATTTCAGCATCAGCAACAGAGTGCACGTGTCGTAATTTAGCAATATTTCTTGGGTGGAAGAATGCTGTTCTACAAACATTTGTAATTTGATTTTTAAATGACATATTGGTATCAAATAGAACACCTAAATTCTTCGCTGTTGAAGATGATGTAACAGTACATCCATCGAGAGTCAAATTATATTTTGGGGGCTTATTTTTAAAGGTATTAATAAAATTAGTACCCCTGTTTTGTCAGAATTGAGTAGAAGAAAATTTCTGGACATCCAATTTTTATTTCATTGATATACTCTGCTAATTTGGAGAATTGTGAAATCTCATCAGGTTTTGAAGAAATATAAAGTTGTGTATCGTCGGCATAACAGTGGAAACTTATTCCACGATTCCTGATAATATCTCCCAGGGAAAGCATAAACAAGGAGAAAAGCAGAGGCCCTAAAACTGATCCCTGTGGCACTCCATAGTTTACTTTTGTTTGGTTTGACAGTTCCCCATTTGTCGAGATCTATTGTGTCAAATGCAGCACTAAGATCTAAAAGCACTAGAAGTGAAATGCAGCCGTGATCAGATGATAAGTGCAAGTCATTTGTAATTCTGAAAAGTGCAGACTCTTAAATCCTGACTGAAATTGTTCATGTATACTATTTATCTATTGAATTGAACATATTTGGGAGGATACTACCTTTTGTAGTATTTTCGAAATAAATGGGTTTCAAGTTGTGGCTTCTTAATAAGGGGTTTGATAACTGCCATTTTAAAGTTTCTTGGGACATATCCTAAGGATAGCGAGGAGTTAATAATATTAAGAAGAGGTTCTGAGATGACCGGGAATACCTCTTTTAAGAGCTTGGTTGGTATTGGATCTAACAAACATGTTCTGGCTTTTGATGTTTCGATAGGTTTTGTTGGCTCTTCATGACCAATGACAGAGAAGGATTGAAGTTTCACATGAGGAAAATTATGAGACATGGTTTTCCGAGGTGCTATGACAGATGATTGCATAATACCATTTTATTTCTGATTATTTCAATTTTATCAGTAAAGAAGTCATTACTCTAATCAGGAAGTGCTGCGACAGTATATCTGGTTCTGTTGAGGCTTTATTCCTAAACAATTTAGCCACAGTACTGAATAAAAATCTAGGATAGTTGTTATTTTCTATGATTTTTCTAAAATATGCTGACCTGGCAGCTTTTAGTGCCTGTCTGTAGCTACTGACACTATCCTTCCATGCACCGCAAAATACCTCTTATTTGGTATTCTTACACTTGCGCTCCATTTTCCAAGCCGCTCTCTTGAGTGCATGAGTGTGAACATTGTACCATGGCACAGGGCATTTTTCTTAAATTTAAACACTATCAAGACTGCTAGAGATGACTGTATTTATATTTTCTGTTATTTCTTCAAGTTCTTCTAGGCTTTGGGGTTTACAGAGTGTATGAGATAGATCTGGAAGATTATTAGAGAAGACTAATTTGGTGGTCGAAAGAATAGTTCTACCTGAATGATAGCGTGGTGTAGATTGAGTAACATTAGCTGATCATAGCATAAAAGAGACGAGATAATGATCCGAGATATCAATCGCTCTGCAGCAGAATTTCTATATTATCAACATCAAAGCCGTATGACAGAATAAAATATAGCATATGATTATGGCGATGAATTGGTCCTGTTACATTTTGTCTGACTCCAAGAGAGTTAAGAATATTGATTAATGCTAATCCCAATGTGTCATTTTCATTAGCAAACGCCCTTACCGCTTCCTCTCTCTTGACGCATGACCATGCCCCCACTGCCACAGATGTTTATCTTTCATTTGTTTGCTTTGTAAAAGTTTGACCTTTATCAAAAATGTTCTAAATGATTTAGTGAGGGTTTTGTGTTTGGTAGTTTGGGGAACACACAGTCTATACGTGATATCTAGGTGATACAGTCTCAATGTGTTGCAGTTTATGTGTCCTGTGTGACGTCTCAAGACAGCTAGCAGACATTTTAGTTTACCAGAATATTTGGGACACATGGCTTCACAAGTGTTTGTGATTACTCAGATGTGTTTAATTGCTCCCTTATTGAGAGAGTAAATTAGCTTTCGTAATCTAGACTTTAATTTATGCTTTTGACAAACTTTGTAGCCTATTATTGCGCTTTGTAAACACAAGGAACAGAGTTGTGTGAAAGTCAAGGAAGCCATCAAGAGGCTTAGAAACTATAATACAATTGTAAGAGCCATAGGCCAAACTGCAGGATTACAAAATCCCAGAAGAAAACAAAGAAAGAGAGCACAAGTGAGCTTAGTAATTGCAAAAGGGACTATTGGCCAAGACAAACCTTCACAACTGACGAAATAGTCTTTAGGAGGCAGATATGTATAAAATAATGTTAATGTGTTTGTAATGAATGCATAAACTTATATCTAAACATGCAGTTTCAGCCATCTTCTGCTGTTTAGATACAGCACAGCTCCCAAAAAAGACATGTTAAGCATTGATTTTTCTAAATCTTTCTCCACTTTGCCCAGTTCAGACCACAGCCTCGAATTGTTTACTGATATTAGTAACAGGTACTAAAAATGAACTGTTTTCATTTCAGTTCATTCTAAGCAGAATAATTTTTTAATTCCGGATGTGGTGTGGTTCAACTGCCTACTTTCCAATTGGTATCTGGTTACAACGAAATTAAACAGTGTTCGTTTCTTATGACAGTACTCTGTGCTAAGGGTGGG
The DNA here is from genome assembly GCF_025860055.1 of Xyrauchen texanus. Classification (NCBI taxonomy): domain Eukaryota; kingdom Metazoa; phylum Chordata; class Actinopteri; order Cypriniformes; family Catostomidae; genus Xyrauchen; species Xyrauchen texanus. The sequence continues at coordinate 15,422,436 of NC_068276.1, forward strand.
GGATATACCAGTTGGAGTGTTATCAGATCTCACAAGAGTAACTTACATTACATGCCTAACCTGCTCTGTAGCAGGATTTGTTCTGAGTGTCTCTGAAATTGCACATTACAGAATAAAATCATAGAAATCCACAAAACTGACTCATCAAATGATTTATTTGAGAGTCTAAATATAAATCTTCAGCAGATGAAATCTTATAATTGCTTTTATTTATCTACACTAGCCATAAAATACAAAATATCTATGAAAACATAGCATAATATTATGCTTTCTATAAAAAAGCTAGTAAGATGGATATTAAAAGCTTAATCACACTCTATCTATTTTGTTTCATGGACTAGAGATGAACATACAGTATTTCATATGAAATCCAACATAAGCGGAAAACAAAATACATCTTAAATAAGAAAAATATTTCTTAGTATTACATACTCATTATTGCTGTAATGACTCATCCATGGGCAGGAGGTAGGTGTAGGTAAGTTTTTTTTAAATATTTTTTTTATTATTGTCGTTCAACTATATACAGTTAGTACAGTACACAGCGAAACGAGACAACAATGCTGGTTGCTTTGCGGATGCATCGTTTTGTGTAAACGTCTTTGATGGAGGGAAGAGAGACCCCAATGATCTTCTCAGCTGTCCTAACTATACTCTGCAGGGCTTTGCGGTCCAGAACGGTGCAAGTCCCAAACAAGGCAGTGATGCAGCTGCTCAGGATGCTCTCAATAGTCCCTCTATAGAATGTAGTGAGGATGGGGGGCAGGAGATGTGCTTTTCTCAGCCTTTGAAGAAAGTAGAGAAGCTGCTTTCTTGGTAATAGAGCTGGTGTTGAGGGACCAGGTGAGGTTCTCCGCCATAAGAACACCAAGGAATTTGGTGCTCTTGACGATCTCCACAGAGGAGCCGTCGATTTTCAGAGAGTGGTCACTGTGCTCTCCTAAAGTCAACATCCATCTCTTTTGTTTTGTCCACATTCAGAGACAGCTTGTTGGATCTACACCAGTCCGTTAGCCGCTGCAACTCCTTTCTGTATGCTGACTCATTGTTCTTGCTGATGAGACCACGGTCATGTCATCAGCGAAATTGATGATGTGGTACGAGCTGTGCATTGCTGCACAGTCGTGAGTCAGAAAAATGAACAGCAGTGGACTGAGAACACAGGCCTGGGGGGCCCCAGTGCTCAGTGTGGTGGTGGTGGAGATGCTGTTCCCGATCCGGACTGACTGAGGTCTCCCAGTCAGGAACTCAAGGATCCAGATGCAGAGGGAGGTGTCCAGGCCCAGTAGGTTCAGCTTTCCAAACAGGTGCTGAGGAATGATTGTGTTGAATACTGAGCTGATGTCAATGAACAGCATTCGAAAGTATGAGTCCTTTTTATCTAGGTGGGTGAGGGCCAGATGGCGATGGGTGGTGGCGATGGTGTCGTCTGTTGAACGGTTGGGACGATACGTGAACTGCAGTGGATCTAGTGAGGGGGGAAGCTGGGTCTTAATGTGCCTCATGACGAGCCTCTCGTGGTAAGACAGAGCACCTGGTTGTTGGGAGGAGGGGTGGTCTTCCTCGCCACCACGTCATTCTGCGCCTCAAACCGAGCGTAGAATTGTTCAGCGCATCTGGAAGGGAGGCATCTTTGTCACAGGCAACTGATGTTGTCCTGTAGTTGGTGATGGCCTGAATGCCCTGCCACATGCACCACGTGTCGCAGCTCTCCTGGAAGTGACTGTGGATTCTCTGGGTGTGTGTGCGCTTTGCCTCTCTGATGGCCCGGGACAGTTTGGCCCTCAATGTTCTTAGTGCCGCCTTGTCACCTGCTCTGAAGGCAGAGTCTCGGGTCCTCAGCAGTGCACGCACCTCCACAGTCATCCACAGCTTCTGGTTGGAGCGTGTGGTGATGGTCTTGTAGAAAGTGACATCATCAATGCACTTGCTGATGTAGCTGATCACTGATGCTGTGTATTCCTCCAAGTTGGTAGAGTCGCCATATGTTGCAGCCTCCCTGAACATGTGCCAGTCAGTACACTCAAAACAGTCCTGAAGAGCAGAGATGGCTCCTGCTGGCCAGGTTTTCACCTGCTTCTGAAGTGGTTTTGTGTGCCTGACGAGTGGTCTGTATGCTGGGATTAGCATAACAGAGATGTGATCTGAGTAGCCGAGGTGGGGGCGGGATCAAGTGTGGTCGCCCCTCTCGTTGCAAAGTCCACATACTGTTGGACTTTAGGGAGCACTATCTTGAGATTCGCATGGTTGAAATGGGGAATGTAAACACCAGTTATATGACACTGGTGAATTCCTGTGTTAAATTAAAAGGTCTGCATCAGTCACATGGTTCACCAGCAATGAGCAGTAGCTAGAGACTAGCATAGAGTTCTTGCACCATTCCAAACACACAAGCCACCACCCTTTACCAATACCTTTAAGTCTTACCACACAGAGCTGTATTTCTGTCGGCAAATGAGGTGATGGCAGCATCTGGAACTCTGTCGCTGAGCCACGTCTCTGTGAAAACAAAGACGCAGCAGTCTCTAAACTCACGCTGCGTAGTCTGATGAGTCGGATGTAGTCAAATTTATTGTCCAGTGGAGCAAACATCTGAGAGCAGGATAGATGGGAGAGCCGGCCGTCTAGGGTTTGTATTTAGCCTAGCATGGACCACCACCCTCTTGCCGCACTTTCACTTCCTCGCACACCGCTTACGACGTCCTCTCCCTAGCTGGTGCGCGCCATTCTCACGGCACCCGGCACCAAAGTCTTACAGTCCCTGCTCCCCGGACACAATCATCTCACCTTCGGACCCGTGACTGTGTAGCCCCGGCAGGCCAACGCTGACGAGTTCTTACAGGACCTCCTCCTCAGTCTCTAACCTGCCCCCTGCCGGGTGTGCAGAGGGAAGTAAGTGCTTTGAGTCTTTCTAAGCACCCAAACCTCGGGACGTGAATCTGCCTACCCCCCCCCCGCTGTGAAGCCCCACTCGGTACGTCAAAACGATCATCGCGTTAGTGCCCCTCGCTACCAAACCAGTCGGGTTGGCTGGACAGGAACATCCTACTCGTCTATGCCGATCTCCCTCCACTTCATGCATGACATAAATGCAAGCACCATACATACAGAGGTTACAAACCTGCTACTCAGAGTTGTGATAGAGCCTGTCTCTCCAGCCAAGATGGAGAAGGGTCTCTACAGCCCTTACTTCGTACACACAGTGGGTTGCGGCCAATCTTGGATCTGCAAGTTCTCAACCGGACTTTACACAAATTCCCGTTCAGAATGCTCACGCAGAAACAAATTATAACCTGCGTTTGCATCAGATTGGTTCGCAGTGGTAGACCTGAAGGACGTGTATTTCACGTCTATATTCTGCCCCGGCGTCGACCCTCACTATGGCTTGCATTTGACAGTCAGGCGTATCAGTAAAAGGTCCTCCCCTTCGGCCCGTCCCTGTCTCCTCGTGTCTTCACCAAGGTCGCAGAGGCAGCCCTTGCCCCGCTATGGGAAGCACACATCCAGTTACTATGCCACATCCAAATAGAGGTTAGCTCACTGGGTCGTTGATGCTATTTCATTAGCTTATCACACCCAGGCCGTGCCTGCCCTGTTGTGGGTTCGAGCACACTCTACGAGAAGTGTGGCATCCTAGTGGGCACTGGCCCATGGCACCTCCTTAGCAGACATCTGCTGAGCAGCAGGCTTGGCAACACCCAATACCTTTGCCAGATTTTACAGTCTCAGGGATGAGTCGGTTTTGTCCAGTGTTTTGTCAGGTCCGAGCCGGTAGAACTCGGTAACACGGCACAACCGACCGAGTATTCCGCTTGCACACAGCGCCCTTCACCAAGTTGATCCAGTGCGCCTTCTATCCCAGATTAGCCACTAAGCGTCGCTCCCTGGATGTTTTCCTCCCTAGCCTTCTGGCCGGTGAATTCAGCGGAGCGATTTGCGTCCAGACCCACTACCAAGTCACAGGTGCTCTGTACTGGGGTCGGGCTTCATGGGCTTAGTTCCCTTTTCAGGCAAACTCGATGCATTTTATAGCGTTCAGCCACTTCACGTCATATGTGAGAGACCCCCCTCAGGAGTGCGGGGAACCTAAGGTCTGTATGTGACACCTCTTTGGGGGCATTGGGGAGGGCTTTGTGCAGCCTACACAGTGTCGTGGAATATCGCGATGAATCTCTCTAAGTTGTAAGAAAACTCTCGGAGTCTTGAGTTCCAGATGTCAAAATTGTAGTTTATTGAACACCAACAAACATGAGACCGGCCAGCTGTCCGTTCTGACTCTATCCTCCTGAGTTCTCAGTTATATACCTTTTTGTTATCTTCTTGCCCATTATCTCTGACCAATAGAATAATTACTCTTGTCTCTTTCCTTCGCCACCAATATGTTCTATTTTCCTCACTAATTAAATATTGGTGGAAAATCCCCCATCTAATTATTTTTTAAAAAACATACATCAACTGGTAACTCCACTTATTTTTGACATAAGTCATAGTTCATGGTAAAAGTGCATCAATTTTAGAAACACCTGTGTATGAGACAAACAGCCATGTCCCCATCACATACCTTTTACCTTTGCCCTACATTTCAGTGTACCCTCATAATGAGGCGGCCTTGTTTGTTCATACACAGTATCATTTGATTAATGAAAGAAAATACAAGCTCCAAAGATATTTAACTCATCAAGGTAAAACACCATGCCAGAAACATATCATATAAGAGATATCTAACTTATTAAAAGTGTTTTCGTAAGAAGTGCATCCTGTATTTTAATGAGACACACCATATATTTTAGAGATACGTGTCAGCATAAAGGAAATACACCAAAGATATATGTCAGAATACTACTAATTAACAGAAACAGCAAAACACCAGCTGCAAAAATACAAGACACCATTCATATAATAACTGATTAAAGAAGTACATCCTGTATTTCAAGGTTGTATACCATTCTTTGTGTTCTCTGCAGCATCAACACTTTTAGTAACCTCATATGCTCTCTCCTGGCTCACACAAAGGCCTAGAAACTCATATAAGTATTTTGATATCTAAGAATGATTATTATACCATCTAAAAAATGATTATTCTACAATAACAGTTGCCTCTAGCACGCAGTAGCCTGCTTGCACCTGTCTCTGCAGTTCACGCAACACAGTCAGTGCGTGCCGTTTTTATATGGGACCCCTTGTGTCACTTCATTCGTCACAACGTTGAGTGAGTGACAGAAGGGGAACATCATGGTTACTGTTGTAACCTCCGTTCCCCGAGGGAAGGTATGAGATGTTGTGTCCCTCCTCCCACAGCACTAGACCTACCACTGTAAACGTCCGTACCTTATTTCCTCAGTGCAAAATCCTGACTGGCACTCGCTGCCCCGCTTCCTTTTATACCCATATCTCCGGGGCGGGGCATACAAATTCTGTCTGCCAACTTGACATTGGCCTTTTCTCAGGTTCAGAGGAACATTTGGCGTCCCAGGAAGACCACTTGTGTCACTTCATTCCACACAACATCTCGTTCCTTCCCTCGGGGAACGGAGGTTACAACAGTAACCATGACGTTCTTAACACTGCTTCCCACTCCAGTTTAAACCAACAAGGTTCTGTTTTTTTTTTTTTTTCAAAGGCCTGCCTCTGACATGGAAAATATTCAATTATAGATTCGATTTTGGGGTGGCATCTAGGGAGGGCTATCAAATTCTAGGGATGCCCGGGGCCGCCCAGGCCACCCATCTGGACTCGCTACTGATAGAAAAATTTTATATTCTCAAATTCAAGCAAATACCTCCACACTTATAGGCTTCTAAGCGAAGACTTGTCTTTCACTCATTGGATAGCCCAGTGTAACAATTTACTTTGACTTTCTTTAATATATTGTAACAACTAATACTTTAAAATCAGCAATTTATAATGGTACTCAATCAGTCACCTTTACAAAAATAAGGCTCTGTGTTTTCCCACTGTTCACTTTACTTAGATGCTTCCTTGTCAAGCCAGAGCAATCTTTTTAATGAATCAAGAACAGATCCTTTAAACATGGTATAGCAAATGTGATAGTTGTATGTGCATTAGAACAGGTTGTTTTTGCTTCCTTTTATGAAGGTTTTACATGACATCGTCTTTCAGAGGGGCACAGTGGAATCATATGGCTCTGGTCATGTTACTATTTGCACCAACTGAGTAAAAATGCTTATATAAAATCAAGACAGTCTGTACTGTCATTTATAGTTGACAACTCAGTGCATAATACATCAACTACTCTTTTTAGACCCATGAAATTTCAAACACAAAATTTCAGTCACAAATGTAACAATAGGGATTAAATGGGGAGAGTATTTATACTCTATACTAGTATAAATTAATTTATACATTATGAAACCAAAATGTATGGAAATAACAACAACAACAACTCTTTAATAAAATCTTAGAACATGCACTTTAAACACAAATGAAATATTTGATTACAAATCTAGAAATTTCGTGTACAGAGTAAAAAAAAAAAAACTAAAGGGTTTTCAAAATCTTAGAAATGTACAGATCATAATATATAGTAAAAATGGGGCATTCATTTGAAAAACAAATAATACAATAGAACTCATGTACATCAAAGATTTTCAGCGTAGTATCCTTTAATTCTTCTATAAGATGTTTTATACTTTCCTAAATAAGAAATTAAAATGAGGCTACAATTGTCAATATTACTACTAATAATGCATTTTATAATAATAATAATAATAATGTCTATATTGCTCTTAATATTATTCCCAATGGCATTCAACAGAATTATTTATTTTAAACCTCTAGCGGTGGAGTATAGTACATGTGTGTCTGTGCTTCGTTCACTCTCGTTTCTGTTAAATTTCCTCCCAGAGAAACTCACTGCAGCATAGCTTAACTCCTCTGGCACACCCTAAAGAGATCAATTAGACAGTTATGCCTAGAGAATCTTCCATACATAACTTAATAAATAAAACATGGGATTTAAGGACGAGCACAGTGTTCTATCCTTTAAATGTTATCATTCAATGATATTGTCCAAAAGAATCTTAGATCAATTGTAACACACACACACACACACATGTATTGTTTCCATGTTTTATGGGGACTTTCCATAGACATAATGGTTTTTATACTGCACAAACTTTATATTCTATCCCCTTAACCTAACCCTACCCCTAAACCTAACCCTCACAGAAAACTTTCTGCATTTTTACGTTTTCAAAAAACATAATTTTGTATGATTTATAAGCTGTTTTCCTCATGGGGACCGACAAAATGTCCCCACAAGGTCAAACATTTCGGGTTTTACTATCCTTATACAAAGTGATAAATACACACAGCACACACACACACACACACACACACACACACACACACACACACACACACACACACACACACACACACACACACACACACACACACAAACAGTATAGTTTTATGCATATTATACCTCATTAGCAGGAGACACAGACAGCGGTGTATCTAGGGCAGTGTCTGTAAAGGATCTGATGTTACTAACAGTAATCTGATATTTATTCTTAAATAATATTAAATATAAGCCATACAATCAGTGTCAAGATCTTTAGACATTCAGAGCAAGTTAATTATTCAATATAAAATTATACAATATGGACATCAATAGATATTTTTTATGGTAGGTATGACTTACCAGAAACTATTTCTTTTCTTTTTGCCATTCTTTTATATAAAAGGACAGCGATGATCACCAAGCATAATATATTTGATGCTGCCAAAGATGGGACTTTTAAGTCAGACCAGGTGGACTCAGTATCTGGAGAAAAAAAAAGAAGATTGCAAAGAAAATTAATTTAGAGAGAAAGCAAGTTTAACTATTCAGAGTGGTATATATTTCTCTTACCTCCAATTTCAAGCCTACTTCCATTCCCAAACAGTATTTCTCCACATGTGGCCACAGCACAGTAGTAAGTACCAGCATCAGTTAAATTGAGGTTCCTCTTGGGGAGACTGTACATACAAGTCTGGTTATGGGAATCTTTCTGAGAGCTTTTTTGACATTGATCGTTTTTGTTTCCATGCGTGTAAACAATTCCAGGATGAGTGTCTCCAAGTTTATGTCTAAACCAGTAGACATTCTGATTCCCAACACATGTCGTAGTATGGACAGAACAATGCAAATTTACTAAGTCTCTTGGGTTAAAATCATGATAATTTTGAGTACCTGAGCCCAATCCAGACAAAGATTGCCCAATATAATGATGCTGTCTTATATTTGTTCCTAGAATTAGAAAAGCCACAACATTAGTGGTGTACTGTTTGGGGTTCACAAGTATTGTAAATCCACTTGTGAAAATGTGTCTTATGAATCATTTTTACATTTTAGTGCAGTTATTATTATTATTATAAATTATATTGTTACAATTCAAGAAAAAAAAACGGGTATAAGGATAAGCGGGTATTACATTAGATCTATTAATCTGAGTGATAGATTACGTTGAAAAATTAAAATGAATTAAAATTTTCTGATAATCTGTTTTAACAGCAGCATGTAATCTTGCTGGCATTCACTTAAAAAAATATTTAGTTTTGAAGTATATATAACAGAAAAGATTAAGTAAATTCTACATTTGTACTAAATAATAATAAGTAAATATTTCTAATGAATTAATTTTTGGTATCTTTACAAGATTACAAGAAGGTCTGTACCTTGTTTCTATTGCCAGTAATGCAAGACATTGTTGTTAAAAAACTGCATACTGTAGCATACATTAAGCTTCCCTGTAAAAGTCTTGTGGTACATAATTAAACATGTCTTCTAAATGTGAAATGTTCTTATAAAATTTAGTTTAAATAAAGTTTATTTAAGTACCATGTGCATTAAACTTGTAAGTTAAAGTTACTGTATTTACTGATATTAAAAATGTACATTTAGTCTGTAACTTTAATCAATGTTATGTCATTAAGTAAATTTGATTTTTTTTACTTTTTATATTAAATTAGTTAAATTAATTACAATTTAGTAAAAAAATAAAATCAATCAAACCAGTCTTTTTTCAAAGTGGATTCCACAAGTTTGTGCAAAATCTGATGACCCATTTTATCCCAGCATGATTTAAAAATGTTCCAAAAATAACATCATGTGAGCCTTAATTGCAAATAAACCTCACAATGCATTCAAAAGTATTTAATGTGGCATTTTTACTATATATATGCATATATTTATATATATATTTGTAATGTGTGTGTGTGTGTGTGTGTGTGTGTGTGTTATTTTCCAGGTTTAAATTACATTTTGAATTTCAGGTTTTCAATATGTACTCCATTAATGACCACAATCCTCTATGTAATATTGCACTTTTTTGCCTTTTGGTTGGATGGCTTACCTTCATAATTCAAAAACAGTCCATTACTGAAGATGATAAGATCATAGCCACGAGCACCACAGTAATAGATTCCAGTATCTGATGGCTTTGCATCTTGTATAATTAAAGCAAAAAGGGTCCCTCTCTTTTGAGTTGTTAATCTTTTGTCCTTCTTGAAGTCTCCAAAAAATGTTGCTGTTGAAGTATCAGCATACAGACTAAGGATGCACACCGGAGCTTCCCCTAGAGTTTGCTTGAACCAGGAGAAGTAGTTTTCATGGCTTTGAGATATAGTGCACTCTAAAGTTATATTTTCACCTGCAGAAAATGTCTTCAGGTCATCGGTTTGAACTACAGCAGCTGAAGAGAGGTAGTCTGTGGAGCACAAAAGTACAAGCTGTGATGGAAATGTCAACTGCATCTACTGTAAATAGCACCTAGACAAAAATATGAGAAGGTATGAATTGACCAAAACAATCTTTTTTCCACAGCACACATACCTGTCCTAAAGGGTAGAAAAAGCATCAAAAGAAATGTTAACATATTTAAAGACTTTACATCTACCAACATCTTATGGAGTAAGACATCTGGGTGTGAAACGTCTGGGTTAAGGGTTTAAGGGAGTCTGTCTTGCTATTTAGATGATGGTTAGCTGATTGGCTGTTGTCATTTCCGTAAAGACATCTGACCAAACATGTATTGCAGGTGGTGTGGCTTATTTGTTGTTGTTCCTAGGTTTCTTCTGTACATTTCCAATACTTTGTAAATGCTCTGTAAAAGCAGAATTACTTAAAACCCCTGTCTACCTGTGACTACATCCTTTACAATACCTACATGCTCATGTATCAGTCTCTCAGTTTATCCAAAGTATTAAGCACAGGGCATTTAATGCTAATTCTATCCATCTTTAAGAATGCCATGGTCAGAAACCAAGAGACACCAGGGGAAGCTGTTCCCTATCTGTCACACACTCAACGTTGTGGAAGCTGTTTTCGACATCAGCGATGAATCTTTTTGTGATAATTTTACATTGCATACAATACACTGCACGTTGTTCTCTCAGATACGGTATCAAACATGTGGCCTATACATGTCTGCGTGTTATGGTATGTTGGCCTTTACATTCTGATACTTACACTGGTCTCTTTGATGAAAAATTCACATTTATCGAACACATCACAGAATATAATCTTTGGTTGCACTTAAATATTATGCTCATTTACAGGTTAATAATTTTATTTTGTTGTCTACTAGAATAGGTTTACAAGCTTTTAATGTTCTAAAAACACATTATTTTTCTCATATTGTACATTTCTGCAGCAACTCTTTTCACCCTCTGTCTGAAATGCACTGTTTTAGCTCATGTCTCTTTAAATCCCCCTTTTCCGAAAAGCCCAGTCTGCTCCGATTGGTCAGCTGGCCGTGTCTGTTGTGATTGGTCAACTGCTTAGAGCATGTGTCCCAAAAAAAAATTAATATATAAATATATAAAAATAGACCCATACTCATTATTCTACACAGACCCCCTAATTCTTACTTAACACCAGCCTACCTGCATCTTCTATATGACACCCTCAGCACATAAAATCATTGCTGCTTAACTAATATTTAATCTCCAGAAACACATTTATGGCTTTACAGTGCAGCCAAGTATCTGTTACCCTGTTACCTTCAAACCTCACACACCTCAGCCTGGTCCTTGCAATCAGCTATAGCATATAGCTCCCCCATGTCCACTTACACAATAAATAATTATCCTGTAATACAAGGCAACTAATGGACAGGCACCCCATAATGTATGTGCATGCATGCCCATCCATCCATCCATCCATCTATCTATCTATCTAATTATATACTTAAATATATACTTTTTGTTATAACACTTCTTGTCATAAGAACGTTTTAAACCTATTCACAATCAATAATTCATGATTTTAAATGAGGGTCAGGAATAATCACTACTGTAAAACAATTCTAACCATGGCCAGATCAGAAGTGTCTGCTCTTAGCATTGACAGTTGTGTGATGATATATGGAAACTTTTGCCCTCAGTGTTGCTAAATGCAATGTGTGTATTCTTTTTTTTTTTTTCGATTCAAAGGTTGACCGCAGCCTGAGCGCAGTGGTTTGAGATAATTTATTTCTGAACGTGTTTGTTGGTTCACGGCTGTTTGTGAAAGCTTTTGACAACTGAGTGAAAGGAACAAACATGTGGGCTGCATGCAACTGCATGCCTTGAAAATGCACAAAATTGCACATGTACAAGACAGTACTATAAACATACTATGTAAAAGCACTATACAAAAGTTAAAAATAAAGGCAATTACACAGACTTGAAGTCTAAAAAATAAATTATGTATTTTTATTTTCAGATTGATTCCCATTATACAGATATTTTTAAGAGGTTTAATTTCATCAACCGGCCTGGACCGTTTTCACAAGAGCATTTATTTTGGAGCTGAATCAGAAAGACACACAGTAACCAGAATCCAACAGACAACAATTACTTACTCTCATATATACATATTCGTTTTTCCCAGTTAAAAAAGAATATGGTTGTATTACATTTTGGGCTGCAATAAATTTTCACATCACCACTGTTGTTATTACTGTCATCAGCAGGGGGAGTTGCTCCTCAAGGATTAATTTGTAAAAATTGAGATACATAAAAAATAAAGTACATGAAGTTCATGCAATTAGAAGGCCTTGTTTGAATTGTCATCTTTCTTCTTTTAACGTTTGACCTATTGACACTCTTGACACTCAATGCATTCAGCTTTAGCTTTAATCAGAATATTGATGCATGCATTTTTTTTTTACATTTCTGCATTTAGTCACTGCAAATGCACCCATTATGTTATATGTTAACATAAAAATATAAAAAATAAATTACTAATAACATTTTATTTAGAGACTAAAATATTTTCCTTCCTGAGATGTTCAAGCAAAGATAGTAAATTCTGATATTTTAATAGATGTTTCATAAACACATTTTCAATAATATTGATTTATTATTATTTAAGTTATTGTAATCCATGCCTTGCTATTACACAAAACATAAAGGGTATTTTGGCTGTGGTTATGGAAAGGGATGTGAAACATATGTAGTGTGAATGTTGTTTGTGTGGTTTAGTTGCAGTGAGCAAGGGGTGTGAGAGAGGGGCCGGTCAGTCTAGTGGGTGGAAAACAGTCAAACCGTGATGCACTCATGCTAAATGGTGCACACACTGGCACGCAGACATTTAAGAAATACTTATGTGACTGTTTTGTGTGTATTTTTACATTGTTTGCTCATTTCCTCTTAATCATCTCAGTTTTATTTGAATTGCACATTACAAGTTGTCATCAGTACTCAATATCTTACTATCATGTATTCATGATGATCATTAACAATGCTATTGCTCACATAGTATTGTATTGTTATCAAATGTCATTGTGTGCATAATTTTAGTTCCCCTTCTGTCACTCACTCGACGTTGTGTCGAATGAAGTGACACAAGGGGTCTTCCGTGGAAGCCTCGAATACCTCTGAACTTGAGAAAAGGCCAATGAAAAATTGGCAGACAGAATTTGCATGTCCCGCCCCCAGACATTCGGGTATAAAGGGAAGTGGGCATGTGGCTATCAGTCAGATTTTTTCTTCGGAGCCATGCGGTTGTACAGCAGCAAGCTAAAGTTCACCTCTGTTCCACTCACCTCTGTTGGCAAGAAGCACTGCTGTTGGATCCTACGGCGCATTTTCAGCAGCGTTCTCTCTCTCTGCATGCTGTGCATTCCATGCCCCTGGGCGCTTCAACAGCACTTTCTCTGTCTAAAAGAGTGTTTTCTATCCTTGATTTCTCTAAAAGAATTTGTTTTCACTCATAAAAGAGCAATACACAAGCAGGCGTTGAACGTCTAAAGATGCCCTACCGCCTCTGTGTAGTTCCTGGATGTGGTCGATATCTCTCCAAGACCGACGGCCACAGACGCTGCCTCATGTGCCTGGGCAGCGATCACAGTAAGAATTTGACCATGGCAGCGATGCGGTCGCGGCTCTCCTTCCTTAAAGTGAATGCCACTTCAGCCGCCCCCCTTGTCGCTCCTTCTTCCCACTGGATTGAGGACGACCCGGCTGGCGATGAAGGCGCCTCCACGGCTCGACGATTGGTACCTCGGGTCAGGGTGCCGCTCCCAGCCACGACAACCCCCAGTACCTTTGTTCCCGGAAGTGCATGACAAGCTGATGCGGTCGTGGGGGGCACCTTTTTCTGCCAGTATCCGACCCCTCCGCTCGTCCGCTCTCACTACCCTGGATGGCGGGGCGGTCCACGGGTACACGGAGGTCCCCCAGGTGGATAGGACGGTTGCGATCCACCTGTGTCCTGAGAACGCCGCCACCTGTCGGGACCGCCCGGTACACCCCTCCAAATCCTGTAGGATGACGTCATAATTGACCTCCAAAGCCTACAGCGCCACCGGAACAGGCCGCCTCTGCCCTGCATGCCATGGCTCTCCTTCAGGTCCATCAAGCCAAGGCACTTAAAGATCTGCACCAGGGTAGTCCCAACCCCAACGTGCTGCAGAAACTGCGCTCTGCCACCAACCTTGCTCTCAGAGCCACAAAGGTCACAGCGCAGGCACTCAGGCGGGTGATGGTCACCCTCGTGTTCCAGGAGCGCAAACTCTGCTGAACATGGTTGAGATGCACGACGTTGACAAGTCACGATTTCTCAATGCCCCTGTCTCCCAGCTCAGCCTCTTTGGCGACACCGTCGAAAACTTTGCTCAGCAGTTCTCGCCGGTGAAGAAGCAGACAGAGTCGATTTCTCACATCATGCCGCGGCACCGCCCAACCAGCGCGCCCCGCCTGCGACCAAACAACAGGCAGCTCCGCCTCAACCTGGGCCTAGCTCTCAGCCCCAGCATTGAGCACTTCGTAGGCGGCGTACACCCCCCATCTCCAGGACCCTTTTCAGGACCAGGAAAACTCTGAAGCTCTACTGAGATGGGCAACCCAGGCAGTCAGATGTTCGCTCCAGAGTTGGTACCAAGACACCAGGTGGAGGGACCTGTGAGTTCTCAACCGGGCCTTACACAGACAAAATTCAAGACCGTTCAAAATACTCTTGCAGAAACAGATTCTTACCTGCGTTCGACAGCTAGATTGGTTTGTGGCGGTAGACCTGAAGGACGCGTACTTCCACGTCTCCATTCTGCCTCGACACTGACCCTTCTTACGGTTACCGTTGGACGGCCAGGTGTATCAGTACAAGGTCCTCCCCTTCGGCCTGTCCCTGTCCCCTTGCGTCCCCTTACTGGCCCACCCGGGCCTGGTTCTCGGATCTTACGCTCCTCACGACAGCACCTCCCTGGAAAATTACCCTGAGGAAGGACCTTCTTTCTCAGGGACGGAGCACCCTCTGGCACCCGCGCCCAGACCTCTGGAACCTCCACATTTTGCACCTGGATGGGATGCGTAAGATATAGTGGATCTACCACCAGCAGTCGAAGACACGATGAACCAAGCCAGAGCTCCCTCCACAAGGCAACTTTACGCCCTAATGTGGCGCTTGTTCACGAATTGGTGTTCTTCCTGAGCCGAAGACCCGCAGAGATGCGCAGTTCAGTCAGTGCTTTCATTCCTGCAGGAGAGGCTGGAGGGGAGGTTGTCCCCCTCCACCTTGAAGGTGTATGTAGCTGCTATCGAAGCCCACCACGACACAGTAGATGGCAAGTCCCTAGGTAAGCACAACTTGAACAGGTTCCTGAAAGGGCCCGGAGACTGAATCCTCCCTGGCCTAGCCTATTCCCCTCCTGGGATCTCTCAGTGGTCCTCTCGGGCCACTTTGTTTTTGCTTATCCTGCTTATCCTGCTCACATCAGGGAAGGTGTTCTTTTCCTTTCCTATTCTTTCAGGGGGAAAAGACCCCACAGAAAACACATCTTGCCCTAGGGGGAGGTTAACATGTGGCAAATACATCACGTGGGCTCACCAGCCCCACATGGGAGAGTCGCAAAGGAGCTCTACAACACAGCGACCAGGGTAGAGTGAGCTCTGGCCAAGTGAGACGCGGGTCTGCCAACAGGGAGACCGTACTGTGGAAAATACATCACAGGGGGTTATCGGAGTAACAACACCTGGGGAGCAGCTATCCCAATACAGGGCATATTAGCACCTGTAGTGGGTCCGAATGCAAATTCCTCCACCGAATCTGCGAGCCACAGGGCTAGGGAGGAAGGATATTCAGGTGTAGGGTTCAGGAGTGGGTTTGGTTATTAGCAATAATTAATAAATATCATAGATAATTATTCATTATTAAAATCAATAGATCATTGATTAGAATCAATATTTGCTTTTTTAATCTTTTAAATCAACAATCATAAAATTTAATAGAATATTAATTATTATCAAAGATAATAATTGATTATTAAAATTAATTAAACATTGATTAGATTTAACACTAGCTTACTGATCCTTCAAATTTAACAATCAAAGATAATTGTCAATTATCAAAATCAATAGAATATTAATTAGGATTAATGTCGACGGGGCACCACCCTAGAATCAGGGACTAATAACCAGACAGTATAACAGTCTCAATATTAGATTGTTCTCTTAGGAAAATTTATGTCTGTAGATCATCAAGATAAAATAGGGAACAACGAAGGGTTGAATTCGAACACTGGCATCCCCTTCCAGTCTTTGAAACATGTGTATGCAAAACAAACCAAAACACTTCTCTTTATAGAATTATAACAAAGTTTATTGAAAATATAATATCAATTAATAATCAATACAATGCAGTCAATAAACTTCCGACATTCAACTACAAACTAAACAGTGACGTGATTAGATATGGTAACCAAAATAAGCCTATAACACATGAGAGGACGGTATGTGTGCATATGTGTGAGGAGTGACGTGCACGAAATGGTGGACGTGACTCTCGTGGAGAGAACGTCACGTGAGATTTCCGGCCAGAGAGTATGGCCGCGAATGTGGGTGGAGAGAAGCCGGTTAATGGCGTCTGCCCGTGTGCGACGTGTCTTCGATTGTATGACTTGTGTGTGTGTGTGTGTGTGTGTTTAGTACGACAGAGAGAGAGAGAGAGAGAGAGAGAGAGAGAGAGAGAGAGAAAGAGAAAGTGGAGGCACCGAAGCCAGTTTCGCGATCGTGGGAGAGAAAGCAACTACTAGTTTATCACTCAGAGACGCGGTGAACACGTAACCCGTCCCGCAGCCTTTGGTTCTTTAATGGATGTTTGACTCGGTTCCTCGAGGCTCAGGTGATGACGGTGGGGGGGGGATAACGACTGCATCCAGGAATCACACAAAGATGGAAAGGCAGCTTTAAAAAGGAATGTCCTTAAAAAAACGTATACATCTAATAGCTATAGAGGAAAATATACTCTTTGCAGCAATATAAACTCTCTTAGTAGTGCTGTCGAAGCGCCCAGGGGCATAATCTGCACTAGGCGTGCAGGGGTGCGTTTCATCGCTCTGTCGGCGGGGGGTACGGCTGCTCATTCTCGGCAGGCTGGCGGAGAAATCAGCGACGTCAACTTGATTGAAGAGGGAAGGGGATCCTTCTCGCTTCACTTCTGCAGGCAAACGGATGAAGATGCGGATTGCTCGGCAGTTTCCTTCGGATCCGTTAAAGTGTTCGGTGGAACACATTGTAATCTCAACTCATACAGCAAGATGGAGATTGTATGGCCGCAGTTTAAATTTGCACGTTACTTCTTTGCACAACGAGGCAACACCTGAGAGCAGCGATTAACTGCGTCTATGCACGGCGAGCACAGTCACTGGAAGCGGGGTAGAGAATGATTTCTGAGGTATTTCTACTCCTGATGACATCATAGTTGAGGTTCGTTCTGTTGAGTGCGTCATCCAATAGGAGTTGAGAGTTCGATCCTTTGGAATTTCACACAGTTGTAAAGTGAGCAAGGCTTCTTGGGATTTGTAGTCGGTTTTGTACTCCCTTTGTTTGATTTTGGTGCGGTTTTTATCAGCAAGATTTATGACTTTGTTTTTGTGGGCCTCAGTCAGGCTTTACGACTGTGTTAGGCCTGCCTTTGTCTTGCATCTGAATACATGAGGCCCAACACAGGGTTCAAGGTTTCGTGAACTTTCAGCTCAACTGACTCTAGCGGCTCAAATGGGGTTCTCCGAAGGCCAGGAGGACCATGGAGAGATCCTATGAGGATAAGAGGCATGGCTTAGGTGATTCAGCCTCCGGGCCCTCTGAGGAACCATTTTGATCAGGTTGTGATTTCCTAGGGACTTACCATCCACCTCGTCATGGTGGGCTGCTATAGCGGCCACATACACCTTCAAGGTGGAGGGGGACAGCAGCCCCTCCAGCCTCTCCTGCAGGAAGGAAAGCACTGACCTGACTGCACATCTCTGGGGGTCTTCGGCTCAGGAAGAACACGTCTTGCGAAAAATGCCACTTTAGGGCATAAAGCTGCCTCGTAGAGGGAGCTCTGGCCTGAGTGATAATATCTACCACTGCTGGTGGTAGGCCACTTAGGTCTTCCGAGTACCATCCAAGGGCTACCACCGCAACGTTGCCATGGTCATGTTCTCGCAATGAGAACATGAACCATCCAGAAATGCTGCATCAGTGTGATCACGGCCCAGACACGAGGCAACGCTCGTGGCTGTCGGAGGCGGAGAGATAACGACTGCATCCAGGAATCACACAAAGATGGAAAGGCAGCTTTAAAAAGGAATGTCCTTAAAAAAACGTATACATCTAATAGCAATAGAGGAAAATATACTCTTTGCAGCAATATAAACTCTCTTAGTAGTGCTGTCGAAGCGCCCAGGGGCATAATCTGCACTAGGCGTGCAGAAGGAGAGAAAGCCGCTGGAATGCACCGCATATCCAACAGCAAACTCTTATTTCTGAGGTGAATGGAACAGCAGTGAGATTCAGCTCGCTGATACACAACCGCTCGGCTCTGAATGAAACAATCTGAATGAGTGGCCACATTCAAGCTCGTTTTATAACCGTATGTCCAGGGGAGTGGCATGAAAATTCCACTCACCAATGCTCATTGGACTTTTCTCAAAGATTAGAGGTGTTTGGGGCTCTCAAGAGCGACCCCTAGTGTCACTAAATTGACACATCGTCGAGTGAGAGACAGAGGGGGAACAATTATTTCACATGGCACAGATGCTGCTAGTATTGACAGGTATTTCATTGCCAGGTGGAACAGGAGAGTGAATGTTGTCTCGTGTTTTTTCCAGTAGTCCAGTGGATCACTTGTTCTGGTGAGATATTGTGTATTTAAGTAACTGTGTACTTCAGCGCATAGGTGGAAATCGCTGGGAGTCAGGGGGTCAGGACCCCCCACCATCTGAGGGTTGTCCCCCCATAAAATATCATTAAAATATGAGTATTGTAAATAATATAATGATATATTCTTAAAATAATTGTTTAAGAAATAAAATAATACAAATGCAAACGGGGCAACAACAAAAAAACTTTTTAAACATATTGAGTCCCCCCTCCCTTGCCTCACAGTACTTTGGTCCACAGCCTCCGCCCCTTTTACGTCACCACCGTCACACACATTCCGGTGGCGGGAGAGAAGAACAACGTTTTTGAGTAGTTGTGGAACTCCAGTAAGTCAATGTTATTTTATTCACTTTAAACATTGGATGAAGTGATTATTTTCTCTTTAATATAGATGATGCTGAGTCATTAATAAATCATGTCAAAAAACAAATATATGATTGTGTACTTGTGTACCAATGTACTTTTGTCACTGATGCAGTCTGCTATGTTAGTGATTATAACGTTTAACATTACCCTTGTTTAATACAGTCTATGCGTTTCCCTAGCTTGTTTAATACAGTAGTATATCCCCACTCACACACACACCCATAGAGTGTACGCATACACTACGTGATGTAACTTTAGTCTTGTCGATTAGACTAGTCCGGGTGCACATTTCAATTTTAATGCTTTCACTGTGATTTAGTCAGTTTATCATTTAATATAGTTAATCTAATATAATATCACACGAAGAGTGCAGTTTTTCTCCAGATATCAGCATGATAACAAATGTGATTTTGATTTTATACAAGTTTAATAAACAAGAAGTTGATATTAAGTGATGTACATTTTAGACACCATATTGCCTGTTTTAGCTCCATGCTACACTAATAATAGTAGTAAGGCTTTCCTCGGTGTACACGTATCCTTGCAAGTACAATTGTGCCTGTATTGTTGGTGTCCCCTTAAAAAATTGCTCTTGAGAATTGTTATGTTTATTGTCCCCCCCAACATTTTTATGAAATTTTCGCCCCTGCTTCAGCGGCCGCATCAGCAGTGACACTGTTAACTCTTTGTGTCTCCCCTATTTTCTGATCCAGGAGCTTCCAAAGATTTTCCTCTCCATGTCCTCCTGCTGAAGTGGCTTCTGTTGAAGTTGATGGCTGGAGTGATTCCATTGGTGGCAGTGTAGCCTTAGCACAGATGTAGGTGCTACATTCAGCAATGCAGTCCTAGACCGCGGCTTCAGCATTGGCTTAAATTTTGGATCCAAAAGTGTTGCCTTGGCCAAAATCCTTATGGACTCAATGGCTCTAAATTGTTGTTTTAAGTTTGTTAACAAGTTATTTATTAGTTCAATTGCTGTTGGTGATGTCAATTTGTGTGCTCTTTCATTGATTTTATGAAAAATCATCCTGACAATTGGTATTATGTTTGATGCTGTGACCACTTACTTTGCAGAGAACTGTTTCATGATGAAAGGACATGGAGGCTCTGGGAGATGGTTTCAAACTGTTCACTGCTTAAGAGAGTTATGTTGGTGTTCAAAGAGGTCAAAGCGGCACCAACTGCTTCACATTCTTCATAGTCTCTGAATCATTAAAAAATTAATGTTCCACTTTGTTTTTACCTCCTGAAGGAGTTTCATCTTGGGCTTGCCCATCTGCTGCTGGCATTGGTGCTTGATCTGAAGGTGACTCATTTGTGGCACTTGTCTCTAATGGCACTGAGCTCTGCTGTTTGTGAGAGGGCTTTTTTCACCACCTGATTTAAGGTGTTTACAAAGCATGGAATATGTCACACCTGAAGGAGGTTTGTGCACAGTGTCATATTTGAAGCACGGTCCGTATTGAGGCATGTAACTTTGTTCCCTTTACAAAAAGCTTCACTATGATGTTGCTCAGAAAAAAGAAGTATCTGATGACACCTGGTGACGCATCCATTTATAGCCTGGCCTCAGGTGCATCTAATGATTACATCAGCCGAGGCTATAAATTCCGGTCAATGTTCATTGACGTGTTACACACATATTCACAGCTCGGTCACAACTAGGATTGTGCCCAAAAGCTCTTAGCAAAAGCGCAACATCTCATTCCGCTTTTTTCAGGGAACAAGGGTTACATATGTAACCCGAGACGTTTCTTATACCTCATGACTCCAGCAAAACTTCTGTAATGTGCTCTGCAGTGTGTGTTTCAGGGATCTTTAAAACTCCCAGTACAACAGTGGACAGCATGGTTTCATCATTGATGTAATGGCAAGTTACTGCAAAATATGCATCCATGTTCATAGATGTCCACATATCTGATGTCAAATGAACACAGTTGACCTACTTCACCTCTGCCACCACCTTCTCTTTTGCTACCTTGCAGGAACCATGTCCTTCAGTCCATTCCTTGAAGGAAGCACATATGTTGGGTCAAGCTTCTTGACAAATGCCCTGAATCATCCTTCTCCACAAAAATTGGCTGTGAATCCTTGATAATCATGTCCACCGAAGTCTTGTCAATGTCCATTTGCAGGTGTCGCAACATAGTGGAAGTATTGTTGTGGTCAATTGTTGGTCACAAATCATGCACTTCACAAGATTGCTCTCAGTTGTTTCAAAATGGTCCCACACAATAGACCTTGGTCTTTTTATTTCACCATCCAAATTCAACGTTAAAAGTTGTCCCAAAAAAATTCCCTACATTATATAGACATTTTTATTTATCTTTATTGTGTATTTTTTGACAGGATTTCACATCAGGTGATAAGCAATGCATCATGAGGTAAGTGCTGACCATGGATCAGTCCAAACACAATTTAATCATTTCAGTTTTATGAACTAATTAAAACTGACCTGAGATCAGTTATAACCCTGTAAATTTAACCTAACACATCATATGCACAGACTGTGGAGACTTACATACAACAGTAGGGTTCCGGATGTAAAAATTCCATTCATTTTTCCATAGGCAAAAGGGCGTATATTTCAATAATCAAAACAAACAAGTACCCCCAATACTTATACCATGATCAATGTAAATGCCCATTGTTCAAGACAAATCGTTTGGTTACGTATGTAACCTCCGTTCCCCGAGGGAGGGAACGACACGTTGTGTCGGAGAAGCGACACTAGGGGACCCATTCCAATCTTGTCATGTGCTGAACCGTGTACGTGAACCGCCGATACAGAGGCGGGCAGGGATTTCATCCAGTGCCGCGCATCGTCTGTACCTGGCTGCACGTACCCTTCCCCAATGCCCCATAAGAACATCGGGATCCTTCTAGTTACCCTGGGAGGGGAACAAGGCGATGTTTGCCAACATGGGAATGGGCCAGCCTGGCTGGGCCTCTTTTCTCTCTATGTTTCTTGCATAGAGCAATCACGGCCGGGGCCCTTACACGCATATAGGGAAGGGGGTCTTACCCAGACCCTGCGGAGACCACACCTGTCCTTTTTCTTGGGGAGGAAAAGTGGTAGAGACTTCACATGGCCGTCTTAGGGCTCGTGTGGAAAGTATGGTGCGGTGGTAGATCCAGCCTCGAAAGGGGGGAGTTGCTACAGCACGGCGACCGGGGCAGCTGTAACTGCCTAAGGGAGACACGGGGGGTCCGCTCGTAAGGGGGACAGAACTGTGGAATTACACACAGGGGGATTCCGAACAGGAGGCCTTACCTGCGGAGCACCTATACCAGTACAGGGTAGCCATCAGGGTACCCGCAGTGGCTTGGGTCGGCGAGTTCCTCCGCTGAACCGCGGACCCGGAGGGCTGGGGAGGAATCGACCAAGGTCCCGACTCGGAGTGGCGCGCCCTGGGAAAAAAGGCGCACTACTTTACCTTGACGTCAGGAAAAGGGTGCTGGGCGCAAGCGATCCACCCGGCCGGTCGGTCTACGTGTTACCGAGTTCTATGGGCTCGGACATGATAAAACACGAGACGCAACCGACTCAACGCGGAGGTTGTAAAACCTTGCGAAGGTGTTGGGTGTTGCCCAACCCGCAGCTCTACAGATGTCTGCTAGGGAGGTGCCCTTGGCCAGTGCCCACGAGGATGCAACACCCCTTGTTGAGTGAGCTCGGACCCGCAGGGGTAGGGGCACGGCCTGGGTGTGATAAGCCAGTGTGATGGCGTCGACAACCCAGTGGGCGAGCCTCTGTTTGGAGACGGCATTCCCTTTCTGCCATCCCCCAAAGCAGACAAAGAGCTGCTCAGAGCGTCTGGTGCTCTGTGTGCGGTCCAGGTTAATGCGCAGGGCGCGCACTGGACATAGCAATGAAAGGGCTGGGTCTGCCTCCTCCTGGGGCAGCACTTGCAGGTTCACTACCTGATCTCGGAAGGGTGTGGTAGGAACCTTGGGCACATAGCCCGGTCGCGGTCTTAGGATCACAGACGTATCCACCGGACCGAACTCCAGGCAAGTGTCACTGACAGAGAACGCTTGCAGGTCCCCGACCCTCTTGATAGAGGCGAGAGCGATCAGCAGGGCCGTCTTAAGAGAGAGGGCCCTGAGTCCAATTGATTCAAGCGGCTCGAAGGGGGGTCTCTGGAGTCCTGCCAAGACTACCGAGAGATCCCAGGAGGGAACTAGGCCTGGCCGGGAGGGATTCAACCTCCGGGCGCCTCTCAGGAACCTGAGGATCAGGTTGTGCTTACCCAAAGACTTGCTGTCTACAGGATCGTGTTGGGCAGCAATGGCGGCAACATACACCTTGAGGGTGGACGGGGACAGCCTCCTGTCCAGCCTCTCCTGTAGAGAGTGACTAGAGAGTGACTCTACTGACTTGATCGCGCATCTCTGCGGGTCTTCAGTTCGGGAAGAACACCAATCTGCGAACAAGCGCCACTTTAGGGCATAAAGGTGCCTGGTAGAGGGGGCTCTGGCTTGGTTGATTGTATTCACAACGGTCGCCGGTACGCCGGCTAGCTCTTCCGCATCCCGTCCAGGGACCAGACGTGGAGGTTCCAGAGGTCTGGGCGCGGGTGCCAGAGCGTGCCCCGTCCCTGATAGAGGAGGTCCTTTCTCAGGGGAATTTGCCAGGGAGGAGCTGTCGCGAGAAGTCTGAGTTCCGAGAACCAAGTCCGAGTGGGCCGGTAGGGGGCCACTAACGTGACTCGCTCCTCGTCCTCCCTGACCTTGCACAGCACCGGTGCAAGAAGGCTCACTGGGGGAAATGCATACTTGCACAGCCCCGAGGGCCAGCTGTGTGCCAGCGTGTCTGTCCCGAGGGGAGCCTCTGTTAGGGCATACCAGAGCGGGCAGTGGGAGGTTTCCTGGGAGGCAAACAGGTCTACCTGGGCCTTGCCAAACCGTTCCCAAATCAGCTGGACCGACTGGGGGTGAAGCCTCCACTCCCCGCCAGGCAGGCGTTGTCGTGATAGCGCGTCCGCTACGACGTTGAGCTTGCCGGGGATGTGAGTGGCTTGAGTCGCTGCTGGCTCCATAGGAGGAGACGGCGGGCGAGTTGTGACATGTGGCGGGAGCGTAAACACGAGGACGTGTTTGTCCCGAACTAACGGGAGGAACTTCCTGAGGGCGAGAAGGACGGTCAGCAACTCCAGGCTGCTGCGTGCCCACTGCACACGGCACCCCACCCGGGCCGGGAGGCATCGGTTGTGACCAGAACGCATCAGGACACCTGCTGCAGGGGCACTCTTGGCCATAAAAAGCAGAGGTCTGTACAGGGTCGGAGTGTTTTGAGGCAGGCGGGGGTGATCCTTACATGATGCGTGCCATGGTGCCATGCTTGTCTCGGGACTCGAGTCTGGAGCCAGTGCTGGAGTGGTCTCATATGCATCAACCCCAGCGGCACGACCACCGCGGAGGACGCCATATGCCCCAGGAGCCTCTGGAAAAGTTTTAGAGGGACCACTGTGCCTGGCTTGAAGGAAGTGAGCTTGCTCTTTTCCCAGTTGACCTGAAGCCCCAAGCGGCTGAGGTGCCGGAGCACCTGGTCTCCGTGTGTGCATAGTAACTCTCGAGAGTGTGCTAGGATGAGCCAGTCATCGAAGTAGTTGAGAATGCGGATGCCGGCTACTTCTCGTGAAGACGCGAGGGGACAGAGACAGGCCGAAGGGGAGGACTTTGTACTGAAATGCCTGGCCGTCGAACGCCAACCGTAAGAAGGGTCGGTGTCCTGGCAGAATTGAGACGTGGAAGTACGCGTCCTTCAGGTCTACCGCTGCGAACCAATCTAGATGCTGAACACCAGCCAGAATATTTCTCTGCGTGAGCATTTTGAACGGGAGTTTTAACAAGGCCCGATTGAAAACTCGCAGGTCCAGGATTGGTCGTAAGCCGCACACTCTTGGGTACAATGAAGTAAGGGCTGTAGAAACCCTTCCTCATTTCGGTTGGAGGGACGGGCTCTACCGCGCCCTTGGCTAAGAGGGTTGCGATTTCCGTGCGCAGGCAACTGGCATGCTCGCCGTGTACTGCGGAAAAGTGGACGCCCCTGAAGGGGGGCGGGAGCCGGGCAAACTGAATCGCATAACCGAGTCGAATGGTCCGGTGCAGCCAGCGTGATGCATTGGGAAGCGAAAGCCACGCTTCCCAGCTCTGCGCTAGGGGCACCAAAGGGACGAGTATTTTGGACGTACCCGGCAGGGCCTCGCAGCGGGGCAGAACAGGTAATGCAGCGTCGGGCGGCTTCGTTGCGGCCTGAGGCTGAGGTGCTGAGAATAGACTCAAAGCACTTACCTTGCTCCGCGCACCCGGCAGGGGGCGGGTTCGTGACTGAGGAGGAGGTCTGATGCTGGCGTCCTCTGGACTCGTCTGAACCGGCCGGCCGGGGGATAGTCGTGGGCAGGTGGAAGGCGGGGTCGCCGCGTCCGGTGTACCGGGACTGTCGTAATCTGAAAGCAGATTGCCGTGAGAATGGCATTTGCGGGCCAGGTGACCCAGAGGCAAAGGAAATAGCTCTTTTATTGAGAATGTGGGTACCACAGCCCCCATCAGGGGGTGTGGCAAATGAAAAAACAAAGGATTCTCCTCCCGGCCCTCCACCGGGGGATGGAGCGGTCTTACCACCTCCGGAGCTAACGTCTTCGGCTCTGGGTCGGCTGTCTCAGGAACGCTTGGGAGCCTTCCGGGTCCTAGAGGGGGTTCGTGAGACAGGGGGCGTGCGCCACCTGCGGGGTGCTCGACGCTGGGGCTGAGAGCTGGGCCCGGGTTGAGGCAGAGCAGGAGCTGGTTTCTTCGCAGGGGGACGCCCTCGGCGGGCAGACGGGGCAGGGCCCGTAGCGGCAGGTCTGCGGTGGGGCATGATGTGGGAGATGGCCTCCGTCTGCTTCCTCACCGCAGAGAACTGTTGGGCGAAGTCCTCGACGGTGTCGCCGAAAAGGCCAATCTGGGAGACAGGTGCGTCCAGGAAGCGGTTTTTATCGGCCTCACGCATCTCGACCAGATTGAGCCAAAGATGGCGTTCCTGGACCACTAGGGTGGCCATCGTCTGTCCGAGTGCCTGCGCTGTGGCCTTCATCACTCTCAGGGCGAGGTCGCTCGCTGAGCGCAGTTCCTGCAGCACATCAGGATCAGGTCCACCCCGTGCATGTTTCTGAGAGCTTTGGCCTGGTGGACTTACAGGAGGGCCATCGCATGCAGGGCGGAGGCAGCACTTCCAGCCGCACTGCAGGCCCTCGCGTTGAGCGAGGATGTTGTCCTACAGGGCTTGGATGGGAGTACGGGGCGACCACGCCAGGAGGTAGGCTACCGGGGCATAGATGGTGCGCAACTGCCCTATCGACCTGGGGAATCGCATCGTATCCATGGCGCTCTCCGCCGTCGAGGGTGGAGAGAGTGGAGCGTGTGGCACCTAGACCAGCGGAGAGCAGGGCTCTCCACGTAGACGTCAGCTCATCGTGCACCTCCGGGAAAAACGGGACCGGGGGATGCGAGGCCGCGAACGGCGCGCTGCCCCCAGGAACCAATCATCAAACCGTGAAGGCTGTGGGGAGGACGGAGGGTTCCAATCCAACCCCACGCTCACGGCGGCCCGGGAAAGCATGTCGGACATCTGAGCGTCGGCCTCAGCCTGGGCCTGCTGGCCCGAAGGCGGCAGTCCAGGGGAGTCCTCGGCATCAAACACCGCACTCTCCGATGCAGCGGCAAGCTCATCTGCTTCGGACTCTGGAGGATAGACAGCCAGGCCGTGAGGCGAGCCGCTATCGCCGCGAGCATGGACGGGGACCAGCGAGCGTGTCGGGGAACGGGAGGTTCGCGGGGGGCTACCCGGCGAAACTGCACCCGCTGCCGCCTCCAAATCGCCCCCAGCGCCAACCGCATCGTCCTCAATCCCGTGGGAAGAAGGAGCAATGCGGGGTGCAGCTGGGGTGGCTTACTTTCTGTTGAAAGCAAGCCGCGACCGCAACGTGGTCATGGTCATGTCCTCGCAGTGAGAACATGAACCATCCACAAATGCCGCCTCGGTGTGATCGCGGCCCAAACACACGAGACAGCGCCTGTGGCCGTCTGAAGCGGAGAGCACTCTACCGCATCCAGGAACGACACAGGGGCGGAAGGGCATCTTGAAAAAGACGCGTCCTCAAAAGGACGTTCAACGCCACTGTGTTTGCTCTTTTAGAGAAATTTGCTCTTTTAGGGAAATTACTCTTTTAATACACAGTGTGTGTGTAAGTGTCTGCGCTGTCGAAGCGCTCAGGGGCAACAATGCACGCCGTGCAATGTTAAGGAGAAAGCCGCTGTTGTGCGCCGTCAAGATCCAACAGCATGCAGATCGTCAGAGGAAACCGGAAACAGTGTAGACTCGCAGCAAACTGCAGACAGACCATCGGCTCCGAAGAAATTTTCTGACTAAACTTCCGTATTTGCCCCGCTTAAATACCCGTATGCGGGGGCGGGGTATGCAAATACTGACTGCCAACTCTCATTGGCCCTTTTCAATAGGTCAGAGGTGAATATCGGCGCTCAAGAGAGACCCCTAGTGTCGCTTCTCCGACACAACGTGGAGAGAGCGACAGAAGGGGAACTATGCCATTGCATAGGCAAATAAATTATTACTTATAAAATAAAGACCTATCATGAGCTCCAAGGTTGTTCTGTTGAAGTCACCAGCCCGCTTTATTTAAACTTTTTAGCACTTTTAGAAATAGTATTTAATAGTGGAATTCTTGGTAAAGAACTATTCTACCCATGATCCTGAAGAGAAATGCTCCAACAATCAGAGAATTGCAGCCAAAAAAACCCCAAAAAAATCACAGTGACTGCCCAATTGTATGATATACTGTGAGTGATGCAATTGAGTTGGTCTTCATTCACTCTCAAACTATGTATTGTATATATCTGAATATTTTGCGAAATTTTTTTTTTATATATTTTTTCTAACCTTATAATAAACATCTTAAAATCAATTGTTTTATACAGTATTTCTCAATTGTTTTAATTCAGTTGAAATATATTCAAACAGCTCACGTTGTTTACCATTTCAAAATGGCACCGCAGTTGACAGATCCAAACCAACCCAATGACGTATCTTTGTATGATTATCTATGCTCCTCTGTTATAAACAACACTGCGCTTCCATCACGTGATCTGCAGTTTGAACTCCATCCTCTTCAATATGTAAAAAACAGCTGTCCGGAAGTGAACATTTTTAGTAAAAAAAAAAGTTTTAAATATTTATCTATTTCTAACACCTAGTGTTTCGCTTCAGAAGACATTAATTAATCCACTTGAGTCTTATGGATTACTTTTATGATGGCTAAATGTGATTTAAGGCACCCCTTAATTTGCATTTTATGAACCTACAGAGCTAAAATATTCTTCCAAAAATCTTAATTTGTGTTCAGTAGAAGAAAGAAAGTTATTCACATCTGGGATGCATGAGGGTGATTAAATTATGAATTTTTGGGTGAACTCATCCTTTAAACTCTTTGGACACAAATGGAAGAGGGGACAATGCTTGCCTCACATTATGACCATTGTGCCTGTTTATTTGGATATTGTCTTTAGATCACTGGTTTGCCATCTTGGATTGTTTACATGTTACTGGATCTCTGCTTGTTATATTGACCATGTCTCTCCACACATCGATTTGGATTTGTTTGCTTATATTGTTTAATAAACTTCCTGCATTTGGATTTTAATCTGCCTCAATGTCCAGTTCGTCACACCCATATTTTTCAGCATACATACTTAATACATGCTTATATAATTTACAGCAATTTATGCACTTAACTACTTTCTAATATCACTAAAAGCTTTTTTATGAATTTAACATGCTTTTACTCACAATATTTATGCACTGAACAAATGCTTAAATCTCTCAAAGCATTCCATGCATTTTCAACCAGGCTTTAAGGGCATGTACAACAGTTCAAAACAATGAAAATTTGCATTACACGTCTTCACATACAACATGCATCACAGTCACTTATTAAACTGGAAAACACTGGGCTATAAATCATTAAATGAGAAATTATAAATCTACACACCCAGATCTTTGCATGCGCAGCAAATGTGGTCAAACTCTACACACTCGACCCATATGCATCCCAAAGAACTCTCAAATGATGACAAAACCGGGAGCTCTCTAGCACAACGCATGCTCTGACGCTTTTAACATGAATGAGTACCGTAAATTCCGATCCTTAAAGGGGTCGCATCCAATTTATTACTAGAGTTAAATTACATGAAATGTATCCATTTGGCTACATTCTCCCCTGCTAAAAGTGATTTGTCCCTGATGAATTAATACATGTTTTTCACTTCTTTAACAGCTTTTCTAAAGAAGACACTACCCAGGCTTGTTAACACCTGAGAGAAGACTTCAGGACTGAGTGAACAGCATTGATCTTTCAGTTCTTCTTGGTGCTGGTACAGGCTTTTTCATCTCTGGTTCAGATACTCAACCCTCTCTGGACCATGCAACTTCTAAGACAACAAAAGCAGGATCAGAATGCACAATCTCAACCTGCTCAAAAACAAAGAATCCCCTCAATTTTGGTGCTGTGGGAGAACAGGTTTCCATCACCTCTGGCTCAGGAACAGAGTTAGCACAAGGGTGCAAGTCAACGCTATGGACCCTATTTATAGGTCCACCCTCAAGGGGCTCAACTGTATGTGTGGTACCCTGCAAATCTATGACCCTGTATACAGTAGGAACCCATGAATTCTGCATTTTGGTCCTACCCAATTTCTGTAACGCAAGTATACTTGCTGACCCACATCAATCACAGGGCAATAGACCTTTTCATTCAAAAGGGCAAGTCTCTCAGCAGCCTTTTGTTCTTCGTATTTCCTGACTCATAAGCTTCTCTCAATCCGTCTTGATGAATCACTAACCAACAGTCCACAGTTTGCTCTTGACCTAGCAGTGCATCTACTGGAAGATGTGGGTTGACTCCAAACAGCAAGTAATGTGGTGAGTATCCAGTGATTGCTTGTGGTGTTACATTATAAGCATATACAACTCAGGAAGGTGTTCTGGCCAATGGTTTTTCTTTTCAGGGAGAAGTGTACATAACAGATTTTGGAGCATTCTGTTAAAGCGCTCACACTGAGCGTTGTCCTGAAGCCGAAACGGTGTGGTGTGGGTTTTCACCTTACATCTTACATAGCTCGGCAAACATGTTGCTTTCAGAATTTCTGCCCTGATCAGAATGTAATCATTCAGGCACACAATATTTAATGAACCACTCTTTCAGAATGATCTTGGTAGTGGTATCAGCCCTCTGATCCTTGGTGGGAAATGCCTGTGTGAACTTTGTGAAAACAGTCACTATTAACACGTTCTCAGGGCAATCAGAGGCATGTTCAACACAGTAAAATCTACTGCCACTACTTCAAGAGGCCTTGAAGTCACTAATGGCTTTATAGGAGGATGTATCATTGGCTGTGGCATGTTGGTTAAGATGCACCCTTGATACTTTTTGATCCACTGCTCCACATCATTATACATGCAAACCCAGAAGCATTGTTGCCTCAAATGTTGTTGTGTGCACTGATGTCTCATACTGTCATGAACACTTTCAAGGACCTGCTCTTTAGACATGAGGGTAAGAGCAGCTGTTGACATTCACCAAGATGTTGGTCATTCACAATGCGATAAAGAAAGCCTTCAGCTCTCTAACACACCTCCACTGCCTTATCAGTGACAGTACAGGCTTTGATAGACCAGATCTCTCACGAGTGATGGGCTTTCGTTTACAGTCCTCAAAGGTTCTGAAAGAACTGAGAGTGGGATCTTTCTATTTAAAATCCTACAGTTCAGCTGTTGTATAACCTGGCAGAGTAGGCGTACTTCCTTGAGGGTTACTGCCTTCCTCTACTTAACACTCTAAAGCACAAATCTGTCTAACCCTTCAGCACTTTTCACCAACCACAACTAAGTCAGGCTCTAAGGCTGTTCCTTTGTTTATTATATTGCAGATGGCAATACAATCGTCATATTCTGCATCCTCAGGAGTGGCAGGCTCCCCTGCTGATGGCTGCCTAGAGAGGGCATCAGCAAAGGCGGCTAATTATGTAATTATGCTCAACTGCACTAAGCTTGGCCATTTTTAGATGGCACAGTGGGTTATTATCTGTGATGACCACAAACTTGGAACCCAGCAGATAACCACAGAATTTTTCAGAGATTTTACTTGAGGGCCAGTAGCTCAAGCTTCATGCTACTGTAAATTATGTAATTCCTTTATGATTTATGAGGTCTCCTACTGACATAAGCTATGACTCTCCTACATTC
Organism: Xyrauchen texanus; assembly: GCF_025860055.1. NCBI lineage: Eukaryota > Metazoa > Chordata > Actinopteri > Cypriniformes > Catostomidae > Xyrauchen > Xyrauchen texanus. The sequence continues at coordinate 15,453,733 of NC_068276.1, forward strand.
ACCCTACTGCTGGTATAAGACAGTGCCCAGGCCTTCACTGCTCGCATAAGTCTCCAATGTGAAAGGAAATTGAAATATGCATAAATTAACACAGGAGCAGAAGTAAGCTTCACCTTCAGCAGCTCAAATGCTGATTGACACTCTGATAACCACAAAGCACTAAACTCTTCGTGTGTAGTGCCAATCTGCTTGATACACAGGTTCACCAAGTCATAAAGAGGGACGGCAATTCTAGAAAAACCCTCAATGATCTTTCTGTAGGAAAAGCAGAACCCTAAGAACAAGCGTAATTCCTTAAGTGTACTGGGAATTTTCCATTGCTTGACTACTTCAGCTTTACCTGGATCAGTACCAATACCTCAATCTGAGATCTGATGACCTAAGAAAGTTACTTCTTGCTGCAAGAAATTACACTTTTCAGGCTTAACTTTGAGACCTATTTCTTTTAGTCTGTTAAAAAGTTCTTGTAGTGCATAAAAACTTTCATCTATCCTAGGCAGAGGAAATGCATCTCACTTGGTATTTGCGTTCAGATGTCTGTAATCGACACATTTCTTTTCCAGTTACTCGGACTAAGCTTTTCTTCTCTAGACGGCTGGCAGTCTGCATCTGCTGAAATGCCTCCATCCAATCAGACTGCAACTCTCCACCTAGGGTGTTATCAAACTCTGCATGAACCAATTGTCTACATCTGCTAATGATGTTCATGCCAATTGAGGAATGGTAAAGCACACATGTTTTGTGAGTCTCTGACTACTAGAAAACCATGCTCTGGTAGGGTAATACACATGGTTCAACCTCCAACTCAAGATAACCTAGGTAAGGTATGTCTAAACCATTGGCAGCTGTAATCTTCAGCCAACACCAGACAGGTGTTCTCTGAAGAAACTCTCAGAAATGTCACTGACTTGGCTTCCTGTATCAAGAAAACAACAGGCCATTACACCACTAATCTTAAGATTAGTGACAGGACATTTTCCCACAGCATGCTGGAGTAGTTGTTAATGACAAGTACCGGTATTGGCCATGCCTATGGACTCCCCTCGCTCTGCCTGGCTCACAGCAAGTGAGGTTGCAAGGTTTCACTGCTGCACTGACTATGTAGCATTCTCTGTGACAGTCTGTTTGTTTTTCTTCACACAACTCTTAGCTATGTGTCCTACACCATTACAGTGGACACATATTGGCTGTCCATCATCTGTAATCCTTCTTTGCTGAAATCACTGAAATGTGATGCTCTCTTGACACATTAACTTAAGACCTGGTAGGCTCTCTATTCAAACTGTTGATAGCTGCCATGGTCTTGTCATGCTTTCTGTTGAGTTCTTGAATCTGTCCCTGAACATCATGCACACTAATCCCAGCAAAATGTTCATCATCAGTGTTTTGTAATACTGAACTATCATCATCAGATTGTGACATTTTAAAATTATCCCAGTTCATCTCAGTAAAAAAACGTGTTAGTCCACTTGTGGGAGAATATTAAAAGCACAAAATGTCATCTGATGGCCTCAGAGAATTGACCCGATTGAAATACAGATATAATGATATTTTGTCGCGGAAGGTGGAGTTTTAGTTATTTAGGGCAAGACAGTCATATTTTCTGTCTGGGGACAAAGCAGGGAAGCTTTTGGCAAGATATATAAAGCAGAGAGTCTTTTTCTACCATTCCCTCAGTGAAATCTGCTGCTGGTGAAAATTCAACCTTGGCCATTGATTTTAATAATGCTTTTAAAGAATTATATCTTGATCTTTATAGTTCTACGTCTTCATCTACTGATGAAGATATTAGAAACTTTGTGAAACCATTAGATCTCCCTAAACTGATGACTGAGCTAAAACATTCTCTTGATTCTGAGATAACCTTGGAGGAGCGTGACATGGTAATTAAGGCCCTGCCTACAGGCAAGGCTCCAGGGCCAGATGGCTGAATGTTTTAGATCTTATGCTACAGAACTGGCTCATCTTTTGTTAGAAGATTACAGAATACTAAAGAACGGAAAGCTTCCGCCAACCATGACACAAGCCGGATCAATCTGATTCTTAAAAAGGACTAAGATTCAAGCGAATGTAAGAGTTACCACCCAATTTCCCTCATCCAACTAGGTGTTAAATTTCTTTTTTTAAAACGGCTAATCGATTAAGTTATGACATCTCTTATACATACAGATCAGGTGGGGTTTATTCTGGGCTGTAGCTCCTCTGATAACTTTAGGCGTTTCATCAATATCATGTGGTCAGTGATGAATGATCATATTGTGGTCGCTGCCATCTCACTTGACACTAAAAGGACATTTGATATGGTAGAATGGGATTATCTTTTTAAGATTTTGGAAATATAAGGGTTCGGGAACACTTTTATTGAATGGATTAAGTTACTTTATAGATACATGGTAGCGGCAGTAAAAACAAATGGATTAATTTCAGATTATTTTACTCTGAATAGGGGCACCCAGCAGGGTTGCCCTCTTTCCCCATTATTGTTTTGTCTTGCCCTGGAACCATTAGCAGCCACAATAAGTAGGGAAGATTATTTCTTCCCTACTGGTGGTGGTAAGAGATGTGGCACATAAGCTTTTGCTTTATGCAGATGATATTTTATTTTTCGTCTCCGACCCTACTAGTTCTATGCCTTGCCTCCACAGAATTATACATTATTTTATTCAAGTTCTCAGGATACAGAGTTAATTGGTCTAAATCCAATCTTGGCTCTTACCGCATACTGCCCAGTAACGTCTTTCCAGCTGGTGCCTTCCAGTAGACACATCTATAAATAAAAATGTATTGTATTCCAAAATTTAACTACCTGCTATAATCTCTCCCTATATATGTCCCCCTATGCAATTTGATAGCATAGCGAAGTCCTTCATTTTGAATGGTAAGCTTCCCAGATTACATTTCAATAAGTTACATAGGCTGATTGACAAAGGTGGGGTAGGCCTACACAAAATGTTGTTCCCTTTACAAAAGGCTTCACTACGATGTTGCGCTGCTAAGCGCTACGGGGAACAGCTTTCGCTGTGAGCCGAGCTGAATAATGTGTGGAACACGTCAATGAACATTGACCGGAATTTATAGCCTCGGCTGATGTAATCATTAGATGCACCTGAGGCCAGGCTATAAATGGATACGTCACCAGGTGTCGTCAGAAACTCTTTTTTCGAGTGATTCTGTTTCTGTGTGTTTCACACACCCTGTCAAAACTTTCTTTCCTCTGTTAGGAGTTAGAATCAGTTAGACAGTGTGCAGTGAACTTTGTTCTTTGTTCTCTTTTCTCTTCTGTTTACAAAATATTATATATATATATATATATATTTCTAAAAAAAAGAGAGAATGACTGAAAGCCGCAAACGGTGCGTGTTCCCCTCTTCTCGCTCTATAGCTAAAGCCGACACACATCAGTTTTTGCTGTTTGTTTGGGAGCACGCTGCTCTCGCGTTGCAGCAGGGTGGGTGCGAGCACTGCGATTTGCTTTAACAGGCAGAGTGCGTTGTCCCCTCCTCGCTTGCTTCCGGGAGTCAGCACTCTCGAAAAGAAGATCGTTCGTGGGGCTCTTGCTTGATTCTCGGATCATGAGGTGGATCACTATTCTCTTCCCGCCTCCGAGCTTTCCGTCCGCGATAAAAAATCTACGGAGGTATTGCTCGATGTTGTTACTCGTGCAGTTGCCAGATTGGTCTGGCCACGCGAAAAAGAGACCCCCAAACACTCCAAATTAGGGGATAGATTTTATCTTCCAGTCTAAGAAAGGGAACGCCTCATGGGTTCCTTCCCTTCTTTGATAAACCTCCATTAAGAGCTTTTTCGCTCATGGAGAACCCCTAAAAAAAAAAAAATAAATAAAAAAAAAATAAATAAATAATAATAAAAAAATATATATATATATATATATATATATATATATATATATATATATATATATATATATATATTTTCTTCCCGTGTTCACATACCCTCGACGCCATTATATTCGACTGTCGTGGGTGCTGAGGCACGGCGGTATTCAGTGATGCCGCCGGTCGAAGAGACACTTGCGGGCTATCTCTGCCGGGCTCGGCATCGTCACTTAGAAGCCCTCTCTCCCTCAAAGCCTTGTAGGACAACCTCCACTTTAGTGGGAAGGGCTTATCAAGCAGCAGGTCAGGCTGGTGCTGCTCTGCACACTATGCTGCTCTGCACACTATGCTGTTCCTCCCAGTTGGGTGTTTTCGCTGTTCCTGCATTTTATTCAGGACTCGAAACACTCGACAACCCCTCAACAGGAAGTGTTAAAATATAATACCCATCTCAGAGATCCTGGCAGCGTGGGAACTTCTGCCGGATATATTATTTTCTGTGGGTCTTATAAGGGCGTCAGGATTTAATTCACTCGCCGATTTTCCGTGTTTCAACGGCATGTTCTCACTACCGTGAACCGGATTTCTTTTTATGTAAAAAAAATATATATATAACTCAATCTCCTGGTTAAAGGGGCCATGGTATGTGTTCCCCTTCCAGAGAGAGAGTTAGGTTATTACACTAAATACTTCCCGTTTCCCATGGAGGGTGAGGGGTGGCATCTGGCTTAGATCTTAAAGCTTGAACTACCCGTGGGTGTTCAAGTCCAAGATGATGCCTGTCAAGACGGTCGTGTCTCAAGCCCTACAACTCATTTGGCTGGTCACCATCGATCTTATGACGCACTTTTATACTTCATTTAGAAGTTCTGCCACAACATGGAAAGTTCCTGAGGTTCACTTCCAGGGGCGAAGTCTTCCAGGGTCAGGTTCTTTCACTCAGCCTAGCCCTTTTTACCCGCACATTCACAATGCATGATGTAGCTGGCTCCTTGCGACTCTGGGGCATCTGCATTCTGAATTATGTAGACGACTGGCTGATCCTAAGCGCAGTTCCAGGAACTGGCAGTTCAGCACAGGGACATCGTCTTAGCTCATCTGTTTCTCTGGGGTTGAGGCTCAACGCCAAGAAAAGCGTCCTCTCTCCCACTCAGAACACTGTCTATCGGGGCATCGTATGGAGTTCAATCTCAATGCGGGCACAACTGTCACCCGCTAGGATTGAGTCCATTTAGATCACCCTGAGCAAAGTCAGGCTAGGTCAAGGTTGCACTGTTATCAGTATCAATGATTTCCAGGTCTCAGGGCGAATGCGTCCACAGTGATCCCTCTGGACCTTCTGCTCATGAGACCGTTTTTGTTGTGGCCAAAAGCCAGGGGATTTCTTCCAAGGGCCAAAACCCCTAGGCTAAATAGGGTTACGCGCCTCAGGCTTCGTTCCCTTTCTATGTGGTTCAGACCCCGGTTTTCTGCCTTGGGTCCCACTCTAGGTGCGTCTTGTTGTCGCAGGCTGCTAACGACAGACGCCTCCCTGATGGGCGGGGTAGCGGCCTTAAGTGGTCGTCCAGCTTAAGGGGATAGGAGGGTCGTCAGCTCGGTTGTCACAGTCACTGTCTCGGGTTGATGGCTGTATTTCTGGCCCTGAAATACCTCCTCCTGAGGCTGCCATGTCTTGGTGCGGGTGGACAATGCAGTGGTAGCCTCTTACATAAATCATCAAGGAGACCCGCGTTCTTGTCAGCTGTATTTCTGACACGTTGGGTTCTCCTTAGGGCCCAGGGCAAGCTCCTGTCACTCAGGTCAGTTATATCCCTGGATGCCCGTATATGGGAGCAGATTTATGGTCCAGACAGAAAATACCAACGGGGGAGTTAAGAACTCCACCCTAAGGTAGTAGTTGCCCAGAGTTCGCCAGTAAGGGTTTTTGCCTCTTACTGATAGTTCCGCGCTGGCCGAACAGGGCTTGGTTCTCGGAGCTAATCTCGTCCCTCGATGGCTCACCTTTGGCGATGCCAAACAGGAAGGATCTTCTGTCTCAGGCACAGGGCAATATTTCATCCCTGCCCCAAATTGTGGAATCTTTCATGTTTGGCCCCTAAGGGTACCAACTGAGGGACACAGGGCTCTCTCCTGAGGGTATCGAGACCTTTTTAAATGCCGGGCTTTTTCCACTTAGAATAAGTTTGGGTGAGATCGTAGGGCAGAAGAGGACCTCTTCGCGTCTATGAATAGCTCAATGTCTCCTCTTCTTCTCCCTGAAATCACCCAGCCCCCTTGGGTCTGGATGTTAAAACACATACATGACCCAGAATGCGTCTGTATGCATTTCTTTCCCCGGTTTCTCTGCTCCCGGGAGTCTTGGCAATGTTCACCAGCAAGGGTCTTGCCTCCTATTAATGGCGCTGCGCTGGCTAAACAGGATATGGTTCTCGGAGTTAATATCTCTCCTCGACGGCTCGCCTTGGGCGATTCCGAACAGGTAGGACCTTCTTTCTCAGGCTCAGGGGGCATATTCATCCCCGGCCCGAATTGTGAAACCTTTCATGCTTGGCCCCTGTAGGGTACCAACTGAGGTTCACAGGGCTTTCTCCTGAAGTTATCGAGACCATTGCAAGCGTTAGGGCTCCCTCCCTTGGAACTGATCTGGATAGATTTTACAGGGCAGAAGAGGACCTCTTCGCCTCTGTTGATAGCGCAATGTCTCCTCTACTTCTCCCCGAGTCACCCAGTCAGGGGTGCTGATCGTGGTGGCGCATACATGGCACAAATGCGCCTGCATGCGTTTCCTTCTAATAAGTTCAAATTATAGAACCAGCTAACTACCAGTTTGCTTCAGTTCTGGATTTTCTGTGGAAAGAACTGTCAGCGGGCACTTGCCTCGCCACTGCCGGGTTCTATGTGGCTTCCACTTCGGTTTGCCACACCTTGGTGGGCGGGGTGCCCTCTAAGAGGCATCCTTGCTAGGACCTCTTCATAGGGTAAGACCCCCCTTTTTAAAACCTCTAGAGTCAGCGTTTGGTAGACTTCTGACTCTCAAGATGGTTTTTCATATGGCAATTACGTCTCTAAGGAGACTTGGGTACCTACAGGCTCTGTCTCTTTTGCCGGCCTGTTTTTGAGTTGCCCCAGGTAGGACCAAGAGCATTCTTTGCATCCTCACCCTGACTAACTGCCCAAGGTGCCTTTCTCGACCCTTGGCCAGTCATTCTCTAAGCCTTCTGCTCCCTGCCGTTTGTAATGCCGGAGCAGCTAAAGACTACTCAGACTTTGTCCAGTCTGTGCCCTTCAGAATTATGTCCACCGCATTTGCTAGTGGCGTAAAGTCAGGGCAGCAGTTCTTCACTTTGAAGCCGTGACTGGGTTGTCACTTTGGGTGAGGGACCTTACTGCCCGGGCCTACGAGGCGCTGCTCAAGCTTCGCCAGTAGGTTTTAGGGCGCACTCTTCCAGAGGGCTCTCCTCCTCTAAAGCCTTGGCTAGAGGTCTCCCTCTGCAGCAAGTTTGTGGTGCGGCAGGTTGGTCCTCTCCGCGCACATTCATTAAACTTTTATAGTTTGGATGTTCTTGCCACTCTTGGCTCTTACGCCCTTGAGTTGACCCCGAACAAGTTTGTGGTGCGGCAGGTTGGCACTCTCCGCACACACTAATCACATTTTATGGTTTAGATGCTTTGCTACTCTGGACTCTTATATCCTTGAGTCGACATCTCAGCCCATGCCTAAACAAGTTTGTGATGCGGCAGGCTGGTCCTCTCCGCTCACATTCATCAGTTTTTATGACAAGTTTGTGTTGCGATAGAGTTTTCTCCGCACACATTCATCGAACTTTATGGGTTAGATGCTTTGCTACTCTGGGCTCTTATGCCCTTGAGTCGACATCTCGGCTCATGCCTGAACAAGTTTGTGATGCAGCAGGCTGGTCCTCTCCGCTCACATTCATCAGTTTTTATGACAAGTCTGTGTTGCGATAGGGTTCTCTTCGCACACATTCATCGAACTTTGTGGGTTAGATGCTTTGCTACACTGGGCTCTTATGCCCTTGAGTCGACATCTCAGCTCATGCCTGAACAGGTTTGTGATGCGGCAGACTGGTCCTCTCCGCACACATTCATCAAAAACTTAATGGTTTAGATGTTTATGCTACTCCGGGCTCTTATGCCCTTGAGTCGACATCTCAAGCTCATGTCTGAGACCTCTCGCGTTTTTGTGAGTACACTGCACAACCGTAGGGGTCCGGACAGCCCCAAGTGCGGCAGCGTGGGTATTGCGTTCCCCGTAGCGCTTAGCAGCGCAACATCATAGTGAAGCCTTTTGTAAAGGGAACGTCTCGGGTTACATGTGTAACCCTTGTTCCCTGAAAAAGGCGGAACGAGATGTTGCGCTGCTTTGCCGCACTGGGACGTCCCAGGACTGCTCTTCAAAAAGAAGTATCTGACGACACCTGGTGACGTATCCATTTATAGCCTGGCCTCAGGTGCATCTAATGATTACATCAGCCGAGGCTATAAATTCCGGTCAATGTTCATTGACGTGTTACACACATTATTCAGCTCGGCTCACAGCGAAAGCTGTTCCCCGTAGCACTTAGCAGCGCAACATCTCATTACGCCTTTTTCAGGGAACAAGGGTTACACATGTAACCCGAGACGTTTTATTATTATGCATTCGGTCTCAGACATTTGGCTCATTGGTCACTTCTACCCCTCCCTGGTTTGGTATTGAACAGGAAATTATTGCCCCTATTTCGCCATTGCAAAGCCTCTCTATCAAACTAATTTGAGAAATTAAGTTACACCCTGTTATTTCGCATTTGCACTCGAGAATGAGAATGAGAGTGTTGAGATCTTTTGAAAATTTGGTTCAACATTTTGGGATCCTCAGATCTCAGTTTTTAGGTTTTACGACTGCGCCACCTACTCTGTACTATTTTTGGGAGTAGCATACACCCTCCCCTCCCCAAAGCATCAGATACTCTGGGAGTGGTGATTACTGCTTTTGGAAAGGTAATGAGACATCAGTGTATTACTCCTTGTTAATTCTAGGGGTTGGACCTTTAACTTCTTTCAAAAGGTTATGGGAGAAAGATTTCAACAATATTGGAGGAGGGAGTGTGGGCTAGGATTCTTAAAAACATCAAGTCTGAATCTAGAGATGCAAGGGTGCATCTTATACAATTCAAGATTTTACATTGTAACAGTTTTCCTGTTACTGATATACCAGTAGTCTTCTCAGTGAGTCATTGTCATGACTCACCTGAGCATTAGGGGCGCTCTGTTTAAGAAATGCATGAGTTCACCTATAAACCACCTCATGGTGGTTTAGGCCTTTTTTACCCTGTTTGAAGGACTTTGTAGTTCTAAGCTCATCCATAAGTAATTGTCATTGGTATTTTTGCTTTGTTAACAATGAATGTTTATAGTATATGTTTTTGGTTTGTTATTTTTGCATGTTTTGTTTATAGAGTTTGGTTTGTGTTCTGTGCATATATGGATTTCTTGATGGCTTAAACAACTGAGAAGACTGGAACTAAGAGAGTTTATTTCCATCTAGTGCTTGACTGTAACTTGTTAAGCAAATCTATACTTCAAAAAGGTATGCCAAATCTCTCTTCTGGTTGAACTTTGCTATGGAATCATCTTGGCATTTAAGTACTGTTTTTTCACTTAATTCTTTAACAAAGACAAAGCAAAGGTATGGTCCGAACTGACTGCAAACTAAAGACTGTGTTTTGTGGAGCTGGACTTTTTTTTTTTTTTTCTAGAATGTTTGACTATCAGTTATTGGTGTCATGTTGAAGTTGTATGTGCTGTGTAACTCTGTTTAATACACCTGACTCCAGAGTAAAATTGGTCTGTTTGGTCCCTCATTTCATGTAGCAAAAGTTAAAGAGATAGGTGATACAACATAGATTATATTGGGCCCCCTCTTGGTTGTATAGGCTTGGCCTTAAAGACATATCCACCTGCTAGCGAAGCCAATCGGAGGATGGAGACATGACCATGTTTTTTTATTGGTGTATTGAGATCCAGAAATTCTGATTGAAGATTCAGAATTGGTTTGTTTGACATGGTGGGCACTCTGGTTTCGTTTTGTCCCAGATATGCGTTTTGGTTGATGGGGTGGTAATCGATGTGGGGAATAGTCACATAGAGAATTGGGTTCTGACCTGTGTGATGATCGCCAGGCAGATTATTTTGAGGGGTTGGAGGTCAGCTGGTGCGCCCCCATTTCCGGAGTGGTGCACGGAGATGGGGAGGGTGGCAGCTTTTGAAGAGGTCATAGGGAAGACGGGGTAACTTCGATTTGTTTGTCAGGAAATGGGGCAATTATTTGCAGTTTGTGGAGGGCTCTTGTGGTGGGGCGTGAAGACAGTAGTGTAGTTTTGGTTGAGTATTATACATATATATATATATATATATATATATATATTTTTATTTTTTATTTTCTTTGGTGATTGTCTGATCTACTTATGTGTGACCACTGGGATATTTGTTTGGGGATGGGGAGGGGTGGTTGTGGGGATTAAATGTTGTTTGCAAATCACAATTTTGATTACACCACACTTTTGTGATCACATACTCAAAACTAAAGAAGGTCAAGTTTCCACATGACGGGCAGTAAACCACATTCAGCACACTTCCATGTCATAATGTTTTTAGAGATATTTTTTTCCTCAGCATACCCCTTAAACAACTTTTACATTTGTAATGATGCACAAATACAATCTTTACTGATGGTAGCTACTGGTGTTACTTATCTGTACATTTATGTGTATAAGAAATTAAAACTATTATCACCTTTGTAGGAAAAAATCAGCGGAAAAGTATCTGGGACAGTGCTATTTTCTTGGTGACATCAGCACAATAGATCCTATTGGCTGCTCATATTGTATAATGCATCTGTGATGAATTTCATTCTGTCATCTCCCACTTGTAACATACTCATTTAGGACAAATTGATCCAAAGATGCTACACTTCCGACTTTTTTTGCTCCTCTTTCCAATCAGTAAGTTGAACTATCATTATCTCAGAATTAATCTGTCAACTGTATTTACAATATTGAAGCTGATTTTTTTGTGACCTGTAAAATTCAAGTTTGCTTTTTGTTTTAGGCCTTACTGCAATGCAGCAAAGTAACAGCCAGGTTTTTGGTAAACTTGGAGAAACTGTTAATATGTCTTGCTTTTACCAGAACCAAATGGCCATGCACTTCTCCTGGTACAAGTATGAACCTGGGCAGAATCCCAGGCTCATCTCCACCATTTACAAGTATGATCAGAAAGCCATGTTTTACCATAATTTCAAGAATAATATCCGCTTTTCTGTGCTAAATGAAAAAGGGATACATCAGTTGGTGATAAATAACCTACAGTTCTCAGACTCTGCGACATACTACTGTGGAAGTGCTTATTCCAATGTAATGGAATTTATCCATGGGACAAAATTGATAGTTGAAGGTAACTTCGTTATTGGGTCATTTTAGTGTTTAGTATTGGCAAAATGTTAATCCATTGCATATTATGGTAAAACTTTTGATAGCCTTTACATAGCGTTTGCAATGTTTGGGTTGACATTTTAATCACAACTTGATCACTACTATGACATGTCTGTTACATCATCAAACTAACTCAATAATGGTTAAGAAATTTTAGCCTGAAAACTAAAATAAATTAATAAATAAATCAGTGCATGTATTCTTTATAGATATGAATATGTGGCTGATCATGATCTATTTTAATTCAGGTTTACAAGGCCACATTTTTGCCACACAACATGATTTATATCCAGTTCATCCAGAAGATACTGTGAGTGTGCTGTGCAAAGTTCTCAATCAGATTTGTGAGAGAAACCACAGTGTCTACTGGCTCATAGGTGAATCACAGGAATCTCATCCACAAATTATTAAAGCATATGGAATGAGTTTTGATCAATGTGAGTGGAGCTTGGAGGCTGGTTCCAGAGCACGTAGATGTGTCTACAAATTCTCTAAGAGGAGCCTAAGCTTCTCTGATGTTGGGACTTACTGTGCTGTTGTTGCATGTGGGGAAGTACTCTTTAAAAATAGAACCAAACTGGACATTACAGGTATGATTTTTAATTTTTTTATTGTAAGATATATCGCATTTTGACTTTTATCATGTGTTAACACTAAACTCACAATGGTTGCTATTTCAGGTGCAGATTCCACAGAACAGATGATGACATTCGTTCTGCTTTCCATTGTTAGAACTCTCCTTCTTTTAATCATTATCGCTGTGTTTTATTTTTGGTATTATATGAATTCAAAAAGAATCACAAAAGCTGGTTCTCCACCATTGGGTAAGGCTTTTCTAGAAAGACCTTTCAGAGCAGAGAGACAATAATTATAAAATCAGCCTGTGATCATTCATAATATATCTCTGCAATTTTAATGAATGTGATGAATTAGCTTGCTAAACTTTTAAAGCTGTATTTCCATATATACACATTTACACAAAATCACAGACAGAATTACGCATTAATGGTAAATTATAAATAAAATGCTAATAGATTCATTATTTGATTAGTAGCAGATACATTTGATGAGAATGGCACAGTTGGAATCATCATAATCAAATATGCACTTCCTCACTAGGATGTGAATTGTTTAATCTGGTTCAAGTTATGATTTCACTTAACGATTCTGGTTTAAAATCTTTTAATAATTTTTATGCTTCCAAATGAAAACACAGTTAATAATCATACTTATGGAGATTTTTAAACAACTTGAATAGTTTAATAGTCAGTCATTTAGTCAAAGGAGTAATAAAGGCCTTCGCAAACATGATTATTTATGCTTTAATCAAACATTAATTTCTGCTGAAATACTTACCTTTCATCTTTAGCAGTAAAAATCATAGCTGTCTGTTTTTATTTTCCTTTTACGTGTCGTAGATGATTTGCTGTGATAAATAAGGTCACTTAAAAAAACATTTCCATCCTGTCTCTGAAACCACACAGTGTGTCTGTCTTGATACATATGTCTCATACCTGTGGGCACATATTGTACTAGAAGCTTTCTTTAGCTCATTACATATACTGTGCATAATTGTCTCTGACCCCATTACAAGGCATAAACAAAGACAACGAGGAAGAAAACAACAAAAATTATGTTAATACAGTGAATTTGTTTTTTTATACTCATCAGCTTTGATATATTTAATTGTTATAATTGTAAAATAATACACCTGATTGGTGTACATTGTTAGACTCCTTCAATATATTGAAAAAAAATGTAAAAGATATTGCAGCACTTGCTAAATTTTTGATAAGATATACAATAAAATGGTACACACAAGCTTCAGCAGAAAGTTAATTGTGTAATACCTAAATGAGTAGCTTTATGTATTTTATTATTATTATTATTATTATTATTATTATTGTTGTTGTTGTTGTAATAGATATAAAGCTGCAGAAACAACATCATCGTCAATCTTTTGTTGACATTAATTGACAATCATTCTGTGGCAGACAAGACTCTTATTCGTCGGTAAAGGAGGAAGCGGGAACCGGATTGACACTCAACAAGACTTTAATTACAACTTAAAACACTGAAGTGAAACATAATAACTTGATGACACACACAGCTCAGTGTGTGTGTGTGTCTCTCTCTCCAGCAATCCCGATGACTCCTTTTATCTCTCTCCCAATGATTGGGCTGCTCAGCACCAGACGGGCACACTCACAGCCCGGCCAGGCCCTCCTTCTCGTCACACAATCTTTTTTTCTTCTTTTTTTTTTTTTTTTTTACTACCTGTAATAATCCTGTTGGTTTCTGACCCATTAGCAATCATTTGCTGATGATATGGTGAAAATTTGTTACTGGTTAAGAATAACAAAGACAGGTTAATATTATCAAACTGATAAATATGGAAAACACTTTACAATAAGGTTTTACTAATACATTTTTAAATTCAAATTTGTATATGTTAACATTAGTTAATGCACACAGACCTTACATGAACTAACAATGAACAACTGTATTTTTGTAAACTAACATTTACAGATTAAAAAATGCTGTAAAAAATATATTGTTCATTGTTAGTTCAGGATACATAATGTATTAACAAATGTTAATGAATTGAACCTTATTGAAAATGTCTTACCTTAAATACAAATTCATAAATGCATGGCACCTCAGAATGTGGGGAAATATATTTGGTTCAATATTAAAACATATGGGAATAACTATAAATGGTTTAGTTTTCATCAATGATGTTTGACGTGTGACATTTAAGGCTGGAGTAGAGGGTATCCTTTCTTGTTTTCTCTCTTGGCTCACTCTCTTGGCTCTCTCTGTTTGTGTTGTCTCCAGCGAATTGCACGGTTGAGTAGTTAAGGTGCAGACTAACCTGTTTTGTGATTAAAAAGAGAGTTAAAAAAAGTTTTAGCATCACGGTCATTGTGATTATAATGAAAAGAGATAGAGCTTACAAGACTTAAAAGAGATGAACTGACATCAGGGGATGATGTGTCTACTTGAGTAGGGTCCGATTCTGATGGAACGTGCTTGAATGGTTGTTCTGCAGAAGGAAAATATCAAAGACAGTCAGAAAGGAAAAAAATAAAATAAAATGGGGAATTAACATTGATTGCATGACCAAAAGTGAAAAACAGATTCAATTTAATTTATCAAAATAATACAAATTTAAATGATAAAACATTTCAAATAGCATTTAAAGGTGAATTGTACCTGCACACAATTCACACTTTCTTCTCTTCAGTCTTTTACATAGAAGTATGTTGACTATTCCACTCAAGAGCAGAATCAAAGTATTGCAGACAAACACCACATGGAAAAGCCCATTTTGAGCTTGATTAAATGAAAAACATTTGCTTTGGTTATGCAAATATACTATATATATATATGGTATATATATATAAAAAACACTAGCACAAACAAACCTTTTCAAAGCGTTGGCTACAAAACTCGGTTAATATTTTGAAACTCAAAATTATCAACTGCAGTGACAGTTGGTTATGTGTCCAGCATTGCAAATAATTTCAAATACTGAATATGTGCAACATTTAACAGAGATATCTGGAAACCAGAACTATTGAATATGTATGCATATTGCATTTGGAAGAGGTTGACTAGTGAATATTCTATGTAGTTGATGTTCACAAGACTGATTTTTCTATTGCTTAATTCTTGTAACAAAAACACCTTAAAAATACTTTATTTTCTATCCTTTAACTGGTAGCAATGCAATGGTTATTACCTATACAAACTTGACTTGAATATCCGCAAATGGAGTGGTTAATCAGCGTGCATTGATAACGTAAGGAGCCTGTTGAACTTTCAATGCTCAAACTGAAGTCACAATGTCCCTGTGCATTCTTACAGAAGCTTGAGTCACATTTCACTTCACATGTATTAGCATCCATTTTCTCACCTACAACAGCATACAATTAGCCCATTAAACAAAGCAAATATGGTGCACTCTACAGATAAATTTATTGTACAGCCAATGTTATATAATTTAGTGAAGTTCACTTACACATTTAAGTTCATCTCACAGCACATCTCACTAGAAACCATCCTCAGAGTTCTGAGGGGAGACATGCTATGAGCAGTGGCTTATATAGACCAGAATATACAGGCCAAAAGTAACCTTTTACCTCAATGGGGGCGATAATTATTTTCAGCTATTTTCTTCTTTGTGGTAAGAAATTGTGGTGAAAATTGAGGTTAGAACAGACTTGTGTTGAAAGGGGTTGGGTGAGATGAATCACACAAAATAATTGTAGAATTAATTATTTTAATTCTTTATTTCTTTACCATTGGTTAACATGTTCCTTTGTCAGGGGTGTTACTGGTGTTACACTTAATGACAGGTAATGGAAACCAGTAACACCACTGAAGGTAACACCACTGACAAATGTCCTTATTTAACCAATTCTTAAGATTAGGGATAACAAAGCAGAACGTTAGTGTTAGGGTTAACTATCAGTATTAAAAAAATAAATAAATAAACAACAATTAATGACTAAATAGCACCACACGCTAACACTGCTGACAATCTAAAATATCCCATCTAAAGTTCTGATATTTTTGGATCTTCACAAAATAATGTGCAGAAAATAACAGTTTGGTGAGGGGCTATTTCCAAGGAGGTCTAAAATATGTAGAGAAAGATGTCTGTTTGCATTCTCATGGATCTACATAACATTTACTGCAATTTGAATGTTGTACAAAGTATCATTATCTTTAACAATGCTATCAAAGTGAATATCAGGCACAACAGCAACGCTATAGCATAGGCTGCCATCTTGATTGTTTTGGTTGAATGGATCACATGACAGCGTCACATGACAACAAATACATCATAGTATTTGTTTTCCCAGTCCACACTACAATTTGAAGACAGCGTTTTCAAATTTATTCTCTTGTGATAGCAATTTACAAAAAGCTCTGTTTTCGCTGACAAAAACACTGTCTCAGTGTGGATGGAAAGCCAAAATGTAGAGAAAAATATGTATTTCTAAACAAAAACGTATAAGTGTGGACGTGGCTGTAGTAGTTTTAAAAAGTATTAATGGAATATAATTAAACAATTAAGAGCAGTAGCAAGTAGTTTTATGTTACATTTAATACCACATTTCCCGGGTGCGATAAATCCAGTCGTCCCATTGGTGACGCTGGCGGGGAGTCTGGAGGCCTGGTTAGAGCTCTCCAGCCCCTCGCGGTAGCTCATCAGGATGATTCGCCTCAGCTGCACGATCCAATTCTCCAGAAGCCTGACCAGGTTCAGTGGCATCCTCTCCACTGCGGTGCGGGGTGAGGGTGCCTCCGTCCTCCGAGCAGAGGTTGCCGCCCTTCTGGCGGGAGCAATAGAACCTGTCCCCGTAGCCGAGTCAGATAAGGGCTTTTACAGCCCTTATTTTGTTGTGCCCTATAGAGGGGGAGGGTCGCGCCCAATATTGGACCTGAACAATTGCCTTGAACAAGGCCTTACACAGGCTTCCATTCAGGATGTGAACGCAGACGTTCATCCTGGCATCAGTACAACATCAGGATTGGTTCGTGGCCATCGACCTGAAGTATCGTATCATGTATCGTTCCTTCCTCGACACAGACCTTTCTTCGGTTTGCATTCGAGGGGCGAGCTTTCCAGTACAAGGTCCTCCCCTTCGGTCTTTCCCTGTCCCCTTGTGTCTTTACCATGGTCGCAGAGGCTGCCCTGGCCCCTTTAAGAGAGAAGGGCATACGAATCCTCAATTATCTCGATGACTGGCTAATCCTAGCTCACCCGCTGGATCTATTGTGTGCGCATAGGGACTTGGTGCTTCAGCACCTCGACCGACTCAGGCTTCAGGTCAACTTGAAGAAGAACAAGCTCTCCCCTGTGCGGAGCATCTCTTTTCTCGGTACAGAGTTGGAGGTCTCGAGGTGCGTCGTGGTCTCGACAGATGCCTCAAACTCGGACTGGGGCTCCGTGTGCAACAGGCAAGCAGTATCAGGGTTCTGGACAGGGCCCCAACTCCAATGGCACATCAACTGCTTAGAGTTACTGGCAGTATTGCTGGCCCTTCGGAGGATTCAGCCCTTGATTCAGGGCAAGCATGTGTTTGTCTGGACAGACAACACAGCGACCGTGGCATACATAAAACACCAAGGCTGTGTATGTTCATATCGCATGTCACAACTCACCCACCGCCTCCTCTTTTGGAGTCAGTAGAAGTTGAAGTCTCACATTTGTCAATTATTTTTCAAGTAAAAGCACGGCTATGAAGTAGTTCCAGGTTTTGACCGCGTAACGGTTCCATATCACTTCGCTAAATTATTGCAGTTATTTCAAAGAGATCTACAGGCTTCCACAACAAAATAACCAATTAAAACAAAGACATTGGTTAAAGGTTAATCGGTTAATAACGTCATGCAATGTCTAAAATATACTACATCTATTTCAATTTCAGTTTAAAAGAGCCCTTGTGCTCCCTCATCTCCCCTGCACTTACACACGCTCACACACATACATACACACACATCGAGACTCGAGTTGCAACCAACAAATAGAGACACACCCCCACAACTTGATCAATAAAACAGTTTTTATTATCCGGAATAACTTTTAATGTGTGCAACTTTTAATGGTTCAATGTATTTCGCCCTCCCACTCTGTTTCGCTCTCACACAACTCTCTCCTGAGCAAAGTCAGCACACCCCCGCGACTCACTGGGATTTTAAAGCAATGGAAAAGATTCATACAAGAATGGTGATACTCACTGATGCCGAGACTTATACTTACAATTTGAAGCGATGTTATTCCTGACGAGAGCCACTTTAAACATAGGCAATTCAACTCTCTCTCTCTCTCACACACACACACACACACACACACACACACACACACACACACACACACACACACACACACACACACACGTTGTGTTTCTTTAAATTTCCATAGACATAATGGTTTTTATACTGTACAAACTTTATATTCTATCCCCTAAACCTAACCCTACCCCTAAACCTAAACCTCACAGAAAAATTTTCTGCATTTTTACATTCTCAAAAAACATAATTTAGTATGATTTATAAGCTGTTTTCCTCATGGGGACCAACAAAATGTCCCCACAAGGTCAAAAATTTCAGGTTTTACTATCCTTATGGGGACATTTGGTCCCCACAAAGTGATAAATACACGCTCACACATACACACACACACACACACACACACACACACACACACACACACACACACACACACACACACACACACACACACACACACACACACACACACACACACTACCTTTTTACACCAATTCCAAAAAGCAGCTCATCCTCCATTGCTAGTTCCAAAGTGATGTTTTTGAACTAGCAACAAAGTTTTGAGCTTTATCAAAGCTAGATATACTTGATCAATACAACCGTTTCTATATTATCTGAAATATCTGTGGGAAACAACCTCACGTTCCACTTCCCCTCTCTTAAGATTTCACACACGTGTACACACAGACATTATATGCATAATACACACACTCACAAGCAAAAAACAGCCGTCATGTCAGTGCACATCTGCATCTCAGTGGGGTTGAAAACTGTTGTAAAGGTTTCAAACGGAAACACTCACTGCTGCTGAGAAGTGCTTAAACTTACATCTTGGCAATTTTGAAGCGATGTTACTTCTGATTAGAGCTGCAACATAAAAGATAATCCCAGAAACTATTTCAGTTTCTCTCTTTCAATCTCTCAAAAACAAACTCACACACAAACTCATACATACATGTACAAACACACTACCTTATTACTCCAGTAAGTCCTTGACTAAAGCAGCACAAGCCTTGCAATCCTCTGTTGCTAGTTCTAAAGTGACGTTTTCAAACAAGCAACAAAGGCTTGAGCTGTCTCAAAGCAAGATGCTGAATCCATGGTGGAAGAAAGAAGTTCCACTCACAAGAGTGTTTTAGGGACAAAAAACATAAAATGTTTTGAGATAAAACCCTGAATGATGCATTAAGTTGGGGTAATCAAGGTAAAAGCGGAATAATTGACTCCGGACCGTTGAATTATTGAAAAATAATGCACACCCGAGGTGTAAAGCATTACCACCAATTTATTTTGGTATAGAGGTATAGGTATAGGCATAGGTATAGAGAATCGTCAAATTTCAATGCAGACAATGTATTTATTGTGTTTGGTAGATCTTGCTATAAATCATTATGAAAAAGTAGATCTCATTCCATAGAAATGTGAGTACCCTTGCCCTAGGCTGTCCCCTCACCACACATGACACAGGTGTTTTCCATTAAAGTCCATCAGGTCCTTGTTACTATATATTGTGGCAACACTGCTGGCATAAATAAATTATTGACACTTGTTTTTATGTAAATTATTAAATAATATTTTATTAATTTAACTCTTTATTTGAACTCATGTCAAATACAGTATGTGATATCTCAGTGACATGCATCTATGCTGTATATTCATTCTCTAAGAGACTTTCAAAGTTAAATATTGTAAATAAAAAGTTAACTTATAATACTCCAATTTACAGCTACAGTAAATATGCTTTTTACTGGTATTGTGTAAACTTCAGTTTAACTTTTTGTCATTTAAATGTGTAGGTTAAAGCATCTCCCACCATCATTTCAGAAAAAACAAAAGGTGAAATGAAATGCAATAATTGCATTTAGATTGTCTTTATTTTCATATTTGGATCACTCAAAGACACACAACAATAAAAGACTTAAAGTATACCATAGTTATTTTATTAGGATTTGATCTTTGAATACAACTCATTGTGTTTGGAAATGTCTTGTTGTTCAGCACCTCAAGAGGGCCATGGTTTATTGGTGAAACTCACAGATGTGTATGTCAAGGTTTCTGTGTCTCCAACCTGCTAGAGAAAGATTTCCTTTAAGCAAATTAAATTGCTCATAAGCTTTGTAAGTAAACTGAATTCTGTAAATAATTCAAACAAATGCATTTAAGGAATCACACTGGACTTGAGAAAAAAAGTTAATTTACAGTTATTCACTTTGTTAATATTTTTCAAGGAACTACAATAATGTACAGTCATCAGTCATAATTAATTTATATTTAATTTAATACCATTAAAATAACTCTTAAACTAAAGAATAATATATATATTTTTTTAAGATTTACCTGAGTACCTTCAGATGTATTTTGATCAGATCTGTTGACACAAACTGAGACAACATATGAACATTCACACAGATGTTTGTAGACTTGCAGATAAAACTAGGAATCTGATTCAAAATATTTTGAGAACTTTTAAATATGATACCTGATGAGACGTTTTGGTGTTTGCATTTCACAGCCACAAGTGAGATCATTATTATCAGAGAAATGATGTTTGATGAGACCAGTGTAAGAAACACTGGATTCAACAATGCTGCTGTGAAGCTGCTATCTGCAACAAAACAATTGTCTATAAGTAGTATGTACTGTATAAATAGTAGTATTAGACATGATGACACACACACACACACGTTGGTGTAGCTATTCTTATGAGGACTCTCCATAAACACAATGATTTTTATACTGTAAGTATAAAAAAATTCTGAAAATGTAGACTCTATCCCCTAATCCTACCCCTAAACCTAACCCTCACAAATAACTTTCTGCATTTTTATATTTAAAAAATAAACATTGTTTAGTATGTTTTTAAGCGATTTGAATTATGGCGACACTAGAAACGTCCTCATTAACCACATTTATAGCATAATACCCTTGAAATTATCAGTTTGTAACCTAAAAATATGTAAGGCATATAAGGCAAAGTGCATCATCATTTACTCTTATACAGTAAGTGATACCTTAAGAGAGAAATATATTTTTAGATGTCACTCTTCCTGATCATCTAGGGTTGAAACTTTTAATTTATTACTTTTGTATTCTTACAAAATTTCCATTTATTTAAATCCGTTTAAGCAAACGAATATTTTTTACTGAACTTCTGAAATGAATGATCATTTATGAATATTTTTGAAACACATATTTTACATTTATATTGTTATTTCTTGAAATCTTTAATTCATTTAATATGGTCACAAATGTTACCTGTTTGTGTGTTGAATTCCAGTGTAGTCCCATTTCCAAACATTATCTTGTTACATGCAGATACAGCACAGTAGTACGTGCCAGCATCAGTTATGCTTAGGTTCGTTTTTATCAGGTTGTAAATACAACTCTTTGTAGTAGAACCATTGTCAGAGCTCTCTTCACACTGCTTCACTATATCAGTGTAAATGATACTGGGATGAGATTCTTCTGAGCCCTTTCTGATCCAAAATGCGTTGTATCCTCCTGAACATTTCTCGTGTACTATTTTTACTCTGCACATGAAGGTGACTTTGTCTCCAAGATGAACTTCGTCTGAAATGAGCTCCTGAAGAACTGTTGTATTGGTGTGCTCTCCTTAAAAGCAAAATCACAAAATATTTCACAGAATAAGTATTTGTATTGCAGGCGCACTTATGGGGTACTCATTATAACCAGCCCTCATAATTTACATGACAATCTCCTGCAGATATTACAGTACACAAACAAAATATTTGTCTTAGTAATTTTAGAACGAAAAGTAAACCTACCTTGAAGCATCAAAAATGTTCCAGGTTCAAATTGCAGCTCACCTAATGTTATCAATCCACAAAAGTATGTTGCTATATCCTCATTCTTTGTCATTGAAATGTGTAAATGAAAAATTCCTTTGTCTGTTGTAACATTAAAACGACCATCATTATATCCATCAAAAAATGTAGCTTGTCTCTTGTAATTGTAACATCTTGATATAAGTTGGGGTGTCTTCTCCAACTCCTGCTTATACCACACCATGTTATTAAAGTCTTTTTCTGGTAAGTAGCACTCAATTGTGACATTATCTCCAAGTTTAGAAAATTGTAAACTGGTTGGTTGCCCAATGTTTTCTGCCCCGATACAACCTGAATTCAAGAAGCAGCAATAATCAGAATGAAGTGGTGCACAATCTGTTAACATAAACTTATATAGTATTTTAATTGGTTTGGATATAAAGCATTTGATAATGAATACATATAAGTGTAAAAGTAGAAAATGAGTAATTGGTATTGCAATTACAATCAATCATAATTAATAATAATGAATTAAAAATCTACCATAAATTTATCAATCATACTTACAAACAAAGATAAGGAAGTAAACTGTGTTCATGTTGCTTTGATTTGAAAGTAAATAATGAGGCATGATAAGGTAACTAATCTAAGTAGACCAAATCAAATGGAAACTGATCCTGGACCTGATTGGTGGCTCTCTGATATTCTTATATGACAAAGTCAAATTTAATTGGCTGTTCTAACTAAAGACTTCGGGTATATGATGCCACTCTCAAGTTTAAGGCAAGATAATGTAACAGTTTTTTTTGGTTTAATAACTGACACACAAATAACAAAAAACATGCACAAACACGAAGTCTGTATGAACTAAGAATTATTAATTCCAAAGTTGCCACTTTCAGTAACAAAACAAGTTTGGATAGGTTATTTCATGCTCTGTTTCGCTGAACATTTCAGCCTAATTGCACAGATATGTACAATTACTTGATTCAAACACTTCTTAATTTGACTTACCCCCATTTTCATTGTTGTATTTTACATTTGTAGCGGTTTCTTTTTTCTTCTTAAGATCTTAAGATAAATTCCAATGACCTTGGAAAAAGATGGTGTGGTCATCACACCTTAGATGTGTATTCTGTGTTTGAAACCACATCAGCTTTATGTGATTATGCATGCATGTGTAGGTGTAGAGTTGCCTGTGCAGATGAGCACATACAGGCTGACAGAAAAATTATTATATTGCATGAGGACTTTGATTTGTTGTGAGAAGTGCATCATCAATAAGAAGTGATGTCAAAATGACACTTCAACTAATAAACTTCCACATTAACACTTTCATACGTACCATCACACATGTGATGATTAATAAAAGGGCTCCGCAGGGTAGCGTCACACATATGTGTTTCAGCAACAGCCAATTACACTACAAACTTGAACACAGCTTGTAAATGCACAGCTATCATATAAAAACGTGATCTTCCCTTGCACACAGCCACGTCTGCTGATTAGGTATGTGATTTTCATTCACACAAACAGCAACTCAAACAGTCTTTTCAGGCATATAATACGTTTGTTTTCTGAAACAGACAGCCAAATTATCAAAAAAGCACCATGATTACAGTTTTAAACTTGTATAACTCAGTGAAAAAATGCTTATCGAGCACGATTATCCAATGCACGCAGCAAAGTCTGTTTACATTAGCACTTGTCACACACACACACACACACACACACACACACACACACACACACACACACACGATGGTCTACCTATCATTATGAGGACTTTCCATAGACATAATGATTTTTATACTGTATACTATAGATCCCCTAATCCTAACCCAACCCCTAAAACTAACCCTCACCAAAACTTTCTGCATTTTTAAATTTTAAATAAAACATTGTTTAATATGTTTTTTAATCTATTTAAATTACGGGGACACTAGAAATTTCCTCATAAATCACATTTATAGCATAATACCCTTACCAGTATAGCGTGATACCAGTTTGTAACCTAAAACATTGTCCTCGTAAACCACATAAACATGCCCACACACACACACACAAACGCACGCACACACGCACACACACACACACACACACACACACACACAATGTCTGAGATATCAAACCAGATTGATGATATTAGTTCTTTTATTTTTACAGCTATAAAAATTAAATAAATATAACAAATACAGTACAGCAGGCATAACCCATTTGTTCACATTTTTACTATATTATATACAGTATTTTTTATGACAAGAAATAATAATCTTCAACCGGCTGTGCAGTGATACATGCAAAAATAACTCAGGGGGCACTACAGAGGACCCTACTCATGAAAAGTATAATGAAGCATACAAATGGACAGATAGAATATTATCCAATACATGTACGAAAGGTCATCTTAATGTAAGTCCAGTATGAGCATAGAGTAGAACAACATCTTTTGTTAATATAACCTAATGTTTACCGAGCAAATACTGTAATTGAGTGCTATAAAATAACTTATTTGAACTGTTGTTTCATTTGTGTTAATATATATATATATATATATATATATATATATATATATATATATATATATATATACACACACACACACACTGGCGGCCAAAAGTTTGGAATAAGATTTTGCTGTTTCGGAAGGATGTTGGTATTTTAATCCACCAAAGTGGCATTCAACTGATCACAAAGTATAGTCAGGACATTACTGATGTAAAAAACAGCACCATCACTATTTGAAAAAAGTCATTTTTGATCAAACCTAGACAGGTCCTATATCCAGCAGCCATCACTCCAACATTATCCTTATCCTTGAGTAATCATGCTAAATTGCTAATTTGGTACTAGAAAATAATTTGCCATTATATCAAACACTGCTGAAAGCTATTTGGTTCATTAAATGAAGCTTAACAATGTATTTGTGTTTCTTTTTAGTTGCCACAGAATGCAATAGACTGGCATGTCGTGAGGTCAATATTAGGTCAAAAATGGCTAAAAAAAGAAACAGCTTTCTCTAGAAACTTGTCAGTCAATCATTGTTTTGAGAAATGAAGGCTTTACAATGCTTGAAATTGCCAAAAAAACTGAAGATTTCATACAAAGGTGTACACTACAGTCTTCAAAGACAAAGGACAATTGGCTCTAACAAGGACAGAAAGAGATTTGGAAGACCAGATGTACAACTAAACAAGAGGATAAGTACATCAGAGTCTCTAGTTTGAGAAATAGACGCCTCACATGTCCTCAGCTGACAGCTTCATTGAATTCTACCCGCTCAACACCAGTTTCATGTACAACAGTAAAGAGAAGACTCAGGGGTGCAGCCTTATGAGAAGAATTGCAAACCACTTTTGAAACAGAAAAACAAATATAAAATGTTAGAGTGGGCAAAGAAACACAGACATTGGACAACAAATAATTGGAAAAGAATGTTATGCATCTTAACTCCATTGAGCTTTTGTGGGATCAGCTAGACTGTAAGATGCATGAGAAGTGCCCAACAAGACAGACACATCTATGGTAAGTGCTACAGGAAGTGTGGGGTGAAAGGTCACCTGAGTATCTGGACAAACTAACAGCTAGAATGCCAAGGATTTGCAAAGCTGTCATTGCTGCCTATGTAGGATTTTTTGATGAGAACTCTTTGTAGTTTGTAGTTTAGCAATTTCTTTCCATAAGAGCAAACTCTGTACATTATTCCAAACATTTGGCCGCCATTATATATATATATATATATATATATATATATATATATATATATATATATATATATATATATATATTTTTTTTTTTTTTTTGTATTTTTTTTTTATTTCTTCTGAAAAGCAGTGGTGTATTGTTGCATGCATCCTTGTCCATGGTGCTGAATAATTTCAAATGATCATGCCTTCAATAAAGAAATGTATTGGTTTTACCAGATTGATCTCACACTGAATTTGGAAACAGTTGGTTGACTTTTCTTGAGCTAACTTGATATGTGCTTGACGAAATTGTATGCATTGCTGAAGCAGGAAGCGTTTTTGAACAAAAAGCCACTGGTGAGCTTCTGTATCTCGGTTAAATGTCCACAAAATGGCACCAAAAGTAAATATTTTTCAGCCTGTGAAGGATGTAATACAGTGAATTGGAATGCCTATTTTATTAACTCTACCCCCAAAACAAATCCCCCACCCTTATCCTATCTGCCAGTGCAGTAAAAATGTATTTCAGAGGGATAAATGGAACTTCCTTATCGTGGTCATCACTGATTATGGAAACACGATTACTATCTGGTTTCAAAGAGGAGTCGGGTCAGAAGGTGGGTTGGTTTTGTTCATTGTTTTCTAAGGTTTGCTACCAAACCTTGCTGTTGAGCGATGGATGAATTCAGTAAAATTAATAATTAATATTTACTCAGATTCCACTATTTTTATTATCATCATCATTTCTGGTTTTATAGATATAATCTATAATAATTAATAGTTGCTTAACAACAACAACAGCAACAATAATTCACCAAATAGGGATTAGAAATTCATAGATATGATTTAAATATGAAGGTAAGTGTAGAAATAAATGTCATTGTCACAGATCCACCAGGCTCTTGATCTCTCTCTCCCTCAATGCCGACACACTCCGCTCACTCTACCCTGAGTGTTGATTACACGCACCAGCACATAATTTGGGGCTACTCAAGGACTGCATATATACCTTGCTTTCACACACACACTCTTTGTCTGTTCTCATCGTTAGTATCTCGGAGACTCTAGACCTCTCATCTATGTTCTTCCTGTGACTGCAGACTCTCTAGTTTGTTGATACTTACCTGGTTATACTTACTGTGTGTAGTGTTCTCCTCATCTGATGTTGGTGTCGTTTATCCCCATGCTCATTCCCCAGCGTTGGGACTCTCCTGTGTTGTTTACGATCCTAGCTAAGGGCTGTTGTGAGTTTCACCTTTCATCTGTACATCGCTAATATAGAGACAGAGCGTATTTAGGCCACGCCCACACCGGGGGGGAAAACAATCCAACCGTCTCCATTGACTTTGCATTGCGGGAGACTGCCTCCTTGTCATTTATGACTTAAAACAAAAAACTAAACAATGTCTAAAAGCTGCTGTGTGACAAGGTGTACAGCAAACAAGCTAAATAACCCAGAAATAAATTTTTATAAGCTGTCGACCCCAAAAAACGGTTTGTTTCAGGACATAAAAGTGGATCAATTGAGACAGAGCGCAACTAGTTCTCGAACTACGGCCATGATGGAACATGATATTGTAAAAAAAAAAAACATTCAGAATTTTAACCATGTCGATTGCTTATTTCACCACCCTATGTGAACCTGAGAGGAGGAGATATATTGAGAAGTTAAATTTTATTGGTCTATGTCAGTGCCCCTTTTCCTTACCTTCCTTTTTTTGGAAAAATGATCCGACTGAATGGCCCAACGTGAAATACCCTGATATCTACAACTACTTGATCGAATCACCAGGTAACAGCATAATTTCACCTACGATCAAAACACACACTGTTACTAAAATAATGGGACAACTTAGCTATTAGAAAGCTATATTAGCTATCTATATATATATTAGCTATGTGTGCAAGTAGCTGTAGCTTGGGCCAATTGGTATTCGTCCAAAAGCTTTCTATGTCAGATAAATGCTATTATTTTGAACGATGGTTTGTTGTAAAACGAAAAGAAGTGTATGACATTCAAAGTATTTTCAAAGGATCCCACAATTTACCCACTCTTCCTGCTGATGCTTCACGTCTTATTGCCTGTATCCACTTTTGTCTCCTTAAAGGCTGGCTTTTACGGTTCGGAAGCTTATAAAAATGTATTTCTGGTTTTTTTAGCTTGTTTGCTGTACACCTTGTCACACAGCAGCTTTTAGGCATTTTTCTGTCTTTTGTTATATGCCATAAATGACAAGGAGGCAGCCTCTCGCAATGCAAAGTCAATGGAGACGGTTGGATTGTTTTTCCCCCCGGTGGGCGTGGTCTTCAGATTATGACGCGTTGCGCTCTGTCTCTATACCCTACCTGGATAGTACTCACATTCTGTTTACATCTCAATTGTTTCTGGATTGTCTCACCTGTTGTTTACAATGCTGCTTCATATCATCTGTTCAATAAACCCTACAGTTGAGTTAATATCTCTCCAGTTTAGTACAAAAACCATCAGTGTTTCTTACTTTGTACTCATAGTTTTGAATGACTACATCACATTCAGTCAGGCGGTCCCATACAGTCGAGTCACACAAATATTTCAACACACAGCCACCATGCGACACACATTTGTCAATCTGTCGTTTGTCGGATGCAGTGAAAAGGCGCTATTGGAGTCCAATAAACCTAATTATAAACGTGAACTAAACAAAACATAAACATGAACATAAACTTGACTTGACTATACTTGACTTGGCTTGACCTCACTAGAACAAAACAACAAAGTTACATTTGCAATACCTGACATCAGACAATGACAAACATGAGGGCTTAAATACACAGACATGGGTAACAGACAGAACTAAAAACAAGATAACAAGAATGAAATTACTATAACCAATTAAAAGACAAGACTAATAACAAAGCAATCAAACAATGAACGAATGAAAACATCTCAGTTACTGTCGTAACCTCCATTCCCTGACGGAGGGAACGAGATGTTGTGTGAATGTAGTGACACTAGGGGTCTCTCTTGAGAGCCTCGGTTACCTCTATCTTTGAGAAAAGGCCAATGAGAATTGGCTAACATAATTTGTATGCCCCTCCTCCGTACATATGGGTATAAAAGGAGGGAATAGTGCATCTGTTCTGACAGGTTTTGAGCTGAGGAGCCGAGAGTAAGGTCCCGGTCATTTCAGCGGCTTAGTACAGTGTTGTGGCAAGAGGGATACAACATATCATTCCCTCCATCAGGGAATGGAGATTACGTCAGTAACCGAGACGTTCCCCTTCTGTCACTCACTCGACGTTGTGTTGATGTAGTGACAGTAGGGGTCCCTATCTAAAAACGGCACAACACTGAACTTGTTACATGGAGTGCTAATGCAAATGCAAGCAAGCTGCTCCGTGCAAAAATAGCAGGTGCATCAGACTGCACGTAACCTTCCCCAATGCCCCAAGAGTTGTCAAATAGTTCCCCGCATCCCTGAGGCAGGGAAGCAACGTAACCCCAGATAGCAAAAAATATCCGCACGGCTTCTTTTTGCCGCCGTCCCTAAGCTGTCGGCTATAGGTGCATCCCACTGGCGGGGATGAAACGTTTGCCGTCGAATTCGTCACTCCCATTTCTTGCGATATGCCGCCCGCGAAAAGCTGGCGGGCCGCCCGCTTCATTTTCTCTGGCGGTTGCCTCGGGCTGATCGACCGCGGGCGGCTGGCGGCAAGCCGATTTGAAATACAAGGATTTCTACTCTCAAAATCGACCAGCCATTTGGCTATTATTATTTTTTGCTCCAAAGCCATTAGGGTTTATAACAGAGTCTTGACTCTTGATTCCATGATAAGGTAAGGTTTAGGAAATTACATTTAAATTACTTTGAAACTCTGAAGCGATTATACAGTAATATATGTAAAATATATTGAATTATTTTATGCACTTGAAAATTGTTTACATTTCTTTGATTGCTGCGCATTTGAGACATGCACCAATAAACCAAAAAGAATTCCTTTTGTAAAACTTACTTGGCAATAAATATCTTTATGATTCTGATTAGGTTTTAAAATAGATATTTAATTCATGGTATGAACAATTTAGCAGAATAAATTGATGAAGTTAGACTTTTCACGAATGCCTGACTACCAGTGAACAGTGAAAGACATCTGCAACATGGCCAAAATCTCGGGTATACTTTAATTTTTTTTTATTAATTTGCAACCATGGTGATATCTATCATAAACATGAAAATCCCTGTTTTGACATGAAGGATAAACTCAATGAAAAAGCGAAATTATCCTCTGGTTTCACAGTTGTGCAGAAATTTCGTTTATGTCTAAATTTTTTCCAACCTCGATTTTTTTTGTTATTTTACCTTTTACAGGTTTTGCAATTATGACCTGTACAAATGTTTAAGAAAGTGTTAAAGTCCCTGTAATGGCAATAAAAAAAATCTAAACGCATTATAAATGTTAAAAATGTATTGCTAAAACACATTACAAAGACTGAACTGTGAAGTTCCGCTGTCACCATATCTGTTTCCGGTTTACTTGCACGTCGCCCAAAATGTCTGTTTTTACTCGATGTCTCCAGAATCTTCCGAAAATACGCGTCAGCGATGTTCATCGCATTGTTGATGCCTGGTCCCCTGCTCCGACAAGCAAGAGGGACAAGGGCTTTAAACTCTACATATCGAGTTATCTGCACAACTACAAGGGTAAGTATTTTAATCTAATGTGGTGTGCCGGCAGATAGCGGCTAAGCTAGTTCGCCACGTGTTCATTTTTTATGTAAGGTTAGTATAGAAGCTTGTTTTTTCTTAGTTTTAAAGCAGACTGTTTGTTAATTTTTGTGAGAATTGTAATATAAATTATATTAACTTGCTCTCCTCTCAGTTTCTAATAAAGATCAGGGCACAGGTGAAGTCACTGTCAGGGCATTGTGCTACAGGTCCACGAGGAAAGCAGATAAACCTCACAGTTTGAGTGTATGGTGAAGTTAGAATTGAGAAGACCGCAGTTATAGGCTTGTTACTTTAATAGCCCGATGTTCCTGGGGACTCGGCTAAGGTTATTCATGTTTAATGTAACTCAAATCAAATGAAAACAGTTATTGTAGGCAGGTAAGTTTCCCTAGCTGGTCCCCTCTGTGTAAAATGCGTTCTTATTCAAGTTTTCAACTCAGTCATTCGTTTAAGATGCAATCTTGTGTTATAAGTATTAGGCTATCATGATTATACAGTGAGCAAGCTATATAAATAAGTTTTTAATATAATAAAAGTGTAGAGCAACAACCGAGGGGTAAGGTAAAGGCTGAATATTGTAGATTTATTACAATATGTTGCATGTTTGAATTAAAATACCTGCGGATATGCAAATTCCCACTCATGAAAGTGTTATTCAAAGGAGCACATACTCTACAAAGGCCTGACTGGAGATTTGCCTGATCTATCCGTCCTTCAAGTGAGTAGGGATATAACAATAGCAAATTTCACTGTACAGTATGATATATCAACCAAAATCTGTATACCAATATTTAATTGTTTTCTTTTTCCTCCCCTTTTACAAACAAATATTCTGCTTCAAAGAAAAAAAATGAAATTGATGTTATCATAAGGGTTCTTCATTATGAACTTGTATGCCATGCATAACATACTGTGGATAGACATTACAGGGAAAGTTACTGGTATGATAATTGTGGTTATATTATATTACTATTATATTTAGTGTATTGCTAATCAATATATTGTTACTTCCCAGGTGACAGCGGCTCACTTCAAGAGCAGGTGAAGCAAGTTGGGACAATGTTGAAGACATTTGCTCGCACTGGGCAATCAGGTACAACTTGCAAACAACACCTGTGGTTGTTGGTTTAATTCCCACTGGGGCCACCTGTACATGTAGTAGACCTAGATATAAATTTCATAGTTTAGTAGTTGAAGGACCAGGACTGACTACTTTATTCTTTTATTCTGGGAACCCCTGTAGGTGCAGATCAAACCCTAATGCTGCGACGTCTTGGAGTTTGGTGATGTTGTGCGTAGCATGGACAACAAAATGCTATGCTGCAACATTTCAGTGCCAATGTGTCTGTTGGAGAGTTATCCTTGCCAGGGGATCTGTTACTCCCCCCTAGATACCCAGGAAGATTTGGCGTTGCTTGACAACAGTTTGAGGCAGGATAAAGAGCTCCAGCAATGATTTGTAAGTGTGCCGATTTCGTTTATAACGCCATAGGGTAATCTAAAAAGTAAAATTAAGATCGTACACTGCATATTCTACAGTCTGAATCCACAGCCTGTCACATTTTAAATTTATGAGAAGCTTCAGAGAAATGTAATTTGTAACATGTTTTTTTGTATTTTCAGCTTCGGTTTTGGCAATCAAATGTGGGAGGGACCTAAAGACAACCGTGTGGCTGAATGCTTCAGAGTATCTTCTCTAATCACCTTTCCATCAATACAACCTGGACTGGTGTAGGGGATAAAGCATGTTTTAGAGACATGTTCCTGAAGACCATTGTTCAAAGTAAGTTGGATATTTTTTTTATATTTAAGTAGATGTGTATGACCTTATGCCATTCAAATGGAATGACAGATCTTTATTTTCTACAGGAGCCATCTGGAAGAACCCGGCAACCCAGGATGCCACTGATGAGGCGATCCAGGTTAACGTTACGCGTTACCTGAAAGGAGCATCTGAACGTGAAGGTGGAAAAAGGCGCCGCACAGCTGAGAGGGACCCACAGCCGACCCCTTAAACCTAGGCTGACTACTGACACCCCAGCATCACTGACAACTGGAACCCTTTCTTTATCCTGCAGTCAGTAACATCAAGACCCCTAAAAAAGCCTGCTAAAAGTGTTAGACTACACTCACCCAATCCACACTGTTCACTGTGGAAATTGCTCTTTTTTTTATTTTTTTTTTTTTCTTTCTTTCCTCTCGTGACCCTTCTTTGAGGGCAGCTCCTTGGATGAATATAGGATGGTTTGTCCTTTTATACAGGCGCACGAGGAATCACTGAAGATATGCCAATTTGCACTGCCTCATTCTGGAGGTCGGGGAAAACCGGTGATTCTTAGCCCACTACGCCACGCAGTCCCCAACCTCTCCAGACATTCTGATTGGCTGTGTTCTCTACAGCCAGATTTTCTACTGTTAATTATATTTATTCCCACTTGTTGTCATGTGTAAGTTGAATGTCAAAATGTATATTATACCTGTTATCCTGCACATTCCTTGATACCAAAGATCTCAATTATTTCATATACAATTTGCTGCTTATTTCATTGTTACAGTGCTTAACTATTCTATTTTTAAATATATCTTGTAAATCCTAGATTATACATCTAATACTTGATATTTGCGCATTATCTGGTATCAAATATTCTAGTTACCGTGAATTTAGTATTAGCTAATTTCATTCCGGCAGTGCTTAACGATTCTATTATAGTTTGTAAATCTTATTTCATACCTCTGATACTTGATATTGCACATTAACTAGTACCAAAAATTCTACTTTCATTCTGTCACAGTGCTTAACTGTTACTCTATTGTTAAATATAGCTTGTAAATCCTTGTGCCACAGGTCAGCATTGCAGTTATAATGGTATATTCAACTCCAGAGCTTTACTCTAAATTATTACCACTTAACCTATTGTTAGAAATGACTTGTAAATATGATGTTATACCTCAATTTATTTGGTATCCTGCACTTTCTTTGGTACCAAATTTCCTCATTGCTTATGTTTACTGGTAATTATTTTCATTCCAGAGCTGACCTCTTTATATTATTAACAATTATTGTAAGTGTTTTTTTTTTGTCTTTTTTTACCAAAATTGAATTGAAAACCTGCATGTTCTTTTTGTGTGTGTGTGTGTGTGTATATAATGTTTGTATTTTTCTGTTATTTATATTTCAGTGATCTGACATCTTGTTTCAATGACAGTTACTGTACTTTGAAATGTGGAATTAAAACGCCAAATGGAAATTTGTCTGGTTTGATCAATCATTATTCTTGATAAACTGCATGCTTTAAATATATATATATATATATACAATAAGCGGCGGCAGATCGCTCAAAAAAAGCGTTTGCCTCCGACGCCCCGCGGAAGGTCCGCCTTCGATATAATGGCGGCGGAACGGCGGATGGCCAGCGGGCTGGCCGCTGAACGAAGGCGGTAGGAAGGCGGCTGCCGCTTTTAAAAAGCGGCTGCCGCCGGCGGTGCGCCATCAAACGTGTTTGCGATATCGCCATTCTGCCGCTTCTACTGCCGCCGGAGCACCGCCAGCGGCCCGCCGACTTATTGCTATCTGGGACTATCCTGGGGGCAGGCCGCACCAGCTGTGGCCTTTTCTCTCTATATGTTTTCTCTCTATAGAGTGTTAAATGCGGCTGGGACCATCTAACGCAATAACACGCATCTGGTATGGTGTTCTTTTCCAATCCTATTCTTTCAGGGGGAAAAGACTCTGCAGAGAACACATCCTGCCCTGCAGGGGAGGTTCACATGTGGCAAATACGCAAATACCTGCCACACATGGAAGTGGTGCAGTGATAGATCCTGCCTCGACAGGGAGGAGCTCTACAAACACATCAACGGGTGGGCAGAGGGAACTCTGCCCAAGGGAGATGCGGGTCCGCCAACAGGGGGACCGTACCATGGAAAATACATCACAGGAAATATTGGAGTAATCAGAACCTGTGGTGCACCTGTTCCAGTACAGGCAAGTCGGTGCCTGCAGTGGGTCTGGCTGCAAACTTCCTCGGCTAGGGAGGAAGGACATACAGGGTCCTTGACTTGTGGACTTAACTGGGAGTAGAGTGCATGTCTTCACCTCAGGGGAGGGGAAAGGTGCAATGCGCAAGCGATACACCCCGCCAGCCATACCGTATTACCGAATTCTATGTGTTCGGACCTGTCAAAACACGGAACGAGACCGGCTCAACCCGGAGTTTGTGAGACCTCGCGAAGGTATTGGGTGTTGCCCAGCCCGCTGCTATGCAGATATCTGCTAGAGAGGTGCCATGGCCAGTGCCCACATGGATGCCACACGCCTTGAAGAGTGTGATCAAGCCTGGAAGGGGGCGGGCACAGCCGGAAGGCCAACACAATGACATCCACGGTCCAGTGGGCAAGCTTCTATTGGAGACAGCGTTCCCTTTACGCTGTCCACCAAAGCAGACAAAGAGCTGCTCAGAGTGTTTTTCCTAAAGTTATGCGTGCGATCCAAGTAGGTGCCAAAGCACGCACCGGACAAAGCAACGCTAAGGCTGGGTCTGCCTCCTCCTGGGGCCGCACTTATGGGTTCACTGCCTGAACCCTAAAAAAAGTGGTCGTAGGAACCTTGGGCACGTAGGAAGTCTCAGGATGACGTGAGAGTCTGCCGGAATGGGTCACAGGCAAGAGTCACTGACAGAGAATGCTTGCAGTTCCCCAACCCTCTTGATGGAAGTGAGTGCAATCCGGAAGGCCATCTTCAAGGAGAGGGCCTTTAGTTCGACTGATTCTAGCGGCTCAAACAGGGCTCCCCGAAGGCTCTGAGAGGACAACAGAGAGATCCCATGAGGGGAACAGGCATGGCCTAGGAGGGTTCAGCCGATGGCTGGTAGTAGACCATTTTAGATCTTTTGCATCCCATCCAGGGGCCAGACATGGAGGTTCCAGAGGTCTGGGTGCGGATGTCAGAGGGTGCCCCGTCCCTGAGAAGAAGGTCCTTCCTCAGGGGAATTTGCCAGGGAGGTGCTGTCGCGAGGAGGGTGAGATCCGAGAACCAAGTCTGAGTGGACCAGTAGGGGGCCACGATAATTACTTGTTCCTCGTCCTCCCTGACCTTGCACAGGACTTGTGCAAGTAGGCTCACTGGGAGTAATCTCGGGTGGCGAGCAGATCTGCCTGTGCTCTGCTGAACTGAGCCCAAATCAGCTGGACCACCTGAGGGTGGAGTTTCCACTCTCCGCTGAGCATTACCTGTCGTGACAGTGCATCCGCTGTGGTGTTTAGGTTGCCTGGGATATGAGTGGCATGCAGAAAAAAATACAGCCAGCAACACTAGGCAGTTGATGTTTCAACCCAGCCGGGACCCCATCCAGGAGCCAGCGGCTACGCGCCCCAGCCCAACTGGGAGTTGTCCGTAATAACTACAGCGTATCTGGACACCTGCTGTAGGGGGACTCCTGCCCATAGAAAACAGAGGTCTGTCCAAGGGCTGAATAAGTGATGGCAGGAAGGGGTGAGGGTCACACGGTATGTGCCGTGGCACCATGCCCATATTGGGACTCAAGTCTGAAGCCAGTGCTGAAGCGGTCTCATATGCATCAACCCGAGTGGCGCGACCATCGCTGAGGATGCCATATGCCCCAGGAGCCGCTGAAATTTTATCAGTGGAACTACTGTGCCCGGTCTGAACGTACTCAAGCAGTTCAGCACCGACTACGCGTGCTCGATTGTGAGGCAAACTCCATGCCGAGAAAAGAGATGCTCTGAACCGGGGAGAGCTTGCTCTTTACCCAGTTAACCCGAAGCACCAGGTCCCTGTGTGCATAGAGCAACTGTCGAGGGTGTGCTAAGATTAGCCAGTCGTCGAGGTAGTTAAGCATGCAAATGCACACTTCCCTTAATGGGGCAAGAGCTGCCTCTGCGACTTTCGTGAAGACGCGAGGGGACAGGGACAGACCGAAGGGGAGGACCTTGTACTGATACACCTGGCAGGCGAAAGTGACGCTTACCTTGCTCCGTGTACCCTGGGGCAGGTAGGCAACTGAGGAGGAGGTTCTGTAGCGACGATCCCGTTGGGGGTGCTGCAAACAAAAACAAGCATGCTGGGGAAAGGATGGTCCATGGGGATTTACCTGGCGAAACCATGCCCGTTGAACTCCCGAAATCGCCCCCAGTGCCAGTCACGCTGACCCTATACCTGTGGGTAGAAGGCGTGATGTGGGGGGCGGCCGGAGTGGCTTTCCCTGGAAGAAGGAAAGCCGCGAAAGCAACGTTGCCATGGTCATGTTCTCACAATGAGAACATGAACCATCCACATACGCTGCCTCGCGGGTGTGTACCCGGCGAAACCGATTGTCTCCATCGCCAGCATTTAAAAAGAAGATCAACATCCAAGTGTTGCTCTTTTAGAGAAATATACACCTTTTTTAGGTGGCTGTCTAAGCACTCGGGTGCAGAGAAGAGAAAAGCTGATGATTTGCACTGTATCTCCAACAGCATACGTTCTTGCAGAGGTGAGTGGAACAGCAGTTTTATTCAGCTCGCTGAAACACAACCTCTCGGCTCCAAAGAAAAATAAAAGTCTGAATAGATGCATACCAGGACTCCTTTTATACCCATATGTCTGGAGGAGGGGCATGCAAATTCTGTTCGCCAATTCTCATTGGCCTTTTCTCAAAGATAGAGGTAAAGGAGGCTCTCAAGAGAAACCCCTAGTGTCACTACATCGACACAAAGTCGAGTGAGTGACAGAAGGGGAACAAGACACATGAACAGGGGAAACACATGGCAAGATTACATGAAGGGAACAGGAAATCAGATGACATTACAAGGAACTAAACTAGAAAATAAAAGACATGAAAACAAGAACAAAACACATAAATGTGACAGTAATGAGTACTTTTCAAGTTTAAATAACATTTTAGAAATAAAAAGTAAAATAGTTTTCTTTCTAAATGTAATTAAGTGAAAGTACAAGTATTCAGTTTAAATTGCACTCGAGTAAAGTACAAACCCCCCAAATTATGTATAATACTTGAGTATTTAAATTTTACACCATTGGTAGTTTGTAAATTAAGTATCCTTTGTGTGTAATGATCAAACAATTTGAATTGTTTATTGTCTGTTTAACTGTGGTGCAGACCTTTCAAGGTATGCTTAAGACCACCGTGATTAAAGCACACAGGAACAATTGTCATACTCTAAATGTAACAGTTCAGTTTCTGGTGTGGAAACTTTTAACCACAGACATGTGAGATCTGCTGGGGGCTTTCTGACTTTTTTTTTTTTCAGTCTTACAGGTTCACTGCAAACTTTGCTCTCTGGCCTTGGCTTAAAGTCCAAAAACCACAAGTGCATGTTGCTACAGCCTCTGCAAACATCAAGAACAGGTCATTGCTCACATTCTGTTGTGTCTGAAGTAAATTTGATATTCTGAAATAAATGTAGGGTTATTAGCATGGAATGGGAATACAATGGAAATAAAATGTAAAAGTCCACTGACCAATAAAGCTGCTATGTTACCGACTGATCCCTTAGTTGACGTTGAGCAACTTTTCATAAAACACGTCCCCTGTTCTTTGCCTTGACCTTCGTTTACAGTTGGCTTTATCCATGCATTCAGACGATATTAGCCCTGAAAGATCTGATTGACCATATTTAAGCAGTTAGTAATATTGTAGTTAAAATTTAAATACATTTAATGTCTAT
Organism: Xyrauchen texanus; assembly: GCF_025860055.1. Lineage (NCBI taxonomy): Eukaryota > Metazoa > Chordata > Actinopteri > Cypriniformes > Catostomidae > Xyrauchen > Xyrauchen texanus. The sequence continues at coordinate 15,491,732 of NC_068276.1, forward strand.
TTAACCTTTGTGTTCAAATATATTTCATTTAAGTTTTATTTTCTGACAGTTTCTTATAATTATACTTGTGGCAGTAATTGAGAAGGAGGGGCAATTGGAAATGGTAAGAAAGTTGTCTTGTGAGAACACTGCTGTGTGGTTTTGTTGCTGTGAAAGAGGGTCTTGTGCGTGGAAAACATCTACACTTTGACACACAAACAACACAGATATATGAATTTTTTTAAAGCATGGTCTTATCTTTCCAGTCTAGTCTAATTCTTATTTACTGTATACAGTAAATACATTTAAATGCATCAAAACTCTTAGTTGTAGCTAATTAGTAATTGTAGTTTTCAATTTCCTGTGACTATTTTTAAACAGAATCATACTTTATTCTACATATAATACTGGTCCAAAACAAGTGTTGCTAATTAACCATTTCAAAAGGCATAAAAGCATACGCTAGTCCGCTGAACTACCCTTTTCAGGTATATTTCTACACTAAAGTGCTACTTCCTATTATTGACACTGACGGAAATAGTTTTTTTTTTTTTTCCACTGTCTTCTGTATTAGACATCTCTCACATTGTTTCCTTATACGGAGAATAGTTACTTTCTTTGAACACAGGGTTATGGTTTGGGGTGGTGTTGACCAAGGCACTGATGTAAACTAATTAGAAGTCTTTGTAACTATCATTACTTTACAGACTGTCACAACCAGCTTGTTTCAAGCCGTAACATAAAATGGGGATCAGATAACAAGTCTAATCAATACAAATGGTTTTATTTTAATTAAACAAAAACCACAACAACCAATAATTAATAAACATAAGTCTAGGGATAATGAAGGATTAACAAAGAGTTAACAAACAATATAACTATGACAAAATCTTTGTGCTACTTGATATATGAAAAACATAAGAAGCAAAATAAGAAAAGTGTCAGTAAGGTATTACATATAGAGAAAGAGCCACAGAGAATGTCTCCCCCAAATAACACACAGCACTCTAATATACTCTAACTAATTATCAATTATCAGGAACTTTCCATTCAGTTTTCATCAAAAGTGACCTATAGTCCAAGGGGGCATGATTGCTGGTTAGCATGGCGAATTAGCCCCTGCTGGTAGATTCCATAACCACATATGATAGCAAAAAGCATCTTTCTATTTGGTAGCCATTTTAAAGTATTAATGTATTTTGGCTTAATATTATTATTGTTTATCTTTGTATTTTTTTTTAGCACATTTTTATTATATTATAGTAGCTGTTTTACCAGTTCCTGATTCTTTTTGGGAGGGCTCTTAAATGCGTTATGCAACATTAAAGTTTTGTCCATATAGGATGAATAAACAGTGCTTACCTGAGAGCGTTCAAATACATTTGTTAAAATAAACGACTTGTTTTCTTTAACTAAAAATTTGTCATCAGTTATCTCAGCACAGCAGGACAGGTTATTTGCTTTGTTGCTTTATAACAATAAATAAATAACATGTATGTTCTCTGAATTGTATCAAAGCCCTTTCAATGGAAGTCAATCCCCATGACGGCTATCTTGGGAATGCTCCTGGATAACTATTTTCTATGCATACAAATAGCATACATAGCTCCTATCAACTTCAATGGGAAAAGACTGAAATCTCTAACATGGTTGAGGAGAAGAGATCTATCAGTAGGAGTCTGCAGTAGGATGTAAGTAGTGTTCCCCGTCTGTCGCTCACTTTGACGCTGTCGAAGAAGCGACACTGGGGGTCTCTCTCTTGAGTGCCGAATATACCTCTGATCTATGAAAATAGGCCAATGAGAAGTTGGCAGACAGAATTTGCATGTCCCGCCCTCGGACATACGGGTATAAAGGCGGGGAAATACGTCTGTTTCATTCATACATTTTCTTCGGAGCCGATGGTCATGTATGCAGCGAGCTGCGAGTCACACACACCTATTCCTCTTACCTCTGGTGATCTGCTGTTGGATCTACAGCGCACTTCAGTGGCTTTCTCCTTCTCTGCACGGCAGTGCAGTTTGCCCCTGGGCGCTTTGACAGCGCAAGCTAAAAGAGTTTATAAAAGAGTGATTTTCTCTAAAAGAGTTTTTTCCTCTAAAAGAGCAATACACAGCTGGCGTTCACCGAAGGAATGCCATTTCAGCCGCCCCCGCATCGCTTCTTCTTCCCGGAGGTGCATGATGAGCTGACGACTGCATGGAGAGCACCCCTCTCCACTAAGCCCCTTGCTTATCCGCTCTCACTACCCTTGACGGCGGAGTTGCCCACAGGTACATGGCGATTCCCCATGTGGATTGGGCGGTTGCAATCCACCTATGCCCCGAGAACGCCACCACCTGGTGGGGTCGCCCTGTGCTACCCTCCAAGGCCTGTAGGACAACATCATCATTGGCTGCCAAAGCCTACAGGGCTACCTGCTTTAGCCAAAACAGCATTTAAATGTAACTAAATCTTGCTTATTAGGTCATATTTCAAATTTCAATACTCTGCATCCTGGCTGGCAAGTTTGGAAACAGTCCCACTTGTAAAATATGTACATGTTTATATAAAATAGCATGTCAACTAATTAAAATTAAATGACTTACTCGTCCGAAATTGTATCCACGTCTGGATCTAGACTCTCTTCAAAATACAAATGTTCATCTGTGTCCCGCTCTTCTTCTGAGGAAAATTTTAACTCTTCGTCACTATCCAGGAGTTTTCTCACTTGTGTATCGTGCTGTCTTTCAAATGCGCAGAAAAGTTAATGAACTTTGTTTTTAAGGCACAGTCGGGGGCATATTCCATTTGCATTGATCACCTCAGCACATTACCGTATGAATAGCGCGCTCTGCTGGTGGGTGTGATCACATTAGGGATAATTAGTTGAGCCAGGAGAGTGCTTTGTTTCATACCAATTACATTGCAGGAGAATATTTGTTTTAAATTTGAATTGTTTTATTTAAAAGTAGATATTTTAAGCTTTCTTTAAACACGTTTCATGTTTGTGTGATAAGTATTTGCGGAGTTTCAGTTCATTTTTGTGACGTGTTTCAGATATATGCTTGTGAACCCAGAGACTGCTGACAGCTCACCCTTTTTTTCTTTATTTTACAAAAGCACAAGGTTTTGTTGTTATTGTGAGTGTGCACAAATAAAAGTAGAGCCTTTATAGTCTCTAATGGTGTCTTACACTTATCTGTATGCCCCAAAATGACGGAGAGTTTTATGTTGTTTCCGCTGTAATGACGATCCAGGCGCGTCCGTCGACCCAAGAGGGTTAATTTAATTCCTAGCTCACACATGCTGTTTCCCTTACAAATAATGGTAATATACACAACACTTTAACCCATGCAGTGTACATTTATCAAACCAAATTCGCTTTGTTTTTCGAAAACGGTTTTCATTAGTGTTGACCCAGATCACAAATCACTGGTGTTGGTTGCTATGGTGACGAAAGTTCACGGGAATCCTAAAGAGACTCTTCCGAGGCAACCTATTGCACATGTGCAACCTGCCAACACCATATTGTCAACACAGTACAGCTAAGCTAATAGCATAACACAGCACCATTAAACTATCCAGTTTGCAAACTTTCATTGAAACCCCTAAATATGCTACAAGCTGTATGTGAGATACACTTTGTCAGACTATGTCAACCTGTGTCAGATTGTTTCAAGCTCCCCCTTTTCTGTTCTTGGAGCTTGTTTCTGTCAACTTGTTTCGGTGGACCCATTTAAGGATTTGCACTTTGTGTCTTGGGTAATCTGGATCTTCTAGGTTACTGGGTGCAGATGAAGCCACATTTCATTGAAGTCTTTCACACAGTTCTTAATGTGTGTATATAACTTGTCATGAGCTGTTGTGTGACTGAGTTTCTGTCATGTTGAATTAGGATGTGGTTGAGGCTAATGGCTTAGTTTTCGGTCCATAAGCCGGTGCCATGTCAGTCACTGCTGTGCCTGGCACCTGTATTCCTGTCGTTGAGTGTGACAGGAGGAATATGAAAGGCCTTTATTGTCGGTCTTGTGTGGATTCTGCTTGAAGTATGCTGTGAGTAGCTTCAGCAGTTCTGGTGAGTTTTCTGCAGGTGGCTCATCTGGTTTGTTAGCAGGCTTTGTTCTGTGTTCATGTGCAGGCTCAGTTCTTTGTCTGTCTGCACTGTGTTGCAATGGCTTTTGTTGTCGGTTGCCTTTAAGTGTCCATCTGTGTTCCCATTTCATCCTTTCTTTTGGACTGCTTGAGGGACGTGGTCTGTTCCTCTGATTCTCCCAGTGGTTGGATGTGCATATGGGATCTCTCTTGAATGCCATGTGGTTTACTCCGCTCTATGCTGAAGAACCTGGCTTTGCTGTAATGCCACATATCTTCTGATGCCAGCCCTTGGTCTTGAAAGATAAGGCTTGATACTGTCGATGCCTTGTGGGCCTTTCTCGAGCCCATTCTTTGTTTCACATAAGCCTTGTGTGCTAAGTCATGCAGTTGTTGAGCTGTCACCATGTGAGGACAGGCCGTGACTCCTAGATGATATCTCACCGTGTGATGCAGGTTTCGGAGGAAAATGGTTTTGAAGTCAAATTATTCTTCCATCTCAGGTTTGTTCCGAGACTGGAAGTAGTCTTGTCGTAGTCTATAGTAGTCAGCTTGTATGGTTTCTTTTCGTCCCTGTTTGGTGTTCAGGGCAGTAAACAGTTCTTGTCCAGACTCTGGGTCTGAAAATTCTTTTGGGTCTGTTTGGACTGCAGCTTTAGGTAATTTACTTCCTGTGTCAGATGGGTGGCATCGACCTGATTTATCTTGCCAATGACATTATGGGCCAGGTAGTTGGTGACTTTTCCCAGCATGTCACTTGATATCGCCTTCAAGTCTTTCCAGTATGCCGTGGGGTCAGTTTTCAGCCACATGTTGACACACTGTAGTGGAAGACTAGGGAGAGAGAGCTGACAGAGATATACACTAGGTTAAGGGCCTATGTGTGGTGTTACAGTTAGATGTTGGTTCAATATGTGGGGACACAAATGAAGGGTGGTAACAGCTAAGTGTTGTTTTCAGTGAATGTGAACAAATAGTGAAGTGTAATTAAATGTTTCTTTCTTTTCAATCTCGTAGGATTGACCCCATACACCTGTTTATGCTGTAAAACTTTACTGCCAACTGGACTGCTTACCACAGTGTTCAGGATCAAATGCACGCTCGGGGTGTGGTGACAGTTACCTTGTGCTTCTCTCTGCAATTTATTTCTGGAATTTGGATTGCGTTGATAAACACAAAGAAAGTAGTTGCATGAGGTTTAGACTAGAGAGAACACACACAATTTGGTTAATGATTTGACATTTCAAGATGACTCTCATTGATGACAAATATTTTAACCAGAATTATCTGTTGTTCGACATCTCTAGACTGTAAACAGTAGGGATAGCAAAGTTAGAGGGAGACAGAGATACAAAAATGTAATGGAAAATCAACAAAGACTAAATGAACAAAATCCACCAATAAATATTCTGTCATTATGCTTAATAGCAATAACAGTGATCCTGATTAATCCTTGGTGCTCATGGATCGTGATTGTGTAACATAATTTTATTGGAGGGATTTATCAGTTCCAGAATGGGGAAATTTTATTTCTATATTGACAGGAGATTGAGTTGTTTATGTCCAAAGTGGGGGCCCGTCCACATAGAACAGAATCCCTCAGTGCCCAACACACAAGTGAAATAAAATGAAAACAGCCAATAAGTAATTCAAATAAACTATTATTATTATCAGGTAGTTCAGCTTAGATAAGAAATTGTTAAGTGGAAATAAAGGAAATGTGAAGAAAATATATATATTTTAATCAGCTCTCCAAACTCATATTAAATTAACTTCAAATCAATTGCTTATTGATATACAGTAATTTGTGTTATGAGATAATGGAGAGGGAGATCAATTGCGTATAATACATGAGAGAGAGAAGTATTTAAAGTTTGAGAAGATAAGGGGTTAAATTGCTTAAAGTTTGTTCACACACAATCTGTATTTAACTGTAACAGGCTGCTGGCTGCTAGCTTTTGGTGCTAGGGTTATTGGTCATTTCAATGTGTAATGAAGACTCAGGTTGATTTGGATCCATATGCGGCTTTATTAGAACAGTAAACTCAGGTCGTACAGGCAATGGTCTGGGACAGGCAAACAGAGTTAGGCAGAGAGGCAGAGGCGTAAACAGGGACAGGCTAATGGTCAGGGCGGGCAGCAAACAGACGTGGTACAAGGCAGGCTAGAGTAACTGGGCAGGTGGCTAACAAACTGGAACGGGGAATAGCTAGGTCGGTACATGGATAAACTAGAGAGGTAACTAATAATGCTTGGAAATGTCGCCGGGGCTAAACAAGACTTCGCAAGGAGGGAACAAACAGACGTGATTAAATAGAGTGAGGTAATAAGCAACAGCTGGGGTGAGTAATCAGTATTCGGGTGAATGCGATCTCCAGAGGCTCGAGGAGGAGGCGCCTTCACCCGTGTTCATGACAGAGCCCTCCTCCTGTGAGCGGCTCCTGACGCGAAGATGCGACCCGCGCCGAGGTCTCCCCCGAGGTCGAGGGGCCGGTCTCTCCGGGTTGGTCCGATGGTACTCTGTAATGAGGTTAGGGTCGAGGATGTCGTTGGTGCTGACCCAGGACCTTTCTTCCGGGCCGTACCCCTCCCAGTCAACCAGGTACTGCATCTGACCTCGGTGGCGCCTGGAGTCGAGCAGCCTTCGCACCAGGAAGGCCTCCTCGCCGCCCACGATCAGGGGAGGGGGTCTGAGAGTGGCCTCCTCTTCGGCCCCCGGGTCGTCGGCCGGTTTCAGTAGGGAGACATGAAAAGAGGGAGAGATTCGGTAATTAGTGGGGAGCTTGAGACGGAAAGTAACAGGGTTAATCTTTCTAAGGATTTTAAAGGGGCCAACATACCTAGGGCCGAGCTTTCTGCAAGGCTGGCGGAGGCGGAGGTCTCGGGTGGAGAGCCAAACCCATTGGCCTGGGGCGTAGTCGGGTCCGGGACGGCGGTGACGGTCTGCTTGTGACTTAGTGCGGTCCACGGCCCGCTGTAAGTGGACGTGGGCCTGGTCCCATACTGCCTCGCTGCGCTGCAGCCAGTCGTTAACGGTGAGGACTTCCGAGGGTTCTCCGGACCAAGGGAAGAGAGGGGCTGGTACCCCAGGATGCATTGGAAGGGGTCAGTTTGGTGGATGGTTTGAGTAAGGAGTTCTGGGCGTACTCGGCCCATGGAAGGAATCTACTCCAGTCCGACTGGTTGTGGTGACAGTACGTGCGCAAGAACCTGACAATTTCTTGGTTTAGTCTCTCCGTTTGTCCATTGGACTGGGGGTGGTAACCGGAGGTGAGGCAGAGGTTGATGTTCAGGAGACGGCAGAAAGCCTTCCAGACCCTGGAGGTGAACTGGGTCCCCCGGTCCGAGACAATCTCTTCGGGCAGACCGTAGAAGCGGAACACGTACTGGAACAGGTGTTCGGCGGTTTCGAGGGCAGTGGGTAGCTTGGGTAGAGGTATCAAGCGGCAAGCCTTGGAGAACCGATCTACGACCGTGAGGATGGTGGTGTGCCCCTGGGAGTTGGGTAGGTCGGTTACGAAGTCCACGGCGATATGTGACCAAGGACGATGTGGAATGGGGAGAGGTTGGAGCAGGCCGGCCGGTGGTTGTTTAGGGGACTTCGCTAGGTTGCAGGCTGAGCACCTCTTGACGAAGTCAGCGGTATCCTCGGGTAGGGTCCCCCACCAGAAGCGGTTACTCAGGAGACGGGTGGTAGCTGTGATTCCGGGGTGGCCGGAACTTGAGGAGTCATGCACCCAGCTGAGTACCCTCTCCCGGAGGCTGGGGGGTACGAAGGTCTGACCCGCAGGGCACTCAGGAGGAGGTGGGACTGAGACTTGAGCCTGGGAGATGTCTGACATGAGGTCCCACTGGACGGGGGCTAGGAAGAGCACGGGCGAGACGATGGGTTCGGCTGTGGGGTTTTGGACTGTGGTCTCGTGTTGACGTGAGAGGGAGTCGGCCTTGGTGTTCTTGGAACCCGGGAGGTAGGAGATGTTGAAGTCAAAGCGGGTGAAGAACAGGGCCCATCGGGCCTGTCTGGGGTTGAGCCTCTTGGCGGAGCGGAGGTACTCAAGATTTCGGTGGTCCATCAAGACCTGGAATGGTTGCCTGGCCCCCTCCAGCCAGTGACGCCATTCCTCCAGGGCTGCTTTTATGGCCAGAAGCTCCCGGTTACCGACATCATAATTTTGCTCGGCGGGAGTGAGTTTGTGGGAATAGTAGGCACAGGGAAACAGCTTAGGTGGGTTTCCTTGGCGCTGGGAGAGGATGGCCCCAATTCCAGTGTTCGAGGCGTCCACCTCTACCACGAAGGGGAGGTCTGGATTGGGGTGGTGCAGGATGGGCGCAGTGGTGAAGCGTGCTTTGAGTTGGGCTAAGGCCTGGAGGGCTTCAGCCGGCCAGTGGAGTTTGTTTCCACCTTTCTTCAGCATGGCGGTAAGAGGGGAAGCAACTGTGCTGAAGTTACGGATGAACCGGCGGTAGAAATTTGCGAACCCCAGGAAGCATTGGAGCTCCTTCACTGTGGCGGGCTGAGGCCATTCCAGGATGGCTCGTACCTTGCGGTCATCCATGGCCACTCCGTCTGGGCTGATGACATACCCCAGGAAGGCTACCGACTTCAGGTGGAACTCACACTTCTCGGCCTTGGCGTATAACTGGTGCTGGATCAGGCGTTTGAGGACGGTTCGGACGTGTGTGATGTGTTCCTCAAGGGAGTCAGAGTAGATCAGAATGTCGTCGATGTAAACGATTAGATAACGGTTGAGCAGGTCTCTGAACACATCATTGACGAAGGACTGGAACACCGAGGGACTGTTAGACAAACCGAACGGCATCAACAGATATTCATAATGGCCGGAGGTGGTGGAAAAGGCGGTCTTCCACTCGTCTCCCTCCCGAATACGCACCAGGTTATAGGCGGAGCGCAGGTCCAGCTTGGTGTAAATCTTAGCGCTCCTTAATTGCTCCAGAGCAGCGGGCACGAGTGGCAGGGGGTATCTGAATTTTATGGTGACGTCATTGAGGCCGCGGTAGTCGATGCACGGGCGAAGGGAGCCGTCCTTCTTGCCCACGAAGAAGAATCCGGCAGCTGCCGGGGACGTGGAGGGCCGGATGAACCCCTTGGCCAGCTCCTCCTCGATGTAAGACTTCATGGCTAAGGATTCGGGTTCTGACAGGGGAAAGATTCGGCCTTGGGGTGGTGTGGCTCCCGGCTTGAGTTCGATGGCACAATCGCTAGGTCGGTGGGGCGGAAGTAGGGAGGCCTTGGCCTTGCTGAAGGCCTCGCTCAGGTCAGCGTACATGGGGGGTATCTGAGCGGAGTCGTCAGGAGCCTTCTGGACATTGGTGGTTCCCATGGTTAAGGGGTGGACTGTTTTCAGACACCTCGCCGAGCAGTCAGTGCCCCACTGTGTGATTTGACTGTGCCGCCAGGAGATTCGTGGGCCGTGAAGACGGAGCCAGGGGAGGCCGAGGATTACCGGGTGGTGAGGGGAGGTGACGAGGTGCAGACGGATGGTCTCGGTGTGCAGCACTCCTACCTGCAGGCGGATGTCGGTAGTGGTGTTGCACACTTTACCGGTACCCAGGGGCCGTCCGTCTAGGGCCGCCACTGCCAAGGGAGGTTCACACACAGTCAGGGGAATACCATGTTTCTTACAAAAGTTCTCATCAATGAAATTACCAGCCGCACCAGAATCGATCATAGCGTGGACATTTAAGCTATATGATCGGTAGCAGAGTGAAATGGGAACTTTCAGGCTGGAACTGGTTAGGGTGGAAGAAAGGAACAAACTCACCCCTGGTTGTTGTCGCTCAGGCGGACGCGTCGGGCAGTTGGAGCGGATATGCCCGGCCTGGCCACAGTAGAGGCAGAGGCGGTTGGAGAGGCGGCGTTCTTTCTCCTCCGGAGTGAGGTGGGCGCGGTCTAACTGCATGGGTTCCGGAGCCGCTTGGCGCTGGGGTGCCGGAGCGGGCTGCGGGAGCCACCTAGCTGGTCGTCGGGAGCGGATGAGGTTGTCGACACGGATAGCCAACGAGATGAACTGCTCCAAAGTGGTCCCCTCATCGCGACACGCCAGCTCAGACTGCAGATCCGCGCTCAGCCCCTGACGGAAGAGGAGTTTTAGGGTGCACTCAAGCCAGCCGGTTTGCGTTGCAAGGGTGCGGAAGGTGAGAGCGTAATCCGCCGCTGTGCGATTTCCCTGGCGGAGAGCCAGGAGTTGCTCACCAGCGCTCTTGCCACATTCAGGGTGATCAAAGACGTCGATCAGGTTCTGCATGAACGAGTCAAAGGAAAATTGTGTGAAGCCCTGATTGTGCCAAACCGCGGTCGCCCAGTCGAGAGCGCGGCCCGTCAGAACGGAGCTGACGAAGAGAATCTTGCTCTGATCAGTCGGGTATATCATCGGTTGTTGCGCGAGAAAAATAGAGCACTGCATTACGAAGCCTCTGCACTTCGAGGATGTACCGTCGAATTTTTCCGGGAAGGCGAGTCGTGGGCTGGCAGCTGCTTGGGGAAGTGAATCGCCGGCTGACGCCTTGCTAGCTTGAGGAACCGCGGGTGCGGTCGCGGAAGCCGGCGCTGGTTGGAGTGCTGCCTGCACGGTGCGCATTATCTCCTCGATGGCTGAAGCGAGGCGCCCGAGCTGGAGCTGTTGCGCGGAGAGCTGGTTCGCCTGCGCCGAGAGTTCCTCCGACAGGCGGGTGATCACCGCTGGATCGAGGGGCGGCGAAGTCTTCTGTAATGAAGACTCAGGTTGATTTGGATCCATATGCGGCTTTATTAGAACAGTAAACTCAGGTCGTACAGGCAATGGTCTGGGACAGGCAAACAGAGTTAGGCAGAGAGGCAGAGGCGTAAACAGGGACAGGCTAATGGTCAGGGCGGGCAGCAAACAGACGTGGTACAAGGCAGGCTAGAGTAACTGGGCAGGTGGCTAACAAACTGGAACGGGGAATAGCTAGGTCGGTACACGGATAAACTAGAGAGGTAACTAATAATGCTTGGAAATGTCGCCGGGGCTAAACAAGACTTCGCAAGGAGGGAACAAACAGACGTGATTAAATAGAGTGAGGTAATAAGCAACAGCTGGGGTGAGTAATCGGTATTCGGGTGAATGCGATCTCCGGAGGCTCGAGGAGGAGGTGCCTTCACCCGTGTTCGTGACACAATGAAAGATTGCTAACTTGTTATTTAGATTAGCTGCTATGCTAGTAGTTTGCTGTGTTATGCTATTAGCTGTACTGTGATGGCAGTATGGCGTTGGCAGGTTGCGCATACGCGGTTAGTTGTCCCGGAAGAGTCTCCTTAGGACTCGTCATAGCAACCAACACCAGTGAAATATGATCTTGGTCAACACTAATGAAAATGCAGTTTCATCAATGCAGATGAACGTCAGTGCGTTCCACAATGCACAAATAAACAGTAATCAGTTTGCAGCATGGTAATATCACTCAAGTTCTTTTAAAGAGCAAAGTTACAGACAACTTTGCAAATTCGTTCAGAGTGACATTAATTTATATTTAAGCGGCAAGTTAACTGCAGATGTTTAAACAGCGAAATTTGATCAGAGCAATAAACAACAGGGTCTTTCACTGAGTTATTTTCACATTCGCTCAGCAAGTAGAAGTATCTACTTCAATGATTAAACCACGGACAGTTCAGATATTCTGCACTGGAACATCGCAATGTCATTACTCTAGCTATTAAATAAGGCAATCTAGAAAAAGATTGAGGAATATCTCTCGTATCTTTTCCTTACCTCACTTCAAAGAGATTTTTTTGTCCTTGCAGGGGAAATTTCAAATGTCAAACTCTATTTTATTCAAACTTTATTCTGAGTGAGTGTCTGGGTTTTGTCAAATAGTTCAGTTCTATTTCTGTGCTCTTTTCTTGAGCGCTGAAGGCGGAGTTCAGCCTAACTTATAACGGCATAATATATACGTCACAGATGAGGAACTTTGTAGTTTCTTTGTTCTGTTTCTGGTTCAAAGGAAAGAATGACTATGCATAAAATGTTGGTGGTGGCGTAGTGGGCTAAAGCACATAACTGTTAATCAGAAGGTTGCTGGTTCGATCCCCACGGCCACCACCATTGTGTCCTTGAGCAAGACACTTAACTCCAGGTTGCTCCAGGGGGATTGTCCCTGTAATAAGTGCACTGTAAGTCGCTTTGGATAAAAGCGTCAGCCAAATGCAGAAAAGTAAATGTAAATGTAAATAAAATGACAACTCATTTAGATTCTTGCCCATATTCTCCACTATTATATGTAGAGTATTTGGTATGCTGAATTTAGACAGGAACCATTAAAGTGCTCATCTTCTCACACCAATATGTGTAAGGGAATTTAGGGTCTTGAAATATGTGAGCTATGAACTAAATTAAACTGTCCTTATTGTACATTATTAGGTAATGAAATGTATAATGGAATTAGTCGCATTCGACAAACATTATAAATGAGATAAATTACAAATAACTAGATTATTTGTCTGAATAAAATTCTCCACCATTAAAATCATAATACAATGTCTTGTTGTATCCGCTCACAATTTCTACTGTAAGGAATTCGCTTTAATAAGGGAATTATGATTCATTCTCTTATTGGAGTAATGTTATTGAAAATAATATCACATGTATTTAGGTACAGCTTTGAAGCTAAATCTTTTAGAAACAGTGTTTAGAGTGGTGGTTAGAGTGTCTTGACCATTTTATTTTCCAAAGACAGGCCTTCAGTAGGAAGTTGATGCTTAATTTATGATGTTGACGAATTCCAAGATTAAAAAGGTTGGGCTTTTCCTAGATTCAAATCATATCATTTCAATTCTTCTGCTTGTATAATACTACATAGTTTTAGAATTAACTGTGGCAAAATGGCTCGATAACACCACCTACAAGCAGTCCTCATGCCACGTTTCACCTACACGTAAGGCATATGTAACATTTCAACATATACAAAAAAGTCTCTAAACCCCACAGGAAGTCAGCCATTGTAATTTTTTTCTTAAAGGGGTCATGACATGAGAAACCAAATTTGCCTTGATCTTTTGGTATATAAGAGGTCTTTGTATCATTAAAACGTCCTGCAAGTTTAATATTTTAAGACGTCCTCCCCATTCTAAACGAATCATTTATTTAATCAAGCTCAAAATACAGCTCGTTCTGGATTCATGGTTAGAAGTGACGTGACGGTTAGAAGTGACGTACCAGCGTTTGCATATGACCGCCTCCAGCACAAGATAACTACGCTTTAAGCGCAAGACAACTACGCTCATTTCGTATCGCTGTGCGCCTCACAAGTGTTCAGTCGATGGACAGCGAGCTCTGACAGAGACTACTTGTGCACAGGAAAATTACGATGCCACACAGATGTGCTGTTCCTGGCTGTGGTCAAACAAAACCTCTGAATAAGCTGCCGAAAGATCCAGACGTCAGGGAAAAATGGATGCAGTTTATTTTTTGCGGACGTCCCAGTCACGGCAGTGTTAACTTAAGCGTTTGTTCTGTACATTTTAAGGATGACTGTTTTGAGAACAAATCTCAATATGATGCTGGCTTTGCCAGAAAACTGTTGCTCAAAGATAAGTCCGTGCCGACTATTCTGGGAACAACGATGACGCAAACTGTAAGTAATCTATTTTAAACTTTAAACTACTTTTTAAAGCGCAATTTCATTCATTATGAATAATCACAGTGTTTTTACTTAGTTTACTTGCATATTGTTCTGGCTGGGGCGTCAATAATTGATACATAGGCACTGACGTTAGCCAATCATAACAGTGGGCGTTAACACTGAAGTCTTAAATGGAAAACGCCCCCAAAACAGACTGTTTGAATCAGAGGATGAGAAACAGGGTGGGAAAAGGTCATAAATCACTAGATTTTAAAAGTTTTTCTTAAAAAAAAATATATTAATACTATAATTGCACCTAAGGGAACATAATAATACAATAAAAAAAAACCATGTCATGACCCCTTTAAGTTTTTGCTCAGTTTTTGCCATTTCTAGGCCTCGTACTTTAAGGAGCTCCTTCTAGTGATTAAATCAGATCAACATCATATTCAGTCAGTCTAATCTAAAGGCCTTGGCAATGCTAAATTGCGAATAGTTTGAGTTTTCTTTTAAATGCCGTGTCTGTGGCGGCCTGACAAATTCTGATGTTTCACCATGAAACAGGAAATTGTTATAACTCAAACATAATATGTCCCATCTGGTCCAAACTTTACATGTTTTATAAGAGTCCCGGCCTGAACACTTCTATATGCCAATATTCAGTTATAATCATAGTGCCAACTACTGGCAATGACATGTTTTACACTGTGATACACTCTTAACAACATTTTGGTGTTAAAAAATGCTAAAAAATATATTGACATTCCCCTGGCACAGCAGCCCCAACCTGCACCAGGGTGTGAGGGACCATTCAACGCTGCTTGCAGCTTTAATTCTTCTATGTATTTGTGCTTCTATTTCTTGAGCTTCTGCTTCAATCTAATCTTCTTCTGTTCTCACTTGCCCTAATGGTTCTTTTTCACATACTGTCTCTACATCAAAAGCTGCCCGTGCTTGTACATAACAATCTAATGGCAGGTTTTTCTCACTTTTTCCATACTGTCTCACTCCCAGTTTTGTTTATCTTTTTTGTCTAACTCCACATGTCCCTCCATCTGCATTTGTCTTAAAACCTCTACAGTTTCCTTGAATATTGGGAACTAACCTTCCGAGGGCACATATGGAGGCGGTTTGACAAGGGCCTTTTCTCCTTTTTTACTCATCTCTTTTTCTGCATCCTTCAATATTTTTTTGTATTTTGTTACTCTTATCTTTAGTTTTATAATTTTTTATCAACATTTCCATTTACACAATGTACCTTCAAATGTACCTTCCTTTGGCCATTTTGTCATCATATCTTTGGTTCTCTTTTGCCATTTGTTTGAGAGTTTATCTATAAGTTCTTTACACAATGGATATTTTAATCATAATATGTCTTTGTATGACTTTAGTTTAATGCAATACACTGGACTAAAAACTTTTTTATTTGTCCAGATAATGTGATTTCCCAAATGGAATTCAATCACTTTATAGTTTTTATAATTTCAATATTCTTACTTGTCACTGTGATATGAACTTAAACTCTAAGCACAGTTATACCACTTGAATGTATAAATTATCTATCTGTATGAAGTCAAATAAATGTCTTTGCTACAGTCTAGTTTAAGAGTTATGATCTAGCACACGTCCAACAACAAGCTGCTTTTTCTCAGTTTAGTTAATCTTACATCAGGCTTCCTTCATGCATGAAAAGAACAGCCCTTGTCCAGCCAGCTGAGAGATCACTTTTTGCTTTCATGCACATTTTGTTTTCCAGTTGTGTTGTCTCACCGTTTTATTATTTTACCTATGGTCAGTTTATACTTTATTATATTTACCCTTCAAAATATTTTTTATCATTGGTTTTAACTCCACTATACAACCAGAATAATTTTTAAGTGCCCTCTTTGTCTCTAATCATCAGATCTCTTCTGCCTCATATATTAATGGAAGGTTGAAAATAGGCCTAAATAGATTTTCTTTGCTGTATATTGTATATATACTCCTCATTAGTTATGGCTTTTAATCTAAACATCCATTCAACATATAAAAGACAATCCTTTTTTATTAGACAACATTTACTCGATTCATCGTATCCCTTTAATTTTTTTTAGGGCTCATCCATCCATCCATCCATCCATCTTTAACCACTACAACCCCAAACTTCCCTATCCCAAGCCACATTAACCAGCTCTGACTGGGGCATCCGAGGCATTCCCAGACCAGTGTGGAGATGTAATCTCTCCACCTAGTCCTGGATCTTCCCCAAGGCCTGCTCCCAGCTGGACATGACTAGGGAGGTGCCAGGCGGTATCCTTACCAGATGCCAAAACCACCTCAACTGGTTCCTTTTGACTCAAAGGAGCAGCTGCTGTACTCTGAGCTCCTCATGGATGACTGAGCTCCTCGACCTATCTCTAAGGGAGAAGCCCGCCACCCTTCTGAGGTAACCAATTTCGGCCGATTGTCCTCACAACCTAGATCTTTCGGTTATGGCCCAGCCTTCATGACTGTAGGTGAGGATAGGAATGAAAATTGACCGGTAGATCGAGAGCTTTACCTTCTGGCTCAGCTCACTTTTTGTGACAATGGTGCGATAGAGCGAGTGCAATATTGCCCCGCTGCCCTGATTCTCCGGCCAACCTCCCGCTCCATTGTCCCCTCATTCGTGAACAAGACCCAAGGTACTTGAATCTCCTTCCACACTCCATTGGTTTCCATTTATTTATAGGACTCATATAACATGCACTATGTGTTCCTTTTATTTTAAAGACACATAATACATTCCTGTCCCTCTACTGGGCTCATATTTGTACTCAGTCATACACTTCCAAAAACAATCGCACTTCAGTCACACTTCACACACTTTCAAACACGGACACAAACACTCTCATAGACACAGAAACTTTCACACTTTTTACAAATCAAATCACTTTATTGTCACACTACCATGTACACAAGTGCAACAGTAGCTGAAATTCTTGTGTGCAGTTCCGAGCAACATAGCAGTCATGACAGTGACGAGACATACCAATTACAATAAACAACATACTTACACAACAACAATTTACATATCAAATGTACACATACTTACACAACACAATAATTATATACAATGCACAGTAAACAATACACACAATATAGAATACACAATAAGTGGGAGTATATGAAATATATATAAGTAGTTGAATTGAAACACAAACACATGGTCTTTATGAAATATAAAAAAATACAATAAAATTCTAAAACACAACTACTCTACTACCTCTCTTAGGTGACCTACCAAACAGCCCTTCTCACCGATTCACGCCCTCGACATGACGAAAAAGCGTATTTGTAGGATTTTTGTCTACCCATCAAACCTCTGTGTCCAGCCCGCCCGTCCACTGTAGTCTTGTACTTTTCTGCTCCTTTCCAATCCCATCCTCATCGTCAATTTGCTGTGGCTTCTGCCACCTCTGTGAAACATCAGTCTCAAAGTCTTGGGGTTTTGATGCCAGAAGATAGACTTAAATATCAGAGATAAAGCTGAGTTGCTTCCAGCGCAAATCCCGCATCTGGGTTGGTACCCGTTTCTATACTTATGATCCACCAAGGCATAGCTAATACATTCCATATGTGTCACTGGACACCTCTGTGGAGAGGCCTTACCATATTTTCTTATGTGTCAACACAGGAGACTCAGTTTACCATATGCGAGTGGCCCCACATTCCCCTGTCCAGTAGCCAGCGGCTGCGTGCACATGGTGCCCCAACCCAGTTGAGAGACATCTGTGGTGACCACAACACGTCTGAACACCTGCTGTAGGGGGACTCCAATCCGCAGAAAAGGGTGATTAACATACGGTATGTGCTGCGACACCATGCCCATCTCCCAATCCAGTGCTGAAGCGTTCTCATATGCATCAACCCGAGTGCCGTGACCACGGCCGAGGATGCCATATGCCATTTTCGCCATGCATCGAAGTGGAGCGAATACCACTGAAACATGGCGGGAGCCTGGCGAATTAAATCGTGTATCCGAGTCAGATGGTCCTGGTCAACCAGCGCGATGGGTTGGACAGCAAAAGCCAAGTGTCCAAGCTCCGTGCGAGGGGGCACTAAGGAGAGGTGAGTGGAACGGTAGTGAGTCTCAGCATACTGCTGCACAACCGCTCATCTACGAAGAAAAAATCTGACTGACAGATGCACGCCCGCTTCCTTTTATACCTGTATGTCTGGGAGCGGAACATGCAAATTCTGTCTGCCAATTTCTCATTGGCCATTTCTCAAGTTCAGAGGTACACAAGGCAATCAAGAAAGACCCCTTGTGTCACTACATTCGACACAATGTCGAGTGAGTGACAGAAGGGGAAATATTATTGCTGAGTGTACCTTTTAGGCAAGCTAAGAAAGCATATGTGTGTTTACCTTAGCATAGCCACGTAGGCTTTACAGCCTGGATAACATAATGCCCAGGCTACTTCTATACAATTATATTTTCTATGTTTAATATAAATATATTATACTAGCCAGACATTACTTCAGTCTTTTACGATAGACATCAGAGAATGAACAGATGTCAACTCCAGCTGTACTACTGTACCTTGGACTTAGAATGGACCTCTCAGAACCTCACCGAAATAACCTTCCAGTTGAACTGTAATGCACCTCAATGATCTCTGCCTGCATCACCTTTGTCTATTGATGGACTACACTCTTGAAATGAATACATAGACTATCAATGAATTGCCAGCAAAATCCTTCATCAGCCAACTTACAAAGGACAATGCATATATGTGAACTTCTACAGTTAATCCAGGATGGACTTCAAATATATTAGTCATTAATCTTACAGTTCATAAATAATACTTGTTTAATCACTGATCCTTAACAGCCACTATATTCATGCTGTTTAGCCAGAGGGGAATTGGCTACCACAGTGATCCTTGTTTCTCCCAAGGTTATTTTTCTCCATTAACCAACATCTTATGGAGTTTTGTGTTCCTTTCCACATTCGGCTTCAGCTTAATCACTGGGGTTCTAAATATAATTATTATCTAATTATTTATTTTTAACACAATTTACAATCAATATTTAATAGAAATACACAATGATGACTCTTAAGACTTTATAGATATTATGGTTTTATTGTCTGTTAAAGCATGTTTTTCTGTAAAGCTGCTTTGAAACAGTGTATGTTGTGAAAAGCACTAAACAAATAAAGTGCTCAGTGGTCAAGGCAGCTGGGTATGTAGAGGGTTTAGAGGTCAAGGCAGCTGGGTTTGTAGAGGGCTTAGAGGACAAGACAGCTGGGGATGCAGAGGGCACAGAGGTCAAGGCAGCTGGGGACGCAGAGGGCTCAGAGGGCAAGGCAGCTGGAGATGCAGAGGGTTCAGAGGTCAAGGCAGCTGGAGACGCTGATGGCTTAGTGGTCAAGGCAACAGGAAACAAAAGGGGTTAAATACACATGAAACTAATTAACTTACCAAACACACCTGGGCAACATAACGACAGGAAACACAAGATTTTAAAATAAGAGTACATGGACAACGCTATCACTAACACTAAGTGTTCATAATAAAGGACACCATAAATAATACATTACATGGCTGAAGTCTAAACACTCTGTACAGTTCATAGTTCGTTGTGTTTATTTTACCCTGGACATACGACACACGTGATGAATGATTGTGCACTGCTCCACATAATCAGTTTCATTTCTGTGTTAGAATGTGCAGTCGAGACGAGTGTGCACCTCCTGAAAAATATTTGCCAATATTAGCC
Source organism: Xyrauchen texanus (assembly GCF_025860055.1). Classification (NCBI taxonomy): domain Eukaryota; kingdom Metazoa; phylum Chordata; class Actinopteri; order Cypriniformes; family Catostomidae; genus Xyrauchen; species Xyrauchen texanus. Next base: position 15,511,127 of record NC_068276.1, read on the forward strand.
ACATAAATTGAAGAAAAACAAGTTTCGGCCATTGTACAAGGGTGCCAGGTTGTTCCCACCCTAATCAGAGACTGTAAGGTTGAATAGCCTGCCAGGAACAACCCGGGACATCTTTCTCCTATCGTGTGAAGTTTTAGAAAGTACAAAATTACGTTGTTGACACTACGTTACTTACATTATTATTTTTTTCATTTATGCATTAAATTTCCCAGCCCTAGTTGTTGCATAACATTATGGTTAAAATATAATGGTGAATGCTCAGCTAAAAAAAAATCCACAGCAACAACAGCAAAACAGCAACTGACATATCCCAAAATGAATCAAGTTTTGAACAAAATATGCTAGTGTGTATACAGTACATAGCTAGCATGCCTTGTTCTGTCAGGTTTAATTTGTAAGGGTAACGATGGCTGGGAATATACAAGCAATGGAGACCCACCTACCATCAATCAAGTCAAGTCATTTTTATTTGTATAGCGCTTTTCACAACACACATCGTTTCAAAGCAGCTTTACAGGAAATCATGCATTAACAAAATTTAAACTGTAATATCTGTAAAGTCTTAGAGCAAATCTAATCAAAATGTAGTTTGATTAGATTTGATTGTAAATTTTGTATAGAAATTAAATAATAATTGTATAATTAAATAAATGTATGTATAACATCTGTGAGCAAGTTGAAAGTGACTGTGGCAAGGAACACAAAACTCCATAAGATGTTGGATAATGGAGTCAAATAACTGTAACAGAGTTCGTATTTTTAGGGCAAATGTAGGAGTTGAGAAACGGATCGATTATCTGGAGACATCGGAGAGGGAATTAGCTGCCAAACTGCTAGTGACCAAGATAGACTTGGAACACGTTTGGGAAGACCATGAGAATCGTAATCGGCTAAACAAAGTCTGAGTTGTTGGAATTCCTGAGAACGAAGAAGGCAGAGATATGGTGAAATTCCTAGACAAGCTCTTTCCGAGTCTGCTACATAACAGGCCATAAGCTGGAAATAGAGCAAGCTCACAGGGTTCCGGCTCGGAGATCCGCTGAGGGAGACAGGCCCTGATCAATTCAAGTTAAGTTTTTGAGATCATCCAATAAAGATCTTGTGTTACGCGAGGCGAGGAGTGAAGGCTTTCTTGGAAGAACCACAACATTGGTTGACCCAGACTTTTTGAATTCAACAAGAGAGAAATGTGATCGATTCAATGTATGCAAGAAACTCTTACATCAACGGAAGGTTGCTTTTGCACTGATGTTCCTGGCCAAATTGAGAATAGATACTAAGGATGGCCGGAAAACCTTTTCATGCCCACAACAAGCGTTGTCCTTCATAAAGTCAATGGAATGTGTAAGTTATTGTGTGATTGATACAACCGAGTGGACCTGACTCACTGAACATTTACTTGACTGTCCAAGGAAGCCTTCTTTGATTCTTTTTGTGTTGGTTCTGCCTAGCGGCTGGAGTTTTGTGGAATAACACTTCTTCAGGATATTTTGTGGAGGTATCTGCACGTTCTTTGTACTTATGCATCCTATTGGATGGAGTTTGTTTTGTGGAATATTTCTTGCAAATCATTAGAGTTATTAGGGCATCTGTTCCACTCATGTAACAGCCAAATGTGCCAGCTTACTGAACATTCGTTGTCCGAGTGTCCGAGGCCCTTTTTACATAATTATGTATAGAAACACCGGACTTGAGCAATCTGATGGCAAGATTGTCGTGGGGGCTCTCGTAGGCATACATGGACTGTTTGAGTTTAGAGGGATTAATGCCGTTTGGCGCTGTCGTGTGCAGGGTTAATACGCATGTTTTTCTTTTTTCTGTTTTTTTTATCTGGGGAGTTGGGGGTTGATTGTTGCACCAATGTTGGAATGTGTTCTGATTAAAGATAAATTAGGAAGAGTGATTGATGTTTTAGCAGAAATTCAGGGGCAAAGGTTGATTTTGTCAAATTTTTACACACCTAACATTGATGATCAGGACTTTTTTATAGATCTTGAAGGGATGTTGCAAGCCGCTGACACCCCTCAATAATATTATCGGGAGGAGACTTTAATTTATTGATGGAATCAGTCCTTGATTAAAGTGAAGCAAAAGTGTGTAAGCAACATTGACGCTTCATAGGATGTGTAAAGCCTTAGTCTTACAGATATTTGGAGACTTTTGAACCCATCTGGTAGGGACTATACATATTTTTCATCAGTCCATAAGATTTATTTTAGAATAGATTTTTTTTATATATATACGTTTCTCATTCAATCTGTTGTTGATTGCTCAATTGGAAACGTCTCAGTTACTGATGTAACCTCCATTCCCTGATGGGGGGAACGAGATGTTGTGTCAATGAGTTGACACTAGGGGTCACCCTTGGGAGCCTAGACATCTCTGATCTTTGAGAAATCTGTGTGGGATTTGCATGCCACTCCCCCGGACATACGAGTATAAAAGGAGTGTCGCTGCAAACACACATTCAGGTTTCGAACTGGGGAGCCAAACAAAAGACCCGGCCATTTCAGCGGTTGGTTCAGTTTTGTGGCAAGAGGGACACAATGTTTCATTCCCTCCATCAGGGAATGGAGGTTATATCAGTAACCGAAAAATTCCTTATCTGTCACTCACTCAACATTGTGTCATTGAGTTGATACTTTGCGTTGATTGGGTTCCAATGGAAAATGCCACAAGAGCTGAACCGGGTTACGCAGAAGTCTTCTGCCCAAGGAAGACACCGTTTACCAGCAGGGAAACCATTTTGCGGGTTACCTAAAGAGACAACCAGCTCATGTGGGAGCACTTACCACGGTACGGGGGCCTAAGTGACGCATGTTCTGGGGTGGTGGCGAGCCTCTCCGAAGACTCGTTAGCTGCTGGGCTAAGGAGGAAGTACATCCAGGGTTCACACTTTTTTGCAAACGCAACTGAGAAAAATGCAAGTTTTCACCTCAAAGGAGGAGAAAGGCACTATGAAGCGGTACACCAGGCCAGCTGACCTGAACTTACCTGTTTGTGTCACCTGATAGCACACGGGACGAAACTGGCTCAAACCTAAGGTTATAAAACCTTGCAAAGGTATTAGGTGTTGCCCAGCCCACAGCTCTACAGATGTCTGATAGAGAGGCACCACGGGACAACTCCCAAGAAGCTGCAACACCCCTGGTAGAGTGCAATGCAATGTTAAATGTGTACAAAAAGTAACTATACATGTTTGGTATCATTTAAAGTGTCTCAGTACACCTGGTAAACTGGTCTCATTCTCCGAGCCATAATGAAAAGCAAAAAGAAGTTATAAAATATGAGAAATGTGGTGTGCCACTTAAAGGTGTGCCTTCCCCCAGATCCTCCATACAAACTATGCAAAAACATGTTTGAAAATCTACAGGAATCAAGAACCCATTAAATTACAAATTCTGATCCCACAGTTGTAAACCCCTCAATTGGGGACCAAAATCTAATTATAATGACAGACATTACCATTTGGTAAGCATATTGAATTATTTGGGTATTTAAGGAGATGTGACACATTGTTCATGGTTCTCTGTATTCAGACGATATGACACAGTTTACTGTGTGTAGTTTATATCAGGTAATTGCAATTTGAATTTCTTATGTTTTGATAAAATGTCTAAATTTGACTTATTACTGTCTATTTGGAATTGATGAATTTATTATGTTACCTGGTAAATAAATTTAAACTTTTGATTTTATTCTGACAGACTCTGAAATTGTTTTCCCAAGCAGATTAAACTATTCATTTTTGTTACAGCAAGTCTGCGTCAGATTAGTCACGATTAATATTTGGCATCAATTCCAGTGTAGTTGGTTTGCAAAGACAAAAAGGGAATTTCCGTTTAGAACAGCAAATGTTGCTTGACCAATCTAAATTCGGGTGTGTCTTACCTGTGTTTTGATTTGATGTTTCTCCAGATAAATGTATGCAGGAAAGCAAGAGAAGTTATGTTGGTCAACTTACATCTGTAATAGTGGCCGTGACCTCTACTGAAGAAAACGTTAAGTTAAATTCAAGTGTATGCAACTCCATGGGGGCTATACTGAAGTATCTTTGATTGTGTAAACGTGAATGTGACCGATCTTAGGTATATAGCAATTACCTCTGTTTGATGATCAAAACTGATGTGCTTGTGATCGTGAGACCCGCATAAAAGAGAAAAACATGCAAGGACCTCAAAGCGACACAGTTTCCTAATCTGAAGGGGTAAAATATAATTCAAGAGCTAAAAAGAATAATCAAATATTCGCTCACTTTTAATGATGCTCAGATATCATTAAAACCTTTTTCATTTATAGAGTCAGATGAAATAACAAGGTAATACATAAGAGAAAATATATTTAATTTAATCTTGTTGTGTTGCGTAAAAAGAAAGACAGTAACGCGCAGAGACCTTCACCCGTATTATTGGAGACCGTCATTGGATCGATAAACGGGCTTACAACTTGCAGGAAGGAGAGCACTGATCCTACTGCGCATCTCTGGGTGCCTTCGCCTTCGGAAGAGCACCACTTAGAACAGACGTCACTTCAGGTCATAGAGACGCCTTGACGAGGGGGCTCTGGCCTGAGTGATCGTGTCTACCACTGCAGGTGGTAGGCCACTTAAGTCTTCCACGTCCCATCCAGGGGCCAGACGTGGAGATTCCAGAGATCCTGTCACGGGTGCCAGATGGTCCTTCCTCAGGAGAATTTGCAAGGGGGGCTGTCGCGAGGAGCATGAGGTCCGAGAACCAAGTCCGGGAGGGCCAGTAAGGGGCCACTAAGAGGATCTGCTCCTCGTCCTCCCTGACCTTGCACAACGTCTGTGCAAGTAGGCTCACTGGGGGGAACGCATATTTGTGTAGCAAATAGGTCAGAGAGCACCAAAGCAGGCAGTGGAAGGATTCTGGGGAAGCAAACAGGTCTACCTGTGCTTGGCCGAATCGACTCCAGATCAGCTGGACCTCCTGAGGGTGGAGTCTCTACTCTTCCCTGAGCGTAAAGTGTTGCGACATGCGCATCCGCTGTGCTGTTGAGGTGGCCCGGGATGTGAGTGGCCTGCAGCGACTTGAGCCACTGCTGACTACAAAGGAGGAGACGACAGGTGAGTTGTGACATCCGACTAGAGCGTAAACCGGCGGTTGGCAGTTGAGGTACGCAATCGTTGTTGTCTTGTCCCGGATCAACGGCAATAGCCTCCTCAGGGCAAGTAGTACCGCAAGAAACTCGAGGCAGTTGATGTGCCAAGACAGTCGCGTGTGTCAAGCAACACCCCTGTGCACTTCAGCAGTACAGCAGAGCCCTTCCTTATATATATATATATATCTATCTATATCTGTATCTATATATATATATATATATATATATATATATATATATATATATATACATAAATCACTAAAAGAGTTTATATTGCTCTTTGGCATGTATATACTGTATATACACTCACCTAAAGGATTATTAGGAACACCTGTTCAATTTCTCATTAATGCAATTATCTAATCAACCAATCACATGGCAGTTGCTTCAATACATTTAGGGGTGTGGTCCTGGTCAAGACAATCTTGGGAAAGAAAGGTGATTTAAGCAATTTTGAGCGTGGCATGGTTGTTGGTGCCAGACGGGCCGGTCTGAGTATTTTACAATCTGCTCAGTTACTGGGATTTTCACGCACAACCATTTCTAGGGTTTACAAAGAATGGTGTGAAAAGGGAAAAACATCCAGTATGCGGCAGTCCTGTGGGCGAAAATGCCTTGTTGATGCTAGAGGTCAGAGGAGAATGGGCCGACTGATTCAAGCTGATAGAAGAGCAACTTTGCCTGAAATAACCACTCGTTACAACCGAGGTATGCAGCAAAGCATTTGTGAAGCCACAACACGCACAACCTTGAGGCGGATGGGCTACAACAGCAGAAGACCCCACCGGGTACCACTCATCTCCACTACAAATAGGAAAAAGAGGATACAACTTGCAAGAGCTCACCAAAATTGGACAGTTGAAGACTGGAAAAATGTTGCCTGGTCTGATGAGTCTCGATTTCTGTTGAGACATTCAGATGGTAGAGTCAGAATTTGGCATAAACAGAATGAGAACATGGATCCATCATGCCTTGTTACCACTGTGTAGGCTGGTGGTGGTGGTGTAATGGTGTGGGGGATGTTTTCTTGGCACACTTTAGGCCCCTTAGTGCCAATTGGGCATCGTTTAAATGCCACGGCCTACCTGAGCATTGTTTCTGACCATGTCCATCCCTTTATGGCCACCATGTACCCATCCTCTGATGGCTACTTCCAGCAGGATAATGCACCATGTCACAAAGCTCGAATCATTTCAAATTGGTTTCTTGAACATGACAATGAGTTCACTGTACTAAAATGGCCCCCACAGTCACCAGATCTCAACCCAATAGAGCATCTTTGGGATGTGGTGAAACGGGAGCTTCGTGCCCTGGATGTGCATCCCACAAATCTCCATCAACTGCAAGATGCTATCCTATCAATATGGGCCAACATTTCTAAAGAATGCTTTCAGCACCTTGTTGAATCAATGCCACGTAGAATTAAGGCCAAAGGGGGTCAAACACAGTATTAGTATGGTGTTCCTAATAATCCTTTGGTGAGTGTATATACATGTACATATATATATATATAAAGAAGGGCTCTGCTGTACTGCTGAAGCGCCCAGGGGTGTTGCTTGAAACAACCATAGTGTGTGAGGGAGAGAACCGCTGCAATGCGCTATAGATCCAGCAGCTTTCAGCAGAGGAGAGATGAATGCAATGATAGGAAGAATTCAGCTCAGTGAATGTGTCTTCTCGGCTCCGAATTAGAAATCTGAACGTGTGTTTGCAGCAACACTCCTTTTATACCCGTATGTACAGGGGACTGGTATGCAAATCCCACACACCAATTCCAATTGGCCTTTTCTCAATGATTAGTGATGTCTGGGCTCCCAAGGGTGACCCCTAGTGTCAACTCATCAACACAACGTCGAGTGAGTGACAGATAGGGAACATTTAATCTCCGATCATGCCCTGCTGAGTTTAGAGGTGTTGCCACATATGGAGAAAAATAAATCATATAGTTGGTGCTTTAATATATCCCTTTTGCAAAATCCTGAATTACAACAAATGCTAAAGGTTGAAATAAATGTCTATATGGAGACCAACTGGACCTCAGTATCCTCTGTGGGTGTGTCTTGGGAGGTACTTAAGGCAGTTCTTAGGGGTCAGATCATACAGTATGTCTCATTCATAAAAAAGATCAAGTACATTTATGATATCCCTTACTCATATAGATCATCAATATTTAATGGTCAGTGGCAAATTATCAGACTCTGGTCGTGGCCATCTCACTTGTCACCGAAAAGGCGTTTGATGTGGTAGAATGGTATTATCTTTTTATGATTTTGGAAATATACGTGTTTGGGAATACTTTTATTGGATGGATTAAGTTACTTTATAGACACCCAGTAGTGTCTGTACAAACAAATGAATTAATTTCAGATTATTTTACTCTGGATAGGGGCACCTGGCAGGTTTGCCCTCTTTCCCCATTATTGTTCTGACTTGCCCTGGAACAATTAGCAGCCACAATAAGAAGGGAAGATGATTTTCCAGGGGTGGTGGTGGGAGGTGTGGTGCATAATCTTTTGCTTTACGCAGATTATATTTTATTATTCGTCTCTGACCCCACTAGATCTATGCCTTGCCTCCATAGAATTTTGAATTCCTCGGGATACGTAATCAATTGGTCTAAATCCTATAATTTGGCTCTGACAGCATTCTGCCCTGAAACAGCTTTCCAGCCGGGCACCTTCCAGTGGCCCAAACAAGGCATTAAGTATTTGGGTATTTCCTAGCAATTATTTCTGATTTAGTTAGTGATTGAGTTAAATTTGACCCCTTAATAATAAGGTTTTCGAGCGATGTGGGCAAATGGCTTCATTAAATATATCTATGAATGGGAAGGTTAAAGTTATTAAAATAAATAGCATTCCAAAAATCAACTACCTGCTACAATCTCTCCTTGTAGATGTCCCCATCTCTTATTTTAGCCAATTTGATAGCATAAGGAAGTCCATCATTTGGAATGTTAAGCATCCTACATTGCATTTTAATAAGTTACATAGGCAGATTGACAAAGGTGGGCTAAGCCTGCCCAAGATTTTGTCTTATTACATTGGTCTCAGACATTTGGCTCATTGGTCTCTTCCACCTGAAAGAACCCCTCCCTGGTTTTGTATTGAACAGGAAGTCCTTTACCCTATTTTGCCATTGCAAAGCCTTTCTATTAAACTAATCGGAGAAGTCAAGTAACACCCCGTTATCTCGCATTTGCACTCGGTATGGAATATATTAAATATATTCTATGTTTGGAGGAAAAAGGGTGAGGCTTGCAAGCTGAAGAACACCATCCCAACTGTGAAGCATGGGGGTGGCAGCATTTGGTTGTGAGGTTGCTTTATTGCAGGATGAACTGGTGCACTTCACAAAATAGATGGCATGTTGAGGAAGGAAAAAATTTGGTTGATATATTGAAGCAACATCTCAGCCATGAAGGTAAAACTTGTCGCAAATGGGTCTTCCAAATACCTCCAAATACCTCCAAGCATACAGTGCATCCGGAAAGTATTCACAGCTCTTCACTTTTTCCACATTTTGTTATGTTACAGCCTTATTCCAAAATGGATTAAATTAATTATTTTCCTCAAAATTCTACAAACAGTACCCCATAATGACAATGTGAAAGAAGTTTGTTTGAAATCTTTGCAAATGTATAAAAATGTATAAAAAAAAAACAAAAAGAAATAAATCACATACATAAGTATTCACAGCCTTTGTTCAATACTTTGTTGAAGCACCTTTGGCAGCAATTACAGCCTCAAGTATTTTTGAGTATGATGCTACAAGCTTGGCACACCTATTTTTGGGCAGTTTCTCCCATTCTTCTTTGCAGGATCTCTCAAGTTCCATCAGGTTGGATGGGGAGCGTCGGTGCACAGCCATTTTCAGATCTCTCCAGAGATGTTCAATCGGGTTCAAGTCTGGGCTCTGGCTGGGCCACTCAAGGACATTCACAGAGTTGTCCCGTAGCCACTTCTTTGTTATCTTGGCTGTGTGCTTTGGGTCGTTGTCCTGTTGGAAGTCTGAGGTCTAGAGCGCTCAGGAGCAGGTTTTCATCAAGGATTTCTCTGTACATTTCTGCATTCATCTTTCCCTCAATCCTGACTAGTCTCCCAGTTCCTGCTGCTGAAAAACATCCCCACAGCATGATGCTGCCACCACCATGCTTCACTCTAGGGATGGTATTGGCCAGGTGATGAGGTTTCCTCCAGATATGACGCTTGCCATTCAGGCCAAAAGATTCAATCTTAAAACAAGAAACTTAAAACAAAGACACAAACACATATGACGGACATGTCCGCTAACGATCTCTCTCTCCAGCAAGACACCCTGCAGTCAACCTTTATACCTCGGAGGCTTGATTGGAACTTTGTCAGAGTGACCACCGGGTTCTTGGTCACTGATCGGGGGAGAAGGGCCTTAGTCAAGGAGGTGACCAAGAACCCGATGGTCACTCTGACAGATCTCCAGTGTTTCTCTGTGGAGAGAGGAGAACCTTTCAGAAGAACAACCATCTCTGCAGCACTCCACCAATCAGGCCTGTATGGTACAGTGGCCACACGGAAGCCACTCTTTAGTAAAAGGCACATGACAGCCCGCTTGGAGTCTGCCAAAAGGCATCTGAAGGACTCTCAGACCATGAGAAACAAAATTCTCTGGTCTGATGAAACATAAATTGAACTCTTTAGCCTGAATTCTCTTATCACCTGGCCAATACCATCCCTATAGTGAAGCATCATGCTGTGGGGATGTTTTTCAGCGGCAGGTACTGGGAGACTTGTCAGGATCGAGGGAAAGATGAATGCAGCAATGCAGCAATGCAGCAGAGACATCCTTGATTAAAAACCAGCTCCAGAGCACTCTGGACCTCAGACTGGGGTGAAGGTTCATCTTCCAACAGGACAATGACCCTAAGCACACAGCCAATATAACAAAGGAGTGGCTATGGGACAACTCTGTGAATGTCCTGGAGTGGCCCAGCCAGAGCCCAGACTTGAACCCAATTGAACATCTCTGGAGAGATCTAAATATGGCGCTGTCCATCCAACCTGAAGGATCTTGAGAGGTCCTGAAAAGAAGAATGGGAGAAGCTGCCCAAAAATAGGTGTGCCAAGCTTGTAGCATCATACACAAAAAGACTTGAGGCTGTAATTGGTGCCAAAGGTGCTTCAACAAAGTATTGAGCAAAGGCTGTGATACTCATGTACATGTGATTTTTTTTCGGTTTTTATTTTTAATAAATTTGCAAAGATTTCAAACAAACTTCTTTCACTTTGTCATTATGGGGTATTGTTTGTAGAATTTTTAGGAAAATAATGAATTTCATCCATTTTGGAATAAGGCTGTAACATAACAAAATGTGGAAAAAGTGAAGCTGTGAATACTTTCCGAATGCACTGTATATATATATATATATATATATATATATATATATATATATATATATATACATACATATATAAAGTATTGTATGATGTGATCATAGTATTCCAATATAAGTATGTGGTCTTGGCCAGTTTTAAGTTACAAAAGCTATTATTTTTTGAAAGGTGACTCAGGTTGTAATTTAAGTGGAATATAAGCCTGTGGCAGGGCGGAGGGCGGAGCCGGGTAGTGATCATACACACCCGGTCCCGTATTAGGCTAATCAAGCCTCCGAGGTATAAAGGTTGACTGCAGGGTGTCTTGCGGGAGAGAGAGATCGTTAGCGGACATGTCCATCATATGTGTTTGTGTCTTTGTTTTAAGTTTCTTATTAAAACTATCATTTATATTATCAAGCCGGTTCTCGCCTCCTCCTTTCCATTGAATACCTTTACACTGGTGCCGAAGCCCGGGAAGGAGGAGGGATACGCCGTAGTAGCGTTCTCGCCACTACCGTCCACCCCAACGGAGCAGCCGCGGCCATCTGCCGGGGACGAGGAGCCCAGCCGCCTGAAGAGGACGATGGCCGCTGACTGCGAAGGGAGAAGGGGTTCCTAACCGACCACCTGGAGCAGTCAGGGCCGCTGCCAGGGGCGGAGGAGTTCCCTTCCAGCCGCTGAAACGCGGCGGGGTTTAAGACCGCCGACCGCGAGCAGAGAGGGGCTCTCTGCCGACCGCCTGGAGCGAGAGAACCGCTGCCAGGGGCGGGGGAGACCCCTTCTGTTCCACGAGAACGCGGCGGGGCATTCCGTCCGCCAGGGGCTGGAGGACTGCCTCTGATTCGCCCGGAGAGGCACGGCTGTCGTCCGATAGAGGGTGGAGGAGTGGCCGAGGAACAAGCTGTGGCATATCGGAGAACTGGCTTTTTTTTTTTTCATCTCTCTCTCCTCTCTCCCTCTCTCACAGTCGCTCTGTGTTGGCCTTTACCCTCTTTTAAATTTTACAGTGTTTTGGGGGGGTACTACACTGTTACAGGAAGTACCCCCATTTTAATTATTTCTGTTTCCCTCCCCTTGTCCCCTCCCTCGTCCAGGTAGATGGGGATGACCTGCCGGCAGACAGCGTAGAAGGCGCGCCCTCCCCCAGGGAAAGGGGGGTGTACGTCAGGCTGTGGGCTCCCCAGCCTGAGAGAACGAGGGAGGAATGTGGCAGGGCGGAGGGCGGGGCCGGGTCGTGATCATACACACCCGGTCCCGTATTAGGCTAATCAAGCCTCCGAGGTATAATGGTCGACTGCAGGGTGTCGTGTGGGAGAGAGAGATTGTTAGCAGATATGTCCGTCATGTGTGTGTTTGTGTCTTCTTTTAAGTTTACTATTAAACTATTATTTATATTGAAAAGCCGGTTCTCGCCTCCTCCTTTCCATTAATCCCTTTACAAAGCCTAATAAAAAATATATAATAAAACATCAAATATTTCTCAAATCAAGAGGAGTATTGAGAATACATTTTTCTTGTTGAATTTACTTCTAAAGGTTTTGTCTCTTGATGAAAATTATTTTGTGTATACTGAGCTAATGTCTTAATTGGACTGTACAGTTTGTATTCTGTGCATTTGTATATCATTTCGATTTTCCAACTTGACCTGTAATGTCTTATGTCCACTTAAAAATATTGTATGGACGTTAAAAAGAAGGCATTGCTTTTGTCACTTAAAGCATACCTACATAGCTTTTTCAGATTAATTTTGTTGATCATTATACACTGGATACACTCAAAAATGTGTTTAAAAGTGAAATCGCAAAGAGCCAGTTTTTAAAGGTGCATTCAGTAATTTGAAGCCAATTTAAAAAGTTTTACACATTAACGAATTAATTGTGCTTTTGTGAAGTTTGATCAGAATGGTCTACACTCACATGAGATGAAGACTCGCAATGTGTTCGCCATGTTGAAATCACCTGACCTGGGATGTTTCACTAAACGTTGAAGAAGAGAATCCTCATGCTCATTGGCTGCCGCCTATGTAGATACATGTGGCTATGTTTATTTAGCAGACAGTTTGGCAGCATACAATGTTATATCCAGTAGCTGCACTGCCAAAGAAGCAAAAAAAAAAAAGTGTGAAGACAAAAAGACCGGCAAAGGCAAAAAACTATTCTAATCTTTTCTTTACCTTGATATTCTGTATCAATCAATAATTATGTTCATTTTACGCTAAGCAGTTCTCTAATATAGGTAAAACATTTATTTTAGAAATAACGTGAAACGTAGACAGTCTCCAAAGATTAATGATATGAGGGACACATTATTTCTCTGTCCTTAACAGTAGAAGCATGTTCAAATGATTTCTGAAATTAGTTTTTAGGCAAAGCAATTATACTATAGTAGTAATAAATAACTTTTGAATTTACCGCAAATTACATTCCAGAGCTGCAGGGGGCAGCAGAGATGATCATGCTGTTCCACTTTGATAGATGGCAGCACAGCATCTAACACCACTGTCACATCCGTACTTAAAGTACACGAAGATGAACGATGCTAATGCTAGTTAGAGAACTACTGAATGCCCCCTTAAATTAAGTAAATCTTTCAATATTGTTTGTTAAAGAATACAAAACATACTATTTATGCCTGAGCATGAAATGAGTTTGATTAAAAACTTTTCTTATCTACCAACTGCTTTATTCCTCAACTATAGAACTATAGATCTGCAGTCCTCCTTTATAATACTATTCAATGCTATTCAAATTTTTAATCAACCTCATTGAACACATACTGTAGATATATGTATGAAACCTACAAATCCAGAGCCACGATGCCAAGCTGTTATTCATTGTCTAATTAGGAAACTGCCTACAGAAGAACATCATCAAATCATATTCATCAATGAAAATGAATCAGCACATAGTAAGAATACCAGATATTCCAAGATGTTAGATTTACAAACAAAAGTACAGCACAGGTAAGGTTTAAAATGGGCACTGCTTCAGACATTGATGACAGGAATGTCGGTCATCCCTCTTTAATTTTCTGTATGTTGACAGTGAATCCCAACTTCTTTCCAACAACTGAATAATTAGAAGCTATTTTTGTGAGAATAAATAAATACTTAATTAAATAAAGATTCTCTATAATTAGTAAAGATTCCTTACCCTTTCATATATCACATATATTCGATTTTATATATTCTATTCTTATTATACACAAACACATTGATACATAACACACACACACACACATTGAAGCCAATTATAATCAAAAACAGAAAAAAGTCTTTCACAGATAACATTACGCTTTCTGATCAGATCAATTAAAAGCTTGTTAAAGGCTATGTGAACAAAACGTGGATATCACAGAAATTGAAACGGAGTGTTCATATAACCCCACTGTGTGTGTATTTGTGCGTGCGTTTGTGTGTGTGAGAGAGAGAGAGCAAGAGAGAAAGCGAGTTGAATGTATTGCCACCTAAAATAAACAGGCATCTCATCTTTTGTAGCAGTGGTAGTCGGACATCAGGCAGGACCGGAGCTGGGATAGGTATCCCGAGGTTGAAACAGGGAATCAAATAGAATAATATTAGCATAGATGCCATTCACTTTAAAGCAGTTTTAGAATATGAGAAGTGTTTCCAGTTCCAACAGATCTGACTAATGCAGCATAACTATGAGTATGAGTATAATGGAAAATGAGGTGTATGTCTGGCTGAATAGGTGAGTCATTAGTTGAGACTTAAACTGATAGAGTGTGTCTGAACATTGCTAGTGTCACGATCCCCTGTTGTCTGCCCTGTGTTTCTCACTTGTCACCTGTCCCGAACTACACTTCCCACAATTCCCTGCCCTCATCACTGCCAGTTTCATTGTCCTCACCTGTGTTAATCATCATCCCTGTGTATTTAAGCCCTGTGGATTGTTCATTCGTTGTCGGTCATTGTATGTAATGGTTGTCCTTGATTGTGTTCCTGCCCGTGGCCTCTGTGGATGTTTCTCATGTTTATACTTTATTTTCCCCTGGTGGATGTTTTGTTTGTTCCCTGTGTTGTTTTGTTAGTTTGAATTATCCTGCTCACCGTTTGTTCCTTCATTAAAAAAACTGCATTTAGATCCTCACTCCTCGTCTGCCCTCGTCTGCTCCATAACAGCTAGGAAGACTATTCCATAGTTTATTAGCCAAATTGAAAAAGGATCTCCCTCCCTCCTCTTGTGGATTTTGATATTCTAGGTATTATTAACAGGCCAGAATTTTGAGATCTTAGTGAACGTGATGGAATATAGTGCAATAAAAGGTTGCTTAAGTACTATGGGGCTAGGCTATTCAAAGCATAGTAGCAAGTAATCAACAGAATTAAAAGATTAATATGAAATTGAATAGGTAGACAATGCAGCGATGATACAATGGGGCTGATATACTGTAATAATATTTCTTGGTTTTAGCATTTTTAATCAATTGAAGTTTATTTATTGATCCTCACAGTATTGCATTCCAATAACCTAGTCATGAGGTCATGAATGCATGAATTCGTTTTTCTGCAGAGAACATGTGCCGTAACTTAGCAATACTGTGATGAAAGAACGCTGTTCTACAAACATTGGAAATGTGATTTTCAAAGTACAGATTGCTATCAGATATTACACCTAAGTTCCCTATCTGTCACTCACTTGACGTTGTGTCGATGAGTTGACACTAGGGGTCCCCCTTGGGAGCCCAGACATCTCTGATCTTTTGAGAAAAGGCCAATGGGATTTGGCGTGTGGGATTTGTATGCCACTCCCCCGGACATACGGGTATAAAAGGAATTAAGCAAACCACATTCAGATTTCTTCTTCGGAGCCGATTCTTCCTGCCGTTCCATTCATCTCTCCTCTGCCGAAAGCTGCTGGATCTACGGCACTTTACAGCGGTTCTCCCCCTCACACACTCCTGGATGCTTCAGCAGTACAGCAGAGCCTTTCCTTCCTTCCTGACGGCCACGATCGGTGCCTTACGTGCCTGGGTTGTACCCACGCAGAGTCAGCGTTCGTGGATGGTTCATGCCCTCATTGCGAGGACATGACCATGGCTACGTTGCGGTCGCGGCTTGCCTTTGTAAGAGGGCAAGCCACCCCATCGGCTCCCCGACACGGTCCATCTACATACGGGTACGAGGCGGTGTCGGTTAGCACTGGGGGCGACATGGGGACATCAATGGGACCCTCTTCGCTGGGTATTCCTCCTCGGACCTCCCATTCCCCGTCACGCTCATATGCTCTGACAGAGCGCTGGAGCGAGGTTGCGGTCCGTTGTCTTACGCCGGACCAGCGATCTCGTTCGTGGCTCGTGACGAAGATGAGTTATTGTTCACGGCATCGGAGAGCAGGCTCGTCATGTCTGACGCTGAGGACTCGGCTTGACTCCCACCCTCGGGTAGCTCAGTCGCAGGCGGCCAGAGTCTGGCTGGATTGGAACCCTCCTACCCCCCAAAAAACCCTCGCGGCTCGATGATTTGTTCCTGGGGCCTGAGCGCCGATAATTAAAGCTAATTCCTTACAGTAGAAATTGTGAGCGGATACAACAAAAATTTGTATCACAATATTAATGGTGGAGAATCTATTAAGACAAATAATGTAGTTATTTGTCATTTATCTAATTTATAATGGTTGTCGAACACGACTAATTCCATTATACATTCATACATTTCATTTCCTAATATGGTACAATAAGGATAGTTTAATTTAGTTCATAGCTCACATATTTCAAGACCCTAAATTCCCTTCTACATTTAGCATACCAAATATCCTTACATATAATGGTGTGAGAATGAGGGCAATTTAAAGTTCACTTCTAAATGTCACATTTCCTTTATTCCCTACAGCTGCTGGGCACGCCGCTTCCGCCTTGTATCCCATGGCGCTCCTGCAGGTGCACCAAGCCAAGGTACTAAGAGAACACGAGGGTAGTCCTGACCCGGGACTAATGCTGGAGCTGCGCTCAGCAACCTACTTCACCCTCCGAGCGATGAAGGTCACTGCACAAGCTCTTGGGCAGGCAATGTCCACCCTGGTGGTCCAGGAACGCCACCTTTGGCACAACCTGGTCGAGTCGTGAGAGGCCGACAAGGTTCACTTCCTTGATGCCCCCATCTCCCAGGTTGGGTTGTTTGGCGACACCGTTGGAGACTTTGCCCAGCAGTTCTCAATGGAAAGAAAGCAGAGGCCATACAGCATATCCTGCCTCGGCAGAGCCACAGACTACGCACTCCATCTACTCGTCGCCCTTGGAATCCACCTGCGGCGGCAACACCAGCTCCACGACCCGCCTCATGACCGGCCACCAAGAACCCCAAGAAGGCTTCGAAGCGCCCCTGAGATGGGCAGCCTAGGGACTCAGGAAACTGCACTACGGGAGCTGGTAAGCAGACCACTCCCTCCCCCGCAGGAGGGTCGGGTGGAGAATCCTTGTTTTCATTTGACTTTTGTTTTTCCACATGCCCAACGGGCTGCGGTTCCCACATTTTCCATAAAAGGGCAGTTTCCTCATTCCCTGGGCTCTATTTCCGGTCTCCCCGGCCATTGTTATCATGACTGCCGGCCACTGGCTCTCTTTGACACAAACCCGCACCCGATGTGATGGTCTCCAAGGGTTTCGAGGACGAAGATCTTCCTCCCCCGTCCCAGGCTGTTCCGGGCACTGTCACAAGGAGCCAGGTAAGTGCTTTGATGTCTCTAGATTCAGCACCTCAAGTTCTGCCCTGTTGTGAGGCCCCGTCCGCTGGTACGTCCGACGCGGTAGTCCCTTTGGTCCCTCTCGCACGGAGCTCTCTATCATACGACTGTAAAGCTGTGGGCTGGGCAACACCTAATACCTTTGCAAGGTTCTATAACCTCAGGGTTGAGCCAGTTTCGTCCCGTGTTATCATGTGACACAAACAGGTAAGTTCGGGTCAACTGGCCTGGTGTACCGCTTGCGCATATCGCCTTTCTCCTCCCTTGAGGTGAAGACGTGTGCTCTCCTCCCAGTTGCGCTCGCAAGAAAGTGGGAACCCTGGATGTTCTTAGCACAGCTGCTGACAAGTCTTCGGAGAGGCTCGCCGCCTCCCCAGTACGTGTGTCACTTAGGCCCCCGTACTATGGTATCTCCTTAGCCAACGCTGTGTGATGTATATTCCACAAAATGTTTTCCCGCTGGTAAACCGCATCTTTCTTGGGCAGAGGGCCCTCCGTCCTTGGTCACCGTGTTTGTAGTAACCCCTCCTCTCCTTGGGTAGGACCTACCACAGTGCCACTCCGCACGACGTGCTTCCGCTCTGGCCCGGTAAGGCCGTGTGTCATATTCCACTTAGTTGTACCCCCCTCAGGGCCGGGTGTGGTCTCCGCAGTGTCCTCCTCTTTGGAGGGACACCCCACAACGTGGACCTTATATGGCCCCCAGCTGAACAATTTGTTCCTTTTTCTTGGGGAAAATAATAGAGAGAAGGTTATGGCTGTGTCAGCCAGTCCTTAAACTTCTGAGCAGTTAGCCACTCCCCGGGGTGTAGGGGACCGCTTCATGCCTGCCTGTGTGTTGGGGGTAGTTACACGATGGCTTGCTGCGCTGGCTATGAGGCCAGGTTCAGATCTTGTGGCTTTTTACAATTGGGAACCCAAGTGTCAACTCATCGACACAACGCCGAGTGAGTGACAGATAGGGAAGGTCTCGGTTACTGATGTAACCTCCGTTCCCTGATGGAGGGAACGAGATGTTGTGTCCCTCTTGCCACAATAATGAACAATCCACTGAAATGGCCAGGTCTTTGGCTGGGCTCCTCGTGCGAAACCTGAATGTGGTTTGATGCGTCACTCCTTTTATACCCATATGTCTGGGGGAGTGGTATGCAAATCCCACATGCCAATTCCCATTGGCCTTTTCTCAAAAGATCAGAGATGTCTTGGCTCCCAAGGGTGACCCCTAGTGTCAACTCATCGACACAACGTCTCATTCCCTCCATCAGGGAACGGAGGTTACATCAGTAACCGAGAAGATGACGTAACAGTACATCCATCGAGAGTCAAATAATATTTTAGCGGCTTCTTTTAAGAGGTTTTTGGTCCAATAATTATTACCCCTGTTTTGTGAGTACAAGGAACTTTTTCATCCAATCTTTGATATCATTGATACATTCTGCAAAATTAGAGAGCTGTGAAAATTTGTCGGGTTTCAAATAAATATACAGTTGGGTATCATTGTCATAGCAGTGAAAGCTGATAATGTCTCCCAGGGGAAGCTGTATATTTCAGAATATAAACTCAGTTCTAGCGGGAAGACTAGCACCTGTACATCATCGCACTATTAGCTGGGTATTTCTCAGCCAATCACATTGCTTTATAAGTCTGCTCACAATCTATCACATTGCTGTTTCACTGTGCTAACACGGCAACCTCCACCACCCCATCATCACCAGTTGAGTCCTGTCCTGCACAGGGGTAGGCACCTCGCCCCTGCCTCCTATCTCCGGCAGGATATGAAGTTCCGAATACAACTTCTTCGGACCGCCAGACGGGGCCTACGCCAAAGAGAGATATTACTTTTCTATTTTATTTTCGTCAAATAAATGTCATCTTAAATCTCACTCAAGTCTGCAAGTCTTCCTGATTGTACTTGCAAGTGCCTTGGTGGAAGAGTGGGGGGAGAACTGGCAAATCTGGTGCAGTCCATGTGGAGGAGATGCACTGCAGTACTTAATGCAGTTGGTGGCCACACCATATACTGAATGATACTTTTGATTTTGAGATGATTCTAAAATAAAATAAAATAACTGATATTAACATAAATATAATTATATTTGGAAATAACATATGTTATGATGTTTCTGAATATAATTTTCTGCTAGATTTCAAATTTGGTAACATAAAATATGGAATGTTCCTAAAATTTTAAATATCTAAATTGTTCCAAATATAATCATGATATATGGGAACATAATTGTGCAATTTCTTAATAGGATAGAATCATTATGCCCTGTAAGACAATTATATAAAATAAAAATATTTTATTCTAAAATACTTGAGACACACTGACCATAATAAATCTATTTAAACAAGAGCCTCCTCTGGTGGTGTTTCATTACAATTTCTCTAAATATTCAAACAGCACGCTTGATCTAACAAGGGCTATGTTCGGTATAGCATTCCACCATGCTACTCTTTGTATGTATAAAGTGTTGTGTTGTAATTATTATTCCGTAATTTATTATTCTGAATATAGCCATGATTACCATGTGTTTGTACAAACAAAACAAAAAACAAAAGAAAGTTTTATGTTTGTTTCTAGTTTTAGTCTAAGAGGCCTCAGATTTGCTTTTTGTCTGTATCCTGTCATCAGTTATTAACTTAAGGCAACTGACATAGTAATATTTGTACTTTTGGAGACCCAGTTTTACAGTCTCAATATTTATTTAGCTTAAGATTTTCTTTTTACTGTTGTCTTTATTAAATATTCTAGTGTTAACATGGGTAAAAGAGCAAAAATAAATAAATAAAATACTCAGAGGTTATAATGTTTTCTATTACCTTTAGCACTTCATCAAGTTGTTAGAACTGTCACCTAGTTGCAAACATGGGAGTTTTTTTTCTTTTTCTTTTTAGTCTGTTGAAAAATGTGTTTCTGTGGTTTTGGTTCAAAGACAGAGGTCAGTCCTGTGGTTGGAAAACTTCTGCAAGTCATGGTGTGCAATAGTCATGCATGCACAAATGCAAAGATAACAGTACAAAGAAAAAAATACCCTTATGAATCTTTCTCTCACTCTCTTATAAATACTATAATATTATATTATTATAAAATTTGAATATGGCATTGAATACTGTCTATTGTTACACCACTATATGAATAAAAAGGGTCAAATTAATTATACTCTTAAATGTGTCACCCACTATTGTTTTTTTTTTTTTATAATTATCATCTAAAACATCCAACACTAAATGCAACTACTTAAAAAGTTGATACATTAATTACATTCCAATCATTTTGGTCACTTTTTAAGCTAAAAGTTTATCCACTCAAGTTGACCACAGCACTTCTCACTCTGGAACGAGCAGTTTCTTTCTGTCTCTCATTCAACAGGAAATGATGCTATTCATCTGACTGCCAGAGTCACATCCTGTACTTATATGAACCGACTCAGCTTTTGTTTGAGCTTGAGTCTGTGGTTTAGGATTTTATAGAGATGGTAATCCAAACAAAAGGCATAAAATAATCCTATGTCAAAACAATTTAAGTCACAAAATAGAAATACAGTAGCTTAGACAGTTTAGCCAAATTTGTGCTCAAATGAGTGCTTTTCTCTTTGATGTTGTGTCTGGGTTTTGGGTATAGTATTTGATGGCTTGTGCACTTTTGTGGTGAAGATGGCCTTAAAAAGAAGAAGAAGAAGAAAAAGACCAAGGTATCAATGTATTTGTCTTTAAGAAAAATTTGAATATTTTATTTTGCCCCTTTATCACTTTGTGGCATCATTAGTGGCATCAGGAGAAAAAAAAACATAACATAATATCCATTAGAATAAAACTGAAAAGAGCCCTTTATACAAACGCAAACAAACACAGAGAGATTTATGATTATACAAATATATTACAATCATTTTGTCCAAGCAATTGTCTGTGGAAACTTTGTTTGCATGCATTTATTTAAAGGAACACACCTCAGCAACATCACATTTCCTGTGCATTTTATAAAGTCAAATTATTTGTATGAAAACAAGACCTTTGTCTATTTGTGTTTTTCCATAAAATGTATATCAATTCACATACATATAAAATTTATTATAAGAACACTATGAACATTACACTTGCAAAATTATTTGTTAGGTAATTCATAAATGTTTGCAATGAAACATAAGTCATATTGTGTCCCTGTCCTTGGTGCTGAAATTACTACGCCATATCTCATACACTTGCGACATTTAATGCTGATTAAATAAGAAAAAGCACAAATGCCTTGGGTGTCATGGGATTTAGGTCTCTGGAATATGTGGGGACAAGCGAGACTGGCATTAAAAAATGTGTAAAAAAAAAAAAAAAAAATGTAAATGAACTCAAGTCTTGTAATTCAACTCAGCATATACAGAACAAAAAGGTACTGCAAATTGGGCCTAAATTGTGTAAACCATAACTAATACAGACTGTTTATCAAGCTCTCAAAACTGAAAGGAGTTTTGATAATCAATCAATAATTTTCTGTCAGCAAAAAATGGCCAAGGCAGAGATTTGTTTTAATTTTTTTTATAAAAATACTGACACTGAAAAGGTGACACATGTATCAACTTTATCTAAAACATCACAATAGCAGTAATGGATTTGCCTTTCAACTATGAAAACGTAATCATTGAATAAACACAGACATTATTTTAATTCATTTTCTCCGCATTATTTCCACTTCCACTTCTATTTAAGTGATTGCTGTTGTGTTGTCAGTCTGATGTTTCATGTTTGTTTTTTTATGACACTGTCTGCATATGTATTATATAATTTGCTCGTTGACTGTTTTAATCTGTAATTTGCTCATTTAGACTTTTTTTTTTTCCTTTGGTGTGCTACATTTATTTATTTAAATAAAATCAGCTGACATTTTGCAAACTCCATACCAACATCCAGTTGGGTTGCTGCTGCTGCTACAACAGGGCTTTCAGCTCAATCGAAACACCTTCTCACCTGGCCAATCAGCTCTTAGAAAACTGAATACATAAGATGGAAGTGTCTCAGTTGTCTAAAAAGAGAACATAAGGACACAGTCTGACACACTATAAAGTGGGTTGATTCATGTTTGTTTTTCTCAGAGGATTTAAAAGTCTTCTGATCATGAGATATTATTTGATTCTTTTAATCTCCTCAACAATAGGTAAATATACCTAAAATATTTATGTATATATATATATATTAAACAACCACATATTTAACACAATATAACAAACAAAATGATAAATGTACCTGTTTTGTGCTTTATTGTGCAGTCTGCTCCTATGATATGAATGTTGTTCAGGAGGATCGTTTAAAAATAGTTAGACCTGGAGACGATGTAAACCTTACTTGCACATTTTCAAGCAGTTTGCAAACGACAACAGCATGGATTAAACAGGATGCAGGAGGAAAATCTCAACATATTGTAACTTTTTATTTAACGCAACAAAGCAGCTCGAATGAAGATTTGAAAACAAATCGTTTTATTGTTGCCAAAGGAGATGACAGTTTTAATCTGACAATTCTTAAGACAAAGACTTCCGACTCTGCAACTTATTTCTGTGTAGTTTCATCACATTACAACATTGGAATGGGTGCGGGCACCAGTTTACTTGTCAAAGGTAAGTTTCTCCTGTTTGCTTGTTATTTAGTTTTGATTTGTTGGCGGGTAATGGTGGGTAATTTTTTGCCTATACCTTATCAAATGAACCTACTTTGTACAGACTCATTGTTAATCATACAAAAATGTTTATGCTTATTTCCCTTTTCAAGATGCAGCTATAGGCACACACACAATTCTTCAGCAGTCTTTGATAGACACGGATCCATCAGGGGATTCTGTGACTTTGCAGTGCAGTATCTTAACTGAGAGTTGTGCAGGAGGATACAGTGTCTTCTGGTTCAAGCAAAGTTTGGGAGACTCACATCGAGGAGTCCTTTACACCAATGGAGAGAGAAATGGTCAGTGTAAGAACAATGAGATTCAATCTAAAGCACAGAGTTGTGTCTATAATCTCCTGAAGAGGAACCTCAGCCATTCTGATGCAGGGATTTACTACTGTGCTGTGGCCACATGCGGGGAGATACTGTTTGGAAATGGAACTGAACTGAATTTTGGGAGTAAGGCTTTGTTGAAATACACTAATAATTGCTTTCTTGCCACTCAATAGAAGAATTTTGTTCTCATATTGGAGTACATGATACCAATTAACAGGTCTAATATGATAAATGTAAATTAAATGTAGACATTTTTATCATTTCAGAGAGTGGTGAAATGATTCCAACTATTCTTGCTCTTGGAACTTCAAATGTCTTGTTTTTGATTCTTGCTGTTTTTCTTGGAGTAAAACTATTTAGGTGTTCAAATAAAGGTAAGATTATCTGTCAATAGATTTATATATTGATTAAATATGATAATGTGATTGCCACTTCTAAAATCTTACATGATTTCTATTTTTGACAAAACTGTTTATAATTTTCCCGAAGATCCCAAGACTCGAGAGATTGAAGTAAGTATGAAGTTTATTCATTTCATTTCTTTGAGAATGAGAGTTCCTGTTTTCAGTGTTCCTAAAAGCTTTTTGGATTTATGTTAGAAATTTCTGCTACATTTAGTAGTCATTTTCCTTTTTATATCTTTACCGTATCATTTTATATATTTTAAATTATATATATATAATTTTAGACTGAAGACACCGTGAATTATGCAGGCCTTAGCTTTACCCAGAAGCCTCTCAACTCTCAAAGGGCCAGAGCAAACATCACTCAAGAGCAGTCTCTGTACACACAGGTCCGATCATATCAGTAACAAATTCAGAGGATTATAGGAAAATGTAAATCTATGTTAATAGTCTGAAAATGCTTTTTTTACTCAAACACTAGCCAAATAAATGTAATTAAAATCTGATTCTGCGGATCTGTAATAGCTACAGGTGTTGGAAAATAGCAACTGTCTTGTCTGAACAGCAAGAGAAAGTTGCCTTTAGACGGCCTCTATATAAGTCTAAATGCTATGCAAGCTTAAATGAGTACAACATGCTTCAGGACTTTAATTTTAGGAGTTTCATCATTTAATTTACAGTTGTGTTCATTAAAATATACAGTATATATTACTGGTTGATAAAACAATGCAGTCATATTACCAGGCTTTGCAATTCATATAAAATGTATTTGAATGTTACTGTATTATATAGTCTTTGTACAGTAAATGTTCTGTACACAAACATGTGTGGCCATAAGGATTAGAGTAAGAAAAGCAATGTCTGTTTATGTACCTTTTTTTCCTCTTCTTTATTTTGTTGTTTTTTTTTTTTGTGCACATTCATGCAGTTGTGCACAGGATTTCTATCTGCCAAATAAATGTATGTAAAATGTAAACGTAGAGATGTATATGATTTTCTTGTGTAGAGTATTTTTTTATTATTATTTATTTATGTTTTAGTATTCTTCCTCTCTTCTTTTTAAAGTTATTTTGAACACCACAAAATACATTTAATCGTGATTATTTAATATAATACAAACATGAACACAAAGTCAAATATTGCAACAAACTAAAAATATCACTGATTCTTCAGACATGGAACAAAACAAGCTGCGAAAAATAAGGAATTATTTGTTATTTATATAGCAAGGATTTATTTTTTATTATTCTGTTCAACATGCTTTAACGTTGTTTTGGATCACATGCTTTTTTTATCACTCACTATGGGTCAACATAATAAGCTGCAAATAATAATAAAACAATTTACATTTAATAAATAATCATTATTATAAACACAATTATCAAAGAAATATTATACATTTTGACTAAATGTGCCAAAGACACAACATGAATTGAAACAACAGAACAAATTGTCAATTGATGAAAAATATACATTTTAAAATGTAATAATAGCCATATTTTGCGAATTCCACATATATTAAATGTATTGGCCATTTTGTGTTTGGGGTGTTGCAACATTAGGACAAACCTAAATAAATCTAAAGTATATATATATACACACACATAATTCCGTACATTTACATAGCACTTCTAGACACTCCATGACCTTGACCAGTGGGCAGCATCCACCTGGATGATGCGATGACAGACATAATGCTCCAGAATGCCCACCATGCACCAGCTATAGGTGGAGAGGAGGGTACAGAGCGTAAAATGTAGCCAATTTATATACAGTATTGGCGATTATTAGGAAGCATTGATGGATAGAGAACAATGGGCAAATTTGGTTAGGATGCTGGGTACAACCCTACACTTTTCAAGAAACATCCTGGGATTTTTAATGACCACAGAGTGTCAGAATCAGAATCAGATTCAGAAAAAGCTTTATTGCCAAGTAAGTTTTTTACGCATACAAGGGATTTGTTTTGGTGATGTAGGCACGTGTCAATCTCTAAATATATGAAACAAGAATTAAAATATAAGCAATATAAATATAAATATAAATATGTCCACACAGTATCAATTAAAAGTAAGAATAAAATAAAAGAGAGCAGAGTAGTACAGTGGAATGTAGAGCCAGAGGTGCAGTGTGGAGAGTGTCACTCCACCTCTGGAGTCAAGACCTCATTAAACATCTCATCTAAAAGACGGTGCCTTTTATATAGTATAGTGTCACTTACAGGGGCATTATGACCCACTAAGACAGGGTGAGAATGTAATATCTCTCTGGAATGTTTCTATAAATTAAAGAGAAAATAAATTAAATGATACATTTGTACAATATTTCAGAGAACACCTTTGATTAATTTCAATGTGGAAGTATAATTGTTTAACAACTGATGGCAGGTGAAGTTTTGAGACATGTTTTGTCCCTTGCCTCAAGAAGTTATGTTATGTTGGTTAAAAGAGTACACAACAACAAAAAAAAAAATGTCTATTGTCTAATTGTCTAGACAATTATCTATTTTTTATTTTATTTTTTATTATCTTCTTTTAAACAAGGAACATACACACAGACACTGCACAGATACAATTACATATATGTTTAATGTGGATAGAGTCTTGTTCCAGAGAATATAAAAATATATCGACTTACTTGATGCGATGGATGTGGATATAAAATTTAACATATTTTAAAGAGAGAGAGGGTCCATCGCATGAGTGCAATTCATAATGCCGTTTTTCTGTTGTGGGTTATATGATTGTGAACCATAAGTTGATAGAGGACAGAATGATTTCTTCAAGAGTCTGGGCTAATTGCAATGGTTCTCCATCCAGCTCCTGGAGGTTTCCAGCACTGTGCATGTGTGTGCATGTGTGTGTGTCTTGTGCATGTGTGACACAATCTATTTGACTTATTAGCTTGTCAAAAGAGTGTTCCATGCCATTAACTTTTAGCTTGTGTCAGTGCAGGGGGACTTCTTTGAAATTAAGTCTGCTGTGTGGTTGCATTTTAACCCAGGGTCACTGCTTCCACCTAGTGGTTTTAGGACGGCATGAAATCTGTTATTTTGTGCGGCCAATCTGCCTAATTTTGAAGGTAGTTTCAAAATTAATTGGCCATTTGGCTTGAATCCTCTTTGTTTTTTTTCCTCTCTTACATTGACTGTAAATTAAAACCTACTTTTGAAACGCACATACAAATTTATTTAAATTGGAATTGCATGTATATAGATGTATTTGTGTGTGTGTGTGTGTGTGTGTGTGTGTGAGCGTGTATTTATCACTTTGTGGGGACCAAATGTCCCCATAAGGATAGTAAAACCCGAAATTTTTGACCTTGTGGGGACATTTTGTCGGTCCCCATGAGGAAAACAGCTTATAAATCATACTAAATTATGTTTTTTGTAAAATGTAATGTAAAATGTAAAAATGCAGAAAGTTTTCTGTGAGGGTTAGGTTTAGGGGTAGGGTTAGGTTTAGGGGATAGAATATAAAGTTTGTACAGTATAAAAACCATTATGTCTATGGAAAGTCCCCATAAAACATGGAAACACTACGTGTGTGTGTGTGTGTGTGTGTGTGTGTGTGTGTGTGTGTGTGTGTGTGTGTGTGTGTGTGTGTGTGTGTGTGTGTGTGTGTGTGTGTGTGTGTGTGATTTTTAATACTGATCAAATAAATGGTAAAAGCTCTAAAAATACATTTTCATTTTGGAACTAAACGTTTCAGCTGATACAAAGCAGATTCCAAGCAAAAATTGTGTGTGTCCTAAAAGCAAATCTTCCTCTTTACTGAGTGTTTGGTGGTGAAGGTGGCACAATTAGATACAAGATTTAAAAAAATGTGGTTATAAACTGGTAATTACTAGGGTATTATGCTATAAATGTGGTTTATGAAGACATTTCTAGTGTCCCCATAATTCAAATCGCTTAAAAAACATACTAAACGTTTTGTTTTTTTTTTAATTTATAAATTCAGAAAGTTTTTTGTGAGGGTTAGGTTTAGGGGTAGGTTTAGGGTTAGGGGATATAATCTATAGTTTGTACAGTATAAAAATCATTATGTCTATGGAGAGTCCTCATAAGGATAGCTGCACCAACATCTGCCTAATGTCTTAGTTAAGAAAATGCGGTTGATGTTTTTTTTTTTATCTCCATATTGTCTTTGCCAGTTTGTTCTGGCAAAGACAGTTTGATCTACTGTAGCTTTAGATTCTTTCTGTGGGTTTTTGCCCTCTCATGGGTTGTTATTCTGAGTTTATATTTTAATAATTTTTTCATTATAATAAACTCTACGATTGGGTTCATTGGTTCCAAACCTGAAAGGCTTAGATATACTGCAAGTACCTAACTGCATGAAACAGTGAGCAATGTTTCATCCATCCATGTTCTCACTGCATAAAAATCTATTTAATAAAGAGAAAATCTGACATTAATTTGAAGCTTAATAGATGCCTACCAACATTTAAATAGAAATTTCTTTAAGTAGATTTCTTGATAGACTATCTGCGGTCCCCTGAAACTGAATATTATGAATGGTCTCTGCTTCCACCTTGTGGTTTTAGGACGTTAGTACAATATAATTTAATTTAGACATTTGCTCCTCTTAAGGATATAGTACTCCCCCCAAAAAATAAAAAGTGACAGTATTACTACAGTATACTTCATGTCATGCCAACCCCATATGATTACAATTTTTTTTTCTCAGACCACAAAACTATATTTTAAAGAATGTTGATTTGTGGGTCCCACTTGATGCCATGCGCACTTTTTTAGAAATCCATCCATCCATCCATCTTCAACCGCTTATCCGAAGTCGGGTCGCGGGGGCAGCTGCTCCAGCAGGGGGCCCCAAACTTCCCTATCCCGAGCCACATTAACCAGCTCTGACTGGGGGACTCCGAGGCGTTCCCAGGCCAGTGTGGAGATGTAATCTCTCCACCTAATCCTGGTTCTTCCCCGAGGCCTCCTCCCAGCTGGACGTGCCTGAAACACCTCCCTAGGGAGGCGGCCAGGGGGCATCCTTACCAGATGCCCAAACCACCTCAACTGACTGCTTTCGACACAAAGGAGCAGCGGCTCTACTCCGAGCTCCTCACGGATGACTGAGCTCCTCACCCTGTCTCTAAGGGAGAAGCCCGCCACCCTTCTGAGGAAGCCCATTTCGGCCGCTTGTACTCATGACCTAGTTCTTTCGGTCATGACCCAGCCTTCATGACCATAGGTGAGGGTAGGAACAAAAATTGACCGGTAGATCGAGAGCTTTGCCTTTCGGCTCAGCTCTCTTTTCGTGACAACGGTGCGATAGAGCGAGTGCAATGCCGCCCCCACTGCCCCGATTCTCCGGCCAACCTCCTGCTCCATTGTCCCCTCACTCATGAACAAGACCCCGAGGTACTTGAACTCCTTCACTTGGGGCAATACCTCCTCCCCTACCTGGAGTACGCACTCCATCGGTTTCCTGCTGAGAACCATGGCCTCAGATTTAGAGGTGCTAATCCTCCTCCCAGCCACTTCACACTCGACTGCCAAGCGATCCAGTGAGAGCTGAAGGTCATGGACCGATGATGACATGAAGACAACATCATCTGCAAAAAGCACCCCGGGCCGGTGTGGGGATACTCACGAGTCCCCGGCTGAGTGAAGCTACGTTGGAGTTTACAATGACACCTGGAAAGGCGTGATTGGGAGGAACGGCCTCCACGATCTGAACCCGAGTGGATGTTTGTTATTGGACTTCTGTGTTAGTCATGGATTATCTATAACAAAGCAGTGGGTGTGGGAAAAGTTCGGAGAAGCCATGGAGAAGGACTTTCGGTCCGCACTAAAGTGTCTCTGGAAAACCGTCTGCCACCTTAGGAGGGGGAAACGGGGAACCATCCAAGCTGTATACAGCAAAGATGGGACGCTGTTGGTTATTGGGAGGTGGAAGGAACACTTTGAAGAACTCCTAAATCCCAACACACCCTCTATGCTAAAGGCAGAGCTGGAGGATAATGGGGGATCAGATTCTATTTCCCTGGGGGAGGTCACTGAGGTAGTCAATCAACTCTGCAGTGGCAAAGCCCCGGGGATTGATGAGATCTGACCAGAGATCTGACCAGAAATGCTGAAAGCTTTGGATGTGGAGGGGGTGTCATGGATGACACGCCTCTTCAATTGCGTGGAAGTCTGGGACAGTGCCTAAGGAGTGGCAGAACGGGGTGGTGGTTCCCCTCTTCAAAAAGGGTGATCAGAGAGTGTGTGCCAACTACAGGGGTATCACACTTCTCACTGGTAAAGTTTACTCCAAGGTGCTGGTGAGGAGGGTTCGGCCGATTGTCGAACCTCGGATTGAAGAGGAACAATGCGGGTTCCGTCCTGGCCATGGAATGACGGACCAGATCTTTACTCTAGCAAGGATCCTGGAGGGGGCCTGGAAGTATGCTCATCCGGTCTACATGTGTTTTGTGGATCTGGAGAAGGCGTATGACTGGGTCCCCCGGGAGAGACGGTGGGAGGAGCTGCGGGAGTATGGGGTGGGGGGGGTCCCTTCTTAGGGCGATCCAATCCCTGTATGTCCAAAGCGAGAGCTATGTCCGGGTCCTCGGCACGAAGTCGAGCTTTGACATGATATTGCATGATTTAGAAATAAATAAATAAATCTATTATCATTATGATCACTACAACATGATGTTGAAATGCACTAACTCACCTTTAATAACCAATGAGTTCCATTTCCAAAGGTAAAGATACAAATATACTGTTTATATAACAGACAGAGGTGACACAAAAATATGAGGCTGAATCTGATTGTAAAGTCTTCATAATTGTCAGTTAAAACTGTAAATCCCCCTTGATACATCAAAATTTTTGTTTTTAAATTAATTGTAAAAATTTACTTTTTGATATATGGTGAAACGAGGGAGCAATTAAACATGGTTCTTTTACAATGACTTACTTGTACCACATTGCCATGGTAACATGCTGTTTTTAAATAAAGCAGGACAATATCACAGTATTGAACTGATAGAACTGGATCTGGTTGTACAATTCTTCCATATAAACCCTCACCTGTGAGAAGATCAATAACAGACATAACACAATGACAAAATTATTTGTCACTTTTAGGATTTTAAGACAAAAAATAAATAAAAAAATAACAGGAATATTATATAAATGGCACTTACAGAGTTCATATAAGATCATCACACATAGTTTTTGTCCATCCTACCTTCTACAGATCATTCTCCATCAAGTTATTTTTCAGCAAATCATCCCCCATTTCCTGGACTTGATAGTGTTTAATATGGCACACTTACAATCGAGTTGCAAGTGAATAATTTTGATAAAATCAGAATTCTAGAACACAATTAACATTTTATTTGTAATGTTTCTGCATGTGTATGGTATTTCATGTGATAATATTTTCTTTTTTTTTAAGACTGTTCTATGATAATGTCAATTAACTTTTGTTAATTGACTAAAAAAGCTGAAATAAAATGACATTCTTTTCATTTGACATTGCAACTTTCTGTTCTTCACTTTTTAATATTGGTGCAGATATTAAAAATAAAGTTGAAATGGATGAGCAAAGTGTAACAATTTATCTAATTTTATTTTGGGAATATAAAAAAATGGGTTGATTCAGGCCATATATTAATTAAATTGGAATGTAACCATTGAAACAGAAAAACTCTGTCCAAGGTCCTGAAATGACACAACTCATATCGATAATAATTGTCTGAGAAAGAATCATAATGCAGAATATTAATGCAGAATATTTGGTGGGCTACATGAATAGTGACAAAACAAATTCATCACACATTGTAATATAATACAAAACAAAATGGATTTAAGGCAGTGTTATGATCTGGGGTTTCTTCAATTGGTCAGGTCTAGGCTCAGCAACGTTATACGGCAATACAATGAAGATTTTTTTTATTCTCTGACAGCACAGGCATATTCCAGGATGACAATGCCTAGATTCATTGGGCTCAAATTGTGAAAGAGTGGTTCAGGGAGCATGAGGAATAATTTTCACACATAAATAGGCCACCACAGAGTCCTGACGTTAACCCCATCGAAAGTCTTTGGGATGTGCTGGAGAAGACTTTACGGAGTTGTTCAACTCTCCTGTCGCCAATATGAGATCTTGGACAAAAATGTATGCAACTCTGGAGGGAAATAAATGTTTTGATATTGCATAAGGTTGTCGAAACTATGCCACGACAAACGCGTAATCAGAGATAAAGGTGGTACAACTAAATATTACAGTATGTAACTTTTTTGTTTTGGCTAGGCAGTGTATGATACAATACAATATGGTAAAAAAGATCAACTTTGATTTGGGACACATTTTTTTATTTGGGCTTGAAAGGGACAAATGTTTAGTCAAACTTTGCCTTTGGTATGTTGATACTGTTTTTATTTAAATGTTTTTTACATTATCCTGCTGTAGAGCTAATAAGTAATAGCATGTATATAGAAGACCATTTTTAGCATTAATTAACCATGTATAAGCATTTCTATACATGTGACTGTATTAATGGGTTTTATTTATTAATTCATTTTTATTGTAATACATTTAGGAAATGTAATACATTTCTATTACTTTATTCTAATTCATTATTTACCCTTTATCTGATGCAAATGCATAATTTCTAGCCTATATGCTTTACTCCTGCACTACAACTTCAGGTTCTTCAAAATCTTTTACCCACAATCTTTAAATTCAAATAGCCTACATGTAATCTAAAAAAATGAATGTAGCTAGAAAAGCACATCCAAGGAAATGGCATGTCTTTTATTCTTTAGAAACATGAACTTGAAATTAAATTAAAACATTTTTTTTTTTTTAAAAGAAACTTGAAATTTGTTAGATTTGATAAACATTGATAAACATAAAAATTTGATAAAGATCAGAAACATTTTTTAGGCTGTATTTAACATTCAGGCCTGTTCAATATTTCTAAACCATGTGAGAACAAATTTAGCATATGAAACAAAAAGTCTTGCAGTGTAGTCTCAGACTATTAATCTGCTGACTACTACATGTAAAAGTCAAAGCTACTGTTTGACACATTGTTTTAGCATCATAAGAAACCGTGTGGAAACTTTTGACCACTATGATCTGAGTCCTACTAAAGTTTGTCTGTTTGTTCTTTCCATTCTATTTTCACTTTCATACACTGACCACAAACTGAACTCTGAGGCTGACGGTCTACACTTTGAGCTCACAGTTCAGATGGTAAAGAGGTCTCTGATAACCTGCCCACTGTTCTATGTTTAGTTTACTCTGTTTACACATGTGTTCTCATGTGCTGAATAACATGTAAGTAAATAAAATAAATACATCATACAGAAATTGATTACAAAAAGCTAATAAAATATATTATTACACATAAATTAACTCATGTTTAATGTAATTGCTTACAGCAATCAGAAATCTGCTTCTCTGTTTAATGTACTGTAGACAATCCTACATAAAGCAAAATCTAACATGAACATCGTATCAATGATATCTGCTGCATCATTATTGTTATATTTAACTTACTAATATTAATTTAACCAACTTAATAAAAAAAAAAAAGAAACCTGAAGAATGTAAATGATTGGCAGCTTTCCTTAATTATTTAATAGATTATTTCTTGATTCACTGTACATCTTATAGGTGTATGGTTCACCAAATTCAGCAGAAATATAAAGTGACATTTAAAAAAAAAAAAAAAATGTACCATATAAATTAACAGGCAGTATAAATCAAATAAAAGTGCTTTAATATAATTTAATTGATCTAACAGTGCATAATTTTTGGTTTGCACATACCTCCAAAATAGGATAGAGTTTCAAATCTAGATCTGACTTGAAAGGGTATATCTTTAGTGATATGCAACTTTTATCATGAAGACTGATCAGCAATGTCTCAAATACTTTATGTAATAAAAGTTGCTTCAAAGCAGTGGCAGGTTATTTATGTTTTTGTAATGGAAAGAGATTGGAGGGGAGTGGTGGTGTAAATATGTTTCTTGTGGTTTTGATGCAGCATGAGTTGTGAAAAAAGTAGACGGTCTTGTGAGTGGAATCTAGCCATGACACATGCATATGTAGACCCATAACCACACTTTACATATGTTTACATTTTTCATAAAGGGTGCAGCATTGGCACATGCATCAAAACTTTTATTTTACTATATTGATAAGTATACTGATATTCATTAGTGAATAGTCATTTCACATGATTCACTTATGTATCTTTATGTTCAAATAAAGAGCTACATCCATAGCTACACTGCAATTATTATATACAGTAATTACAGTTGAGGTCAGAAGTTTACATACACTTAGGTTGAAGTCATAAAAACTCATTTTAACCAAAAACGTTTTAACCATTCCACAGATTTCATATTGCAAACGTCTAGGTTACGTATGTAACCTCCGTTCCCTCATGGAGGGAATGAGACGTTGTATCGGAGAAGCGACACTAGGGGTCTCTCTTGAGCGCCGAAATATGACTCTGACTTATGAAAAAAGGCCAATGAGAAGTTGACAGACAGTATTTGCATACCCCGCCCCCAGACATACGGGCATTTAAGCGGGCAAATACGGGAGTTCATTCAGGATTTTTCTGAGGAGCAACAGTGGCTCGGCTCAGCGACATGGCGGGGAGGACACAACGTCTCGTTCCCTCCATCGGGGAACGGAGGATACATACATAACCTAGACGTTTCCCTTCTGTCGCTCTCTCCACGTTGTGTCAGAGAAGCGACACTAGGGGTCCCACTTCAATCATGCCATGCGCTGAGCCATGTACGTGAAATGCTGATACAGAAGCGGGCAGGTATTCTTCCATGCAAACTCGACCAGCTGTATCCGGCTGCAAGTACCCTTCCCCAATGCCCCATTAAAGTCATCAGGATCCTTCTGGTTACCCTAGTGAGGGGAACAAGGTGATGCTTGCCAACCTGGGAACGGGCCAAGCCTGGCTGGGCCTCTTTTCTCTCTATGTTTCTCGCATAGAGCAATCAGGGCTGGGGCCCTTACATGCATTAAGGGCAGGGGTTCTTATCCAGTTTCCTATTCTTTCAGGAGGAGAAGACCCTGCGGAGACAACACCTACCCTGCAGGGGAGATAAATGGTGGCGAATACATCACATGGCCACTTAGGATCTATGTGGGAAGCTGGCGCTGTGGTAGATCCAGCCTCGTAGAGGGGGGAGTTGCTACAGCATGGCGACCGAGCCAGCTGGGACTGCCTAAGGGAGACACGGGGTTCCGCTCGTGAGGGGACAATACCGCGGAAAATACACACAGGGGGAGTCCATGTAGGAGGCCTTAACCTGTGGAGCACCTATTTCAGTACAGGGTAGACTAAGTACCCGTAGTGGACTGGGTCGGCGAGTTCCTCCGCTGAACTGCGGACCCAGAGGGCTAGGGAGGAATCAACCAGAGATCCGAGAGGTGGGATGTCCTGGGAAACAAGGTGCACTATTTTACCTCGGCTGAGGGAAAGGGCGCTAGGCGCAAGTGATTCACCCGGCCAGTTCGTCAGTGCGTTACCGAGTTCTACGGGCTCGGACCTGAGAAAACACGAGACGATACCGACTCAACCCGGAGATTGTAAAATCTTGCGAAGGTATTAGGTGTTGCCCACCCTGCTGCTCTACAGATGTCTGCTAGGGAGGTGCCCCTGGCCAGTGCCCATGAGGACGCGACACTTCTGGTTGAGTGCACTCGGACCCGCGGGGGGGCATGGTCTGGGTGTGATAAGCCAATGCAATGGCGTCAACAACCCAGTGGGCGAGCCTCTGTTTGGAGACAGCATTCCCTTTCTGCTGTCCCCCAAAGCAGACAAAGAGCTGCTCAGAACGTCTAGAGCTCTGCGTGCGGTCCAAATAGGTACGCAAAGCACGTACCGGACACAGCAAAAAAGGGCTGGGTCAACCTCCTCCCGGGGCAGCGCTTGCAGGTTCACTACCTTATCTCTGAAGGGTGTGGTAGGAACCTTGGGCACGTAGCCCGGTCGCGGTCTTAGGATCACGTACGTGTCTGCCGGACGGAACTCCAGGCAAGTGTCGCTGATAGAGAACGATTGCAGGTGCCCTACCCTCTTGATGGAGGCGAGCGCGATCAGCAGGGCAGTCTTGAGAGAGAGGGCCCTAAGTCCAGCTGAGTCTAGCGGCTCGAAGGGGGGTCTCTGGAGGCCCACGAGGACCACTGAGAGATCCCAGGAGGGGAACAGGCTTGGCCGGGAGGGATTTAACCTCCGGGCACCTCTCAGGAACCTGATGATTAAGTCGTGCTTACCCAGAGACTTACCATCTACAGTATCGTGGTGAGCCGCGATGGTGGCGACATACACTTTGAGGGTGGAAGGGGACAGCATCCCCTCCAACCTTTCCTGTAGGGACAGAAGCACTGACCTAACTGCGCATCTCTGCGGGTCTTCAGCTCGGGAAGAACACCAATTTGCGAACAGGCACCACTTTAGGGCGTAAAGGTGCCTGGTAGAAGGAGCTCTGGCTTGGTTGATTGTGTCTATGACGGTCGCTGGTAGACCGGCTAGCTCTTCCGTGTCCCATCCAAGGGCCAGACATGGAGGTTCCAGAGGTCTGGGTGTGGATGTCAGACCGTGCCCCGTCCCTGTGAAAGAAGTTCCTTCTTCTGGGGAATTCGCCAGGGAGGAGCTGTCGCGAGAAGCATGAGATCCGAAAACCAAGCCTGAGTGGGCCAGTAGGGGGCCTCGTCCTCGTCCTCCATGACCTTGTACAGCACCTGTGCAAGAAGGCTTACTGGGGGGAATGCATACTTGTGCAGCCCAGTGGGCCAGCTGTGTGCCAGTGCATCTGCCCCGAGGGGAGCCTCTTTCAGGCGTACCAGAGCGGGCAGTGGGAGGTTTCTTGGGAGGCAAACAGGTCTACCTGGGCCTTGCCGAACCATTCCCAAATCAGCTGGACCAACTTGGGTGAAGCCTCCACTCGCCACTGGGCAAGCGTTGTCATGACAGCGCATCCGCTATCACATTGAGGTTGCCGGGGATGTGAGTGGCACGCAGCGACTTGAGTCTGGCTCCAAAGGAGGAGACGACGGGTGAGTCGTGACATGTGGTGGGAGTGTACGCCACCTTGGCGATTTATGTACGCCACCACTGCGGTGCTGTCTAACCTGACTAGGACATGTTTGTCCCGAACTAACGGGAGGAACTTCCTCAGGGCAAAGAAAACAGTCAGCAACTCTAAGCAGTTGATGTGCCAGCACAGTGGGGCCCCTTTCCAACGGCCCGTGGCTGCGTGCCCTTGCACACGGCGCCCCAACCCGATCTGGAGGCGTCGGTCGTGACCAGGACGCATCGGGGACACCTGCTGCAAGGGTACTCCTGCCCGTAGAAAGCAGAAGTCTGTCCAGGGTTTGAGTGTTTGGGGGCAGGCGGTGTTGATCATCACACGGTGCGTGTCTCGGGACTCGAGTCTGAAGCCAGTGCTGAAGTGGTCTCATATGCATCAACCCCAGCGGCGTGACCGCCGCTTAGGACGCCATATGCCCCAGGAGCCTTTGGAAAAGTTTTAAAGGGACCATAGTGCCTGGCTTGAAGGAAGCGAGGCATTTCAGCACCGACTGTGCACGCTCGTTGGTGAGACGTGCTGACATTGAGACTGAGTCTAACTCCATTCTGAGAAAAGAGATGCTCTGAACTGAGGCGAGCTTGCTCTTTTCCCAGTTGACCTGAAGCCCCAAACGGCTGAGGTGCCTGAGCACCTGGTCTCTGTGTGCGCATAGTAACTCTCGCGAGTGGGCCAGGATGAGCCAGTTATCGAGGTAGTTGAGTATGCGGATGCCGGCTTCTCGGAACGGGGCAAGGGCTGCCTCTGCGACTTTCATGAAGACGCGAGGGGACAGTCGAAACGCAAACCGTAGGCAGGGTCAGTGTCGCGGCAAAATTGACGTGAAAGTATGCGTCCCTCATGTCTACCGCTGCGAACCAATCTAGATGCCGGACGCCAGTCAGAATCTGTTTCTGCGTGAGCATTTTGAACGGGAGTTTCAGCAGAGCCCGGTTGAAAACTCGCAGGTCCAAGATCGGTCGTAAGCCACCGCCTTTCTTGGGTAAGGTTAAAAAAGTACATATAGAATACAAATAAACAAAAAAAATACAAAGAAGGGGATTCAATAATAGTGAAATCAGACATTACATGTGGCAATAACAGGAGGACTTTAAAATATCAGGACCCTTAGCAATATTATGCATTATAGTCAGCATTTCATCCAGTTTAATATAGTACAATTATCTGTAAACCCTTTGCAAATTCCCTCTCATGCTGAAAAGACTCATCCTTTGTGCTGTGTATTGTATGCGCTTACATGAGCAGGAGAAAATACTTTAAAAACCGGTACACATTGACTGCTGAGACTTTAGTCTGACATCCATGAAAGCTGCACAATTGATTACATTGAAACTGAAATCATGGTATATTGGTTTCTACTCAATTCACAGATGACATAGTGATTTTTGATCACGTGTGACTTAAGGTGTGGTTATGAGAGTATCCCTTTTCAATACGGGGCACCAGTTAAGAATACTATCTTAACAATTTAAGACCACTCTCATAAGAGCTGTTCGAAAGTAAACTACAGGGAGTCGGTCAGATAATTTATCTGAAGGATTTGTGAGAGTCTGGACAACTAGTAGAGTCTTTGATCATCAACACAATGAAGACACGGTTGTAATAAAATTAAGGACATTTATTAACAATAGATATGCAAGAGTAAATACCACAATGATTAATAATGCTTATAATGAATATGCACTGCAAAAGGATAATAAACTAATAAACAAAAGGAAAGTACTGAATTAAACATTAAAGCAAATAAATGATTTGAACTCAGAATGGATAAATGCAATGCAGTTGAACTGAATGTAGCAATGTGAGAGAATTGTATGGGAATGTGTTACCCCAGGTAACTGTTATCTAATCAAGTTAGAAAAGCATATGCTGCAGGTATGAACTAATTGCAAAGGTCTCTAGAAAGAGGTTTGGTAAGTTCATATTTATGTTTCACACAGTCGGGTGATCAGTCCGGCAGTAGAGACATCTTCCACTGATGATGCGTTCAGCGTGCAGTGGGAAGGGCACAGAGTTGCGATCCAGTAGTCGTTGCCACACTGGGCTGGAGGATACTGAACTTCGGTTGTGCCAAGAGGGTCCTTGAAGAGTGGACTGGGCAGCTGGATCAGTTGAATCTTCACAGGGTCCTTTGCAGGCTGGCTGCGTCACCGAGGAGCCGTGTGGGACAGGCAATGTCTGCCGATGCAGAGGTCATTTGTGTACTGGGCTGCGCTGCTGGAGGGTCCGTAAGGGTCAGATAAGGTCCCTCAATGCTGGGGAGCTTTTTCACCTAGAGTGCAGGAATATAGCAATAAAGAAATATAAAAGGTTTCGCTTGACAAAGCTTAACCTCAACTATCTTTTAGCCTCAGGTCAGAAACTCAGGACATGGTGTGTCTGCTAATGTCTGCCTTTCCCGTCAAGTTGGAAATGCAGGACAAGGGTGTGTCTACCCAGGGTACATATTTATCCCTTTCAGATGAGGAGGATATTGAAATCTGGTGCCTTTCCGATCCTGGAGTGTGATTGGCCAATGGTGTCTGAAGTAGCCAAGGTGTTGCCCACCCTAGTGTGGAACACATTTGCATAGCATAAAGTACAGTGTTACAACAGTGTCTTTAACATTTTACACATGCATTATTTCTTTACCAAACCTCTATCAAACCTCTCTCCTTTAAAGGCATCGTATGGAACAGATAGAGACCAAACACGATAAGCAACGGTTAAGTCATCGGCCATGCATTAATTTATCTGTTAATAGGTCTGTCCCGTGAACTGTTGTTAACAGTCAATAATCATTAACATAAACTGCTTTGCATGAAGATGGAGTGGATGTGTTGCAGTTTATATTAATTTAAGGCCTCCACACATAGGTTTGAATAGATCTCTGTGGCCCTCCACTGCTGCTGCATCCGGGAGGTCCTGAGGGAGTTTTAATGGCAGTTCTTGCCTAAACCTTAGGAATGAATTTGATGAGTTAAAGTCAAGTTCAGGTTGATACAATTGGTAATGTATCACAACAGAGCATGAGATTCTTCATACATAACAAAAGGACATCTTCTCTGATAAACCTTTTTCAAATGATTATTTCTTAAATGAACCTTACAGGCAGCATCAAACTACATCAGTTGTGAGGGATCTCCTTAAGCCACTAATAAACTAATAATATATTGATGACACTTTACATTTACATTTGCCATTAACTAACATATAGTGTAGGTAGGCCTAATACTTAACAGATTAGTAGCTAATTCATCAACATTTAAATCTTTCAAATTAAACTTTCATGACATATATATACATTCATGGATTTTTCAGTTTTAACTGTCTATTACAAGTTATATAATGCAATAATGCTTAAAGGTTTACTCAGCGATTCCTGAGAAACACTGTTGATATTCGAACTCAGCTGCCAAAGCAAACACACCCCTCCCTTCAGTGCTCCTTTGGAAGCTCCACCCCCCAAATTCATGCACGTGAGACAGTTTTACACATACCAGCTCCAGACACTCAGAACTCTCCTGCTACTAAATCTAACATCACAACATCAGCATATGGGTTCTGTGAAACATAGCAAAATTTATGTTACCCACCTATTGAGAAGAAAAAGAGCAACTTCTGCATCTGTCTTCAAGCCTTTTAACTCTCGGAGGTCTCTCCACTGCTGAAAACATTTTTAAGAGATTTTTACAGTCTTGCATTGTTTTATTGGTTATTATGTTACAGAATTTTCATTACCATTGAAGATCCAAGAAAAAAACCCCACAAGCACTTGTCCACGTGACAGCCAGCACACAAGAAAGACAGAGAGGGAGGGAGAGGACAGAGCTTGCAGCGATGTGAGAGTGGAAAAAAAGGTGCTTTTAATGCCAAAAAACTAACATCTCTTTTAAAAATATTTGGTATATAAGGGAAGATACGGTATGGAGTTTTAATTCTGATGGTAGGCTGCAATAATATATTCATAACTTAGATCAGCTGTTACTCGCGCTGTGCACCCAAATAATTTTCTGCATTCGCAAATGCAAGTAAAATGCTCGCACTGTAGAGCCCTGATTATTGAAAATAATTCACAAAATGTACCATATACTAACCGTGTAAATTAATTGAATTAATGTCATTTTTATCTTTACTAAAATACAAATATTATTTGGGGGGGGACCCCCCATAAGAAGTAAAAAATATACATGGGGGTCCAAGATAATAATGACACACATTCATTTAATTGATTTACACAGGGACCCCCCATACTTATAATGGGGGCCAATTTTTGAACATGAAAATACACACTTTTTCAAAAGTAGCCTTTTGATAAAATCACATACTAACATTTTCTGTGTAAAGTTATTGGCAGTATTACAACTTTGTTGCCATGACGATGTGTTGTCAACAAACCCTAAAACGACTGTAAGAATGGCAATTTAAACAACTTTTCAATTAAAAAATTGTGTTTTAACAGAAAAAAATTATGTAAGTGCATTTATAAAATTACAAGCTTCACGTTTCTGCCTTTATACCTTCCAAATATTGGCCACATTCACTTCCATTGTAAGTGCCTCACTGTAACCATTTTTGCTTTTTTAAAGAAAATTGGGTACGAGTCGAAATACATTTTTGTGGAAATAGGGGTTTCCCATTAAGGGCCATTTGTGTATTTACAAAATTATTCACAGGCCATACAATAGCATGCAATTTCTGATTGTGGGTTGAAATTAACGAATGCATTCCGTTACATGCTCACGCACCAAGATAAAAACACTAAAAAGGTCCATCTGTTATACAATATTTTTTGTTAGTATTTTTTTACCATTTAAATTTTATGTTTGTTTCAG
Source organism: Xyrauchen texanus (assembly GCF_025860055.1). Taxonomy (NCBI): domain Eukaryota; kingdom Metazoa; phylum Chordata; class Actinopteri; order Cypriniformes; family Catostomidae; genus Xyrauchen; species Xyrauchen texanus. The sequence continues at coordinate 15,552,580 of NC_068276.1, forward strand.
TTAATGGAATCATGGCCATTGCGTTTCAAATTATATCTCGAATGGTCATGTACTGGCTGGGTAAAATGGTCTCGTGGTCCTTATACGACCCTGAATCCTACTTTCAAAGTAATTGGCTAAAGAGGATTTTGTGAACTGCAGTTTGTGAACAGCAACCTGGCAGGAAAGATTCAAAATAGCCAAAGCAATCCACACATGTGACAATTTGCAAATACAGATTCAACAATCCAGAAATAAGAGACGCCATACTGCAATGCACCACTTTCAGGGTTTCCTTGATATTTAAAGATAGGTTCACTGAACATTAACTTTACAGCGGCCTCAGCTAAAGTTGTTATAATTTAACCCAATTTAAGTTCAGCTAACTAAACTGATTAAGTTTAGCTAAATAAAATGTTTTCACATATACATTCAATCAGTTCAGATTACTTTTTAATTTGTGAGATAAGCTTATCCAATTAAGTCAGTTAAACTCAAAAAAGCCCATTGAGTCAGGGCGGAGGGTGGGACCGGGTCCTGATTCCACACACCCGGCCCCTAATTGGGCTGATTAGCCCGAGAGGGATAAGGGCTGACTAGAGACGGCAGTGCGACAGAGAGAGATTTTAAGTGCAGCTGCCTGACACCTGTGAGTGTGTGTGTGTTTGTGTGTCTTTTTATTTAATTAAATATAATTGATGTTGTTAATTGTTCTCGCCTCCTCCTTTCCATTAATCCATTTACACCCATTCAAAAAAGGCACTTAATATAATGAGTTGAATCAACAAAAACATTTTTACAGTGTGGTAGCCAATTGGTTCCATACTTTAGATCATCTTTTATAATCAAGTAAGTCTTCATTTTAGCTTAATGTACCTGAGCAAATTGGTTGGGTTTCTGCTGGGCCTCCTCTCTGTTCAGGGCCCATAGAATTGTACCAACCTCTTTTCAACATGCCTTTAAAAGATAATGAGAATGTGACAAGTGCCACATATCCCAGTACAGAACAAGGCTGTTGGTTAGCAGTTCGAAGAAAATTTGAAGAAATTGAAACAAGTTCTTCACAAAAGCCGTCATCCTCAAGCAGAACTATTTGCATGTGATTTGTTTTGAGGGAAAAACTGCTTGATTTGCATGAATGAAACATAGCTAGGATGACAAATATCCGGAAAAATAAAGCTATATTTCAGAGACATTGTGCAAAAACAAATAACATTGTGTTCAGATCAGTAACAAATGTAAAGTAAATTATCTTTTATATAATAATAAAAAAAAAAAAGAACATTTTTTGACCAACTGCATGTGGCTGATATGAAGCACTATATACATACATACATTGGGGGGGTTGGCAAAAGTTCAGAATAATATATATATATATATAATGTATAGTCAGGACAGTGCTGATGTAAAAAAAATCACTATTACTATTTGAAAATAAGTCATTTATTATCAAATCTAGACAAGCCCCATTTCCAGCAGCCATGACTCCAACACCTTATCCTTGAGTAAACATACTAAATTCCTACTTTGGTACTAGAAAATCACTTGCAATTATATCAAACACAGCTGAAAGATATTTGGTTCGTTAAATGAAGCTTAACATTGTCTTTGTCTTTGTGTTTTTTTTTTTTGAGTTGCCACAGTATGCAAAAGACTTATTGCATGTCTTAAGGTCAATATTAGGTAAAAAAAAAAAAAAGTCACAACAGAAACTTTCTCTAAAAACTCGTCAGTCAGTCGTTGTTTTGAGGAATGAAGGCTATACGATATTTGAAATTGCCAAAAAAACATTTTGATTTCATACAAAGGTGTACATTACAGTCTTCAAAGACAAAGGACAGCTGGCTCTAACAAGGACAGAAAGAGATGTGGAAGGCCCAAATGTACAACTAAATTGTACATATGGATAAGGATAAGGATAAGTACATCAGAGTCTCTAGAAACTGATGCCTCACATGTCCTCGGCTAACAGCTTCATTGAATTCTACCCGCTCAACACCAGTTTCATGTACAACAGTAAAGAGAAGACTCAGGTGTGCAGGCCTTATGGGAAGAAATGCAAAGAAAAACCCACATTTGAAACAGAAAAACAAAAAGAAAAGGTTAGTAGGCAACGAAACAAAGACATTGGACAACAGATAATTGGAAAAGAGTGTTATGGATCTTAAACCCTTTGAGCTTTTGTTGGATCAGCTAGACTGTAAGGTGCATGAGAAGTGCCCATCAAGACACATCTATGGCAAGTGTTACAGGAAGCGTGGGGTGAAATGTCACCTGAGTATCTGGACAAACTGACAGCTGGAATGCCAAGGATCTGTAAAACTGTCATTGCTGCACTGGGAGGATTTTTTTAATGCAAACTCTTAAGTAGTTTAAGAAATTCTGTCATTTTTTCCTCATTATTAATGTCCTGACTATACATTGTGTTCAGTTGAATGCTATTTTGGTGAATTAAAGTACCAATTTCCTTCTGAAACAGCTAAATCTGCACATATATACAGTATATACAGTATATATTAAAATTTATTAGGAAATTAATATATATTAATATATTATTTAACAAAAAATATGCAGATAATTAAAATGCATGACATTATTGTGGCAGAGGAGACATCATTGTTCCATGAACATTTCCTGCTTGTCAAAACGTCATGGTTACTGTCATAACCTCCATTCCCTGAGGGAGGGAACGGGACGTTGTATCGAATGAAGTAACACAAGGGGTCTTCTTGAGATGCCAAACATAACTCTGAACTTGAGAAAAGGCCAATGTCAAATTGGCAGACAGAATTTGCTTGCCCTGCCCCAGACATACGGGTATAAAGGGAAGCGGGGCAGCGTCTGTCAGTCAGGATTTTGCACTGAGGAGCCGAGAATAAGACATGGCCATTTACAGTGGTAGGTGTAGTGCTGTGGCAGGAGGGACACAACGTCTCGTTCCCTTCCTCAGGGAACGGAGATTACGACAGTAACCATGACGTTCCCCTTCTGTCACTCACTGGATGTTGTGTCGAATGAAGTGACACAAGGGGTCCCATCTAAACACGCCATGCACTGACCATGTTACATGAACTGTCGAGACAGGTGCAAGCAGGCTACTGCGTGCTAGAGACATCATATACAGACCTTAGGTTCCCCGTACCCTAGAGGGGGGGTAGGTGCTACATGACTAGCATGGGAGCAAGCCCAGCAGCCGCAGCCTTTTCTCTCACTATGTCTCTCGCATAGGACGTGAAGTGGCTGGGGCTATCTTAACACTTTGAAATGCGCCGGGGAAGGCGGTCTTTCCCGGTCCTATTATTTCAGGGGGACCCTGTGGAGGCCACATCCTGCCCAATCTAAGGGGAGGTAACTTGCGGCAGATACACCACAAGGGTTGTGAAGCCGTACATAGGAGTGGCACAGTGGTAGGTCCAGCCTAATGAGGGGGGAGCACTACAAGCACAGCGACCAGTGCAGCGGGCTGCCCAAGGGAAACGTGGGTCTGCCGACAGGGGGAACGTACCGTGGGAAATACATCACAGGGAGTTTGCCTGAGAAGGGAACTAAGCCCGTGGAGCCAGACCCCAGTACAGAGCACCTGAGACTCGTAGTGGGTCTGGATGCGAATTGCTCCGCTGAATTCGCAGGCCAAAAGGCTAGGGAGGAGAACATCCGGATCAAGCAGTTCGAAGGGGGGTCTCTGAAGGCCCGTGAGGACGACTGAAAAATCCCAAGAGGGGGATCAGGCTTGGCCGGGGAGGGTTCAGTCATGCTTACCCAGGGACTTGCCATCATAGGCTCACTGGGGGAAATGCATACTTGTTTCTCAAGTTGGAAGGTAATGATTTGAATATTTAAATCCCCACAGCACAGAAGATGCAAATACTGAGAGTGCAAGTGCAGGCAACATCGAACCTTAATATTAATTATTTTAGAAGCACGTTTTTGCAGCAGGTCAGTGTCAAATAAAATTGTACTAAATAAATATTTAAATCATGCAATATCCTAAACAAACTTTTCATGATTTGTAAACATCCTTGGAAATAAAATGGATTAGTTTGTGCTCATTATATTCTGTAGTGTCTGTATGTGTTAAAGATACTGCTGTTGCTTATTTACTGAATTACTTAATACTTACATATTTAAACACATTAAAACATGACAAGTGACACGGTTCTGTTTGTCATCAGTTCCAGCAAGCACTGAGGGCACATGGACTGCCGAACAACACCAAGGTGACACTGAGGAAAATATTCCACATCAAGAATGTTGCAATCCAGAAAAAGGTCACACAATGTCCAGCTGGTTAAAAATAAGAATGGCTCAAATAATCAACTTACATGTCTACACACTGTACACAATGTGTTATGTTAAAAATGAATAAACTAAATGCAAACAGCCTAAAAAAAAAAAAAAAAAAAGGAATTTTGTTAGCACACTTTTGTAGCTTTGTAGTTATGAAAGCTGGTATAAACTAGTATAGCTTCAAATAGCTTGAATGTCTTATGAATTAATTATGTTATAAATAATGTTGCCCTGTTTATTTTTCTAAGCAAATGGACTGTGTGAAGTGCTTGGGGTAGTCGAATATCAGGCTCACAAAATTGGTGGCAGCATATACATTTAAAAGAACCCTGCATGTCTAGAAAATAGGCCCTAGATCTAGAGAAGTAGCTAATTAGCTTGGGTTTGGAGATCAGACATATTGGGGTGCAATTACACTTGTTTGCTCTTGACACATACTGTATGCAGAGCAATGTATGACACTCTCAGGGCAAGCATCAAGCATGAGGAAGTGTAATACAATTTCTCTCAAGAATGTTTCGAGAATGCAGATGTCAAGATATATAATAATCTAGGAGTTACATTTTGGTCTGTTTCTCACCAAAAACCAATATCACCACTTCAGAAGACATGGATTAAACCACTGGAGTCGAAAGGATTTCCTTTATGCGTCCTTTTTGGAGATTAAAAGTTTTGGACCCCATTTACTTGTATTTTAAAGATATGAACACATCATGACTTTCACATATCATGTTTTCTGCATATGAAAGAAAGTCAAATTGGTGACTACATAAGGTTAAATTATGAGAATTATTATTTTTGGGTGAACTATTCCTTTAATTTGAAAAAGCTTAGCACATATTTGTTCTAATTGCTCTTTGTTCACAGTAAGTTATAAAAACTCATATCTAATGCAATTCAAACAGTAATCTTGACTTGACTTGGCAACTATTAGAATACTTGTTATTTTGACCCTATCACAATCACTTACTAATATGACATATTGTAAGCCTGTGACTTTAGAACCCTGAGATTTGTGAGCATGTTGAAACACAATAGATCAAATAAAGGCTGACAATGTGGGCCAGTGTTATTCCTTCATTACACTTTTGGGAAATCAAAGAGAAACTACTGGATCTCAAAGGAGAATTGTAGCAGTAATATCCTCTGGTGCAAATACACACAAGGAACAATTCTCATGCAACTGATGATAAAGCAAGACCACACAAGCAAGGGTGCTGTTGTGACTATATAACAGTATGGCTGTCATCCGGTTGTAGGCACAAGGCTGCAGACCATGGGTAAATTATTTTAGAAGGATTTAAAAAGCTCAAATAAATGTGTTAAGTCTGCAGAGCACTCTGTGTTGGACAGTTGTGCTTTTACATTTCAAACATTGTCAGTCATTTACATCACTGTTTCAATTATCAAATGTTTGTTGCCTGTTTAAGTCCTGCCTATTTGAGAGCTTAATCGTATAGAGAAGCCAGCCTTTCAGTCAAGACATAAGTGCATTGATTACAAGCTTAATGTCCAATAAGCTATCAGATGCTTTCTTAAATGCAAAAAGAGCTGTTCAAGTTTTAGTCCTAAAACCCATTAGACACTTAATATTTTAATGCCACAGGTTCCCTTTGGAAATTCCAGTGGGTTTTTATAACTGCAATTTTGGATTCTACAACATAAATTACACATACTTCAAACTTAAATTTTGAAGCAGGGAATTTTTTTAAGGACACTGTTAACAAGTTGCTAATGTAGGAATACAGTGGTTTTTCTTTTTGTGTCAGACACCTACACTCACATAATTGTGGTATGGTAGTCCATATTTAGCAACTTGTTTGCATAAGACAGTTAAAAAAAAAACACTGTGGCTTCAGAATTCATGTACAGAGCTATCACTATGTGTAACTTATGTTGTAGACTAAAACATAAAATTATCTTCAAGTTTTTTTACTACAGACATTATTTTACTCATAAACCCAAAATGTCTAGGTTACGGATGTATCCTCCGTTCCCTGATGGTAAGAACGAGACATTGTGTCGAAGAAGCGACACTCTCTTGAGCGCTGAATATACATCTGATCTATGAAAAAAGGCCAATGAGAAGTTGGCGGACAGAATTAGCATTTTCCGCCCCCTGACATATGGGTATAAAGGCGGGGAAATGCGTCTGTTTCATTCAGGATTTTTCTGAGGAGCCGGAAATGGCTCGGCTCAGCGACGTGGCCTGTAGGACACAACTCGTTACCTCCATCGGGGAACGGAGGTTACATTCGTAACCTAGACGTTCCCTGTCTGTCGTTCACTACGACGTTGTGTCGAAGAAGTGACACTAGGGGTCCAATTTAAATCACACCATGCGCTGAGCTGTGTACGTGTACTGCTGTCACAGGAGCGGGCAGGTACTTGACGTGCCAAAACGACTAGCTGTATCAGACTGCACGTACCCTTCCCCAATGCACCATAAAGTCGTCGGAACCTTATAGTGCCGAGCCGAGCCTAGCCAGGCCTCTTTTCTCTTTTTTTCTCGCATAGAGCAAAACAGCTGGGGCCCTTACACGCATCGTGGGAAGGGGGTCTTACTCAGTTTCCTATTCTTTCAGGGGGAAAAGACCCTGCGAAGACCACACCCGCCTAGAGAGGGGGAGGTAAAAGTGGCGAAATACACCACATGGGCTTTTAGGTCACATGTGGGAAGTGGCGCGGTGGTAGATCTTCAGAGGGAGGAGTTGCTACAGACACGGCGATCGGGGGGCAGTGGGAACTGCCCAAGGGAGACGCGGGTCCACTCGTAAGGTGTGTGTCGTTACGAGTGGATACACACAGGTGGAAAGTCCACGTAGGAGCCCTGACCTGTGGAGCACCTATTCCAGTACAGGGTAGATTGAGTACCCGCAGTGGATTGGGTCGGCAAATTCCTCAGCTGAATGGCGGACCCCAAGGGCTAGGGAGGAGTCATCCAGGGAGCCGAGTGAGTGGGATCTCCTGGGAGAAAAAGCGCATGGAAAGGGCACTAGGTGCAAGCGATCCACGAGGTCAGTCTGTCAGCATATTACCGAAGTTCTACCGGCTCGGACCTGAGAAAACACGGGACAAAACCGACTCAACCCTGAGATTGTAATATCTCGTAAATGTATTGGGTGTTTCCCAACCCGCTGCTCTGCATTTGTCTGCTAAGGAGGTGCCTCTGACCAGTGCCCACCAGGACGTAACACTTCTTGTTGAGTGTGCTCGGCTCCGCAAGGGGAGGGGCACGGCCTGGGTGTGATAGGCCAATCTAATGGTGTCCACTACCCAGTGGGAAGGCCTCTGTTTGGAGACAGCGTTCCCTTTCCGCTGTCAACCAAGGCAGACAAAGAGCTGCTCAGAACGTCTAGAGCTTTGCGTGCGGTCCAAATAGATACGCAAAGCACGTACCGGACACAGCAATGAAGGTCTGGGCCTGCTTCCTCCTGGGGCAGCTTTGCTTGCAGGTTCACTACCTGGTTCCTGAAGGGAGTCATAGGAACCTTGGGCATGTAGCTCGGTCGTGGTCTTAGGATCACATGAGGACCGAACTCAAGGCAGGTGGAGGGGGACAGCCACCCCTCCAACCTCTCCTGCAGGGATGAGAGCACTGACCTAACTGCGCACCTCTGTGGGTCTTCAGCCCAGGAAGAGCACCAATTCGCGATCAAGTGCCACTTCAGGGCGTAAAGTTACCTGGTAGAAGGGGCTCCGGCTTGGTTGATCATGTCTATGACGGCAGGTGGTAGATCAGCTAGATCTACCGCATCCCATCTAGGGGACAGACGTGGAGGTTCCAAAGGTCTGGGTGCGGTTGCCAGAGCGTGCCCCGTCCCTGAGAAAGAAGGTCTTTCCTCAGGGGAATTCGCCAGGGAGAGGCTGTCGTGAGGAGTACGAGATCTGAGAACCAAGTCCGAGTGGGACAATAGGGGGCTACTGGAGTGATTTGTTCCTCGTCCTCCCTGACCTTGCACAGCACCTGTGCAAGAAGGCTCACTGGGGGAAATGCGTAATTACTCAGCCCCATGGGCCAGCTGTGTGCCAGCATGTCTGCCCCGAAGGGAGCCTTCATTCGGGCATACCAGGGCGGGCAGTGGGAGGTCTTTCGGGAGGTGATCAGGTCTACCTTAGCCTTGCCGAACCGTTCAAAAACCAGCTGGACCGACTGGGGGTGAAGCCTCCACTCTCCACTGGGCAACTGTTTTCATGATAGCGTGACTTGAGTTGCTGCTGGCTCCAAATGAGGAGACGACGGGCGAGTTGTGACATGTGGCGGGAGCATACGCCACCTTGGCGATTTATGTACGCTACTGGGGTGGTGCTGTATGATCTGATCAAGATGTGTTTGCCCTGAATTAGCTTGAGAAACCTCCGCAGGGCAAAGAAAACAGTCAGCAAGTCTAGGCAGTTGATGTGCCAGCGCAGCGGGGCCCCTTTCCAATGGCCCGCGGCTGCGTGCCCGTTGCACACGGCGCCCCAACCCAATTTGGAGGCGTCAGTTGTGAAAACGCGTCGGGAAACCTGCTGCAAGGGGGCTCCTGCAGAGGTCTGTCCAGGGTTTGAACGTTTGGCGGCAGGCGGGGGTGATGATCACACTGTGCGTGCTGCGGCGCCATGCTCGTCTCGTGACTCGAGTCTGGGGCAAGTGCTGAAGCGGTCTCATATACAACGACCCCAGTGGCGCAGCCACCGCGGAGGATGTCATATGCCCCAGGAGCTTCTGTAAAAGTTTTAAAAGGACCGCTGTGCCCGGCCTGAAGGTGGTACGCTGACAGCATGGAGTTAGACTGAGTCTAACTCCATGCCGAGAAAAGAGATGCTTTGATCTTGCTCTTTTCCCAGTTGACCTGAAGCCCTAAACAGCTGAGGTGCCCGAGCACCTGGTCCCTGTGGGTTCATAGTAACTCTCGGGAGCGGGCCAGGATGAGCTTCCCGAAGCAGGGCAAGGGCTGCCTCCGCGACCTTTATAAAGATGCAAGGGGACAGGGACATACCGAAGGGGGGACCTTGTACTGATATGTCTGGCCATCAAACGTGAGCTGTAGAAAGGGTCGATGTCGAGGCCAAATTGAGACGTGGAAGTACGCGTCATTCAGGTCTGCCACTGCAAAAAATCTAGATGCCGGGCACAAGTTAGGATGTGTCTTGCGTGAGCATTTTGAACAGGAGTTTGTGCAAGGCCCGGTTGAAAGCTCGCAAGTCCAAGATCGGTTGTAAGCAGCCGCCTTTCTTGGGTACGATGAAGTAAGGGCTGTAGGGACCCTTCTTCATCTCGGCTGGAGGGACAGGCTCTATCGCGTCTTTGAGTAAGATATGATTTCCACACACAGGGATTTGGCATCTTAAGACGCTGTGCGCGAAGTGGGGCGGAGGCCTGGCAAACTGAATTGTGCAACCGAGTCGGATGGTCCTGGCCAGCCAGCGTGACGGATTGGGAAGTGAAAGCCATGCATCCAAGCTCCGTGCTAGGGGCACTAAGGGGACAATTATTTTTGACATACCCGACAGGTTGCAGGAGCAGGTAATGAGGCGTCGGGAGGCAAAGGTGCGTTCCGAGGCTCTGGTGCTGAGAGAAGACTCGAAGTACTTACCTTGCTCTGCACACCCAGCAGGGGGCGGGTCAGTGACTGAGGAGGAGGTCCCATGGAGGCGTCCTCTAGACTCGTCAGAACTGTCCGGCCGAGGAACAGTCGTGGGGCTGGAGTCGAGAGGTCTGTGTCCAGTGGGCTGGGACTGTTGAGGTGTGGCAGCAGAGTGCCGTGAGAACGGCATTTGCGGGCCAAGTGACCCAGAGAAAGAGGAAATTGCTCTATTGTTGAAAAACATGCAAAAAAATACCTTTAACTGAAGGTTCTCTTCCCGGCCCTCCACCGGGGGACGCAGTGGTCTGCTTACCAACCCCAGAGCAAACGTCTCAATCTCTGGGTCATCCGTCTCAGGAACGCTTGGGAGCCTTCCAGGTCCTCGAAGGGGTTTGTGAGACGGGGGGCATGCGCTTCCTGCAGGGTGCACGACGCTGGGGCTGAGAGCTGGGCCCGCTCTTGGTTGAGACGGAGCTGCATGTTTTTTTGGAAGCCGCAGGAGGACGTCCTCGGCGGGCAGACAGAGCACGGCCTGTGTAGGAAGTGCAAGGGTGTATGATGTTGAGTGATGGCCTCCATCTGCTTCTTCACCGCTGCAGAATGCTGGGCGGAGTCGTCAACGGTGCCGCAGAATGGACGGCACTGGGAGATGGGGGCATTTGAGAAAACATGCTTTGTCTACCTCTTGTATCTCGACCAGGTCCTCTCCATAGATAACGTTTCTGGACCACAAGGGTGGCCATCACCCGTCCGAGTGCCTGCGCCGGGACCTTCGTGGCCCCAGGGGGCGCGATCGGTCATTGAACGCAGTTCCTGCAGCACATCAGGAACAGGACTACCCATTTTGAAGTGCCTTGGCCTGGTGTTGATTGCAGGAGGGGCCATGGTATGCAGGGCGGAAGCGGTCTGGAACCGCTCCACCGTCGAGGGTAGTGAGAGCGGAGGAGCTAGGAAGCCGGTTTCTGGCAGTAAAAGGTGCCCTTTACGGCTTACTCAACTCATCATGCACGTCTGGGAAGAAAGGAACCATTGGGGGGGCACGGCTGTGAGCGGCGCACATGCCCGAGGAACCAATCAAGTAGCTGTGAGGGGCGGACGGAGGTTTCCAGTCCAGCCTCGTGCTAGCAGCAGCCAGAGAAAGCATATTGGACCTCTGCGCGTCAGCCTCAGACTGGGCGAGCAGACCCGAAGGTGGTGGCCCAGGCGAGTCATCGGCATCAGACGCTGCTGTGACGCTCCCCGATGCAGCGGCGATGTCGTCATACAATTCAAGGGAGAATTGTGCTCAAGGGAGAATGGCCGTGAAGCAAGCCGCACTCATCCCGAGCTCAAGCAACGGAAACAAGCAAGTGTGCCGGGAAGGCGGGTGGATCGTGGGGATTTTTCCGGTGAAACCGAGCCCGTCATTATCCCCAAATCGCTTTCATCGCCCGCAGCGCCTGCCCCAATCCCGTAGGAAGGAGGCGAGGCGCGACCGCAATGCTGCAATGGCTATGTTCTCGCACTGAGAACATGAACCATTCATAAAACATTGCCTGCGTGTGATCGCAGCCCAGGCACGCGAGGCAGCTTTTATGACCGTCAGAAGTGGAGAGAAATCAACCGCATCCAGAAACTACACAGAGGCGCGTCCTGAAAAGGACGTTCAACGCCAGCTGTGTATTTGCTCTTTTAGAGAAACTAACTCTTTTAGAGAAAATCACTCTTTTACAAACACTCTTTTAGTTTGCGCTGTCGAAGCACCCAGGGGCAAACTGCACTGCTGTGCAGAGAAGGAGAAAGCCGCTGAAGTGCACCATAGATCCAACAGCAGATCGCTCAGAGGTGAGAGGGAACAGGTGTGTGACTCGCAGCTCGCTGCATACACGACCATCGGCTCCGAAGAAAATTTCAGAATGAAACGCATTTCCCCACCTTTATACCCATATGTCCGGGGGCAGGACATGCAAATTCTGTCCGCCAACTTCTCATTGGCCTTTTTTCATAGATCAGAGGTATATTCTTCTCTCTGCCCAGTAGATGGTGATATGCATGAAGAATGTGAATCACCAAAAACAGAAGAAGAAATTTAAAGTGGAGACTGACAAAGCAGGGAGGAGAATTAGTAAAAAAAGGAATTAAATATTGATCTGTTTCTCACCACATCATCATACTTCTGAAGGCATGGATTAAACCACTGGAGGCACATGGATTAGACTACTTTTTTGCTGATTTATGTGATTTGTGGGACTTAAATAGTTTAGCACTGATTAACTTTCATTGAATGGTCCAAAAGAGCTGAGATATTCTTATATATTCTTCTAAAAATCTTAATTTGTGTTCTGCAGAAGAATGAAGTCATGAACATCATGAACTACACATAAACTGATTTTAATGTAATTGTTTCATACAGTATGATTTAAAATGGTGATCAGTTTATTGAAAATAACTTTTATGTTTATCTTTTGCATTTTTTCATTTCTGTTTTTTATTCATTTATAAATCATTATTTTATTTTTTGGAATCAGATTAATGTAGTGTTTATCATAGATAAGTGATGTAATTTACAGTGTTCATTATAATGGGGCATAAGATTTACAACTCGGTACTCAATACTCACTACTCATGAGTACTTTTTAATGAGCTACACTTTTACTCTTATTTGAGTAGTTTTTAGGTCAGCTAGTTTTATTCTACTCAAAATATATTTTTTGGGAAGTAACAGTATTCTACCAGAGTATGATATTTCAGTACTCATTCCACCCCTGTCAGCTACCTAGAAAAAGCTGTTTTATTGTACATAGGAGTGTTCCCCATGGTGGTTGCCATGTTAAGATAACACAAACAACCAAATACTACTCACTTTATCTTAGTAAACCACCAATTATCAAACAATTTCATTTGTGGGAGAAAGTATTCATTGGTGATGAGTGCTTTTGCATGCTGCTGTACGCATAACAATGTCATATTGGAAAAGGAGGATCCTTAAGGCAGAGCCAACAATTATGGTTGGTTCTGAAAAAAAGGAGAATAAGAAAATATACATTTGCAAGTCTAACAATGTTCTTACTCTCAAAGCATTGTTTATCTTTGCCATTTTTGGAAAAACACAGGGACACAAAGTCAGGTAAAATACTAAAGCTCCAAATTCACAGTAAATGATAAACTGCATGCTGTAAGTGTATTTGTGTATTTGTATGTGCATTATTCTTAATAATATATTTTAAAATAACCTGACATTGGTCTTTTTCACTTAAATCTTATTCATTACCCATCACATTAGGTTTGCCTAATTAAGAAACAAAATGAAGTTTGTACAAAGGATACTTCTCATAATACTGTTTGTTGGTAAGTTTAAAATGTGTTTTATTTTTGTGTTTTACATTCTTTGTTGCACAAAGACATAAAAAGAATAATAACCCATTCAATTTAATACATGAATAAACTTTTTTTTCAAGGATTTAGTAATTTTCCATTATGCTCATCTCGTTTTTATTACATCATCAATGAGTTGAAGACTTGGCCTGATGCTCAAAACTACTGCAGAACATACTTTTATGATTTAGCAACATTTGACAGCCAGGCAGAGCAAGATCAAGTAGTTCAAACAATTGTGAGCCAAGGTTACACGGGTAGTGTTTGGACAGGCATATATGATGATCGCTACAGCTGGAGATGGTCCAACGTTCAGAAAAATTTTACATACACTAACTGGGGGAATCAACAACCAGACAATTATCAAGGAAGAGAGCCTTGTACTTACATGTATTCTTCAGGAGCTTGGCAAGATGAGCCATGTACATTGTATCTATATTTCCTGTGTTATAATGGTAATTGAATCTATACTTTTCTAACTTTAATCATATGCATTAAGAAAAAATACAAATTAAACAAATAAATAAAGAACCATATTCCTACAGCCACAACAAACACAACTGTCCTGATCACTCTGTCTAAAACTTGGACTGATGCTTTGAAGTACTGCAGACAGTATCACACAGATTTGGCTGCAATTGAAAATCAAGCTCAGAATGAACAACTCCGTCTGTTGAATCCAAATGGGTTTGCAGTTCACATTGGTTTATACAGAGACACCTGGAAGTGGTCGGATCAGAGTATCCTCTTATTCAGTCCTTGGAGATCCACTGAACCAAATAATTATGGAGGAGCAGAGTATTGTGCAGAACTATCTTTGTCTTTGTCACGTTGGAATGATATACCATGTACTCAAAACTACAGATTTGTCTGCAGCAGTGGTAAGAAGTGTGTGTGTGTGAAGGTTTGGGTGGTTTACAAGGACATTTTTTGTGTCCCCATAATTCAAATCACTTAAAAACATAGTAAACATATTTTTTTGAAAATTTACAAATTCAGAAAGTTTTTTGTGAGGGTTAGGTTTAGGGGATAGAATCTATAGTTCATGCAGTATAAAAATCATTATGTCTATGGAGAGTCCTCATAAGGATATCAGCACCGTGTGTGTGTGTGTGTGTGTGTGTGTGTGTGTGTGTGTGTGTGTGTGTGTGTGTGTGTGTGTGTGTGTGTGTGTGAGCGTGTATTTATCACTTTGTGGGGACCAAATGTCCCCATAAGGATAGTAAAACCCGAAATTTTTGACCTTGTGGGGACATTTTGTTGGTCCCCATGAGGAAAACAGCTTATAAATCATACTAAATTATGTTTTTTGAAAAGGTAAAAATGCAGAAAGTTTTCTGTGAGGGTTAGGTTTAGGGGTAGGGTTAGGTTTAGGGATAGAATATAAAGTTTGTACAGTATAAAAACCATTATGTCTATGGAAAGTCCCCATAAAACATGGAAACACAACATGTGTGTGTGTGTGTGTGTGTGTGTGTGTGTGTGTGTGTGTGTGTGTGTGTGTGTGTGTGTGTGTGTGTGTGTGTGTGTGTGTGTGTGTTTGAATTTGGGATGGACAGGATATTTATTTTTCTCAAGGTACATAGTACTGATTGGAATATTTAAATCCCACAGCACAGAAGATTCAAATACTGAGAGTGCAAGTGCAGGCACCATCAAGCCTCAATGTTAATGATATTAGTACCACTTTTGTGAAGCAGGTCAGTGTAAAAATTTTTTTTATTGTGCACAATACTTTTAAAGTTATTTAAACATAATGGGGATTTTTAATATTTATCTAATCTATGTTAAATATGTGTTAAAATATGAAATATGTGTTAAGGGTTCTGCAAATACTTGTATTCACAGACACATTAAAACATGAAACGTTACACATTAAAAGAGTTGATGGTTTTATTTGACTTCAGTTCCAGCAAACGCTGAGGGCACATGGACTGCCGATCAACACCAAGCTGACATTGAGGACACAGCCAGATGGAAAAACATTCCACATTAAGAATGTGAAAGAACCAAAAAGGTCACAAAATGCACAGCTGGTAAAAACTGATGTTTCTAACAGAAGAATGGCTCAAATAATCAGCTTGTATTAGTTACTGTACATTCACAATGTATCTTTAAAATAACTAAACTAGACTAAACTAACATAATTAGCTCAATTTTGTTTCTATATTGTGTAAGTTAAAGGTGCTGTAAGTGTTCTGGAACTTCCGCTTAGCCACTGAATTAGACAGACTCCCTATTTCTGAAACTCCACACTCCACAAATACTGTTGTACCTATAGAGATAATTGAAATCAAAGATAGAGCACAAAAGCAGCAGCACATATTCAGGTTATTTTGGGACAACTATTTCAGTAATATCGGTCAGGTAATACCAAAGGTGTGGGAAGAGGGTGCTTCAGATTTCATATGCACCATTGTATTTATGCAGTATATACACAATACAATTTTCACTTTCAGTATATCTGACAGTTATGTTAATAAAAACTGCATACCGTTTCGGAGAGATTTGTCATGCTTGTAGGCAGGGCTCTGTCGAACTGAAGTGAGTCCTTTGATAGATATTAGTGAACTTTTTATTCTCCTTTTTTCCTTTTATTTGCACAAAAGCAAAAGGGGTCATGTCATGAGGAATACAATTTGCCTTGATATTTTGACAAATATCTACTAGAAAAACATACAGTGTAATTGAGAACTCAAAATGTAATCCTCAATGCAATAAAAGCATTTATTGAAACCAAGCTGCCACAATGCCTCGTTCTCTACTTCCTTAATAGTGTGATGTCAGTGTATAGTGTGAAGGGTACTCATTAATTCTTGACCACCTCTACAGCAACAATATCAATGCCTACTTTACATCATAGCACCCTTGGCCCCACCCACTGGGGTGCAGTTTGTGTTCAGAGAGAGAGATAGAGCAGGATGATACTGGAAACTGGATGTGTGCATTTTCATTGTGCTTTGGACTATGTATGTGTGTCGTGTGGATGTGTCTTCAGCGTATTTCAGTGTGGATTGCACATTTTATTGACTTTTATCAGCGTGATTGCTTATGATCCAGCCATAAAATTATTCAAGGAATTGTTATTGAAGGAAGAGGTAGTCAAAAATCTTGAACCGGATCAAAAACTTAAGTAAGCAGTTCCATTCATGAATATTTCAAATGTCATGACTGTTTGATAGTTAATGGTGCTGATACACTGTTTACACCGGGTGCGTCCATTGACACAAAAACTTTCGAAACCGTTATTTGTGTTGTTGTCAGTAGTAGTTACAGTGCATGCAGCACAAAATGTAACGGGACATCTGTTTATTGTAGGCGTGACGTGACACAATGTAGACAGCATCATTGATTATAATGGGTTCTATTAGACAGGGTGTGAGTGTTAACAGTTGTGCTTGAGATGAACAGTTTTATATATTCGGATGCAAATTGTTGGATGCACATTATCTGTAAACCCTGAAATATAGTTTTCTAAATGTTGTGGTCTTGTGGAGTTTGTTCATTCTCTTCCAACTGAGTTTCAAATATGGCTGAATTTGAAGGGCTGCACGATGTTATCCGATCAGAATTGTGGGCATTTACGTTGACATATTAAGGAGGAGCTGAGGCCAAAACAGAAAAGACAGAGGGCCTGACAAAGGGTAGAAAATGATCATATATTACTAATTTATTGTTTTAATGCAACAAAAAAAGTCAGTGTACCTCATGGAAGATAACAAAACTATTAAAAAAAAGAGCATTTCATAAATATAATAATAAATATTGTAGTGTAATATAAACTATTATATTACAGTTATTATATAACAAATTAATCAATCCACAATCTTACTTACTTGTGCTTTACTCATTATTACCTAATAAGGACTTTTTCTGCATGCCTTTAAAAAAACATTTATAAACTAGCATTTTTTCAAATAAATATATTAACTTATTTACTGTATTATTGTGCACAGTTCATTTTAATAGTTCAAGTAATTAAGTTTTTAAACTAATAAATAAATAATAAGTAAATAAAGTTTAAGCCCCATGCTTCTCACATCTAGCTCAAATATCTTATGAAGTGACATTCAAAATAAAGCAACACTGTCTGTTTTTCTATCCAAGTGGTCTGTGTAATGTGGTTGGGGCAGTTTGAAAAGGGGCTAACTGGGTCAACAAAGTTGGTGGCTGCATAAAAAATAAAAATACAAAACTGCATGTCTAGAAAATAGGCTGTTGACCCAAGACCGAGATAAGTTACCAGAGGTGGGTAGAGTAGCCAAAAACTGTACTCATGTAAAGGTACAATTGCATGAAAAAAAAGAAGTAAAAGTAATGATGTTAATAATTACTTAGGTAAAAGTAAAAAAGTACTCAGTTAAAAGAGTACTCAAGAAGCGAGTAACTAGTTACTTTGGGGAAGGTAGCAAAATGGACATTTACACCCCAATATTCCATTACATAATACACATTTAACATGTATTACCTAATAATAATAATAATTATTATTATTATTGGAAATTCTTTCATCATTCACCCTCATGTTGTTCCAAACCTGTATGACTTTCTTTCTTCAATGCAACACAATTAAGGAGATGTCAGACAAAATGATAGCCTTATAGTCACCATTTACTTTCACTGCATGATTTATTTCCCTCCATATCTTAAAAGTGAATGGTGAATGAGACTATCAATCTAATAATCTGTCTAACATCTTTTGGGTCCCACAAAATACAGAAAGTCACACGGGTTTGGAACAACATAAGGGTGGGGAAATGATGACAGAATTTATGGCTGAAAGTTTGAAAACCAGTTTCTAGTAATTATTAAGGTGAAAAACATGAACAATATTCCACAGGCCCAATCATATATAATTCTGAATAAAACAAAGAAATATCATCCTTTATTAATGCCTACTGTCACCATTTCACATCTTTTTTTTTAATCCTGCATGGATTAGTTCACTGTAGTTACAGCTTTTGCAGTGTGGAAAGAATTTAGATCATTAGTTCTGTACTTTATCTCTATTTTTGGAAGTGTGTTATACTTATTTAAGTTCAGAGCTTGTTCTCTGTTGTCCATGAACAGCCAGTGCTCAAGTAGTCATGCATGTGATCAGCTGACCAAAAGACATTCACACTTAACGCAGATGTTTACTTGGATTTATATGGTAGGAACTGATATATTTCAGCACAGATATAAAATGTATACTTATAAACTGAAGTAATAGAGCCAATAGTTACAGAGTCAGCCTGAAAATGACTATCACCACGACACAGACAAGCTCAAATTATCACAATCGCCAAAACTTACCGTAACAATTTCCCTTTCGATTCAGTTCACTAGACATATGGGATTGTCCTTCACACAACCTTGTTGAAACCCTTATACAATCACGCCAATCCTCTGATTGGCAATGGTGTCTGAGCCACACCCCTTTAGGCATGCAGTTGGCCAGTTGGATAAGTGGGCCAGTCACACATTTCTTCAGAATTTTCTTCCTTCAAGACTGCAAATTTTTGTCTTTGTCTTGGAACTCTTTCTGCTACACTTAGAGTGGCTGGAACTTTTCAGCAAGATGCAAACAGAACGACCTGTGCTCAGCGCCGGCACTGATATATATATATATATATATATATATATATATATATATATATATATATATATATATATATATACACACTCACCTAAAGGATATTAGGAACACCATACTAATACTGTGTTTGACCCCCTTTCACCTTCAGAACTGCCTTAATTCCACGTGGCATTGATTCAACAAGGTGCTGAAAGCATTCTTTAGAAATGTTGGCCCATATTGATAGGATAGCATCTTGCAGTTGATGGAGATTTGTGGGATGCACATCCAGGGCACGAAGCTCCTGTTCCACCACATCCCAAAGATGCTCTATTGGGTTGAGATCTGGTGACTGTGGGGGCCATTTTAGTACAGTGAACTCATTGTCATGTTCAAGAAACCAATTTGAAATGATTCGAGCTTTGTGACATGGTGCATTATCCTGCTGGAAGTAGCCATCAGAGAATGGGTACATGGTGGCCATAAAGGGATGGACATGGTCAGAAACAATGCTCAGGTAGGCCGTGGCATTTAAACGATGCCCAATTGGCACTAAGGGGCCTAAAGTGTGCCAAGAAAACATCCCCCACACCATTACACCACCACCACCAGCCTGCATGGTGGTAACAAGGCATGATGGATCCATGTTCTCATTCTGTTTACGCCAAATTCTGACTCTACCATCTGAATGTCTCAACAGAAATCGAGACTCATCAGACCAGGCAACATTTTTCCAGTCTTCAACTGTCCAATTTTGGTGAGCTCTTGCAAATTGTAGCCTCTTTTTCCTATTTGTAGTGGAGATGAGTGGTACCCGGTGGGGTCTTCTGCTGTTGTAGCCCATGCGCCTCAAGGTTGTGCATGTTGTGGCTTCACAAATGCTTTGCTGCATACCTCGGTTGTAACGAGTGGTTATTTCAGGCAAAGTTGCTCTTCTATCAGCTTGAATCAGTCGGCCCATTCTCCTCTGACCTCTAGCATCAACAAGGCATTTTTGCCCACAGGACTGCCGCATACTGGATGTTTTTCCCTTTTCACACCATTCTTTGTAAACCCTAGAAATGGTTGTGCGTGAAAATCCCAGTAACTGAGCAGATTGTGAAATACTCAGACCGGCCCGTCTGGCACCAACAACCATGCCACGCTCAAAATTGCTTAAATCACCTTTCTTTCCCATTCTGACATTCAGTTTGGAGTTCAGGAGATTGTCTTGACCAGGACCACACCCCTAAATGCATTGAAGCAACTGCCATGTGATTGGTTGATTAGATAATTGCATTAATGAGAAAATGAACAGGTGTTCCAAATAATCCTTTAGGTGAGTGTATACTATATATATATATATATATATATATATATATATATATATATATATATATATATATATAGTCCTTTGCAAATGTCTTAGACACATAAGATGTTTAAAAATTTCATTAGGAAATTTTAAATTTTAGACTCCCAAACATTACTTATGCAAATAGAACAGAATAGAAGAACAGATGGCATGGACCCCACAGATCCCCCCCACTGAACATCAAGACCATTTGGGATTTCATGAAAAGACAGAAGCAATTGAGACTAGATAGACCTAAATAGATAGAAGGACTGTGGCAAATTCTCCAAAAAGCTTTGAACATCCTATCTGCCTAAATATCACTTTCAGCAGCAGGGATGAGCCTGGCCTGTACCTGGATGGGAGACCTCCTGGGGAAAACCAAGGTTGCTGCTGGAAGTGGTATTAGGGAGGCCAGCAGGGGGTGCTCACCATACGGTCTGTGTGTGTCCTAATGCCCCAGTATAGTGACGGGGACACTATACTGTAAAAAGGCACTGTCCTTTGGATGAGATGTTAAAACGAGGTCCTGACTCTCTGTGGTCATTAAAAATCCCAGGACACTTCTTGTAAAGAGTAGGGGTGTAACCCTGGTGTCCTGGCCTAATTCCTGCCATTGGCCCCTATCTATCATGGCCTTGTATTAATCTCCATCCCAGAATTGGCTATATCACTCTACTCTCACCTCCCCACCAATAGCTGGTGTGGTGGGCGTTCTGGTGCACTATGGCTGCCGTCGCATCATCCCTATGCTATGTAAAGTGCTTTGAGTGCCTAGAAAAGCGCTATATAAATGTAAGGATTTATTATTATTAAAACCAAGAAAAACTGTGTCCAGGTGTACCTGGGAGGATTGGTGCTGTTTTGAAGGCAAAGTTGGTCACACCAAATATTAATTTAGCATTTTTAGATTTACTGGACTTTGTATGATGTTAATTGATAAATGAAAACTATTTATGGCATTATATTTGAAGATATCCTTACTATGCTACATTTTTCACAAGTGCCTAAAACCTTTGCACTGTACTGTGTATATGTGTGTATATATATATATATATATATAATATTAACCAAAGAGCTGCTTTCATGTCTTTTTAAAGATATCGTTCCATAAGTGTTCCCTATGCGAACGGCACATCCCACCGCCTGGTGAGCAGGAGAGCTGGGTTCACTGCCTGCGCAAAGCAGCTCTCATGGAGACAGACTTCCCTCACTGTGAGGGCATGAATCTCCGGACATTGCACTCTAGGATCAACCTCGTTCTGAGGGATCCCGCCTCTTCTGTGTTAAGTCCTGAGGGACCACATGAGGAGGCACGGTGGGGCAGTGAGGTTGAGCTGGAAGAATTAGAGGAGGATCTCATGCCGGCCCAAGCCATTCGAGCCCCCCGATATTCTGATCTAACGTCTTTGCCTTTGCAATATGTGAGTGATGAGCTCCGGCCCTCTATTGGAGTGCACTACCTCATTATGTTTGGCGGCTCTGATGATGAAAATGATGCTGTGTCACTCGCAGCTTCAGGTGAGTGGTCTATGGAGGATGTTGCTGAATGGTTTTTGCAAACTGGCCGTTGTCAAAAGACCGTGGTCTGGAGGAGCACACCTTCCCTGAGGTCCATGTGGAGCTCACAAAGACCTACATGCACCTTACTCTTCGCATATTCAGGTCAGAAGTGCTGCTGTCTTCACTAAACTGGACCATGCCAAGGAAAAATTGCTACTCAAAGCTTGCTCCCCATGGAAAAGGCAGTCGTAGCTCACCTCTGCCATTATACTGCCATAGGATGAAAATCCCACCCCATTTAAATTATAACCCCATGCGTCTCACATCTAGCTCAAATGTCTTATGAAGTGATGTTCTAAATAAAGCAACACTGTCTATTTTTCAACCCACCTCTCAAAGCCATGTCGATTGACATCTGCACTGGCTGGTAAAGCTTATACAGTAGTAGGCCAAGCTGGTTCAGAAACCCCATAGCATGTCAGTGCCCCAGGTTTTTCAAGCTAAGCTCACTAAACAAATGGATGAGCAAGGCCCTGATCCAGAGCAGTTCAAAGATCTCCGCACCACTAGAGATTTGGCATTGTGAACCACGAAAGCTACCGCTTAGGCCATTGGCAAATTGATGAGCAGCCTGGAGGTTCTGGAACAGCATGTTTGGCTAACAGAGATGCATGATGCAGAGAAAGCCACCCTCCTTGACACCTCAGTGTCGCTCAGCGGTCTCATTGGCAACGCCGTGGAAGGCTTTTCAGAGTGCTTCATCATGGCGCACAAGCAGTCTCAAGCTGATAAAACACTTTCTGCATGCTCCCGATCTAATTACGGCTGGCAAAGAATACATCTCTCATTGCTCCAGTGCAGTCGAAAGCTACTACTGAGCCATCTGTGAAGCCATGCAAACCATAGAAAAGAAAATCTCACTGATGGATAAACCCTAGCCTGGCAGCAGAAACGTTCCTGACATGCCTAGCCCCATGACCTTGCCAGAGCTTGCCGTTATTCATGGCCCAGAGCCGAAGAAGGATAGATTCGAGGCACACAGTGTTTCTCCCTCTTCCCCAAAACTGTTCATCAGGAAAGGGACATTGTTCAAAATGTTGCTTCTGTGTGTATTACTCAAACAACGATTGTTCTCACAAAAGAGAAAAAGCACCCATTGTGCAAGCACGGGACCATACACATTCTCAGAAAAAGGGCCATCACCTCTTCATGTTTCATACACACCACATATTATGCTTAACCTCTTCCCTATGGTGACCGGCACTCTATCTCCTATATGCTCCCTGGTAATGCAGAGTAGTCAGCGTATAAACTGAATCATATAACCGTACTCAATCATTTTTAACACCCAGTCTGACTCAGTGAGGGAATCAATAAGCCCGCTCTCCGCTGCATGAACATGTGGCGCACTCACAGGTGTGTCAGACTGGGTGTTAAAAATTGAGTACGGTTATATGATTCAGTTTGTATGCTGACCACTCTGCATTACCAGGGAGCATTACCACAGGAATGGGGACTTCATCCTCAGACAGTGATTTGGGAAATATCTGGCAAAGCGGAAGTTGACCTATTCGCTTTCATGGAGAATGCCCACTGTCCCCTTTGTACTCCATGTCCCTGCTGGCCGTGGACGCACTGGCTCACAAATGGCCGGTGAAATGCAAATATGAATTTCCCGGTTCGCCTCCATCATTCTGTCATCAGCAAAGTCTGAGTGGGCATGGAAATAGTTTTGCTCATTACACCAAAATGGCCCAGTCAGTCCTGGTTTCCGGAGATGATATAAATACTAGAAGGAAATACCACTGAGGAGAGACCTCTCTCTCAAGCATAAGGCACAATTTGGCATCCCTAGCCAGAGCTGTGGAACCAACATGTGATAAACACCATTTTACAGGCTAGAGCACCATCCACAAGAGGCCTCAATGCACTTAAAGGGCACCTGTTCGCAAATCGGTGCTCTTCATGTGGTAAAGACCCAGTGAAGTGGCCCATAGCTGAGATTTTGACATCTCAACTCAACTCAACTCAACTCAATTTTATTTATAAAGCACTTTCAAAAACCACACTGGGTACCAAAGTGCTGTACATGGAGTAATAAAAAATAAATAAAATCACATTAATACAGCTTAAGAATGCAAAAAAACATTTAAAACCTATAAAACAAGAATAAGATAAAATCTACCTAGTACAAATTATAATGCAATTAATTAAAAGCTAGGGAAAATAAATACGTTTTTAAGGCACCCCATTCCTTCAAGAGAGGCTGGATGCTGGTCTTACCCTATCAATGCCTAGTCATAAAGTTCCTTATTGAAGCAAGGCTTTTGAACCCCTCTCGCCCTACTATGGTGCTGACTTGGGAATTAAATCTGGTTTTGAAGGCAATCACAAACTCCCCGTTCAAGCCATTTGAATCTGTTGAGCTGCGGGTGCTTTCCTTATAGACCGCACTCCTATTGGCTTCGGCCTCATTTCAACGGGTGGGTGACATGCAGGCACTGTCGACTGACAGTTCATGCCTGGAGTTTGGTCCAGATCTGTCAAAAGCCACCATTAAACCTAGAAAAGGCTACATGCCCAAGGTTTTATCAATGCACTTCAGGGCTTAGGTGGTTCGTTTGCAAGCCTTCTTTCCCCCACCATTTAATTAAGATGAAGAGCAATCCATACATATGTTATGCCCGTTGAGGGCATTGCATACATATATTGAGTGCATCCGTAAGTTTGGGCTATCGGATCAGCTCTTTATTTGTTATGGAGGATGCACAAAAGGAATGTCCGTCTCCAAATAAATGCTCTCTCACTGGATCGTTGGTGCGATTGCCTCGCTTATGAAACACAGGGTGCGATTATCAATGTCAATTTCACTTTATTTATAAAGCACAACTAAAACAACAGCTGTTGATCAATGTGTTGTACATAGTAAAATAAAAGTTAACTTGACTAATACCTGTATAAAGTGTGTTACAATAATCGAGCCGAGACTTGATAAAAGCATGGCTATTCATATACACTTTAATATGACTTAAAAGTCATTGGCCTGTGGCTCCTTAATGAATATCTCTATTTAGTGTTATAACTCTGAGAGTGTAATGTCACGTAGTGCAGCATGATGGGATATAATTCCCCATAGTGCTTACAGCAATGTCATGAAAAGGAACATCACTGGTTATACATGTAACCTCTAGACATTGCGAAAGCTGGGCACTCTACTACTTCAAAGTTTTATAATACGAGTGACTCACTCTTGTCCCTCAGTCAGAAAATTTGGAAGAAATGGTGATTGAGTGCCCCCTTATATAGGCTGACTGCGCACCAAAAGGGCTCAGACACCATTGCCAATCAGAGGATTGCCGTGATTGTATAAGGGTTTCAACAATGTCGTGTGAAGAACACTCCACATAGTGCTTACAGCAATGTCTCTTTCCCTTCATCTCAGAGAACTAAGGTTACATGTGTAACCGTATACGTTTTCTTTAGTTGGAGCTGCAATTCTAATCTTGAAATATTTGCTTGTCTTGATGTAGAGTTTGCATGTCCACCTTGCCCTTGTAGTAGAAATGGTAAACAGATCATAAAGGGTAAACAAATTTGGCTTACTGTCCATAAAAGAGAGACTTAAGCATGCAGTGAAATAGTTGAGCTGATTTTAAAGGTGTTTCTGTGGGAGCAGAATAAAAGTGCTTCTGTGGTAATAGATTGGTTGAAACAATAGTAAAATATGCTTCTGGGGCAGCACTGCAGCGACATTGGAATAGTTGAGCTGATATTAAAAAAAGTACTGCTGCAGCAGTAGATTAGTTGAAACAATATTTCCAAGTCTTTGGATTCTTTTCACCATCAGAAGAAAAACAAATCAGCCAGGGAAGAAGAATCTCATTCAAAAGAAGTCCCCCAACAATCATCTCACTACACATTCAACTAAAATTGTGATTGGTTACTTTCTCCTGCATAAACACAATGTCAGGATGACCCAATGGATAAGTCATTCTCTGGCCTATGCCATCTCTCTTGTAAGTTTTTTCCTAAACTGAGACTATCAGTTAAAATTGGAGATGGCTACGTATCTCTCGTATCTCGTACAATTAGTCTGGTATCTCTTAGAAGTCCTATATCAAAGACATCATAACAACACAGATAACAGAAGCTAGAAACTAGAGTGAAACGAGAGTAAAGGTTAAATATTAGAATAGTACATGTGAAATAATTTTTCCCTTACTTAATGCACAGGTAGTTCCGTCAGGTTTGATCACCATACTGTATTAACTTTGCTGTCCTCCATAATGAGTCATTGCAAGAGTTTTATGTCTCTGCTCAATAACATTCCGACACAGATATAGTGTTGTAAGTCAGATGAGTCTCAGAGCTGGGATTTACCATCACATCACAAAACAACTTCAAGTCATGTAATGGCATCTTTAAATCAACTGTGTTAAGTCCTGAGGGACCACATGAGGAGGCACGGCGGGGCAGTGAGGTTGAGCTGGAAGAATTAGAGGAGGATCTCATGCCGGCCCAAGCCATTCGAGCCCCCCGATATTCTGATCTAACGTCTTTGCCTTTGCAATATGTGAGTGATGAGCTCCGGCCCTCTATTGGAGTGCACTACCTCATTATGTTTGGCGGCTCTGATGATGAAAATGATGCTGTGTCACTCGCAGCTTCAGGTGAGTGGTCTATGGAGGATGTTGCTGAATGGTTTTTGCAAACTGGCCGTTGTCAAAAGACCGTGGTCTGGAGGAGCACACCTTCCCTGAGGTCCATGTGGAGCTCACAAAGACCTACATGCACCTTACTCTTCGCATATTCAGGTCAGAAGTGCTGCTGTCTTCACTAAACTGGACCATGCCAAGGAAAAATTGCTACTCAAAGCTTGCTCCCCATGGAAAAGGCAGTCGTAGCTCACCTCTGCCATTATACTGCCATAGGATGAAAATCCCACCCCATTTAAATTATAACCCCATGCGTCTCACATCTAGCTCAAATGTCTTATGAAGTGATGTTCTAAATAAAGCAACACTGTCTATTTTTCAACCCACCTCTCAAAGCCATGTCGATTGACATCTGCACTGGCTGGTAAAGCTTATACAGTAGTAGGCCAAGCTGGTTCAGAAACCCCATAGCATGTCAGTGCCCCAGGTTTTTCAAGCTAAGCTCACTAAACAAATGGATGAGCAAGGCCCTGATCCAGAGCAGTTCAAAGATCTCCGCACCACTAGAGATTTGGCATTGTGAACCACTGAAAGCTACCGCTTAGGCCATTGGCAAATTGATGAGCAGCCTGGAGGTTCTGGAACAGCATGTTTGGCTAACAGAGATGCATGATGCAGAGAAAGCCACCCTCCTTGACACCTCAGTGTCGCTCAGCGGTCTCATTGGCAACGCCGTGGAAGGCTTTTCAGAGTGCTTCATCATGGCGCACAAGCAGTCTCAAGCGATAAAACACTTTCTGCATGCTCCCGATCTAATTACGGCTGGCAAAGAATACATCTCTCATTGCTCCAGTGCAGTCGAAAGCTACTACTGAGCCATCTGTGAAGCCATGCAAACCATAGAAAAGAAAATCTCACTGATGGATAAACCCTAGCCTGGCAGCAGAAACGTTCCTGACATGCCTAGCCCCATGACCTTGCCAGAGCTTGCCGTTATTCATGGCCCAGAGCCGAAGAAGGATAGATTCGAGGCACACAGTGTTTCTCCCCTCTTCCCCAAAACTGTTCATCAGGAAAGGGACATTGTTCAAAATGTTGCTTCTGTGTGTATTACTCAAACAACGATTGTTCTCACAAAAGAGAAAAAAGCACCCATTGTGCAAGCACGGGACGCACACACATTCTCAGAAAAAGGGCCATCACCTCTTCATGTTTCATACACACCACATATTATGCTTAACCTCTTCCCTATGGTGACCGGCACTCTATCTCCTATATGCTCCCTGGTAATGCAGAGTAGTCAGCGTATAAACTGAATCATATAACCGTACTCAATCATTTTTAACACCCAGTCTGACTCAGTGAGGGAATCAATAAGCCCGCTCTCCCGCTGCATGAACATGTGGCGCGCCCTCACAGGTGTGTCAGACTGGGTGTTAAAAATTGAGTACGGTTATATGATTCAGTTTGTATGCTGACCACTCTGCATTACCAGGGAGCATTACCACAGGAATGGGGACTTCATCCTCAGACAGTGATTTGGGAAATATCTGGCAAAGCGGAAGTTGACCTATTCGCTTTCATGGAGAATGCCCACTGTCCCCTTTGTACTCCATGTCCCTGCTGGCCGTGGACGCACTGGCTCACAAATGGCCGGTGAAATGCAAATATGAATTTCCCCCGGTTCGCCTCCATCATTCTGTCATCAGCAAAGTCTGAGTGGGCATGGAAATAGTTTTGCTCATTACACCAAAATGGCCCAGTCAGTCCTGGTTTCCGGAGATGATATAAATACTAGAAGGAAATACCACTGAGGAGAGACCTTCTCTCTCAAGCATAAGGCACAATTTGGCATCCCTAGCCAGAGCTGTGGAACCAACATGTGATAAACACCATTTTACAGGCTAGAGCACCATCCACAAGAGGCCTCAATGCACTTAAAGGGCACCTGTTCGCAAATCGGTGCTCTTCATGTGGTAAAGACCCAGTGAAGTGGCCCATAGCTGAGATTTTGACATTCAACTCAACTCAACTCAACTCAACTCAACTTTTATTTATAAAGCACTTTCAAAAACCACACTGGGTACCAAAGTGCTGTACATGGAGTAATAAAAATAAATAAAATCACATTAATACAGCTTAAGAATGCAAAAAACATTTAAAACCTATAAAACAAGAATAAGATAAAATCTACCTAGTACAAATTATAATGCAATTAATTAAAAGCTAGGGAAAATAAATACGTTTTTAAGGCACCCCATTCCTTCAAGAGAGGCTGGATGCTGGTCTTACCCTATCAATGCCTAGTCATAAAGTTCCTTATTGAAGCAAGGCTTTTGAACCCCTCTCGCCCTACTATGGTGCTGACTTGGGAATTAAATCTGGTTTTGAAGGCAATCACAAACTCCCCGTTCAAGCCATTTGAATCTGTTGAGCTGCGGGTGCTTTCCTTATAGACCGCACTCCTATTGGCTTCGGCCTCATTTCAACGGGTGGGTGACATGCAGGCACTGTCGACTGACAGTTCATGCCTGGAGTTTGGTCCAGATCTGTCAAAAGCCACCATTAAACCTAGAAAAGGCTACATGCCCAAGGTTTTATCAATGCACTTCAGGGCTTAGGTGGTTCGTTTGCAAGCCTTCTTTCCCCACCATTTAATTAAGATGAAGAGCAATCCATACATATGTTATGCCCGTTGAGGGCATTGCATACATATATTGAGTCCATCCGTAAGTTTGGGCTATCGGATCAGCTCTTTATTTGTTATGGAGGATGCACAAAAGGAATGTCCGTCTCCAAATAAATGCTCTCTCACTGGATCGTTGGTGCGATTGCCTCAGCTTACGAAACACAGGGTGCGATTATCAATGTCAATTTCACTTTATTTATAAAGCACAACTAAAACAACAGCTGTTGATCAATGTGTTGTACATAGTAAAATAAAAGTTAACTTGACTAATACCTGTATAAAGTGTGTTACAATAATCGAGCCGAGACTTGATAAAAGCATGGCTATTCATATACACTTTAATATGACTTAAAAGTCATTGGCCTGTGGCTCCTTAATGAATATCTCTATTTAGTGTTATAACTCTGAGAGTGTAATGTCACGTAGTGAAGCATGATGGGATATAATTCCCCATAGTGCTTACAGCAATGTCATGAAAAGGAACATCACTGGTTATACATGTAACCTCTAGACATTGCGAAAGCTGGGCACTCTACTACTTCAAAGTTTTATAATACGAGTGACTCACTCTTGTCCCTCAGTCAGAAAATTTGGAAGAAATGGTGATTGAGTGCCCCCTTATATAGGCTGACTGCGCCAAAAGGGCTCAGACACCATTGCCAATCAGAGGATTGCCGTGATTGTATAAGGGTTTCAACAATGTCGTGTGAAGAACACTCCACATAGTGCTTACAGCAATGTCTCTTTCCCTTCATCTCAGAGAACTAAGGTTACATGTGTAACCGTGATACGCTTTCTTTAGTTGGAGCTGCAATTCTAATCTTGAAATATTTGCTTGTCTTGATGTAGAGTTTGCATGTCCACCTTGCCCTTGTAGTAGAAATGGTAAACAGATCATAAAGTGTAAACAAATTTGGCTTACTGTCCATAAAAGAGAGACTTAAGCATGCAGTGAAATAGTTGAGCTGATTTTAAAGGTGTTTCTGTGGGAGCAGAATAAAAGTGCTTCTGTGGTAATAGATTGGTTGAAACAATAGTAAAATATGCTTCTGGGGCAGCACTGCAGCGACATTGGAATAGTTGAGCTGATATTAAAAAAAGTACTGCTGCAGCAGTAGATTAGTTGAAACAATATTTCCAAGTCTTTGGATTCTTTTCACCATCAGAAGAAAAACAAATCAGCCAGGGAAGAAGAATCTCATTCAAAAGAAGTCCCCCAACAATCATCTCACTACACATTCAACTAAAATTGTGATTGGTTACTTTCTCCTGCATAAACACAATGTCAGGGTGACCCAATGGATAAGTCATTCTCTGGCCTATGCCATCTCTCTTGTAAGTTTTTTCCTAAACTGAGACTATCAGTTAAAATTGGAGATGGCTACGCATGGTACAATTAGTCTGGTATCTCTTAGAAGTCCTATATCAAAGACATCATAACAACACAGATAACAGAAGCTAGAAACTAGAGTGAAACGAGAGTAAAGGTTAAATATTAGAATAGTACATGTGAAATAATTTTTCCCTTACTTAATGCACAGGTAGTTCCAGTCAGGTTTGATCACCATACTGTATTAACTTTGCTGTCCTCCATAATGAGTCATTGCAAGAGTTTTATGTCTCTGCTCAATAACCTTCCGACACAGATATAGTGTTGTAAGTCAGATGAGTCTCAGAGCTGGGATTTACCATCACATCACAAAACAACTTCAAGTCATGTAATGGCATCTTTAAATCAACTGTGAAGCACTGCAAGAAAAAAAAACTGAAAAGAGATTGGTGTTCACTACTCCCCGTTTTACTGAGTCAGACCAGGAGATAGATATGAATGCACTTTTACACACCCATAGACCTTGTAGGTAAAGCTGTGCTGATATAGCGACACAACAGCACTCTTGCTTGTGTGATAGTGCTTTAGTATATAAAAAACATAAATTTCTATTCCCATTGAAAAAGCTTGTAACATAAATGCTGCGTCATAATTTGTGCACGGTCAGAATGTGTACTGCATTTGATTAAGAGCATGCTTCTTTGCAGTTTACAAGGTACATTATTTAGTTATGTAGGTGAGTTGTATGACATACTTCTTGTAGAAACTTGGGCATTGTCCTGTGACTGAAAGTAGTAACAACCACAAATAATTAGTCTGATCTTCTTAAACAAGTATATTTTAACCACAAGTAATGACTTTCTTGGTAGGGCACATATAGCATTTACAGTTGAAAGAGCCATCCAACTCAAGATTCTCTGCCATTTTTTTCAAATTCAACATTCTGAATCAGACTTCTCCTTAGCTCCCATTGCATTATGGTCAAGTCACACAATAAATCTGTAATGTCGATAATGTCGATGAATCATCATTGTGTAATTATATAAAATACGATTGTTTATCATGTTTTTAAAAAAGTACGTGTTAAGGGTCAGTGTTTAAACATAGATTTTGTTTGAACTGTAAGATTAATGACCAATGTCTTTGAAGTCCATCCTGGATTAACTGCAGAAGTTCACATAGGTGCAATTGTCCTTGTTAATTGGCTGATGAAGGCTTTTGTTGGCAATTGATAGTCTATGCATTCCATTTCAAGATTGTAGTCCATCAATAGAACGAGGTGATGCAGGCAGAGATCAGGGATGTTAAACGCAGATCAACATGGCCGGTAATTTCAGTGAGGTTCGGTGTGGTCCATCCTAAATCCAAGGTTCAGACAATGGCACATGAATTATCCCATGTCTTATGGTTGGAGTTGGCATCAGTTCATCCTCTGAAGTCCATCATAATAGACTGAAGTGATGTTTGGCTGGCACCGGCTGCATTTAGTCATCGATATTCAGCGACACGTTGCAGTGGAGTCCAACACGAAGCATGAATGGTGCTGGATCCAGCCGGTTCTGGTGACCTCAGGATAGGAGTCCCAAGGTTGAGACAGGGAAACAAATAAAATAATATAAGCATAGATGCCATTCAATTTATTGCAGAGTTATAAATCATGACCAATGTTTCTGGTTTCTGGTTCTGGCAGACCCAACTAAAACAGCCTAATTGTGGGTTGGAGGATAAATGAGGTGTATGCCTGGGTAAATAGATGAGTCTTTAGGCTAGACTTAAACTGAGGGAGTGTGTCTGCATCTCGAACAGTGTTAGGGAGACTATTCCAGAGTTTAGGAGCCAAAATGGATTTTTATATTCTAGGAACTATTAACAGAACTATTTTGTGATCGTAATGAACGTGATGGAATATAGCGTGGTAGACGGTCACTTAAGTACTGTGGAGCTAGACCATTCAAAGCTTTGTACGTAGTTAACAGAACTTTTAAATGAATACAGAATTTAACAGGTAGCCAATGTAACGATGATAAAATGGGGCTAATATGATCATATTTCTTGGTTCTCATTAGGTTCTACATTTTGAACCAATTGAAGTTTATTTATTGATCTTGCTGGACATCCTAGACTTGAGGTCATGAACACATGAATTAGATTTGCGGCATCAGCAACAGAGAGCATATGCCTTAATTTAGCAATATTTCTTAGGTGGAAGAATGCTGTTCTACAAACATTAGTAATTTGATTTTCAAAGGACAGATTGGTATCAAATATATCACCTAAGTTCTTCGCTGTTGAAGATGATGTAACAGTACATCCATCGAGAGTCAAATAATATTGTAGGGGCTTATTTTTAGAGTTTTTTGGTCCAATAATTAGTAGCTCTGTTTTGTCAGAATTGCGTAGAAGGAAATTTCTGGCCATCCAATCTTTTATTTCATTGATTCACTCTGCTAATTTAGAGAATTGTGAAATCTCATCAGGTTTTGAAGAAATATAAAGTGGTGTATCGTCGGCATAGCAGTGGAAACTTATTCCACGATTTCTGATAATATCTCCCAGGGGAAGCATATACATGGAGAAAACATGGAGAAAAGCAGAGGCCCTAAAACTGATCCCTGTGGCACTCTATACTTTACTTTTGTTTGGTTTGACAATTCCTCATTTAAATAGACAAAGTGGTAGCGGTCTGCTAAATATGACCTAAACCATGCTAATGCCACTCCACAAATTCCAACATAATTCTCCAGCCTATTCAAGAGAATGTTTTGATCTATCATGTTGAATGCAGCACTAAGATCTAAAAGCACTAGAAGAGAAATGCAGCCGCGATCAGATGATAAGAGCAAGTCATTTGTAACTCTGATAAGTGCAGTCTCTGTACTGTGATGAGGCCTAAATCCTGATTGAAATTCTTCGTATATACTATTTCTCTGTAGAAATGAACATATTTGGGAGGATACTACCTTTTCTAGTATTTTTGACATAAACGGGAGATTTGAAATCGGTCTATAATTAGCAAGTTCTCCAAGATCAAGTTGTGGCTTCTTAATTAGCGGTTTGATAATTGCCATTTTAAAGTTTCTTGGGACATGTCCTAAGCATAGCGAGGAGTTAATGATATTAAGAAGAGGTTCTGATATTACAGGAGATACCTCTTTTAAGAGCTTAGTTGGTATAGGATCTAACAAACAAGTTGTGGCTTTTGATGTTTCGATAAGTTTTGTTAGCTCTTCATGACCTATGATAGTGAAGGATTGAAGCTGCACATGAGGGAAATTATTCGACACTGTTTCCTGAGGTGCTATGACAGATGATTGCATAATTCCAATTTTATTTCTGATTATTTCAATTTTATCTGTAAAGAAATTCATGAAGTCATTACTCTTGAGCTGTGACGTAATATCTGGTTCAGTTGAGGCTTTATTCCTAACCAATTTAGCCACAGTACTGAATAAACATCTAGGATTGTTGTGGTTATTTTCTATGAGTTTACTAAAATATGCTGACCTGGCAGCTTTGAGTGCGTGTTTGTAGCTACAGACACTATCCTTCCATGCACCCTGAAATACTTCTAATTTTGTATTTTTCCACATGCGCTCCATTTTCCGAGCTGCTCTCTTGAGAGCATGAGTGTGATCATTGTACCATGGTGCAGGGCTTATTTCTTTAATTTTCTTTAATCGAAGTGGGGCGACAACATCAAGGGTGCTAGAGAAGACTGCATTTAAATTTTTTGTTATTTCATCAAGTTCTTCTGGGCTTTGGGGTTTATTGAGTATATGAGATAGATCTGGAAGAGTATTAGTGAAGTCATCTTTAGTGGTCGAAAGAATAGTTCTACCTGAACGATAGCGTGGTGTAGATTGAGTAACATTAGCTGATTGCAGCATGCAAGAGACGAGGTAATGATCCGAGATGTCATCGCTCTGCTGCAGAATTTCTATATTATCAACATCAACTCCATATGAAAGAATTAAATCTAGCGTATGATTATGGCGATGAGTTGGTCCTGTTACATTTTGTCTGACTCCAAGAGAGTTGAGAATATCGATAAATGCTAATCCCAATGTATCATTTTCATTATCTATGTGAATGTTGAAGTCACCAACAATTAAGGCTCTATCTACAGTAACTACAAGATCTGATAAAAAATTTGCAAATTCACTAAGGAAATCTGAATAAGGCCTGGGTGATCTATACACTGTAGCAAGGGTAAAGGACGACAGAGATTTTTTATTTATATTTGTATTTGACGGTGTCACATTAAGCATTATTAGTTCAAAAGACTTACATTTATATCCTGTCCTCTGAGTAACACCAAAAACTTCACTGTAAATTGTAGCAACACCTCCTCCTCTACCCTTCAGACGAGGTTCATGTTTATAACAATAACCTGGGGAGTAGATTCATTTAAACTAATATATTCATCCGGTTTAAGCCAGGTTTCAGTCAAACAGAGCGCATCCAATCTATGATCTGTAATCATTTCATTGACAATTAGTGCTTTGGTAGCAAGAGATCTAATGTTTAGTAGCCCTATTTTTATATGATGTTTATTTTTAATTTGTTTGTTTTGTTCAAGTTTGACCTTAATCAAATTTTTTCTAAATTATTTAGTGAGGGTATTGTATTTGGTAGTTCGGGGAACAGACACAGTCTCTATGAGATATCTAGGTGATACAGTCTCTATGTGTTGTAGTTTATGTGACCTGTGTGACATCTCATGGCAGCTAGCAGACGTTCGGATTAACCAGTTTGTCTGCTTCCAAACTGAGTGATTTTATTAAAAGAGTAATTTCCTCTAAAAGATCAAAAACACAGCGGCGTTGAACATCCTTATCAGGACACGTCTTTTTCAAGATGCCTTTCCGCCCCTGTGTTGTTCCTGGATGTGGTAGAGTGCTCTCCGCTTCAGACGGCCACAGGTGTTGTCTCGTGTGTCTGGGCAGCGATCACACCGAGGCTGCATTTGTGAATGGTTCATGTTCTCACTGCGAGAACATGACCATGACAACGTTGCGGTCGCGGCTTGCTTTCAACCCCCATTCTTCCCAGGCGATGCGGCGATGGAAGCGATCTGAGGATGGCAGCGGGTGCAGCTCCGCCGGATATGCCCTTCGGACCACCAGCTCGTTTACTCCCGTCCGTGCTCGAGGAAACAGTGGATGAGCTTGCCGCTGCATCGGAGAGCGCGGTATCTGACGCTGAGGACTCCCCTGGGCTGCCGCTTTTTGGGCCAGCACGGCCAGGCTGATGCCAACGCGCAGATGACCGACATGCTTTCCCGGGCCGCCGCTAGCGTGGGATTGGATTGGAACCCTCCATCCTCCCCACAGCCATCACGGCTGGATGACTGGTTCCTGGGGTCCGGGCGCCGCTCACAGCCTCGCCCCCCCCCCGGTTCTGACGTCATAGTGGAGAGCACCCCTCTCCACTCCTCACAGCACCACTTGCTCATCCGCTCTCGCTTCCCTCGACGGCGGAGAGCACCACGGATACACGGCGATTCCCCAGGTGGATAGGGCAGTTGCGCTCCACCTATGCCCCGGAAACCCTACCACCTGGCGGGGTCGCCCTGTACTCCCCTCCAGGCCCTGTAGGACAACATCCTCGCTGACCGCGAAGGCCTACAGCACCGCCAAGGCACTCAGAAACATGCACGGTGGTGGCCCTGATCCCGACGTGCTGCAAAAACTGCGCTCAGCGACCAACCTCGCCTTAAGAGCTATGAAGGTCACAGCGCAGTCACTCGGGCAGGCGATGGCCACGCTCGTGGTCCAGGAACGCCATCTGTGGTTGAACTTGGTCGAGATGCGTGAAACCGACAAGGCTCAGCTTCCTGAACGCTCCTGTCTCCCAGTTCGGCCTCTTCGGTGACACCGTCGAGGACCGCCCAACAGTTCTCCGTGGTGAAGAAGCAGACGGAGGCCATCTCTCACATCATGCCCGTCTGCTCGCAGAGGGCGTCCCCCTGCGGCTAAGAAACGCTCTGCTCCGTCTCAACCCGGGCCCAGCTCTCAGCCCCAGCGTCGAACTCTCGAGGACCCGGAGGGCTCCCAGACACTCCTGAGACATTCGACCCAGAGTCCAAGACATTAGCTCCGGAGGTGGTAAGACCGCTCCGTCCCCCGGTGGAGGGCCGGGAGAAGAATCTTGTGTCTTTTCATTTGCCATAAAAGAGGTATTTCGTTTGTCTCTGGTTCACCTGGCCCACAACGCACCCCTGCCTCCCGACGCCAAACTACCTGTTCCGCCCCGCTGCGAAGCCCCGCTGGGTTTGTCCAAAATACTCGTCCCCTTGGTGCCCCTAGCACGGAGTTTAGAGGCATGGCTTTCACTGCCCAACCCATCACGCTGGCTGCACCGGACCATTCGACTCGGTTACGCAATTCAGTTTGCCAGGCCTCTGCCCCCCTTCGCGGGCCTCCGTTTTTCCGCAGTACACGGCGAACATGCCAAATCCCTGCGCAAATAAATCGCCTCTCTTTTACTCAAAGATGCGATAGAGCCTGTCCCTCCAACCGAAATGAAGAAGGGTTTCTACAGCCCTTACTTGGTTCGCAGTGGTAGACCTGAAGGACGCGTACATTCATGTCTCGATTCTGCCGCGACACTGACCCTTCCTACGGTTCGCGTTCGACGGCCTGGCGTATCAGTACAAAGACCTCCCCTTCGGCCTGTCTCTGTCCCCTCGTGTCTTCACGAAAGTCGCAGAGGCAGCCCTTGCCCCGCTCCGAGAAGCCGGCATCCGCATACTCAACTACCTCGACGACATGCTCATTCTGGCACTATGGTCCCTTTAAGACATTTCCAAAGGCTCCTGGGGTATAAGGCATCCTCCGCGGCGGTCGGGCTGCTGGGATTGATGCATATGAGACCACTTCTTACTTTTATAAAGTAACTTAATCCATCCAATAAAAGTATTTCTGAACCCATATATTTCCAAAATCTTAAAAAGATAATCCCATTCTACCATATCAAATGCCTTTTTTGGCATCAAGTAAGATGGCAGTGACCAGAGATTGATCATTCATCACTGACCACATGATATTGCTGAAACGCCTAATGTTATCAGAAGAGCTACAGCCCTGAATAAACCCCACCTGATCTATATATATAAGAGATGTCAAAACTTTACTTAATCGGTTAGCCAGAATTTTTGACAACATTTTTACATCTAACTGGATCAGGGAAATTGGATGGTAACACATACACATTTGGATGTTTGTCCTTTTTAAGAATCAGACTGATCCGGGCTTGTATCATGGTTGCTGGAAGCTTTGCATTTTTTAATGATTCCGTATAATTTTCTAACATAAGTGGAGCCAATTCTGTAGCATAAGATTTTAAAAAATCAGCCTGTAGGCAAGGCCTTAATTACTTCGCCAAGCTCCTCCAAGGTTATCTCAGAATCAAGACAATTGTTTTGCTCAGTTGTCAATTTAGGGAGTTCTAATGGTTCCACAAAATTTCTAATATCTTCATCAGTAGACGAAGACGTGAAACTATAAAGGTCAAGATAGAATTCTTTGAAAGCATTATGTCATGATTCCCCGTTGTCTGCTCAGTGTTTCTCCCCTGTCACCTGTCCCAAACTACACTTCCCACAATCCCCTGCCCTCATCACTGCCAGTGTCATTGTTCTCACCTGTTTGTTATTTAATCATCATCCCTGTGTATTTAAGCCCAGTTTTTTGTTCATTCGTTGTCGTTGTATGTTATGGTTGTCCTTGATTGTGTTCCTGCCCGTGCCCTCCGTGGATGTTTTTCCATGTTTAATACTTTGTTTTCCCCTCGTGGATGTTTTGTTTGTTCCCTGTGTTGTTCAGTTATTTTGAGTTACCCTGTTCACCCTTTTGTTCCTTCATTAAAGAACTGCATTTAGATCCTCACTCCTCGTCTGCCCTCGTCTGATTCATAACACATTATTTATTATATCAATGGCCGAGGTAAATATTTCACCACCAGCAGATTTCACTGAGAGAATGGTAGAAAAAGACTCTTCCTTCTTTATATATCTAGACATATATATATATATATATATATATATATATATATATATATATATATATATATCCTGCTTTGTCCCCCAACTGAAAGTATGACTGTCTTGCCCTGAATAACCAAAACTCCACTTTCTGCGACAAAATAGTATTATATCTATATTTCAATCGAGGCCATCAGATGATATAAGGCGCTTCAGCTCTGCCTCTGCACTTTTAATCTTTCCTTCCAACTCCACAAGTTCTCGTGTCTTGGATTTTTTATGTTTTAAAGTTTTTATTGAGCATATATATCTTATATGCTCAATAAAAACTTTAAAACATAAAAAATGGTTCTCAGCAGGAAACCGATGGAGTGCGTACTCCAGGTAGGGAATGAGGTTTTGCCCCAAGTGAAGGAGTTCAAGTACCTCGGGGTCTTGTTCACGAGTGAGGGGACAATGGAGCGGGAGGTTGACCGGAGAATCGGGGCAGCGGGGGCGGTATTGCACTCGCTCTATCGCACCGTTGTCACGAAAAGAGAGCTGAGCCGAAGGCAAAGCTCTCGATCTACCGGTCAATTTTTGTTCCTACCCTCACCTATGGTCATGAAGGTTGGGTCATGACCGAAAGAACTAGGTCACGCAGTACAAGCGGCCGAAATGGGCTTCCTCAGAAGGGTGGCGGGCTTCTCCCTTAGAGATAGGGTGAGGAGCTCAGTCATCCGTGAGGAGCTCAGAGTAGAGCCGCTGCTCCTTTGCGTTGAAAGGAGTCAGTTGAGGTGGTTTGGGCATCTGGTAAGGATGCCCCCTGGCCGCCTCCCTAGGCAGGTGTTTCAGGCACGTCCAGCTGGGAGGAGGCCTCGGGGAAGACCCAGGACTAGGTGGAGAGATTACATCTCCACACTGGCCTGGGAACGCCTCGGGGTCCCCCAGTCAGCGTTGGTTAATGTGGCTCGGGATAGGGAAGTTTGGGGCCCCCTGCTGGAGCAGCTGCCCCCGCGACCCGACTTCGGATAAGCGGTTGAAGATGGATGGATGGATGGTGGATATATATCTTATACAATTTTCAATCAACAATATAAGAGAAGCTCAAATATTTTTGTATTATTGTATATATAAACCAAAATAAAAACAAAAACAAACAGAGCGGAAGTAGAATACAGTTTTGTAGCAGGAAGTACAATAGGAATTTATACAAGTAAATGAAAGAAAATAAGTATTTATACAGATACTGATTGTAAGAAGTCTATAAAGGGTTGCCAAATCTTATAAAAACCTGAAAGATTATCCTTCAACAAATATCAAATTTTTTCCAAATGTAAGGTATTGGACAGATCCCGAAGCCACATTTTGTCAGTGGGTATCGCTGGCCCTTTCCATGACATCAGAAGTAACTTTTTTGCAGTAATGAGAGAGTAGGAAAGGAACCGCTGCTGGGTTGAAGTCAAATTTCTAAAAAACTGTGATGAGCCAAGGATAATCAACAATGGTTCCGGTGACAATGTAGTCTTAAAAATTCTTGACAGTATATTAAATACATCAGACCAGTAAGTGGCAACTTTAGGACAAGAAAAAAAAGCATGAAAAAGTGTCGCATTGAGGGACTGACATTTATCACAACTTGGTGAAGCATTAGGGAAAATGCTGTGGGTCTTTACCTTTGAAAAATGAAGCCTATGTATAATTTTGAATTGTACAAGACAGTGTCTTGTGTTATTGGAGCAGGAGTGTATGTATTCCAGAGCTTCTTCCCAGATGTCATCGGGAATATGGATACCCATGTCCTTCTCCCAACTATCTTTATATTTGTTGGACGAGGGTGAAGACATTTTTTGTAGTTTGTTATATATATTAGAAATAAATTTATCTTTATATGGGGGTATAGTGAAACATTCATCTAGCATAGATTGTGGTTGTGTCTCGAAATCTGGCATAAATGTTCGGATATAGTCTCTGACCTGTAGGTATCTAAAGAAACTATTGTTATGTAGTTTGAACTTTGTCTGTAGTTGTGCAAAGGAAGCAAATTTTCCCTCAGTATACAGGTCACGGATACAACATAATCCTAATTTCCTCCAATCAGAAAACGTCAGATCTAAGTTAGAAGGGGCAAAGGATGGATTTTTTGCAATTGGTAAAGAAAGGGGTAATGTTTTGTGAGTAAAATGCGATTTGATTTGCTTCCAAATACGAAATAAATTATGTATGATTGGGTTTTTAACGTCCTTTGATTTGTCAAGCGGTGTTGGTGAAAGTACTAGGGCTGCAGGTAAATATGGAACACAGTCTTCCATTTCAATAGCTAACCAAGTGGGAGGTGTATTAGAAGTAATGTTAAAGGAGTTTACACTTTTAAAAGTGCATGCCCAATAATACATCATGAAATTTGGGAGGGCTAGACCTCCATTCATTTTAGATTTGGTTAAATGTTTTTTGTTAATTCTTGGAGTCCTGTAGTCCCACAGGAAGACTCAATTTTCTTGAAAAAGGATTTTGTTAAGAAAACAGGAATATTTTGAAACAAGTATAGTATTTGTGGTAGAAAGATCATCTTGATGGCGTTTATCCTCCCAAGTAGTGATATTGGCAAGATTTTCCAAAACTGAATTTTGTTTTTAAGTGGAAAGTTAAAATGCATGAGAGAGGAAAATTGCTTTGTAACCTCTATGCCTAAGTATGTGAATTTATCAGTGATAACCTTAAAGGGGAATCTTGCCAACGTTGTTTGAGGGATGTCATGAATTGGCATTAGTGAACTCTTGGTCCAGTTTATCCGATATCCTGAAAATTTCCCAAACATTAAAATTTTTTCAAGAATGGATGGGATAGAGAGGAGAGGTTTGGTCACATATAGCAAAATATCATCTGCATATAGCAAAATTTTATTTGTTGTAGTCTTAGTCTGATAGCCATATATTTGGGGGTCTAAACGGATACTTTGTGCAAGTGGTTCAATAGCAAGAGCAAAAATTAGTGCTGACAGGGGACATCCTTGCCGTGTTCCTCTGAACAGATTAAATGAGGAAGACAAGTTGTGGTTTGTATGAATTTGTGCTTTAGGATTTGTATATAAGAGTCTTATCCATTTTATGAACCTCACACCTAAATTAAGTCGTTTAAGTACTTCGAACAGGTATTCCCACTCTATCTGATCAAACGCCTTTTCAGCATCGAGGGTCAGTATGGCTAGATCGTTGTGAATTTCCCTGTCAGTGTATAGAATATCAAACAGTCGTTGTACATTAGAAGTTAAGGATCTATTTGATATAAAGCCAGTTTGATCGTTGTGAACTATTGTATTCATTAGAGGAGTTAATCTATTGGCCAGGACTTTTGCATATATTTTATAATCTATGTTTAATAGAGAAATTGGACGGTATGTACCTACATTTAGCTCGTCTTTACCTTTTTTATGAATAACAGTAATTGTAGCCTGAGTTAATGTTGGTGGTAGGGTGCCATCTAGTTGGGCCTGGTTGTACATTCTATGGAGAAATGGTGTAAGAATTTTACTGAATTTTTTATAAAGTTCAACCGGTATGCCATCGGGGCCAGCTGATTTTCCGCTTTTAAGGGAGGCTATTGCCTTTTGTATTTCTGTGGAATGAATGTCTGTATCAAGCCTTTCTGAGTCTTCAGGTGAGATTCTTGATAAGTTACATTCGTCTAGGAATTGATTCATCGTATTGGGATCACTATTACATTTTGAGGTGTACAAGTCAGAATAAAACTGTAAAAAACGTGCATTTATCTTCTTTGGGTTGAGTAGTATATGTCCCTTGTCATCTCTAATCCTGTGAATAGCTCGATCGGCTTCTATTTTCCTAAGTTGACAAGCTAATAATTTGTGAGGTTTCTCTCCAAATTCAAAGTATTTTTGTTTAATGAATAAAAAAGCTGAGGTAATTTTCCTAGAGAGAAGTTGATTGAGTTGGTATTTCAGATTAGTTATTTCTCTATGCAAGTCGGGAGTGGGGTTTGACGCATTCTGTCGGTCCAATTGTTGTATCTGTTCTTCAAGATGTTTACATTGAGTTACTTCTTTTTTCTTTTTGGCCGCTTCATATGAGATTACACATCCCCTTAGATAGGCTTTGAAAGCCTCCCATATAGTGCATGATGTGACTTCTGGGGTATCATTAGTTTCAAAATATAGTTTTATTTGAGCTTCAATGAATTCACAAAACTCCTTGTCTGTCAATAATTGAGGGTTTAATCTCCAAGATTTACTGGGTGGGTCCATACCTTCCAAATATAAGTTGAATGTTAATGGGCTGTGGTCTGAAATTGATATGGTGTGATATTTTACATCAGTTGTAAATGGAATTAGCTGAGCGTCAATTAGAAAATAATCAATTCTACTATAAGAGTTGTGAACTGCCGAAAAAAATAATAATCCCTGCCAGATGGGTTGTTAAAACGCCATAAGTCTATAAAATTCATAGTTTTAAGGAATGAGTTTAAAAGTGTAATGATTACCCTGTCTTGTCTTCGTGCTTTTATTTTGAAGTTCAGTGTAGTCCTTGTTTCACTTGTGTTCATTTGTGTTCCCTTATTTAACTCCTTAGTCCACCCTGTCTTGTTTCACGTTGCCCTCTTGTTTTCCATTCTCTCTCTTTTAGTTGTCACTTTAGTCCTGTATTTGACTCCACAACCCTTGTTAGCGTTCGCGTTCACTGTCCATTGTTCACACCTGCCCTTGTTAATTTGCGTTAATCACCTTGTTATCTTGTTTGAGTTCAGTTCTTTCATTGGCCACCTTCCCCATGTCTGTGTATTTATACCCCGTGTCTTTGTTCAGTGTTTGTCGATCGTTGTTGATGTTTACGTGGTGTGATATCCTCCCTTCAATGCCCTCGTTGTTTGTTTCGCCTTTAGTTCTTTCTTTAATGTTTCATTTCCCCATCGTGGGTCTTTGCTTTGTGTTTTGCCCTGCCAGTTTCATTCAATAAAGCATACGCTGCATTTGGATCCCATTTCCTCGTCTGCCTCATTTCATCAATCATTACAGAACGATCGACCAACACAATGGATCCAGCAGTTTTCCGGGCGAATTACGAACTACTCTGCCTAAAGCAAGGGGATCGTCCGATAGAAGACCACATCCACGACTTTCTCGTCCTGGCAAACGTCTCAGACTTCCCTGATTCCTCCCTTGTGGTCTTCTTCCGAGGCAACCTGCGTGACGAGCTAAAGGAGCAGTTGCCACCGCCAACGCGTGACTGGACGCTCCTCGCGTTCGTAGAGGAGACCCTACAGGCCTGCGGCTCCTCTCTAACCGTGGACATCGTTGAGGAGAACCCCGTAGCGCCTCCCACAGTGTTGACCCCCCATCCGCCCGTGGTTCGCCCCTTCACGCCTGTCAACGAGCCAGCGCGACCCTCTTCGTCTGCCCGGAGGAGGAGGAGAAGACGGGTCTCCGCCTCTCGGTCCACGCATGTCACGGCAAACGTCTATGAGCCAGTGCCGCAAGCCTCAAACGTCTATGAGCCAGTGCCGCAAGCCTCAAACGTCTATGAGCCAGTGCCGCGAGCCTCAAACGTCTATGAGCCAGTGCCGCAAGCCTCAAACGTCCCTGAGCCAGCGCCTGTAGCCTCGACCGTCCCTGAGCCAGCGCCTGTAGCCTCGACCGTCCCTGAGCCAGCGCCGGTGGCCCCGATCGTCCCTGAGCCAGTGCCCAAGGCCTCGACCGTCCAAGAGCCAGTGCCAGTAGCCTCGACCGTCCAAGAGCCAGTGCCAGTAGCCTC
Source organism: Xyrauchen texanus (assembly GCF_025860055.1). Lineage (NCBI taxonomy): Eukaryota > Metazoa > Chordata > Actinopteri > Cypriniformes > Catostomidae > Xyrauchen > Xyrauchen texanus. The sequence goes on from NC_068276.1 coordinate 15,596,565, forward strand.
GACCGTCCAAGAGCCAGTGCCAGTAGCCATGACCGTCCAAGAGCCAGTGCCAGTAGCCATGACCGTCCAAGAGCTAATGCCAGTAGCCTCGACCGTCCAAGAGCCAGAGCCAGTAGCCGTGACCGTCCAAGAGCCTGCGCCAGTAGCCATGACCGTCCAAGAGCCAGCGCATCTCGAGCCCCCTAGGGCTCCACCCCCCAAGTCTCTCAAGTCTCTCGAGCCTTCCAGGGCTCCTCCTCCCGAGCTTTCCAGAGCTCCGCCTTCCGAGCCTCCCGAGCTTCCCAGAGCTCCGCCTTCCGAGCCTCCCGAGCTTCCCAGAGCTCCGCCTTCCGAGCCTCCCGAGCTTCCCAGAGCTCCGCCTTCCGAGCCTCCCGAGCTTTCCAGAGCTCCGCCTCCCGAGCTTCCCAGAGCTCCGCCTTCCGAGCCTCCCGAGCTTCCCAGAGCTCCGCCTCCCGAGCCTCCCGAGCCTTCCAGGGCTCCGCCTCTCAAGCCTCTCGAGCCTTCCAGGGCTCCGCCCCTCGGGCCTCTCGAGCCTCCCAGGGCTTCGCCTCTCAAGCCTCCCGAGCCTTCCAGGGCTCCGCCCCTCCAGCCTCTCGAGCCTTCCAGGGCTCCGCCCCTCCAGCCTCTCGAGCCTTCCAGGGCTCCGCCCCTCCAGCCTCTCGAGCCTTCCAGGGCTCCGCCCCTCAAGCCTCTCGAGCCTTCCAGGGCTCCGCCCCTCAAGCCTCTCCGAGCCTTCCAGGGCTCGCCCTCAAGCCTCTCGAGCCTTCCAGGGCTCCGCCCCTCAAGCCTCTCGAGCCTTCCAGGGCTCCGCCCCTCAAGCCTCTCGAGCCTTCCAGGGCTCCGCCCCTCAGCCTCTCGAGCCTTCCAGGGCTCCGCCCCTCAAGCCTCTCGAGCCTTCCAGGGCTCCGCCCCTCAAGCCTCTCGAGCCTTCCAGGGCTCCGCCCCTCAAGCCTCTCGAGCCTTCCAGGGCTCCGCCCCTCAAGCCTCTCGAGCCTTCCAGGGCTCCGCCTCTCAAGCCTCTCGAGCCTTCCAGGGCTCCGCCTCTCAAGCCTCTCGAGCCTCCCAGGGCTCCGCCCCTCAAGCCTCTCGAGCCTTCCAGGGCTCCGCCTCTCAAGCCTCTCGAGCCTTCCCGGGCTCCGCCTCTCAAGCCTCTCGAGCCTTCCAGGGCTCCGCCCCCTCAGCCTCTCGAGCCTTCCAGGACTCCGCCTCTCAGGCCCCCCAAGCCTCTCGAGCCTTCTAGGGCTCCGCCCCCCAAGCCTCTCGAGCCTTTCAGGGCTCCGCCCCTCAAGCCTCTCGAGCCTTCCAGGGCTCCGCCCCTTCAGCCTCTCGAGCCTTCCAGGGCTCCGTCTCTCAGGCCTCTCGAGCCTCTCGAGCCTTCTAGGGCTCCGCCCCTCAAGCCTCTCGAGCCTACCAGGGCTCCGCCCCTCGAGCCTCTCGAGCCTTCCAGGGCTCCGCCCCTCAAGTCTCTCGAGCCTCCCAGGGCTCCACCCTACAAGCCTCTCGAACCACCTACGGCTCTGCCTCCGGAGCCTCCTGCGGCTCCACCTCCTGCGCCTTCCTCAGCCCCGCCTCCTGAGCCTCCCTCTGCGCCGCCTCCCGAGCCTCCTGCGGCTCCGCCTCCCGGGCCTTCCTTGGCTCCGTCTCCTGTGCCTTCCTCAGCTCCGTCCCGGAGCCTCCCAGGCCTCCGCCTCAAGAACTGCCCTACGGCGCCACACCCCTCAGCTCCGCCTCCGGAGCTTTCCATGGCACCGCCTCCCAAGCCTTCTATGGCTCCGCCCATGGGGTACCCCATGGCCCTGCCTGCCCCTGCTTCAGCCCCCAGGGTCTCCTACGGCCCTGCCTATGCCTCCTGCGGCGCCGCCACCCAAGTCTTCGACTGCCCCGCCTCAGAGGTCCTCCTTGGCTCCGCCTCACGCGGCTCCGCCAGCCGCCCCAGTGGCCACAGCTCCCAGGTTCCCCGAACCAGCCCTTGCCCTGTGGTCATCTCCCAGGACCCCTGAACCGGCCCTTGGCCCACGACCACCTCCAAAGGCTACTGACCCTGCTCCCGACCGGCGGCCACTTCCCAGGCCCCCTGACCCAGTCCCTGCCCTGTGGCGTCCCCCCAGACCTCCTGACCCAGCCCCAGTCCCGTGGCCGCTTCCCAGGCCCCCTGATCCAGTCCCTGTCCTGTGGCCTCCACCCAGGCCTCCTAGACCTCTCCCTGTCCTGAGGTCGCCTCCTGGACCTGTCCCTGTCCGATGGCCACCTCCTAGACCTATCCCTTGCTTCTGGCCGTCTCCTAGGCTTCCTGAACCTATCCCTACCCGATGGATGACCACCAGATCATCCGACCCTGGTCCCCAGACACACCCCCATAGACTGCTTCCCTGCCCTCTCGGCCCCCATGTTCTGCCTGTCTTGCCCTCTGTGCCCCCGGACTTCCTGCCTGCCCAGTGTACCCCCCGGTCTACCTGTCTACCCTCTCCACCTCCCAGGACTTTCTCAGTGCCCCTTGTACCCCCGTGAGCTGTCTCTGTCTGTTTGCCCCTGGTGCCCTCATTTTGTCTTCTGTTTGTGGGTCTTTTTGTCTTTTTTTTAGTTGTTTTGGATCGTCTGGAATCCGATCTTTAAAGGGGGGCTCTGTAATGATTACCCTGTCTTGTCTTCGTGCTTTTATTTTGAAGTTCAGTTTAGTCCTTGTTTCACTTGTGTTCATTTGTGTTCCCTTATTTAACTCCTTAGTCCACCCTGTCTTGTTTCACGTTGCCCTCTTGTTTTCCATTCTCTCTCTTTTAGTTGTCACTTTAGTCCTGTATTTGACTCCACAACCCTTGTTAGCGTTCGCGTTCACTGTCCATTGTTCACACCTGCCCTTGTTAATTTGCGTTAATCACCTTGTTATCTTGTTTGAGTTCAGTTCTTTCATTGGCCACCTTCCCCATGTCTGTGTATTTATACCCCGTGTCTTTGTTCAGTGTTTGTCGATCGTTGTTGATGTTTACGTGGTGTGATATCCTCCCTTCAATGCCCTCGTTGTTTGTTTCGCCTTTAGTTCTTTCTTTAATGTTTCATTTCCCCATCGTGGGTCTTTGCTTTGTGTTTTGCCCTGCCAGTTTCATTCAATAAAGCATACGCTGCATTTGGATCCCATTTCCTCGTCTGCCTCATTTCATCAATCATTACAGAACGATCGACCAACACAATGGATCCAGCAGTTTTCCGGGCGAATTACGAACTACTCTGCCTAAAGCAAGGGGATCGTCCGATAGAAGACCACATCCACGACTTTCTCGTCCTGGCAAGCGTCTCAGACTTCCCTGATTCCTCCCTTGTGGTCTTCTTCCGAGGCAACCTGCGTGGCGAGCTAAAGGAGCAGTTGCCACCGCCAACGCGTGACTGGACGCTCCTCGCGTTCGTAGAGGAGACCCTACAGGCCTGCGGCTCCTCTCTAACCGTGGACATCGTTGAGGAGAACCCGTGGCGCCTCCCACAGTGTTGACCCCCATCCGCCCGTGGTTACGCCCCTTCACGCCTGTCAGCGAGCCAGCGCGACCCTCTTCGTCTGCCGGAGGAGGAGGAGAAGACGGGTCTCCGCCTCTCGGTCCACGCATGTCACGGCAAGCGTCTATGAGCCAGTGCCGCAAGCCTCAAGCGTCTATGAGCCAGTGCGCGCAAGCCTCAAGCGTCTATGAGCCAGTGCCGCGAGCCTCAAGCGTCTATGAGCCAGTGCCTGCAAGCCTCAAGCGTCCCTGAGCCAGCGCCTGTAGCCTCGACCGTCCCTGAGCCAGCGCCTGTAGCCTCGACCGTCCCTGAGCCAGCGCCGGTGGCCTCGATCGTCCCTGAGCCAGTGCCCATAGGCCTCGACCGTCCCAGAGCCAGTGCCAGTAGCCTCGACCGTCCAAGAGCCAGTGCCAGTAGCCTCGACCGTCCAAGAGCCAGTGCCAGTAGCCATGACCGTCCAAGAGCCAGTGCCAGTAGCCATGACCGTCCAAGAGCCAATGCCAGTAGCCTCGACCGTCCAAGAGCCAGAGCCAGTAGCCGTGACCGTCCAAGAGCCTGCGCCAGTAGCCATGACGTGACGATCCAAGAGCCAGCGCATCTCGAGCCCCCTAGGGCTCCACCCCCAAGTCTCTCAAGTCTCTCGAGCCTTCCAGGGCTCCTCCTCCCGAGCTTTCCAGAGCTCCGCCTTCCGAGCCTCCCGAGCTTCCCAGAGCTCCGCCTTCCGAGCCTCCCGAGCTTCCCAGAGCTCCGCCTTCCGAGCCTCCCGAGCTTTCCAGAGCTCCGCCTTCCGAGCCTCCCGAGCTTCCCAGAGCTCCGCCTTCCGAGCCTCCCGAGCCTTCCAGGGCTCCGCCTCTCAAGCCTCTCGAGCCTCCCAGGGCTCCGCCTCTCCGAGCCTCTCCGAGCCTTCCAGGGCTCCGCCCCTCAAGCCTCTCGAGCCTTCCAGGGCTCCGCCCCTCAAGCCTCTCCGAGCCTTCCAGGGCTCCGCCCTCCAAGCCTCTCGAGCCTTCCAGGGCTCCGCCCCTCAAGCCTCTCCGAGCCTTCCAGGGCTCCGCCCCTCAAGCCTCTCCCGAGCCTTCCAGGGCTCCGCCCCTCAAGCCTCTCCCGAGCCTTCCAGGGCTCCAGCCCCTCAAGCCTCTCGAGCCTTCCAGGGCTCCGCCCCTCAAGCCTCTCCGAGGCCTTCCAGGGCTCCGCCCCTCAAGCCTCTCGAGCCTTCCAGGGCTCCGCCTCTCAAGCCTCTCGAGCCTTCCAGGGCTCCGCCCTCAGCCTCTCGAGCCTTCCAGGGCTCCGCCCCTCAAGCCTCTCGAGCCTTCCAGGGCTCCGCCTCTCAAGCCTCTCGAGCCTTCCCGGGCTCCGCCTCTCAAGCCTCTCGAGCCTTCCAGGGCTCCGCCCCTCAGCCTCTCGAGCCTTCCAGGACTCCGCCTCTCAGGCCTCCCAAGCCTCTCGAGCCTTCTAGGGCTCCGCCCCCAAGCCTCTCCGAGCCTTTCAGGGCTCCGCCCCTCAAGCCTCTCGAGCCTTCCAGGGCTCCGCCCTTCAGCCTCTCGAGGCCTTCCAGGGCTCCGTCTCTCAGGCCTCTCGAGGCCTCTCGAGCCTTCTAGGGCTCCGCCCCTCAAGCCTCTCGAGCCTACCAGGGCTCCGCCCCTCGAGCCTCTCCCGAGCCTTCCAGGGCTCCGCCCCTCAAGTCTCTCGAGCCTCCCAGGGCTCCACCCTACAAGCCTCCTCCAGAGCCACCTCACGGCTCTGCCTCCGGAGCCTCCTGCGGCTCCACCTCCTGCGCCTTCCTCAGCCCCGCCTCCTGAGCCTCCCTCTCGCGCCTCCCGAGCCTCCTGCGGCTCCGCCTCCCGAGCCTCCTGCGGCTCCGCCTCCCGGGCCTTCCTTGGCTCCGTCTCCTGTGCCTTCCTCAGCTCCGTCCCGGAGCCTCCCAGGCCTCCGCCTCAAGAACTGCCTCACGGCGCCACACCCCTCAGCTCCGCCTCCGGAGCTTTCCATGGCACCGCCTCCCAAGCCTTCTATGGCTCCGCCCATGGGGTACCCCATGGCCCTGCCTGCCCCTGCTTCGCCCCCAGGGTCTCCTCACGGCCCTGCCTATGCCTCCTCTTGGCGCCGCCACCCAAGTCTTCGACTGCCCGCCTCAGAGGTCCTCCTTGGCTCCGCCTCACGCGGCTCCGCCAGCCGCCCCAGTGGCCACAGCTCCCAGGTTCCCCGAACCAGCCCTTGCCCTGTGGTCATCTCCCAGGACCCCTGAACCGGCCCTTGGCCCACGACCACCTCCAAAGGCTACTGACCCTGCTCCCGACCGCGGCCACTTCCCAGGCCCCCTGACCCAGTCCCTGCCCTGTGGCGTCCCCCAGACCTCCTGACCCAGCCCCAGTCCGTGGCCGCTTCCCAGGCCCCCTGATCCAGTCCCTGTCCTGTGGCCTCCACCCAGGCCTCCTAGACCTCTCCCTGTCCTGAGGTCGCCTCCTGGACCTGTCCCTGTCCGATGGCCACCTCCTAGACCTATCCCTTGCTTCTGGCCGTCTCCTAGGCTTCCTGAACCTATCCCTACCCGATGGATGACCACCAGATCATCCGACCCTGGTCCCCAGACACACCCCCATAGACTGCTTCCCTGCCCTCTCGGCCCCCATGTTCTGCCTGTCTTGCCCTCTGTGCCCCCGGACTTCCTGCCTGCCCAGTGTACCCCCGGTCTACCTGTCTACCCTCTCCACCTCCCAGGACTTTCTCAGTGCCCCTTGTACCCCCGTGAGCTGTCTCTGTCTGTTTGCCCCTGGTGCCCTCATTTTGTCTTCTGTTTGTGGGTCTTTTTGTCTTTTTTTAGTTGTTTTGGATCGTCTGGAATCCGATCTTTAAAGGGGGCTCTGTAATGATTACCCTGTCTTGTCTTCGTGCTTTTATTTTGAAGTTCAGTTTAGTCCTTGTTTCACTTGTGTTCATTTGTGTTCCCTTATTTAACTCCTTAGTCCACCCTGTCTTGTTTCACGTTGCCCTCTTGTTTTCCATTCTCTCTCTTTTAGTTGTCACTTTAGTCCTGTATTTGACTCCACAACCCTTGTTAGCGTTCGCGTTCACTGTCCATTGTTCACACCTGCCCTTGTTAATTTGCGTTAATCACCTTGTTATCTTGTTTGAGTTCAGTTCTTTCATTGGCCACCTTCCCCATGTCTGTGTATTTATACCCCGTGTCTTTGTTCAGTGTTTGTCGATCGTTGTTGATGTTTACGTGGTGTGATATCCTCCCTTCAATGCCCTCGTTGTTTGTTTCGCCTTTAGTTCTTTCTTTAATGTTTCATTTCCCCATCGTGGGTCTTTGCTTTGTGTTTTGCCCTGCCAGTTTCATTCAATAAAGCATACGCTGCATTTGGATCCCATTTCCTCGTCTGCCTCATTTCATCAATCATCGAACTACTCTGCCTAAAGCAAGGGGATCGTCCGATAGAAGACCACATCCACGACTTTCTCGTCCTGGCAAGCGTCTCAGACTTCCCTGATTCCTCCCTTGTGGTCTTCTTCCGAGGCAACCTGCGTGGCGAGCTAAAGGAGCAGTTGCCACCGCCAGCGCGTGACTGGGCGCTCCTGGCGTTACGTAGAGGAGACCCTACAGGCCTGCGGCTCCTCTCTAACCGTGGACATCGTTGAGGAGAACCCCGTAGCGCCTCCCACAGTGTTGACCCCCCATCCGCCCGTGGTTCGCCCCTTCACGCCTGTCAGCGAGCCAGCGCGACCCTCTTCGTCTGCCGGAGGAGGAGGAGAAGGCGGGTCTCCGCCTCTCGGTCCACGCATGTCACGGCAAGCGTCTATGAGCCAGTGCCGCGAAGCCTCAAGCGTCTATGAGCCAGTGCGCGAAGCCTCAAGCGTCTATGAGCCAGTGCCGCGAGCCTCAAGCGTCTATGAGCCAGTGCCGCAAGCCTCAAGCGTCCCTGAGCCAGCGCCTGTAGCCTCGACCGTCCCTGAGCCAGCGCCTGTAGCCTCGACCGTCCCTGAGCCAGCGCCCGGTGGCCCGATCGTCCCTGAGCCAGTGCCCAAGGCCTCGACCGTCCAAGAGCCAGTGCCAGTAGCCTCGACCGTCCAAGAGCCAGTGCCAGTAGCCTCGACCGTCCAAGAGCCAGTGCCAGTAGCCATGACCGTCAAGAGCCAGTGCCAGTAGCCATGACCGTCCAAGAGCTAATGCCAGTAGCCTCGACCGTCCAAGAGCCAGAGCCAGTAGCCGTGACCGTCCAAGAGCCTGCGCCAGTAGCCATGACCGTCCAAGAGCCAGCGCATCTCGAGCCCCCTAGGGCTCCACCCCCCAAGTCTCTCAAGTCTCTCGAGCCTTCCAGGGCTCCTCCTCCCGAGCTTTCCAGAGCTCCGCCTTCCGAGCCTCCCGAGCGCTCTGTAAGCATAGAATTTACATAGTTGTTGGCCCTTAAAAGTAGTTTTTAGCGGATTTGGCTGACGGAGCTCTTGAAGATGCGATTTACCCCGTCATCGCTCATTGGCGCCCCCCGTCTTGGATTTTTTGATGAATGAGGCATACTGTATGATCCGACTACAAAGAACCGCCTTAAGTGCCTCCCAAGCCACGCCCACAGACGATACAGAGGGCCAGTTGGTCTCCATATAAACATTGTTTTTCAACATTTGTTGGAAATCAGGATTTTGAAAAAGGGAAACATTAAGGCACCAACTATATGATTTCTTTTTCTCCGTATGTGGCAACACTTCTAAATTCACCAGGGCATAATCTGAGACTATTTTTTTTCCAATTGAACAATCAACAATTGGGATTTTGATATAAAAATAAAATATATTCTAGAGTAAATCTTATGGTCTAATGAAAAAATGTATAGTCCCTACCAGATGGGTTCAAAAGTCTCCAAATATCAGTAAGCTTTTTACACATCCTGTGAAGTGTCACTGTTGCTCTAGGGGGCTTACACACTTTTGCTTCACTATGAAACTATAAAAGTCTCATCCCAATATTATATCATGAGGGGAGCCAGCAGCTTGCAACATCCCTTCAAGATCTATAAAAAAGCCCTGATCATCAGCGTTAGGAGCGTAAATTTTAGCCAAAATAAGATTTGCCCCTGAATTTCTACAAAAACAATAATTTCTCTCCCTAAATCTTTAAACTGTTTGAGATATTTGAATTGTAGGTGTTTATTTACCAATATAATCACTCACACTGCTCTTACTTGACCAACACTAAAGAAAACGGCTAGGGTTACATGTGTAACCCATGTTCCCTGAAAAAGCGGAACGACATGCTGCGCTGCTAAGCGCTATGGGGAACAATCCTAGTTGTGACCGAGCTGAATAATGTGTGTAACACATCAATGAACATTGACTGGAATTTATAGCCTCGGCTGATGTAATCATTAGATGCACCTGCGGCCAGGCTATAAATGGATACATCACCATGTGTCGTCAGAAACTTCTTTTTGAAGAGCAGTCCTGGGACGTCCCAGTGCGGCAAAGAAGCACTTTTTTCAGGGAACATGGGTTACACATGTAACCCTAGACGTTCCCTTTACAAAAAGCTTCACTATGATGCTGCGCTGCTAAGCGCTATGGGGAACACAATACCCACGCCGCCGCACTTGGGGCTGTCCGGACCCCTACGGTTGTGCAGTGTACTCACAAAAACGCGAGAGGTCTCAGACATGAGCTTGAGATGTCGACTCAAGGGCATAAGAACCCAGAGTAGCATAAACATCTAAACCATAAAGTTCGATGAATGTGTGCAAAGAGAACCCTATCGCAACACAAACTTGTCATAAAAACTGACAAATGTGTGCGGAGAGGACCAGCCTGCCGCATAACAAACATGTTTAGGCATGGGCTGAGATGTCGACTCAAGCACATAAGAGTCCGGAGTAGCAAAGCATCTAACCCATAAAGTTCGATGAATGTGTGCGAAGAGAACCCTATCGCAACACAAACTTGTCATAAAAACTGATGAATGTGAGCGGAGAGGACCAGCCTGCCACATCACAAACATGTTCAAGGGCATAAGAGCCCGGAGTGCAGAACATCCAAACTAAAAAAGTCCAATGAATGTGTGCGGAGAGGACAACCTGCCTCATCACAAACTTGCTGCAGAGGGAGACCTCTAGCCAAAGTTTTAGAGGAGGAGAGCCCTCTGGTAGAGTGTGCCCTAAAACCTACTGGTGAAGCTTGACTGCGTGCCTCATAGGCCCGGGCAATAATGAGGATGCCTCTTTGAGGGCACTCTGCCCACCAAGCCGTGGCAAACCGCAGTGGCCACATAGAACCTGGCAGTGTAGAGGAGACATTGCGCTATCAACGGAGGTGAAGAGGTCCTCTTCTGCCCTGTAAAATCTACCCAGATCAGTTCCAAGTGGAGGGAGCCCTAGCACTTGAAATGGTCTCAATAACCTCAAGAGAAAACCCTGTGAACATCATTTCGTACCCTTAGGGGCCAGTTCGGGCTAAGGATGAGAAGGCCCTCCCTGTTTGGAATCGCCCAAGAGGAATTAACTCCGAGAAACAGAAATGCATACAGACGCATTCTGCGTCATGTATGTGTCTTAATGTCCAGACCCAAGGGGGCTGGGTGATTTCAGGGAGAAGTAGAGGAGACATTGCGCTATTCATAGAGGCGAAGAAGATCTCACCCAAACTTGTTCCAAGTGGAAAAAGCCCAGCATTTAAAAAGGTCTCGATAACCTCAGGAGAAAGCCCTGTGTCCCTCAGTTGGTACCCTTAGGGGTCAAACATGAAAGATTCCACAATTCGGGGCAGGGATGAAATATTGCCCTGTGCCTGAGATAGAAGATCCTTCCTGTTTGGAATCACCCAAGGCGAGCCATCGAGGGAAGAGATTAGCTCCAAGAACCAAGCCCTGTTTGGCCAGCGCGGTGCTTTCAGTAAGAGGCAAAAGCCCTTGCTGGCGAACTCTGGGCAACTACTACCTTAGGGTGGAGTTCTTAACTCCCCCGTTGGTATTTTCTGTCTGGACCATAAATCTGTTCCCATATACGGGCATCCAGGGATATAACTGACCTGAGTGATAGGAGCTTGCCCTGGGCCCTAAGGAGAATCCGACGTGTCAGAAATACAGCTGACAAGAAAGTGGGTCTCCTTGATGATTTATGTAAGAGGCTACCACTGTATTGTCCACCCGCACAAGACATGGCAGCCTCAGGTGGAGGTATTTCAGGGCCATAAATACAGCCATCAACCCGAGACATTGACTGTGACAACCGAGCTGACGACCCTCCTATCCCCTTAAGCTGGACGACCAGTTAAGGCTGCTACACCGCCCGTCAGGTAGGCGTCTGTCGTTAGCAGCCTGCGACAACAAGACGCACCTAGAGTGGGACCCAAGGCAGAAAACCGGGGTCTGAACCACATAGAAAGGGAACGAAGCCTGAGGCGCGTAACCCTTTTTAGCCTAGAGGTTTTGGCCCTTGGAAGAAATCCCCTGGCTTTTGGCCACAACAAAAACGGTCTCATGAGCAGAAGGTCCAGAGGGATCACCGTGGACGCGGTCGCCCTGAGACCTGGAAATCGTTGACACTGATAACAGTGCAACCTTGACCTAGCCTGACTTTGCTCAGGATGATCTGAATGGACTCAATCCTAGCGGGAGACAGTTAAAACAGATGAGCTTAGACGATGTCCCTGTGCTGAACTGCCAGTTCCTGGAACTGCACTAGGATCAGCCAGTCGTCTACATAATTCAGAATGCAGATGCCCCGGAGTCGCAAGGAGCCAGCGCTACATCATGCATTGTGAATGTGCGTGTAAAAAGGGCTAGGCCGAGTGAAAGAACCTGACACTGGAAGACTTCGCCCCCGGAAGCGAACCTCAGGAACTTTCCATGTTGTGGCAGAACTTCTAAATGAAGTATAGAAGTGCGCCATAAGCCAAACGAGTTGTAGGGCTTGAGACACGACCGTCTTGACAGGCATCATCTTGGACTTGAACACCCATGGGCAGTTCAAGTTTTAAGATCTAAGCCAGACGCCACCCCTCACCCTCCATAGGAAATGGGAAGTATTTAGTGTAATAACCTAACTCTCTCTCTGGAAGGGGAACACATACCATGGCCCCTTTAACCAGGAGATTGAGGGGTTTTTTTTACACAAAAAAGAAATCCTGTTACGGTAGTGAGAACACGCCGTTGAAACACGGAAAAACGGCGAGTGAATTAAATCCTGATGCCCTTACAAGACCCACAGAAAAGAATATATCTGGCAGAAGTTTCCACACTGCCAGGATCTCTGAGATGGGTATTATATTTTAACACTTCCTGTTGAGGGGTTGTCGAGTGTTTCGCGTCCTGAATAAAATGCAGGAACAGCGGAAACACCCAATTTTGAAGCCTCTGCAACCCGAAACACCAAGAGGTGGCGGGAATGGAGGGGCTTCGAGGGGGTACCAGGAGGGGTGAAGTGAAGCACGCGCCCCGTCCCGAGGGAAGCTACTCCCTAATCTAGGTGCAAGACCGTCAGGGTTTTCTCTTACTAGAAATTATAGTCCTGAGGTCTTGCTTCGGGGGCTGGCGAGGACTGTCCCCAATCCCTGGGAGGAGGAGCACGACTCGCCACGCTTTGCTTTTGAGCCTCCCTTCAGACAGGACCGAGGCGGGTCTGAGGCTTGCTCGTCAAGCGCAGAACCCACACTCAGGTCGTCCAGGAGGTCGGCCTGGTACGCCTGTAAAACAGCATAGTGTGCAGAGCAGCACCAGCCTGACCTGCTGCTTGATAAGCCCTTCCCACTAAAGTGGAGGTTGTCCTACAAGGCTTTGAGGGGAGAAAGGGCTTCTTAAGTGACGATGCCGAGCCCGGCGAGAGATAGCCCAAAGCGTCTCTCTGCCTGGCGGCATCACTGAATACCCCCGTGCCTCAGCACCCACGATAGTCGAATATAATGACGTCGAGGGTATGTGAACACGGGAAGAAAATGTATATATATTTTTTTTTTAATTCTTTTTTTAGGGGTTCCTCCATGAGCGAAAAAGCTCTTCATGGAGGTTATCAAAGAAGGGAAGGGACTCATGAGGCATTCCCTTACTTAGACTGGAAGATAAAATCTATCCCCTAATTTGGAGGGTTTGGGGTCTCTTTTTCACGTGGCCAATCCACTCTGGCAACCGCACAAGTAACAACATCGAGCAATTCCTCAAGATTTTTTTATCGCGGACGGAAAGCTCGGAGGCGGAAAGAGAATCGCAATCCTCCTCATGATCCAAAGAAGCATTGGAACACGCTTTGAGATCATGTGAAGGACCAGCTGGGTTTGGGGAGAGAGAGCGAGAGAAAGGGACCAACCCGTCTCTTGCTCCTCAGCCAAATCCATGCAAGAGCCCCACAAACTATTTAATTTTTTTTTTTCGTGAGTGCTGACTCCCGGAAGCAAGCAAGGCGAGCACGAAGCACTTTGCCTGTTAAAGCAAATCGCAGTGCTCGCACCCGCCCTGCTGCAACACGAGAGCAGCGTGCACTTAGTCCCAAACAAACAGAGCAAAAACTTATGCAGTGTTTGCGGCTTTCAGTCATTCTCTCTTTTTTCTTTTCTTTTTACAAATATATATATATATATATATATATATATATATATATATATATATATATATATATATATAATATTTTCTAAACAGAAGAGAAAGGAGAAAAACGTTCACTGCACACTGTCTAACCAATTCTAACTCCTAACAGAGGAAAGAAAGTTTTGACAGGGTTTATAAAACACACAGAAATAGCATCGCTCTGAAAAAAGAGTTTCTGACGACACCTGGTGACGTGTCCATTTATAGCCTGGCCGCAGGTGCATCTAATGATTACATCAGCTGAGGCTATAAATTCCAGTCAATGTTCATTGACGTGTTACACACATTAGTCAGCTCGGTCACAACTAGGATTGTTCCCCATAGCGCTTAGCAGCGCAGCATCATAGTGAAGCTTTTTGTAAAGGGAACATGTCCACCCCATATCTTCCCAAAATGTTCAGCAAGATAGTACACTCATATTAACATTTTACATTTTGATATACTAGAAAAAATTAATTGTGTGCCAAATACAAAATTATGAAGACCCCATTTCAACATTAATGTAACGATAAAACCCCCAACTTCCCCCTAAACAGAACAAACAGAAAATAGAAAAACATGTGCATTAACCCCATGCACGACAGCGCCAACCTGCATCGATCCCTCTAAACTCAAAGACTCCATGTATGCCTACGAGAGCCCCCGTGACAACTTTGACATCGGATTGCAAGATTCTGCATCACAAATTCGTAAAGTAAAAAATATTGTGTAAAATAAAACCAAAGCCAGTAGGCAGAGTAACCACAAATAATGTGTAGATTCATTCACAGAACTGTCTAGAAGGTGTGTTCCTTCACAAATTCCAGCCAATATAAAGCTGCTCAGTTTCCGTGGACAGACAAACGAATTATCAGTGAGCCAGCTGTTATGAGTGTAGCAAAAGACGTCATCATTCCAATGTCCCTTGGAAATACTCCACAAATCATACTTCAGCCAACAGGAGGCATAAGCGCAAAGAAGGAACAGAGTCATATACAACTGCTCCGGAGCAGTGTTATTCAACAGAACAAGCTCCAGCCGCTAAGCGGAACCAACACAAAAGGAAACAAATCCGTATCCCGGTTCCTCGGATGGTCAAGTGTCAATTCACTCGGAGGCCGCATTAAAAGTAAATACCATGACTTAATAAAAGACATCCTTTGTGTGGCCATATAGATTTTTTGCAGACATCCGTAGTGTCTATGCTCAATCTGAAATTCATTGTAAAATTGATCTTCTGTCAATGCCAAAGATTCTTTAAGGAAAAGTGTTATTTCACAAAACAAAACAAACTTCAGCCGCTCGACGGAGTCAACAGAAAAAGAAACAAAATTGGCACCCAGCTTCCTTCGAAAGCCAGAATCAGTAAAGCAAATCGATCCACTCACAAGAGATACACCCAATGGATTACTCACCCATTGATTCGATAAAAGACATTGCCAGATTTGGACATGTAAATACTTTGCTGTCGTCCTTCGTGTTTATTGTCAATCTGGCCGTAAACATCAGTGCAAAAGTATCTCTTGTCGAGTTCGCAAAGTCCGGGAACAAGAAAATATTGTGATTCTTCCAAGAAAGCTTTCCATTGCTCCTCGCCTGGCGCAACAAAATCTTTATCAGATGATCTCAGACATGTAGCCAGGATTGATCGCGGTCTGTCTCCATCCGCAGATCTCTGAGCCGGGTCTCTGTGAGCTCATTTGATTTCCAGCTTATGGCCTGTTATTTCAAGCAGACTCGAGAAGAGCTCATCCAGAAATTTCACAGTATATCTGCCTTCCTCTTGCTCAGGAATTCCAATAATCCACAAGTTATTAATTCGGCTTCGATTTACTAAATCTTCCAATTTTTCAAAAATGTTTCCAAAATCTTGGTCACGGGTGGATTAGCCGATAATTCCCTTTCCGATGACTCCAGATAATCGATTAGTTTCTCAGCATCTGCCACTCTTGTGACTAAATCAAAGAATGTTTTTTCCATCGCCATTATCGATTGACGTATTACAGAGAGATCCCCCAAATTAGCAACCACCTTCGTCATCATCAACGACACGCTGGACTTATTCTCTGACCACTCCACCCAAATTGAGTACCCGGTCCACAGGCCTGTCTGGGCTTTATTTTGAGCACGTAAGTGTCTAATAATGTCTCTAGAGCACTAGGATTTTGACTTCTTTGCCATGTTTACCTCAAACAGCAAACGTGTAACTGGGATCGAATTTCACCAGATTCATCCATCCATCCATCGTCAACCGCTTATCCTGTGTACAGGGTCGCGGGGGGCTGGAGCCTATCCCAGCTAACATTGGGCGAAAGGTGGGGGACACCCTGGACAGGTCGCCAGTCCATCGCAGGGCCACACATAGACAGACATACACTCACACTCACCTCCACATCCACATCCACACCTGCATGTCTTTTGGATGGTGGGAGGAAGCCGGAGTACCCGGAGAGAACCCACGCAGACACGGGGAGAACATGCAAACTCCACACAGAAAGGCCGGGGCAACCAGGGTTTGAATTTCACCAGATTAAATAATGAAAATAATTTAAATAATTTCTAAAAAAGTGCGCATGGCATCAAGTGGGACCCACAAATCAACATTCTTTAAAATATAGTTTTGTGGTCTGAGAAAAAAAATTTGTAATCATATGGGGTTGGCACGACATGAAGTATAGTAATACTGTCACTTTTAATTTTTTGGGGGGAGTACTATATCCTTAAGAGGAAATGTCTAAATTAAATGATATTGTACCAACGTCCTAAAACCACAAGGTAATAATACATTATTTATGACTAAATCAACCTTAATACATTTCAGCTGAATGCAAACTGAGTACACCAACAAAAGCATTTTTTTATTTTTTTTAAAGAGTCAATTAGAAATGTCATCTTAAGGTAACAACTGCATTAACCCATTTTTATAGGATTCTATTTGATAAATGATAAATGACATATATATATATATATCATCTGTATATTTGGAGACTGACATGTCTAAAATTTTATGAGTAACAGTGAAGCAAAGGACTATAACCTCACGTCGCCCTGCACGTCTTATTATAGTCTTCTAAAGAGCATTACCACACATCCATTGCTCCTTCAAACATGATCATTTTGGCAATGTTGGTTATCTTTTTGGCATGTAATTAGCACATTTCCTTTTTCTCATTAAGATACCATACATATATTTACTGTTTTAAAGAAGTCTCAATGTTCTGTTTTAGCTGGAGTCCAACCAACACAAAGAAGTGAAATTGCATTATTACAAACAGTTCTGCTGGGAGATAATGTGACAATCAAATGCTACTTGACAAAAAAACATGCAAACACAATATTTTGGTATAAACAGAGCATTGGTCAAATGCCTAGGCCTGTTGCACTATCATACAATTACTTGACAGACATCAGCATTTTGGATGAATTTAAAAACGGCAGATTCACTGTTTCAGTAAGTGAAAAAACTTTTTACCTCAACATTGCAGCTACAAACAAGGAGGACACTGGAATTTACTACTGTGGGACAGGATTCTTGAATCAATTAGAATTTATCTCTGGAACATATCTGATACTTAAAGGTAAAATCTATTCTGCTACCAGTTTATAGATTTATATTTTGAGTTGACTATTAACTATTCATACCTTGTTTGGCATTTGAAACAACAGCAACAACAACCAAATGTAATTGTTGTCATATTTTTGCATCTACCAAGGGACTGAGAGCAAAGACTTAAATATTGAACAGCAACCAGCATTACTCCCAGTTAGTCAAGGGGACAATGTAAAAATCCAGTGCAAGATCCTTATTGAGAGCTGTGCAGAGGACCATAGTGTCTACTGGTTCAGACATGGTGCAACTGACTCTCATCCAGCAATATTGTACACTCATAGTGGTGGACATGATCAGTGTAAAAGGAGCTCTGAGGCAGATTCTAAATACACAGATGTGTTTATGATTTCTCTAAGAGGAACATTAGCCTCTCTGACGATGTTGGGATTTACTACTGTGCCATTGCGGCATGTGGGGAGATAATGTTTGGAAATGGAACTACACTGAAAAACACAGGTACTCCCTTATTTTATCGCTGTAACCCTGTAGCCCAAATAAAATACGTAATAACCATTTGCTATCTGCTTTGGTAATTGCGACTTTTTTTATGATCTTTTAAGTCATGGTTATGTATCTTCCCAGAACATAATTGCACAGTTGAATTGTTTTTGCAATGTGTAAACATTTTATAAATTACAGTCTATGCTATAGTTATAACCAACATATAATTTTGTCATTTTCTATTGTTTATATATATATAAACAAGATATTAAAAAAAAAAAATGTATATATATGAATACTAAATATGATAAAAAGATATCTTTAAAGTGAAAGATTTCTTACAAATCTTTTTCTCTATTTCAGACAACAAGAATGAACATATTTGGGATCCGCTATTGCTGTTCTTGATATCATCCAATGTTGTTTTTTTGATAGTAACTGTTACTCTACTTGTTGATCTTTGCAAAAACGGGAGAAAAAGGAATGGAGGTAGGATTGAGCAGTTCATCTAATACCTGATGAAAAAAGATTTGCTTTCTAATGCCGATTCTTGAGACAAATGTGAATGTTAACAGCTGTAACTAAGAATGTTTTCATTGACATTTTTAAAGTTAAACAATGATTTTCTGATTTTCAATGATTTTAAAGGATCCACAAAGTCAGAATCTCAGTCATGTGAGGTAAGTGGAATTTACTTTTCTTTATTTGAGAAATCTGTGACTAACCATACTCATAAAATGTTATTTAAAATTGTATGAATTATATTAATGTAATTTTGTTTGGAAACAGATGAGTGGGATAAAAAAAAAAACCTAAGCGATGAGTAATGTGTTTGTGACAGATTGGAGACTCGGGCATTTTAAATTATGCAGCTGTGAGTTTTGTGCCGGTCCCTTCATCTTCGAGAAGATCCAGGGCATCAAACAACAGAGAGATGGCTGAGTACAGTAAAGTCCATTACAAGCCAAGAGATCACAAGCCTTAACACAATCTCGGCACAAATTATTTTTGACTTCCTGTAATGTACAGATATTGAACTGTATTGACACAGACATTAATATTTTATAAGCATAACCTTAAGGATATAGCCTGCTTAACAGATTTTTCTGCTGTTTAATATATCAAAATAGTTTGTGTTTGCTAATGCAGATTAGGGTATCACTAGTAACAATTTACAATAAGTTTCCATTTGTTAACCTTAGTAAATGCATTATGTATCATGAACAAACAATTAACAATCTATTTGTTACATCATTTATCAATGTTTGTTAATGTTAGTTAATAAAAATAAAAATGTTCATTGCTAGTTAAAAGACTAGAGTTTTGCTGTTTTTGTTTTGTCAGTTGCTGGTTTTAATAATTATTGCATATACAATTACCCTAAAAACACATACATGTGATTTCCAGTCAATCAGAAATTGTATCGTGAGAGCTTTTTTTTTCCCTTCATTTTTTAAAGGGCCCCAGCAAGGACTACTGGGCCCCTTACCTATTAAAAAATATAGTTTTGAATTTGTTGTGGGCCTCCCTGAACCTTTGGGCCTTTAGAATCATTACCACCTTTCACCCCACTAGCTATGGCCCAGTAGCTTTTGCCAACAGCAGGCAAAATCATAAAGTTTTTTTTACTTAAATCCTTAACCTACCTCCAAATCTAAACTTAACCATAAAAGTCTTTCAATTTTTTTACAATGTTGCCATCTCTTACAAATTATCACAAATTGTCATGAGACTATGTGGGATCGCTTACTTTAGAAATTAAACCATGCATATCAAATTGCTTTAACTGCTTATTCATTCATTTATTCATCATTCGATGTATTCATGTCCTGCGCCTCATAACGGCAAACACTTCCATACTCGGATAAATCAATCCACTGAAACCAGCTGTGCACTTTAGCCAAAGCCATTCATCAGCACTTGAGGACATTTCTGCCACAAGGAAATCAAACAAAGCCTTTGCTATTTGACGCTCTTCACACTTTTATACAAAGAAACCTTCAATACATAGCTCATAAAGAGAGGAAAGAATGCCCCAGCCCATTTACAAATAACCCCTATATTACCTGGAACTGAAACTGCAACTTTTTGTGTTAA
Source organism: Xyrauchen texanus (assembly GCF_025860055.1). NCBI lineage: Eukaryota > Metazoa > Chordata > Actinopteri > Cypriniformes > Catostomidae > Xyrauchen > Xyrauchen texanus. Next base: position 15,615,731 of record NC_068276.1, read on the forward strand.
CACAGTTTAATAGTTTCCACCAGCTACTCAATACTGCCTAAAAAATTTATTATACCTTTACATTCCTCAAAAAGTATACTTTTTCCTCTAACTCACCATGAGCGTTCAGGTGTTTATGTATATAATGCATTCTAATACAAGGAACTGATTCCTGTCAACTTCATTCCCTGTCAAGTGCATCTTTTATTTGGTGCTTATTGACAAATAATTGTCTTCAATGCCTCTCCACTCACTGCAAAATAAAAACATAATGATGAGATTAAGACACTGAGGTCAATGAAAATTTACTGCAAAATTGTGAACATATAAGTTGTTGGCAGATCTATACTCCTTTCACTTTTCACAAATTCCTGAAGCATCATTGTTCTCAGCATCTCTTTAATCATAACACTATTCCTCTCCCATTCTTCATAAAGTAATTTTTTTTACATCCTCTGTTCGAAGCCACTTACTTTCTTTAGAATTCTGTGTCCTTCCCTGGTCTTCTTCATTGCTAGTCAGCAGAGCATTTTCCACCAACATTTCCTCAACTTATCCAGTTCCTTATTTATGTAATATTATAACCCACAAGGGGGGGAAATAATCAGGCGCAAGGCGGTAGTGCAGCTTCAATCAATAGGCACATTTTTTATTCCAATAATTCAACATAGTTAAAAATATAACAGACCTTAAATGCAAATACCCACAAAAAATAATAAATGACAAAGGAAAAAAAAAAACTAATTATATAAGAAACAAAAACAACCCACAGATAGCCACGGGTTACCTATTTTGTGAAGACAGTGGCAATCAAAGTGCTCTCACCACAGCAAAGCTCACAGCAATCACACTGCAAACCTAAAGATAAAACAGAGGAAACACAAATAAAGTGTCCAAACCACCACACGATCCCAGCCACCTCACCACCGCCATCCACACAGTGAGCGTAACCCAGCAGCCATCGTTGGGTTAAAAAGAAATCTACAAAAAGAACAAACAAATTAATTAACAGTGGGTAAATGCCAGTAGGACAAACAAATCAGCACCATAAAACCCTTACAAGTCTTTTATGGCCTAGATTTTTCCTATGTGGTCCAACCTCCAACAAAATAATACATAAACCAAAGAAAATTTAATCTAAAGTAAATGGTAACCGTGCATCCCTCCAACATCCGTTATTTTGACTGACACTCAGGCAACAATCAGTCAGGCAATAATCTGGCAAAAACACTCCTTAACATTGTGTCTCATATGTTCAGCTCTCCATGACGCTCTGCCAGTATTTAACATAACCGCTTATCCGCTACTATTCTTCTGAAGGGCTCAATCATCCTTTAAAGCTTTAAATGTGCCGCGACATCCAACCATCCACGAACCACGATCAAGGAAAGGAAGCGAGAGAACAAACAAACCTCATTACTTCCTTATATAACGCTGGGGCTGATGGGACTTGTAGTGCCCCAACCATGTCCCATTACATTTACTTGGGTGCAATAATTTCTCCTCATGCTCTCAAAAACATGATATCTGTTCCTACACATCTCAAAAAGTCTCACCAGGCCATTCCCTTCACTTTCAATGTGATGTTCAATTGACTTGTCTCCTAATAAATCTCCCCATGTTAAGGGCACCATGGTTTTCTGCCAGACCTTTTCTCCATGTGGTTTCATATGGTCTAATATGACCTCCAGTTGATATTCTACAAATGTTGTGTCAGATGGTATAATCAAGAGGATAGTATGAGAGGGTTCAGAACAAAAAGCCATTGCCTTCAGGATCTCAGTTTGCACTGAATCTGCATTCACTTGATTTGGCAGAAATTTCCACCAGCTTTGCGTGCTCACCACTGTGACCTGTCTACCATTCACCTCACCACATGTTCTGACACAGCTGACATTCTTAACAGCAGAGACCAAAATTACACTGCTAGCTAATGTCTTCCCTGACAGGCCAGCAGCACAATATTTAGTGGTGTGGAATTATGCTTTGGATCTGTGAAAAAATATGAATATATTTTAAAATAATCATAATACAAGGATGTATCTTCTCATTACTAATACACCCAAAAGCTTTTGCCCACAGAGACTACACCTAAGTCTGAATATGCCTACTTCCCTACTATAAAGTATGCCAAAAGCAGTATGTCAAATGAGTAGTATTGTCACGATTCCCCGTTGTCTGCTCTGTGTTTCTCCCCTGTCTCCTGTTCCGAACTACTCTTCCCATAATCCCCTGCCCTCATCACTGCCAGTGTCATTGTTCTTACCTGTATGTAATTTAATCATCATCACCCTTCTGTATTTAAACCCTGTTGTTTGTTCATTCATGGTCGGTCGTCTAATGATTGTAATGGTTGTCCTTGCTCCCAGTGGATGTTTCTCCTGCCCGTGTTCTCCGTGGATGTTTTTCATGTTTATGTTTTGTTTTCCCCTCGTGGATGTTTTGTTTGTTCCAGTGTTGTTTAGTTATTCTGAGTTACCCTGTTCACCATTTGTTTCACTCATTAAAGAACTGCATTTAGATCCTCACTCCTCGTCTACCCTCATCTGAATCATAACAGAATGACCGCCCGCAAGATGATCACATTCGGGAGTTTCTGGAGCTGGAAAATGTGACGGACTTCCCCTAGTACTCCTTGGTGGCGTTCTTCAGGGGAAACCTCAACGAATCATTAAAGGTCTTGTTGCCACCGGCGACCCCTCGTTGGACGCTCCTAGACTTCGTGGAGGAGACACTACGAGTTAGCGGCTCACCGTTCACCGTAGGTGTTGAGGAAGAGGACTTCACCTCTCCTCCCATGGTGGTCACCCCCCAGCCTTCCATGGCTCGTCCCTCCACGCCTGCCACGGCCAACAAGCCAACGGCCACGCCTGCCATGGCCAACGAGCCAACGCCCACGCCTGCCACGGCCGATGTGCTGGAAGTCTCGTCCATCCCAGAGCCAGCGCCTCCTGAGCCTCCCACGGCTCCGCCTCCTGAGCCTTCCACGGCTCCGCCTCCTGAGCATTCCATGCCTCCACCTCCCACGGCTCCGCCTCCAGAGCCAGCATTGCCAGCCTCGTCCGTCCCAGAACCAGCGTGCTCAGCATCATCCGCCCGGAGGAGGAGAAGAAGAGGAAATGCTTCTGCTCTCCAGCCTCCGCCTTCCATGGCCCCGTCCACAGAACCTCCCATGGCTCTGCCTTCCACGTTCAAAGAACCAGTACCTGTAGCCTCGACCGTCAGTGAGCCAGTGCCTGTAGCCTCGACCGTCAGTGAGCCAGTGCCTGTAGCCTCGACTGTCAGTGAGCCAGCACCTGCAGCCTCGACCGTCCCAGAGCCAGAGCCAGCGCCTGTAGCCTTGACTGTCCCAGAGCCAGAGCCTGTAGCCTCGACCGTCCCAGAGCCAGAGCCAGCATTTGTAGCCTCGACAGTCCCCAAGAGAAGGAAGAGGGCACCTTCTCCCCAGTCTCCGCTAGTACTCGTGACCACTGAGGTCACTGTCGAGCCTCCCAGGGCTCCGCCTCTCGAGCCTCCCAGGGCTCTGCCTCTAGAGCCTTTCACGGCTCCACCTTCAGAACCTTCCACGGCTCCGCCTCCCATGGCTCCGCCTCCTGAGACTTCCACGGCTCTGCCTTCAGAACCTTCCACGGCTCCGCCTCCCACAGCTCCGCCTCCTGAGCCGTCCATGGCTCCGCCTCCCACGGATCCGCCTCCTGAGCCTTCCACGGCTACGCCTTCCACAACTCCGCCCATAACAAGTATCTCTGAATCCTCAGTTTTCATAAAACAGTAGGTGAGAAATACCCAGATGATCTACTCTAAAGTGTGCATCCACTGGACACTTTACTGTCCTATAAAGCAGACAAACTGGTTAATCCGAACATCTGTTAGCTGCCTTGAGACATCACACAGGTCACATAAACACATGGAGACTTTATCACCTAGATATCTCATAGAGACTGTGTCTGTTCCCCGAACTACCAAACACAATACCCTCACTAAATAATTTAGAAAAAAATGTATTAAGGTCAAACTTGAACGAAACAAACAAATTAAAAATACACATCATATAAAAATAGGGCAACTAAACATTAGATCTCTTTCTACCAAAGCACTAATTGTTAATGAAATGATTACAGATCATAGATTGGATGCACTCTGTTTGACTGAAACCTGGCTTAAAACGGATGAATATATTAGTTTAAATGAATCTACTCCCCCAGGTTATTGTTATAAACATGAGCCATATCTGAAAGGTCGAGTAGGTGTTGTTACAATTTACAATTTTGAAGTTTTTGGTGTTACTCAGAGGACAGGATATAAATGTAAGTCTTTTGAACTAATAATGCTTAATGTGACACCATCAAATATGAATAAAAAATCTCTGTCATCTTTTGTCCTTGCTACAATGTATAGATCACTCGGGCCTTATTCTGATTTACTTGGTGAATTTGCAAATTTTTTATCAGATCTTGTAGTTACTGTAGATAGAGCTTAAATTGTTGGTGACTTCAACATTCACATAGATAATGAAAATGATACATTGAGATTAGCATTTATTGATATTCTTAACTCTCTTGGTGTCAGACAAAATGTAACAGGACCAACTCATAGCCATAATCATACGCTAGATTGAATTCTGTCATATGGAGTTGATGTTGATAATATAGAAATTCTGCAGCAGAGCGATGACATCTCAGATCATTACCTCGTCTCTTGTATGCTGCAATCAGCTAATGTTACTCAATCTACACCACGTTATCATTCAGGTAGAACTATTCTTTCGACCACTGAAGATAGCGTCACTAATAATCTTACAGATCTATCTCATACACTCTACAAACCCCAAAGCCCAGAAGAACTTGATGAAATAACAAAAAATATAAATGCAGTCTTCTCTAGCACTCTTGATATTGCCGCCCCACTTTGATTAAAGAAAATTAAAGAAATAAGCCCTGCACCATGGTACAATGGTCACACTTATGCTCTCAAGAGAGCAGCTCGGAAAATGGAGCGCATGTGGAAAAATACAAAATTAGAAGTATTTATTGGTACATGGAAGGGTAGTGTCTGTAGTGGCAGCATATTTTAGTAAACTCATAGAAAATATCCACAACAATCCTAGATGTTTATTCAGTACTGTGGCTAAATTGGTTAGGAATAAAGCCTCAGCAGAACCAGATATTCTGTCACAGCACAAGAGTAATGACTTCATGAATTTCTTTACAGATAAATGGAATTATGCAATCATCTGTCATAGCACCTCAGAAAACAGTGTCTAATAATTTTCCTCACGTGCAACTTCGATCCTTCTGTCAATGGTCATGAAGAGCTAACAAAACGTATCGAAACATCAAAAGCCACAACATGTTTGTTAGATCCAATACCAACTAAGCTCTTAAAAGAGGTATCCCCTGTAATCTCAGAACCTCTTCTTAATATTATTAACTCCTCGCTATGCTTAGGACATGTCACAATAATCTTAAAAATGGCAGTTATCAAACCGCTTATTAAGAAGCCACAACTTGATCCTGGAGAACTGGCTAATTATAGACAGATTTCAAATCTCCCGTTTATGTCAAAAATACTAGAAAAGGTAGTATCCTCCCAAATATGTTCATTTCTACAGAGAAATAGTATATACAAAGAATTTCAGGCAAGATTTAGGCCTCATCACTGTACGGAGACAGCACTTATCAGAGTTACAAATGACTTGCTCTTATCAACTGATCGTGGCTGCATTTCTCTTCTAGTGCTTTTAGATCTTAGTGCTGCATTCAACAGGATAGATCACATCATTCTCTTCAATAGGCTAGAGAATTATGTTGGCATTTGTGGAGTTGCATTAGCATGGTTTAGGTCATATTTAGCAGACCGCTACCACTTTGTCTATGTAAATGAGGAATTGTCAAACCAAACAAAAGTAAAATATGGAGTGCCACAGGGATCAGTTTTAGGGCCTCTGCTTTTCTCCATGTATATGCTTCCCCTGGGAGATATTATCAGGAATCGTGGAATAAGTTTCCACTGCTATGCCGACGATACACAACTTTATATTTCTTCAAAACCTGATGAGATTTCACAATTCTCAAAATTAGCAGAGTGTATCAATGAAATAAAAGATTGGATGGCCAGAAATTTCCTTCTACTCAATTCTGACAAAACAGAGGTTCTAATTATTGGACCAAAAAACTCTAAAAACAAGCCACTAAAATATAATTTGACTCTAGATGGATGTACTGTTACATCATCTTCAACAGCAAAGAACTTAGGTGTTATATTTGATACCAATCTGTCCTTTGAAAATCAAATTACAAATGTTTGTAGAACAGCATTCTTCCACCTAAGAAATATTGCTAAATTAAGGCATATGCTCTCGGTTGCTGATGCCGAAAAACTAATTCATGCATTCATGACCTCAAGACCAGATTATTGTAATGCATTACTGGGAGGATGTCCAGCAAGATCAATAAATAAACTTCAATTGGTTCAAAATGCAGCAGCCAGAGTGCTGACGAGAACCAAGAAATATGATCATATTAGCCCCATTTTATCATCGTTACATTGGCTACCTGTTAAATTCCGTATTGATTTTAAAATTCTGTTAACTACGTACAAAGCTTTGAATGGTCTAGCTCCGCAGTACTTAAGTGATCTTCTAACACGCTATATTCCAACGCGTTCATTAAGATCGCCAAATTCTGGCCTATTAATAGTTCCTAGAATATCAAAATCCACTAAAGGAGGAAGATCCTTTTCATATTTGGCTCCTAAACTATGGAATAGTCTCCCAAACACTGTTCGAGATGCAGACACACTCTCTCAGTTTAAGTCTAGACTAAAGACTCATCTATTTAGCCAGGCATACACCTAATTTATCCCACAATTAGGCTGCTTTAGTTGGGTCTGCCGGAACCAGAAACCAGAAACACTGAGCATGATCTCTAACTCTGCAATAAATTCAATGGCATCTACGCTTACATCTTTTTATTTGTTTCCCTGTCTCAACCTCGGGACTCCTATCCTGAGGTCACCAGAACCGGCTGAATCCAGCACCATTCCTGCTTCATGTTGGACTCCACTGCTACATGTCGCAGATTGATGATGACTAAATGCAGCCGGTGCCAGCCAAACATCACTTCAGTCTATTATGACGGACTTCAGAGGATGAAATTATGCCAACTCCAACCTGCATCACCTCGGTCTATTTATGGACTACGATCCTGAAATGAAATGCTTAGACTAACAATTGCCAACAAAAGCCTTCATCAGCCAATTAACAAGGACAATTGCATCTATGTGAACTTCTGCAATTAATCAAGATGGACTTCAAAGACTTTGGTCATTAATCTTACAGTTCAAACACAATCTATGTTTAATCAATGACCCTTATCACTTAGTTTAATAATTTTAAACCATGATTTTACCTATACATAATTAATATTTACATTACATTCATAATGTTAGCCAGAGGGGAACTGGCCCCCACAGTGAGTCTGGTTTAGGGTTAGGGTGGGGTTTGTCAGAGGGGAACTGGCCCCCACAGTGAGTCTGGTTTAGGGTTAGGGTGGGGTTAGTCAGAGGGGAACTGGCCCCCACAGTGAGTCTGGTTTCTCCCAAGGTTATTTTTCTCCATTAATCTACATCTTATGGAGTTTTGTGTTCCTTGCCACAGTCGCCTACAGCTTGCTCACTGGGGTTATTAATACAATTATCATTTAATTATAAACACTATTAAAATTCGTATTTTATCTAAATTACACAATGATGATTAATCGACTTTATAGACATTACAGTTCTTATCGTCTGTTAATGCTAATATTCTGTAAAGCTGCTTTGAAACGATGTGTGTTGTGAAAGGCGCTATACAAATAAAATTGACTTGACTTGACTCTTTGTGTGGAAATCTTTCGAGTTTGTCTGCGCTGTCAAAGCGCCCAGGGGCAACAATGCACAGCCGTGCAAGAAGAAGAAAGCCGCTGTTGTGCGCCGTCGAATCCAACAGCATGCAGAGCGTCAGAGGAATAACAGGAACTGGTGTGTGACTCGCAACAAACTGCATACACGACCATCGGTTCCGAAGAAATTTTCTGAATGAACTCCCGTATTTGCCTGCTTAAATACCTGTATGTCCAGGGGCGGGGTATGCAAATACCATCTGCCAACTTCTCATTGGCCTTTTTTCATAGATCAGAGGCATATATCGGCGCTCAAGAGAGACCCCTAGTGTCGCTTCTCCGACACAACATGGAGAGTCTTTTCCAAAGACTTACTTGTACCACATTGCCATGGTAACATGCTGTTTTTAAATAAAGCAGGACAGTATCACAGTATTGAACTGATAGAACTGGATCTGGTTGTACAATTCTTCCATATAAACCCTCACCTGTGAGAAGATCAATAACAGACATAACACGACAAAATTATTTGTCACTTTTAGGATTTTAAGACAAAAAATAAATATAAAAATGTAAGATCATCACACATAGTGTTTGTCCATCCTACCTTCTACAGATCATTCTCCGTCAAGTTATTTTTCAGCAAATCATCCCCCATTTCCTGGACTTGATAGTGTTTAATATGGCACACTTACAATCGAGTTGCAAGTGAATAATTTTTATATAATCTGAATTCTAGAACACAATTAACATTTTGTTTGTAATGTTTCTGCATGTGTATGGTATTTCATGTGATAATATTTTCTTTTTTTTTAAGACCATTCTATGATAATGTCAATTAACTTTTGTTAATTGACTAAAAAAGCTGAAATAAAATGAAATTCTTTTCATTTGACATTGCAACTTTCTGTTCTTCACTTTTTAATATTGGTGCAGATATTAAAAATAAAGTTGAAATGGATGAGCAAAGTGTAACAATTTATCTAATTTTATTTTGGGAATATAAAAAAATGGGTTGATTCAGACCATATATTAATCAAATTGGAATGTAACCATTGAAACAGAAAAACTCTGTCCAAGGTCCTGAAATGACACAACTCATATCGATAATAATTGTCTGAGCAAGAATCATAATGCAGAATATTAATGCAGAATATTTGGTGCGCTACATGAATAGTGACAAAATAAATTCATCACACATTGTAATATAATACAAAACAAAATGGATTTAAGGCAGTGTTATGATCTGGGGTTTCTTCAATTGGTCAGGTCTAGGCTCAGCAAATTTATATGGCAATAAAATGAAGTCAGCTGATTACCAGAGTTTACTGAATGACCTGATTATCCCATCAAGTTTTTCTTCCCTGACAGCACAGGCATATTCCAGGATGACAATGCCTAGATTCATTGGGCTCAAATTGTGAAAGAGTGGTTCAGGGAGCATGAGGAATAATTTTCACACATAAATAGGCCACCACAGAGTCCTGACGTTAACCCCATCGAAAGTCTTTGGGATGTGCTGGAGAAGACTTTACGGAGTTGTTCAACTCAACTCTTGGACAAAAATGTATGCATCTCTGGATGGAAATAAATGTTTTGATATTGCATAAGGTTGTCGAAACTATGCCACGACATAGTTGTGGGACACATTTTTTTATTTGGGCTTGAATGGGACAAATGTTTAGTCAAACTTTGCCTTTGGTATGTTGATACTGTTTTTATTTCAATGTTTTTTACATTATCCTGCTGTAGAGCTAATAAGTAATAACATGTATATAGAAGACCATTTTTAGCATTAATTAACCATGTATAAGCATTTCTATACATGTGACTGTATTAATGGGTTTTATTTATTAATTCATTTTTATTGTAATACATTTAGGAAATCTATTAATTTATTATAATTCATTGTTTACCATTTACCTGATGCAAATGCATAATTTCTAGCCCATATGGTTTACTCCTGCACTACAACTTAAAGAAAAATCTTTTACCCACAATCTTTAAATTCAAATAGCCAATGTAACCTAAAAACATGAATGTAGAAACAAGAAATTAGTTTGATTTCATAAACATTGATAAACATAAACATTTGATAAAGATAAGAAACATAGAGTATGATCAAGTTAAACTGTGAGCAGGCAAAACTCCAAGGCTGTATTTAACATTCAGGCCTGTTCAATATTTATAAACCATGTGAGAACAAATTTAGCATGTGAAACAAAAAGTCTTGCAGTGTAATCTCAGACTATTAATCTGCTGCCGACTACATGTGAAAGTCAAAGCTACTGTTTGACACATTGTTTTAGCATCATAAGAAACCGTGTGGAAACTTTTGACCACTATGATCTGAGTCCTACTAAAGTTTGTCTGTTTGTTCTTTCCATTCTATTTTCACTTTCATACACTGACCACAAACTGAACTCTGAGGCTGACGGTCTACACTTTGAGCTCACAGTTCAGATGGTAAAGAGGTCTCTGATAACCTGCCCACTGTTCTATGTTTAGTTTACTCTGTTTACACATGTGTTCTCATGTGCTGAATAACATGTAAGTAAATAAAATAAATACATCATATAGAAATTGATTACAAAAAGCTAATAAAATATATTACTACACATAAATTAACTCATGTTTAATGTAATTGCTTATATCAGAAATCTGCTTCTCTGTTTAATGTACTGTAGACAATCCTACATAAAGCAAAATCTAACATGAACATCGTATCAATGATATCTGCTGCATCATTATTGTTATATTTAACTTACTAATATTAATTTAACCAATTTAATAATAAAAAAAGGAACCTGAAGAATGTAAATGATTGGCAGCTTTCCTTAATTATTTAATAGATTATTTCTTGATTCACTGTAAATCTTATAGGTGTATGGTTCACCAAATTCAGCAGAAATATAAAGTGACATTTAAAACATAAATAATGTACCATATAAATTAACAGGCAGTATAAATCAAATAAAAGTGCTTTAATTTAATTTAATTGATCTAACAGTGCATCATTTTTGGTTTGCACATACCTCCAAAATAGGATAGAGTTTAAAATCTAGATCTGACTTGAAAGGGTATATCTTTAGTGATATGCAACTTTTATCATGAAGACTGATCAGCAATGTCTCAAATACTTTATGTAATAAAAGTTGCTTCAAAGCAGTGCCAGGTTATTTATGTTTTTGTAATGGAAAGAGATTGGAGGGGAGTGGTGGTGTAAATATGTTTCTTGTGGTTTTGATGCAGCATGAGTTGTGAAAAAAGTAGACGCTCTTGTGAGTGGAATCTAGCCATGACACATGCATATGTAGACCCATAACCACACTTTACATGTGTTTATATTTTTCATAAAGGGTGCAGCATTGGCACATGCATCAAAACTTTCATTTTAAATTGATATTACTAAGTATACTGATATTCATTAGTGAATAGTCATTTCACAATCCTTCTGTATCTTTATGTTCAAATAAATAGCTACATCCATAGCTACATTGCAATTATTATATACAGTATTTACAGTTGAGGTCAGAAGTTTACATACACTTAGGTTGAAGTCATTAAAACTAAACAAAAAGCTTTTTTAACCATTCCACAGATTTCATATTGCAAACTAGTTTTGGCAAGTCATTTAGCCAACTTTGTGCATGACACAAGTAATTTTTCCAAAAATTGTTTAGATACAGATTGTTTCACTTTTAATCGACTATATCACAATTCCAGTGGATCAGAAATTTACATTCACTAAGTTCACTGTGCCTTTAAGCAGCTTGGAAAATTCCATAAAATTATGTCAAGCCTTTAGGCAATTAGCCAATTATCTTCTGATAGGCCAATTGGTTTCATTTGGAGATGTACCTTTGGATGTATTTTAATAGCTACCTTCTAACTCTGTGCCTTTTCGCTTGACATCATTGTAAAATCAAAATAAATCAGCCAAGACCTCAGAAAACAAATCACTCTCTCTACTATTATTCTAACATTTCACATTCTTAAAATAAAGTATCTTAACTGACCTAAGACAGGGAAAGTTTTCTATGATTAAATATCAGGAATTGTGAATAACTGAGTTTAAAATGTATTTGGCTAAGGTGTATGTAAACTTCTGACTTAAACTGTAAGTATATATAAGTGCTACTCTTTAAAAAAAAAAAAAAAGAAAGAAAATCATTGCCCTTTTTGTCCATTCTCTTGTCTCTGCTCTGGTCTCCACAAGCTTTATTCATCACAATGTGAGTGTGTTTTTACATTCCAAAATGTGTCAGCACAATTCATAGCACAATGCAAGTACATGTTGTATTTTCAAAGTTGTCACAAGGGGTGCTGTAGTGAGTGAGAACTGTGCACTTTAGGGTGAAGCAACAGTTTCAGGAGAATGTTGCTGAGAATGTAAAGTAAATTCAATGTATTTGTAGCAACTTACACGAATAACAACAAATCCAGTTTAATGGCACAGACTTTTAAAGGAAGCCCTACTGTTACCATCATATTAGCACAAGAACACATGTTTAGCATGCACAACCTGATGTATACTTGCATTTATTATGTTTCTGGCCTTCCTTTAAATCATTAAATTAACATTGTCACAGCACTCTTCTGGGAAGTTCAGGTGCCAAGGCTAAAGAATAAGAACACAAAAATGAAAGGTTTGTACTCTGAAAATGTCTCCAGAAATAAAAAGTATTTTATTGTTTTGCAGCAGGGGGGAAACAACAAAACAAAACAAATATTTTAGCCAAAAGCATTTAATACTGAAATAATATATTTTTTGGTAAAGGTCTATTTTTTTTTAGAATAACAGTAAAGTCATCAAAACTATGGAATAACATAAATGGAACTATATCAATTTCTTCAAAGTAGTCACCCTTTGCCTAGAATTTGCAGACATGTACTCTTGACATTTTCTCAACCAACTTCTTGAGTTATCACCCTGGGATGATTTTTAAACAGTATTGAAGTACTTCCAGTTTATGTTGGGCACTTATTGGCTGCTTTTCTTTATTATTTGGTCCAAGTCATCAATTTCAAAAACTTTTTTTTATTAATTTGTAGTTTTATAATGAAATAAATTAATATGGTGGCACAATTATATTTGTGTCTACAAAACTCAATTCAAACATTTAAGCATCCAATCAAAAGAATTTTAAGATCATGATAAACATTTTATGAGAAACATTTCAGTCAAATGTTTCAAAACTTTTGACCGGTAGAGTGTGTGTGTGTGTGTGTGTGTGTGTGTGTGTATATATATATACATATATATATATATATATATATATATATATATATATATATATATATATATATGTATAAATGAAATAAATAACTTGGTCCGCTGATGTTCACCTCAGCAGTTCTTACTCTAAACTAAGCAGTTTCTTCCTGTCTGTCACTCAACAGGATATGATGTAATTCACCCAGTTAACCCCTGTTTTTGTTTGAATCATACCTCTGACCATCAAATAGTTTGAGACAAAGAAATTCCTTTTGTTCAACCTTCTAATGTTTCTAAGGATTCTTAGCTGCAGTCAAAATTATTTTAAATAAAGATTAAATATGTAAAAACTTTAAGGCTCTTTTATGCAAAGAACTTGCTGATCATTTTCCATGGATTGTTCTTATTATTTCAACTACAGTAATTACCATGCAATGATAACATTTTCCTGATAGGAGTTGGTATAGGAGACTATCTATATATTTAAATTTTTTTGTGGCTTTTTGGTCTCATGGAGTTAGACTTTACTATCTGTATAAAGTCTGGTCCAGTTTATTCTGAGCACAAACTACCACTTAAGCTTGTTTAAAAATCATCAAAGAAAAACAAATATGCAGACTTTGTGATCAGAATTTTGTCTTTCCAAAACTAATAAGTGCTGATTAGTTGACTACATGACTTAAGTTATGTTAGAATTGCTAGTTAACTAAGTGCCTCAAACCAAACACTGTAAGTCTTTCAAAGATTAAAAGGAAGGCCTGCACTACGAAAGTTCCTCCAGAAAAAAACAAAAAAAATTGTTTCAGTATGAAAGGCTAAAATATTTGTTTTGTTTTGTTGTTTTCCCCCTGCTGCAAAACAATAAAATAATTTTTTATTTCTGGAGACATTTTCAGAGTGCAAACCTTGTTCTTATTCTTTGGCCTTGGCACATGAACGTCCTGGGAGAGCATGGTGACAGCATTTGTTTAATGATTTAATGAATTAAAGGAAGGCCAGAAACATACTTAATGCAAGCTAAAATAGTATATTCTTCCTAATAAAAGAGTATATTTCCTACTAAAAGTGTGGCACTGATGGAGCGTCTTTTTAAAGATACCTTTCCGTCTGTGTATAATTCCTGGTTGGGGTCGCTATCGCTCCGCTTCAGACGGCCACTATCGCTGTTTCACGTGCTTGGGCGCTGCCCACGCAGAGACATTGTTTGTGGATGGGTCGTGTCCTCATTTGCAAAAACATGACCATTGCAACTATGTGGTCACGGCTTTCCTATGTCAGAGTGAAAGCCACCCTAGCGGCTCCCTGCCTCTGTCCTTCTACCTACGGGTACGAGGATGCAGCGGTTAGTACTGGAGCGATTTGGGGACCTCAGTGGGAGCTTTTCCGCCAGGAAACCCCACACAGACCTCCCATTTCCCAGTATGCTTGTGTGCCCCGGTCGAGTTTGGGATGAGACTGCCGGCTCGTCTCAGGGAGTGTTTGCAATATCATTAAGGGCTCGTGAAGAGGATGAGCTCTCAGTCACAGCATAGGAGAGGGGCTCATCCAGTCTGACGCCGAAGACTCGACTGGGCTCCCATCTTCAGGTGTGGTCACCCAGTCGCAGGCTGACGTGGTGCTGGCGGCCATGATTTCCCGGGCGACTTCGAGCGTCAGGCTGGAGTGGAACCCTCCAATACCACCTGAACCCTCGCGGCTTGATGATTGGTTCCTGGGCTCAGAGTGCCCAGTGCTAGCGCTCCATCAGTGCTCACCCCTGAATGCCATGGCTCTCCTGCAGGTGCACTAAGCCAAGGCACTGAGAGAATTGCATGAGGGTAGTCCTGACTCGGGATTGATGAAGGAGCTGTGCTCGGTGACCAATCTCACCCTCCGGATGATGAACCCTCACCCTCCCGAGATGGGCATGGCGCCAGGATCATATCGCATACTCATCATATCAGTCTGCCACTGTCTGTTCAGCCCTTGGACGGACCTGGCATTTCTACCGACAGGGGTTCACCTAGAGCAGGTCTCCCTGCGAGTTGTCATCATGACATACGCTTCCAAGTTGGGCTGGTGCGCCAATTGCAAAGGGCACACAGCTGCCAGTTCCTGGACTAGCCCACGACTGCATTGGCACATCAACTGCCTCGAGTTGCTGGCAGTGTTGCTCACCCTGCGGAGGCTTCAGCCGTTGATCCAGGGCAAGCATGTGTTGGACCGGATGGTTTATTGTTGAAAATTATTTTCACAGCAGCTTTACAGGAGAACAGGCATTAACAGAAGATAAAACTGTAATATCTATAATGTCTTAAGAGTCATCATTGTGTAGTTTGATAAAATACGATTGTGAATTGTGTTTAAAAATTATTAATTAAATAATAATTGTATTTATAACCCAATGAGCAAGCCGAAGGCGACTGTGGCAAGGAACACAAAACTCCAGAAGATGTTGGTAGCTGGAGCAAAATAACCTTGGGAGAAACCAGACTCACTGTGGGGGCCAGTTCCCCTCTGGCTAACATCATGAAAATAATGCCAAAACTAGCTATATATGGTGCAATTCATGGTTTAAAGTGTTAAGGGTCAGTGTTTAAACAAAGATTTTGTATGAACTGTTAGATTAATGACTACTTTCTTTGATGTTCACCCTGGATTAACTGCAGAAGTTCACATAGATGTGAATTTTGTCCTTGTTAGTTGACTGATGAAAGGTTTTGTTGGTACTGAATTGGTAGTCTATGTATTCCATTTAAAGCGTGTAGTCCATAGACCAAGGTGATGCAAGCAGAGATCTATGAGGTGCAATACAGTTCAACCTTGCCGGATATTTTGGTGAGATTTATCCAAGTCCAAGGTTCAGGCAATGGCATATGAATTACCCCATGTTTTATGGTTGGAGCTGGCATCAGTTCATCATCTGAAGTTCATCGTAATAGCCTGAAGTGATGTTTGGCTGTCACCGGCTGCAGTCATCATCATCATCAGTCAGAAACACGTAGCAGTGGAGTCCAATACGAAGCAGGAATGGAGTTGGATCCCAGTTGGTTCTGGTGACCTCAGGATAGGAGTCCCGAGGTTGAAACAGGGAAAAAATAGAATAATATTAGATGCCATTCAATATATTATTATAGATCATTATCAATGTTTCTGATTTCTGGTTCCAGCAGACCTAACTAAAGCATCATAATTGTGAGTTGAAGGATAAATTAGGTGTATGCTAAATAGATGAGTCTTTAATCTAGACTTAAACTGAGTGAGTGTGTCTGAATCTCAAACAGTGTTAGGGAGACTATTTCATAATTTAGGAGCCAAACATGAAAAGGATCTACCTCCTTTTGTGGATTTTGATATTCTAGGACTATTAACCGGCTATAATTTTGCGATCGTAATGAACGTGATGGAATATAGCATGGTAGAAGGTCACTTAGGTACTGCAGAGCTAGACCATTCAAACTTTGTATGTAGCTAACAGAATTTAAAAATTAATACAAAATTTAACAGGTAGCCAAAGTAATGATGATAAAATGGGGCTAATATGATCATATTTCTTGGTTAATATGACCACGTTTTATCCCCTCATGGGACCGCTCCGTGGTCCTTCAGGGCCTATGGGAGCTCCATTTGAGCCCCTGGATTCAGTCGAGCTAAAGGCACTCTCCCTGAAGACTGCCCTCTTGACTGCGCTCAATTCCATCAAGAGGCTAGGGGACCTTCAGGCATTCTCTGTCAGTGACATGTGCCTGGAGTTTGGTCCAGGATACTCTCACATGGTCCTGAGACTCCATCCAGGCTATGTGCCCAAATTTCCCACAACTCTGTTTCACAATCAGGTGGTGAACCTGTAAGCAGTGCTGGAGGAGGCAGACCCAGCCTTGGCATTGCTGTGTCCAGTGCATGCTTTGTGCATCTATTTGGATCGCACACAGAGCTATAGAAGCTCTGAGCAGCTCTTTGTCTGCTTTGGAGGACAGTGGAAAGTGAGCGCTAACTGGGTCATTGACGTCAACATGTTGGCATATCACACCCAGGGTTTGCCGCCCCCCCTTAGGGCTATGGGCACACTCTACCAGGAGTGTGGTGGCCTCCTGGGCCCTGACCAATGGTGCCTCTTTAGCAGACATCTGCAGAGCAATGGGCTAGGCAACACCCAACACCTTTGCAAGGATTTACAACCAACAGGTTGAGCTGTTCTCATCATGTGTGTTGTCAGGTACGAGCAAGTAAGTTGCGGGACAGCTTGCGTATAGTGCCTTTCCCCTCCCGGAGGCAAAGATGTGCGCTTTTTACCTCATTTGTGTTCACGAAGTTGTGGACCCTAGATGTCCTTCCTTCTTAGCCCTGTGGTAGGCGAGTTGTGGAGAAACTCGATGCCAGCCCAGTATGTGTGCTAACTAGGCCCTGTACTGGGGTATGTGATCCACATGCGCTGGTTGCCCGTAAGTAACCCTGTGTGATGTATCTTCCGGATATCTTCCTGTATCTATCGGATGGAGGCAGGGCTTTGTGATGGCCACTCCAGTACCTTGAATTTGTTGTCCTTAACCCATTTCACCACAACTTTGGAGGTATGCTGGGGTCATTGTCCATTTCGAAGACCATTTGCGACCAAGCTTTAACTTCATGGCTGCTGTCTTGAGATGTTGCTTCAAAATACCCACATAATTTCCTTCCTCATGATGCCATCTATTTTGTGAAGTGCTTCAGCCCCTCCTGCAGCAAAGCACCCCCACAACATGATGCTGCCACCCCCATGCTTCACGGTTGGGATGCTGTTTTTCAGCTTGCAAGCCTCACCCTTTTTCCTCCAAACATAACGATGGTCCAAACATAAAAATTTTTGTTTCATTAGACCAGAGGACATTTATCCAAAAAGTAAGATCTTTGTCCCCATGTGCACTTGCAAACTGTGTTCTGGCTTTTTTATGGTGTTTTTTGAGCAGTTTCTTCTTTCTTGCTGAGCAGCCTTTCAGGTTATGTCGATATAGGACACGTTTTACTGTGGACATAGATACTTGTCTACCTGTTTCCTTCAGAATCTTCACAAGGTCCTTTCCTGTTGTTCTGGGATTGATTTGCACTTTTTACACCAAACTATGTTCATTTCTAGGAGACAGAATGTGTCTCCTTCCTGAGCGGTATTATGGCTGCGTGGTCCCATGGTGTTTATACTTTATTTTTGTATACTCATTTTTTTTTTTTTATTTATACTATTGTTTGTACAGATGAACGGTGTTCCTTCGAGTGTTTGGAAATTTCTCCCAAGGATGAACCAGACTTGTGGAGGTCCACAAATTTCTTTCTGATGATTTTCACATGATGTCAAGTAAAGAGGCACTGAGTTTGAAGGTAGGCCTTAAAATACATCCACATGTACACCTCCAATTCAGTACACCTCCTATCAGAAGATAATTGTCTAATTGTCTAAAGGCTTGATATAATTTTCTGGAATTTTCCAAGCTGCTTAAAGGCACAGTAAACTTATTGTATGTAAACTTCTGACCCACTGGAATTGTGATATAGTCAATTAAAAGTGAAACAATCTGTTTGTAAACAACTGTTGGAAAAATGACTTGTGTCATGCACAAAGTAGATGTCCTCAACAACTTGCCAAAACTATAGTTTGCTAATATTAATCTGTGGAGTGATTAAACAATGAGTTTTAATGACTTCAACTTAAGTGTATGTAAACTTCTGACTTCAACCTTAACTTATTCTTTGCTTTTTGAGTATTTAAGCTTCCCCATCTGTCGCTCACTTCGACATTGTGTCAACACCTTATTTAGGCAACACCTAATACCTTTGAGAGATTATACAATCTCAGGATTGAGTCAGTATCATCCCGTGTCTTCTTAGCTCCGAGCCGGTAGAACTTGGTAACACGCTGATGAACTGACCGGGTGGATCGCTTGCACCTAGCGGCCTTTCCCTTGGTCGAGGTAAAACTGTGCGCTTTCTCTCCCTGGAGATTCCATATATTCGGATCCCTGGACGACTCCTCCCAAGCCTTATGGGTCCGCAATTTGGAGGAGGAATTTGCTGACCCAATCCACTACGGGTACTCAAATCTACCTGTACTGGAATAGGTGCTCCACAGGTCGGGACTCCTGCGTGGACTCCTCCTGTGTGTATTTTCCACGATACGGTCCCCTTACGAGTGGACACACATCTCCCTTAGAAAGTTCCAGCTGCCCTCCGGTCGCCGTGCTGTAGTAACTCCCCCCTCCTTGAGGCTGGGTCTACCACCATGCCATTTTTTTCACATGTAACCTGAGTGGCCAATGTGACGTATTTCGCCACTTACCTCCCCGTTGCTGGGCAGGTGTGGTCTCCGCAGGGTCTTTTTCCAACTGGGTAAGACCCCCTTCCCACGATGCGTGTAAGGGCCCCAGCCGTTGGGTCTATGCGGGAAATATAGAGAGAAAAGAGGCCCGGCTAGGCTCAGCCCATTCCCAGGTTGGCAAGCGTCACCTTGTTCCCCTTCTTAGGGTAACCAAAAAGATTCCGACGACTTTTTATGGGGCATTGGGGAAGGGTACGTGCAGTCTGACACAATTGGTCGCCTTTGCACATAAGAAACCTGCCCGCTCGTGTGTCAGCAGTACACGTACATGGCTCAGCACATGGCGTGATTTGAATTGGACACCTAGTGTTGCTTCTTCGACACAACGTCGAAGTGAGCGACAAACGGGGAACGTGTAGGTTACGGATGTAACCTCTGTTCCCTGATGGAGGGAATGAGACGTTGTGTCCTCCTGGCCACGTCGCTGAGCCGAGCCACTGTAGTGGCCGGACCATTTCCGGCTCCTCAGAAAATTCCTGAATGAACTTGACATATTTGCCCGCTTTTATACCCGTATGTCCGGGGTATGCAAATACTGTCTGCCTAATTCCCATTGGCCTTTTTTCATAGATCAGAGGCATATTCGGCACTCAAGAGAGAGTCCTAGAGTCGCATCTTCGACACAACCTCTCGTTCCCTCCATCAGGGAACGGAGGTTACATCCGTAACCTAGACGATTTTTCATGTATTATATTATGTATTGTTTTTCTGAATAATACAAAATGGGTGTCATTTTAAAAACTTTACTATGCATAAGGCAATATAACAAACTCTTACCAAGTGCTTTTTAAAAAATTAGAAGTGTTCCTTTTCCATAATTATGAAAATTATTATTTATTTTTTTTACAGTACAAATTTATGGTCAAATCATCATGCCGATCAGAAGGTTTGCGAGTAGACAACACACATTATTTCAGTCACAGAACAAATGAATATCAAGAAAAAGTCTGGAGAAAAAAAAGCTTTTAGAGTTTTCAAGACTTAAAGAGTGAATTCACACAGTTATTCCATGTTTCCTTCAGAGTACACTCTTCAAGGGTTCTGCACCTCGGAGTGAGTAGGGCATAGGGAGGATCACTTGTGATTGCCATATGTGACCTGTTCCTTTCTATGTGTGAGGCTTGTTTGTTTGTTGACTATGTTGTATTTTGTATTTAATTTGTAACTGGTGTGCCGTCTTGGCCAGTTCTCTCTCGAAAAAGAGACTTCAGTCGCAAGGGACTTCCTGGTTAAATAAAGGTTAAATAAAAGTAAAATTAGAATCCACCCCTGATCTGCTGTAGCATGCGCTGCTAAAGGCACCTATGCTTAATTTTCTTTAATAGGCAGTCAATTTACAAATAAATCTCATAATAACTAATTATTACTGTTATTGTGAGATTGTTACAAGATTTTACTGTTGTTTTATTTAACTAATTTTATTTAATTATTACAATTTCTCACTATTTTCTGGACTACCAGAAGGGCACCTTTAGATTTCTGAATGAAAAGGGCAGGGGCTCACACCCCTGCTGCCCCTGTTCTGTGCACGTCACTGCTGTGAAGACTTAGCTATTACATTTACTTGAAATAGGCCAGAATTATTGCAGGCAGCCACTCATATGTAGAACAGAAGAGGTCTGTCTAAAGTTACTCTGTGTAGTTTGTGGTTATTTGATAAGATATGTATGGTGTAAACTTGCTTAAAGTGTGATCTTGGGGGTTGTGGTGTATATCTTAGCAAAAGTGACTACAGTTATCAGATCTGCTTGCCACCATTCAAATTCAAGTCGAAAGAAGACATTATGTTCAACTATGTGTATGAGGGTGATCATCTTGGTTTTATGGTGTTCTTGTTTTGTTTTTTAGAACAGTCCCCTTTTCAGTTTTCAGGACACGTGAGTAAAATACATTAATAAAGCTATTATGAACAATCATGGGGGTAATTAGACAACAAAACTAGGTAAATTATATACTTTATTTGAAGTATAACATTGCAATAGCAAAATTGAATTTTCAAGAATGGGGTACATAGCTTTTGTTTTCTCCCATGTCATATATTGTGACATTCTTTTTAGGGATAAAAATAAATATGATTTTAAGCATTTTCTTTTTGCGGTCAAAAAAATAAAATAACAATATTAATCACACCAGACTAAGTGTTCAAATAGTTAGCAAATAATATCAACAATTATACAGATTTTACAGCACACATAAATTCTGTATCTGATCTTAAAACATCCGTCCAGAATACTCAGTCTCATTTTGACTCCTCTCTCGTTGCTGTCTTGAGCTTTTGGTTGTGAGTTTTAGTGCAGCATAATTCACATCAGAGGCCACATGGTACTAAAATAAACAAATATATAAATAAATAAACAATCTATTCCATCATTTGAAATGGATAATACCTACACCACATAGTTTGTCTAAATGACTGACTTACATGAAGATACATTAATTTTTACAACGTAATAGAAAAACAAACCTGTGCACTTGACATTACATCAGCCGTTGCCTGAACTTGAGATGATTTTCCTGTTTAAAAACAAAATAGTATTATATGTATTATGAGCATTTCATAAAATTGGAGGTTTTCCAAGGAAATTTGCAGAAACAACACAAGTACAATTTTAAATATGACACAAAGGTTCATAATAATGTCAAATAATCCATATTTTGTAGTGGAGTATATCTATATAAAGCCATTAAAAGAGTGGTTACCTTTTACCATTGTCACACAAAGTAAAACATTAATGATGAAGCTTATGGTCAACGGTAATGCAAGGCCGATTAAAATGTAGAGCTGTATGCGCTGGATTTTAGGTTCATCTGAAACATGAAACATTTAACTGAATGAATCACATACTGTGTCATGAAAGTATTAAGAATGACACTTTTTATTGTATTTAGTGAATTATTTTACTCTTCTTCTTATAACATCACTGTTACACCCGATAAAGCAGTGTACAGGTTTACGAACTCGCAATTAATTTAGCATCTATAGAAATCTAATATATAAGATTTTAGCTCAAAACAATAATACCTGTTTTATTTTTAATTAGCTTTAATCATTTACACCTACACTGACGCCCTTAAGCATTTACACACTTATGTAGCTCTTAAAAAACCTAAAGCACTGAAAATAATTAAAACTTTTTAAAAAAGTCCTTATTATCTATTAAAAATGGATGCTCAAAATGCATTTAAAACCTTGAAACACTTACCATCAATGGTCAAATTAATTCCACGTCCAAATAAAATCTCCCCACACACAACCACAGCACAGTAGTATGTCCCAGCATCAGAGGGACTAATGTTATTCATAGGGAGAGTGTAAACACAACTCCGGGCAGAGCCATCCACTGAACTGTTTTCACCTCGATCTCCCCTTCCTCCCTGAGTGTAAATGATTCCTGGATGGGATTTCTGTGATCCATGTCTGAACCAGTAGACATTGTGCTTGCCTCCACAACTCTCTTTTTCATTTTGGATTGCACATTGTAGAGTCACATTTGAACCTGATAGTGTATCTCCTGGTGAGGTTTGCTGCAGAATCTTTAAGACGTTTAAATTTGAACCTGTTGAAGGATTATTGAACAGCGTTTCTTTGAGACTGTAAAACTGATCAAATGCATTTGATCAAATGAAAAATAAATAGTGTAAATGTATAAGTTTACCACTCACCTCTAAGCATCAGATTAGTTCCAGTTCCAAAGTAGACAACATTGGCAAAAGACCCAGCACAAAAATATGTGGCTGAATCTGATTTTACAGTTCTTAGAATCGTCAAATTAAAGCTGCCAATCCCTCTTGCCGCTTTAAAACGGTTTGTATTTTTAAATTCTTCATGAATAACACTGTCTACAGTCCAGTGATATGAAGAGACTAGAAGAGCAGGTTTCTCTCCCAGAGTCTGTTTGTACCACAAAACTCTGTTTATTTGTTCTTTTGGATGAAAGCAATGCAATGAAACATCCTCTCCTTCTTGAGCCATTATGACCTCATCCATTTGTAAAATCATCTCAGAATGAAATGTTGCTGTAAAATAATGAATTGCAATTCTTACATGAATGTGTAGACATGTGTAGATAATAGATGAGAGATTCAAATTTTAGAAAAAACTGTTGTTGTTTTATACTTACATGGTCCATAAAAGAGAAACCATACCACAAAGAAAATGATATTCATTTTCATATAAGATCTCCTGTGCTCACCTTACAAAAATACATTCTGTGGAAACCTTCCCTCTGCTTTGAGTGACAGCATCACATGACTGTTTTGGCTCTCTGAGCAAGCAAATCATTTCCCATTTCCTTGTTCAAAAATTCTTCTCATGATATGTAAAATCATGATATAATCTTGATTGTTTAATAAATAAAAAATTATAGAAAGGAAATTACACAAACTTACAAATAGCTAGAATTGTATTAACAATACATTAATAAGATTTTACAACAGAGAAAGAAAAAAGTCTCATTAGAGTGCGCCTCAGAGTAGAGCAGCAATGAGCTGAGTATAAGCATATTGTATTTTAATGTATGAGTTCAATTTTATAATTTGTCAAATATAATCATTAAAACGTGCTGTTTGTTTGCCTATGAATATGTTTCCATGCATGCAAACGAAGACACCTGTCCACAGGTTGCAACTGTGAGACTATATTTACTATACACCTTTAGATAAATAAGTGTTTCCTATATAATGTATAACTTAGAATATTGATGTTAGTTATTTACATAATTTGTTGTAAACTAAAATAGAAGTCTGTTTCTATTCGTATGATCCCTCACTGCCATCACCTGGTGGCTTACAATACATGTGTCTCTGATATAGTAGACAGTTGAAAAAAATACACCAGACACTGCAACTATCATAAATCCTCTTCATTATTGTTTCTGAAGGAGACAGAACCTAACCTTCAATTTGTATTTCTATTTTGATTACAAAACGTTGGTCTTGATTACAAGTAACTTTACATGACATATTTTATATTTTTTTGTATGATGTTTTCTCCATTGATGATGACCTCCATTATTTATTTGAACAACTCCGTTTAGCTGGTCATCCAAAACACCCCAAGGTACTTGCTGCCGTTAGTGTTGTAGAAACCAGATGTACAGTTGTGTTCAACTGATGGGTTGGTCTTTGCAAAAAACATTGACGAGTGCGTTTCAGATTTTGCATTACATTTTTACACCACTAATGGTTAGGTTTAGGTTTGGGGTTTGGGTTGTAGGATGGGGTTTATAGCATATACTGTACATTCCTTTTCACTCTATTACAGCCTCTGAGGCCATTTCACCAGGAAAATGGAGCTCACATATGCCCATCAAAACGTACTGCTTTAGACAGTGGGGCAGTGCTTTGCATACGGTAAGCACAGACCAATTTCATCAAAAGAAAAGTCAACTGACTGTTTCCAATTTCATTGTGAGATCAGCCTGATCAAGAATAGGATGAGGGCAAGCATTGAACCCAGAGGCACCCCAGTGGTTAGATGATTTAGACAACCCTCACATATTGAAAACCTACACGGATCTGCCTGTGAGTTAAGGCTCATGCCAGCAAAGTAGACTTCATGTGATACCTATCCAGGGCTGCATTCCACTTCACTTTTAACATCCACTCACTAATTCCCCTAAGCATGTCCCCTTGGGGGAATCCGCACTGCCATTTTGGAAGTCTGTTCCACTGCTTCAATTGAGCGAGGGAAGTTTCTGCTGACAGACCCTCAACCACTTGATTTTGACAGAGGGACATCGGTCAAATATCCTATACTGCAACTCGATTGTGACATTACAACAGATCCTGCACAACTCTAATGTACAATGAAAGTGATGTTAGGTCAATTAAGCAGATTAGAAAAGTTATATTGAGATTTAACAGTAATACTTGGAGCTACCTTAAACTGTTTATTACACAGTTATAGCCTATATGTGTTCATTGTTATGTTACCATTTTCGTTTTTGTAAAGCTTGGTTAATCCTTTCTATTTATTTTTTTAAACATAAAAGATTTATACATAAGCCTCTGAAATTACAGCTAAACTTTACCCGAATCTGTGGTTGCGTACATTTTCGAAAATGTTGCTTTCTCAGGTGCAAAAATCACTAAATAATTCCACAAATTGACATCAGTACGCAACGAGCTACAAGTTATCAAGGGTTTAGGGTGTTCCAGTTAAACCCATTGCACGGGTTCTGCCAGTAGTGGGCACTCACGCAACGTAATCAATGACGTACATCCGAGTCCATGAGATGGAGGGACATAAGTGAGGGAAGGGAAAAACAAATTAAGTGGAAGATAGCCCAGTTCAGAGAGGGTGCACATGAGGGTCTGTTGAAACTCTTACAACAGTATGTGGATATGTTAATAATGCATACATTAAATTTCAAATTAAAGCATTCCAAGAAAACAATCTTCCAATGAAAAATAATAGTATGAATTATAATCATCTCTTTTCTAATGTCTTATTCTAGTATTGGCCATAAATAGCTTAATTAAAATAAAAAAATAAAAAATTATAAAAAAAGAAAAGTGTAGCCTAATGTGAAAGCTTTATTGTGAAAATGTGACCAAGTTGATTATGTTGAACACTTTTCTTTCACAACTTGTCTCACCCATTCAGGATGTGGTAATGCTTTTATGTAACTTTGTGAATCATTTCCCTTCTACATGTGAGGCTTCTATAAGTGCTAAAAACAAAACCTCTATCATAAACCTGTTTCAAATTGTTACTTTTAATTGTAAAAATAAAAAAAATACAAAAATAAAACACATTTAATGCAAAACATCTTAATGCAGAATAAGCACAGATGTTGCAGGAGAACAACATATAGAATAGTTTTTTATAATTTGAAATGTGGGATTGTATGAATATATGCACTTGTTCATGTATTTTTTGGACATTAAAGCAAGCAAATCAACAGCAACAGGGACAGTAATAGGTTACACTTAATTTCTCATTATATCGGTCTAGAGCACAATGTCTACTCAAAGCTTGAGAAAGGAAGTATGATCATCTCAGTTTCTTCTCAACCCTTATCAAAAGCACATGAATTGTTTGTTATTCACACATTTGATTGTGCAAACCTGATTTTTTATTGATGCATTGTCATAAGTCTGGATTTGCTGAGGCATGCAACCTGTTAAATTTAAAAGATAGCAGTATTAGAAGAGTTGTCCTTGATGTTACAGCTTATGATATGTTACCCCTCCTGGGGTTTAGGCCACCATCCAGGACACTCCAGCCATCTCTGCCATGGGCTTTTCTTGCAATCTGGCTCCAGGTGTAGCCCATCCTCTTACAGTCAGCCTCAGTGTTTCTGCACCAGGTGTTTCTTGGCCTTCCTCTTTGCCTTTTCCCTTGATGGTTCCAGGTCAGGGTTTGCCTTGTGGTGTTTGTTGTGGGCTTGCAGAGTGTGTGACCTAGCCACAGCATCTTTTCATGATTTCTTCATGGGGTTTGGCCAGTGGATTTGGAAGATTTTTCACAGACAGGTGTTAATGAAAGTCTGAACTTTGTTCACTTACGTGCTCAAGCTGATACCCCCGAGAGGGCCATGAGTCAGGGAGTCGATTTGGTCAGAGAGATGCGGGAAATGCGGCAATAGTTGCTGGGCATGTCGGCAATGCTGACGAAGGTCATTGCTGACTTGAAAGATCTTGCTGTGATACTTCAATCAGTCACTGCCATAGATCGATTATCTGGAGTAATCGGAGAGGGAATTATCTGCTAATCCACTAGCAACAAAGGTGGAATTGGAGCATGTCTGGAAGAAGTTGGGGGACATGGAGAACCGTAGCTGGTGGAATAACGTCCATATTGTCAGAATTCCTGAGGCTGAAGAGGGTCGGAATATGGATAATTCCTGGATAGGCTCCTTCCGAAGCTGCACGATTTAACAGGCCATAAGCTGGAAATCGAGCAAGCTCACATGGTTCTGGCACAGAGATCCATGGAGGGAGACAGGCCCCGATCAATTCTGGCCAAATTTCTGAGATCATCGGATAAAGATCTTGTTGTTACAAGAGGCAAGGAGTAAAGTAAGGTTTTCTTGGAAAAACCAAAGCATTTTCTTGTTCCCAGACTTTGCAAATTCGACAAGAGAGAAACGTGATCAATTCAAGGAATGTAAGAAACATTTGCATCAACAGAAGGTCGCTTTTGCCCTGATATTCCCAGCCAAATTGAAAATAGATGCTAAGGAGGGCCGTAAAACATTCAAATGCCCACATCAAGCGATGTCCTTCATAAAGTCAATGGAGTCATATTGTGATAATCACATTGCAGCCGAGTGAACCTGCTCACTGATCTTTCACTTGACTGTTTGAGGAAATAGTTGGTGCTGTGCAGTGTTTCTTCAAGAAATGCACCTTTCTCCACAGAAGTGGAAACATTTGGAAAGATATGGGGTGGGCATTTTTTAATACTGCTGGCTCCAGTAAGTGCAGGGGAGTCATTACACTGATAAGTAAATATCTTCCATTCAAATGTCTCAAACAGAATAAAGATAAATTAGGAAGAGTCATTATTGTTTTAGCTGAAATTCAAGAAAAAAGTCTTATTTTGGCTAATGTTTATGCACCTTATTATAGATCTTGAAGGGATGTTGCAAGTTGTTGGAACCCCTCATGATATAATATTGGGAGGAAACTTTAATCTTTTGATAGACTCAGTGCTTGATCATAGTGAAGCAAAAGTGTGCATGCCACCTAGTGCAACATTAACACTTCACAGGATTTGTAAAAATATTGGTCTTACAGACCAAACATACTAGATTTTTTTCATTGGTCTAGAAGATTTACTCTAGAATACAGTATTTTTTATATCTAAGTCCCTCATTTCATCTGTTGTTGATTGCTCAGTTGGAAACATTTTAGTCTCAGATCATACCATGGTGTTTTAAAATGTGTTGCCGCATGCAGAGAAAAATACATCATCTTTTTATGTATCCCTTTTGCAAAATTCTAAATTCCAACAAATGCTAAAGACTGAAATCTATGTCTATATGGAGACCAACTGGTCCTCAGTATCCTCTGTGAGTGTGGTTTGGGAGGTACTTAAGGTGGTTCTTAGGGGCTGGATAATACAGTATGCCTCATTGACCAAAAAATCCAAGCACAAGAACTTGTGAAATTGGAATAGAATAATAAAAGTGCCGAAGCAGAGCTGGAGCACTGAATGTGGTCAACTGGTCTTGGAGAATTGACCCAATTGAAATACATATATAATACTATTTTGTCATGGAAGGTGGACTTTTGGCTATTCAGGGCGAATACTTTTGTGTTATATTGTATCGTTGTAAAGTATTGGGAGAAAGACGGCAATTAAAGCCTTACCTTTTAAGTCCTGGGTTTCGGCACCAGTGTAACAACCCTCACGGGAAGGATGACAGGAAACGAAGCTCCAACTAAAAGGTAAGGCTTTAATTGCCGTCTTTCTCCCAATACTTTACAACGATACAATATAACACAATACAATACAATACAATGAAACACAAGCACACTGGGTTGGCTTGTCGGAGTTCTCTTGACTGGAGGCTCTGTGTCTGCTTTTATGCCGCTCTCCTCGTGCTCACTGGAATTAGAGACAGGTATTAGGCATAATTTAGCTCAGGTGTAAGCACCCTTACCGCTTTCCTCTCCCGGACGGGCGCTTGACCACGCCCCCACTGCCACAGGGACTTTAACAATGCAAATCTCACATGTGAACTGCCCAAATATAGACAGCACATTACATGCCCCACCAGGACAGGAATATATTGGATCACTGCTACACAACAATAAAGGATGCATATCGCTCTGTCCCACATGCAGCTTTGGGATTCTCTGATCACTGTCTTGTTCATCTTCTTCCAACCTACAGGCAGAAATTAAAATCAACAAAGCCAGTTGTTAGGACTGTAAAGAGTTGGACTAATGAAGCAGAGCTAGAACTACAAGCCTGCTTTGACTGCACTGATTGGAGTGTTTTTGAAGCTGCAGCTACAGACCTGGACGAGCTCACAGATACTGATACATCATACCTAAGTTTCTGTGAGGGCATGTGCATCCCTAATAGGGTTCAGTATGCAATAGGTGCATCATTCAACAATGATAAACCATGGTTCACAGGAAAACTCAGACAGCTTCATCATGCCAAAAAGGATGCTTACAGGGGTGGGGATAAAGTCTTGTATAATCAGGCCACGAACACACCTGAATAAGGAAATCAGAGTGGCTAAAAGAAGCTACTCTGAGAAGCTGAAAAACAAGTTTTCCGCTAACTACCCTGCATCAGTGTGGAGTGGCCTGAAACAACTTACTAATTACAGAACTCTTACCCCAACCCTGTGGTGGACCAACAACTGGCTGACAACCTGAATGTGTTCTACTGCAGATTCGAAAGGCCCAATTTCCTACCCCACACGCACTCAGACCTTCACTTCACACAAACATTAACACCTCCTTCAATCGCCCTCCTCCCCCCTCCGTCTTTCATGCCCAGATGGCGTCTCACCAGCGTGCCTTCATTCCTGTGCTAACCAACTGGCCCCCATCTTCACACAGATCTTCAATAGATCACTGGAGCAGTGTGAAGTCCCTTGCTGCTTCAAATGCTCAATTATTATCCCTGTCCCTAAGAAACCAAAAATCACAGGACTTAATGACTACAGACCTGTTGCCTTGACATCTGTGGTCATGAAGTCATTTGAGAGACTGGTGTTGGCCCACCTGAAGGACATCAATGGACCCTTTCTAGATCCCCTTCAGTTTACTTATCGAGCAAACAGGTCTGTAGATGACGCAGTCAACATGGAATTGCATCATGTCCTGCAACATCTGGACATACGCAAGGATCCTTTTTATGGACTTCAGCTCTGCTTTCAACACAATCATCCCAGCTATTCTCTGGACTAAGTTAAACCAACTCCCTGTTCCCATGTCTACCTGTCAGTGGATTAGCAGCTTTCGGATGGACAAGCAGCAGCTTGAGAGGCAGGGAAAATTCACTTCCACCACCTGTACTATCAGCACTGGTGCCCCCCAGGGATGTGTGCTCTCTCCACTACTCTTCTCCCTCTACACCAATGACTGCACCACCAAGGATCCCTCTGTCAAGCTCCTGAAGTTTAAAGATGACACCACTGTCATCGGCCTCATCCGAGATGACGATGAGTCTGCATATAGAAAGGAGGTTGAACGGCACTGTACATAATATACTGCATTTTTGTTCTTTATATAACAGATTTGTAATAGATTTGCACTACGTGTGTGTATGTGGGTATGTATGAAGGTGAGTGTATGTACGTATATGTATAATTATTTATTTTTATTATTCTTTTTTTTATCTCTGTCTTGCTGCTGTTTTTGTATTGTTTTTTCTATTGCTGTACACTGGAAGCTCCTGTCACCAAGACAAATTCCTTGTATGTGTAAGCATACTTGGTGTTCAGTTCTTTCAGAATCTCCCCACCGAACGGGGCATTAGGAGAGGACACGTTGATATAACTCGTTGTGGCTTTTTTATTTACTTTGATTAATTTTCCACATACAGTTAATTAATCCACACATAACAGCTGATTAATCCACACATAACAGGTTATAAACCTGTAGACATAAAGACAATGGTGTAAATGACAACATTGATAACCACATACATAATATACCATAAATTCTGAATAATACATAAATAAATATAAGTTCCAATATAGCCAATATTATAAACATTATGGAATAATATATAATATATTATGGAATTTAATCAACATTCAATACTATAAATATTATAATATACTTTGTGTGAAACTGTTGCATTTCTGTGTTTAAAATGTGTATGCTTTGTTTAGTTATTAAGTTTAAACACTCACCAAATATACAACAATGTCAATGTTATACATTAAACCAATTGCCCAAAACCACAAAAGGTGTTCTCAGTGTGTTGGCCCAAAGTGAAACCAGTGAGTGTAGTTTTAAGTAGTAACGCTGAGCATAGTAATCCATTATCAATGTAAAGCGATTAACTACATTACCCATCCGGCACCGCAAACAGGAAGTAACTCGTGTGACAGTGAAACGCTCCAAATCCAAACATTCACTTAAAATATAACCACGGATACTATAAAGCCGACAACGTTAAACCTCAGGCCGCAAGCGAGGATTTATCAGCGCGACCAAAGTAACGGTTATCAGGCATACAAGTCGCGCACATACAGCGGCAGTATAGCGGTAGCGCAAACAAACTTAAACCCGCAGCACAATGGATAGAAACGGCAGCTTACCGGTGGCGCATCTCTCCTGATGAGACAACATGCCAAAACTAGTACTCGCTCCTGCTTATAGCCCGTACTCATTCATTACTGGATTCTAACACACCGGTTTGGGATTTTTTACTGGTCCACGTTTCAACTCTTGACTGGCCCGTCCTTCAATCAGGAAAGTGAATCAATCATTCATTCATTCAATTATTGCTGCTGAACACCCGTGACGTAGTGAACGCGACACTTGGCAATAAAGCTGATTCAGATTCTGATTCTGATTATTGGTTGTCATTGTGTGTTTTCCCATGTCCATGTATTTAAGGCCTCACATTTGCCATTGTCCTTTGTCGAGTGTGGTTTTGTGTAACGTTGTCAAGTTGTTTATGTTTGTTTGGTTTTGTACTCACTTTTGGATAAACTACACTTTGCAAATTAACTGCACTTGGGTTCTTCACAGTACATTGTCTTTGTCTGCCTGTCATTGCAAGCAACATTACAGAATACTCGACCGAACAACATTAACCCAGGAGTTGCACTCCTGTTTCTCCACCAGGAGAATCGTCCCATCGTTATGTTGTGGACTTTTGTGGATTGTGTCACATGGTGGACTTTAATGATATTGCCCTCAAAGGCTGTTTCCATTTTGGGCTAAAAGAGCAGATGTCCTCCATGATGCCTGGTGGTTGGATTACCCTCAGTCTGGCTCAATACATGGATTTAGCCCTGGAACTGAGCAGCCCATCTTTCACTGTAGGAGTGGCTGATGAGTAACTATGCACTGCTACAGTGATTGCCATGTCATAGCCTTCAACCGTCATGGCCGCCAAGCCAGAGTTCCAGGTCATTGTCACCAAGCCATAGTCCCACGTTATGGTCGCCGAGCCAGGGTCCCACGTCATAGTTGCCAAGCCAGGGTCCCACATCATGGTCACCGAGCTTGCACCACCTTCTGCCCAGGATTCTAAGTCCACTCCATGTCATGTCACAGCCATGCCTGAGTGTACTCCATGCCATGTCACACCCACACCGGAGTCTGCTCCATGCCATGTCACAGCCACGACTGAGTCTGCTCCATACTATACCACGCTTGAGTCTGCTCCATGCTGTGTCATAGCCAATCTTCAGTCTGTTCCATGCCATGTCAGAGGCTTGCCTCATCCATCCTAGAGCCAGCGATGCAATCCTCGTCCATCCCAGAGCCAGCTCTCACTGGGCTATTAGACCTGGAGTTGGTTCCCGCCCTTGTGCACACCCTAAGTCCTCCTGATCAGCCGGTTCCCCCAAGTCACCAGCTCAACCATCGCCCCCCCATCTCAGACAAGGGGAACTTCCAACCCTCCAACTCCACCTAGATCCTCTGAGCCTTGGACTCCACCTTGGCCCTTCAATCCCTTGACATCACCTTGGCTCTATGTTCCCTCGGCTCCAACGCAGTCCTCCAGCCTATCGGCTTCACCAGGGATCCACGTCCCTCCAGCTCCTCCTTGGTCTCTCAGTCACCTGTCTCCGCATTGGCTCTCCGATCCTCCACCGGTGGTTGCCTGCTCCTGCTCCAATCTGGCCCTTCGAGCCTTTGGCTACTCTCCAGGCTCCAAGTTCTCCAGTTTCGCCCCTTGAGCCTCTTACAGCTCCACCTTCCATTGCTCTGCCCCTTGAGCCTCTC
This sequence comes from Xyrauchen texanus, assembly GCF_025860055.1. Classification (NCBI taxonomy): domain Eukaryota; kingdom Metazoa; phylum Chordata; class Actinopteri; order Cypriniformes; family Catostomidae; genus Xyrauchen; species Xyrauchen texanus. The sequence goes on from NC_068276.1 coordinate 15,649,017, forward strand.
AAGGCTCCATCTTCCTTGGCTCCTCCCTGGTCTCATGCTCCACGCCCTATTTCTCCAGGGCATGCTCCACGTCCTGTCTCACAAGGCCTTGCCTCAAACGAAGCTTTGGCTCTGACAGCGTACTGCCTGGTAACAGATTTCAGCCGGGCATCCAAATAGGGCATTAAATATTTGGGTAGTTTATTCCCAGCAAATTTATGTTATTTAGTTAGAGTTAATTTTGACCCTTTCATAAAAAGGTTTTCGAGCAATGTGGGCAGATGGGCTTCATTACATTTATCTATGATTGGGAAGGATAATGTTATTAAAATGAATTGTATTCCAAAATTCCTCTACCTGCTACAATCTCTCCCTATAGATGACCACCTCTCTTATTTCAAGCCATTTGATAGCATAGCGCAGTCCTTCATTTGGAATGGTAAATGTCCCAGATTAAATGTTAGTAAATTGCATAGGCGATTGACAAAGGTGGGCTAGGGCTTTTATGTGTTTTATTACTATGCATTCAGTCTCAGACAATTGGCTCATTGGTCGCTTCCACCTGAGCGATTCCCTCCCTGGTTTTGTATTGAACATGAAGTTCTTGCCCATATTTTGCCATTACAAAGCCTTTATATCAAACTAATTGAAGATGTTAAGTTACACCCCATTATCACGCATTTGCAGTGTTTAATTCTGACATTTATTTAAATGTAGCCTCAAGCAAGTCAAGTCATTTTTATTTGTATAACAACACACATAGTTTCAAAGCAGCTTTACAGAAAATCATGCGTTAACAGAAAATTAAACTGTAATCTATAATGTCTTAGTCATCATTGTGTATTTTGATAAAATATGATAAAATATGAACTCCTCAAAGAGTATCAGGCACTTTTTCTTTTTTAATGGTATTTACCGGTAAACAGATTTCTTAATGACTTAATATGTGTAAATTTAGATATAATTCTGAATAACACAAATAATGAACTTACTCCAGATGTTGAAATACAAATGGTTTGATATGCTATTATAATGGATGAAAGACCTTTAAAGGAATGGTTTACCTAAAACTGAGACTAGAATACTACCTAGCATCTTCTGTTGTATTTCACAGAAGAAAGTAAGTCATACAGTTTCCAGGCTATCCTCAACAAAACCAGTGCTTTGCTTTCTCAGTCAAACTTTTCACTGTAGGTTTCCATCACTAAAGCATACGGTATATGTTATTCCTTACAATATTGTATCCTGATATTTACTTCTTTTTGAGTAAATTAAATATTGTGGCGGTGAGGGCGTGGTCGAGCGTTCATCTGGGGATAGAGGAAGTGGTAAGGGTTTTCATCTGAGATTAATTGCTGATAATTGCTATTTCTATATTCACAGTGAGAGACGGGGGAGATAAAAGGAGACCTGTCAATAGAGTGCCAGAGAGAAAGCCCAGCTGACAAGCTGCTCATGTGTTGGCCATTGCCGTTCCCTTATAAGCAGATCATACGTTAATTCCCTTGAGTGTGATCTTTTTAGTTGTGGCTATTGAGCGAACATGTTTTGTTAAAATAAAAAGGACTTTCCTGTGTTGGAATTACCGCCTCCCACTACCTCATTCTTGTTACACTGATGTCAAAACCCGGGAATCCAGGAAGAATGATGCGTTGTCATGGAGTTGTCACTGCTGGAGGAAGTCTTAAGGTCCCTTGCCAGCATCCTGCAGGGACAACAACAGGCCCTCCTGGATCTTTGGAGAGAGCAGCAACAACATTTTGAGGCGCTACTTCGGGCCCAGGTGGAGGACCGGCAGGTGCTGTGGAGCTTAGTACCCTGGCAGCAGTGCATCCCCACGTGTTGCTCATGAAGATCGGGCCTCAAGATGATCCAGAGTCATACCTTGAGCTCTTCGAGGACACCGCCGAAGCTCTGAAGTGGCCGCTGGAACAGTGGGTGGTGCACCTTCTGCCGCTGCTGACCAAGAAAGCCCAGATCGCGGCACAACAGCTTCTGGTCACCAACATCCTGGACTGCTTGGTGCTGAAAAAGTCCATCTTCCATCAGCACTTCTGCTCCTTGGCGCTGAGCAAGGTTGGCCGCCCATTTGCATTTGCCCTCCCCTGTTCTTTCTCCCCCAACTCCTTCTTTCCATCATGTTCCTTTTCCCTGGAAACGTGGGGACATTCCCCCAAGACCGGCTCCCCGGTTCTCTGGTCAAACAAACCCCATCTCTCCCCTCTCTTCATCCCAGGTGAAAGAGTTCACTGTCACAAGTGTAGGCGGGAGGTTTGGGCTGGTCTGCTGGAGTTGCAGGGAGCCGGGTCATGTCCATAAGCAGTGCCCGGTGATGGAGGTGAGGGCCTTGATTTCGATCCCTGAAGGCCACATGCCACATACGACTTAGCAGGGACTTACCAGACACCCATGAGTATTAAGGGGGTACAAACCAACCTTGGTGGATTCAGGTTGTAATCAAACCTCCATTCTGAAATGCTTGGTTCAAACCGGGACACTGGAGGCAAATAATCTGTTGAGGGTGAGGTGTGTGCATGGGGATATTCATGATTATCCTGTAGTGATGTTGCTGGGACAAAAGCATAATATGTAGGAGGAGGTTAGTCCATGCCTCACCCATACACTAATTTTGGGAACTAATTGGCCAGCTTTTCGATCATTATTGAAGGGGTTGTGTGTGCATGGGTCCTGTAAGAATGTGAATCATGTGGGATGAGTGAAGTGCTTGCTGGGGAGGCATGGCTTGGGCCATCTGACCTGCTCTACGTCAGGCTGATGCTGGGAAGGGGAGGTGTGTTGCGAAGAGAGCAGTCACGACACGAAATGTCGAGGTTCGCATTTTACCAAGTGATAGTGATTGATGGTCAACATCTTCAGCCAGTTATCACACTCACATATCCATATTTTTAAATGATAAAATATTGATTGCATAGAGTGACACAGGACACTCGAACAAATTACAATACAACACAGTTGTTGATACCAAAGAGCCGTCGGGATATGTTATTCCATATTAAGTCATCTTAATCCAAAGGCAGGTCACTTGAGTACACTCAGGCATGGCTGTGACATGAAAAGACTAAGTTTCTATTGGCCGGGCATTAATGGGGATGTTTGCCGGTGATGTGCGAAATGCTGTGAATGTCAGCTGGTGAATCTAACAGCCATACAAAGATGGCTGCTTGGATGTAGCTGCGTTTGGACTCCCCTCCTGCATGATATGGCATAGCACGTAGTCCATATGTTAAATTGATTCAAGTAAAACTGCGGTAAAGGGTATATTTTGGAGATTGTTTTTTTTTTTTACATTTTTGACTTTTTGACATCGCATATGCCACGTCAAACCAAAGTAACTCCACGACCTGCTGCAGAGACGGATAACACAATGGCGTCTACTGAAATGCTAACTTCACTCATCGAGACGGCACTTGAGAAATACTTCTCTAAAGCAGAAGCAGCATCAAAGGAAGGATTTGATCGGTTGGAGCAACGTTTGGACTCACTTCGAAGTGACTTCTCAGAACTTAAAGAGGAAACAAAAGTCCTTCGGGAGGCAAACATAAAATCAATGGCTCGCTTCGCAAGTGTGGAACAGAAATCAACAGCCTTAGCAGGAACAACAGTAGAGACAAAGTTAGCTGACCTAGAAGATCAGAGCAGAAGAAATAACATTGTTGTCCATGGCCTTTGGTAGGGAAGGGAAATTTAAAATGCTCTACAATACGTCATGACTCAACTACCGTTGTGGTTTCCTACACTGAAAGACGCGCCACCGGAAATCATGAGAGCACATCGGGTAGGACCCCCCCGGGGAAATGTGGCTTCAAAACTGAGGGTCTTGATTTTTATGTGCCTCAGATACACTGACAGAGCAAGGATTTTGAAGACAGCAAGGGACTCACCACTTGTGATTGGCGGAAAGGATATTCGCTTCACAGCTGATTATAGCCTGACAACACGGGTCCGGCGTAGGTTGTGTTATCCTGTCATGGAAAAGGCTCGCCATGCTGGTTTCCAGGCTTTCCTACTCTACCCAGCAACTATAAAAATATCCAGAGGCCATTTACACAATTTCTTTGAGGATCCAGCGAAGGTGGAGCTGTTCCTCAAGACGTACGATCAGGAGAATGCTGACTAGAGTGTCTTGGAAAACGACATTGGCTCAGTCGCTTACAGAATCAATGTTAGTTCCTTGTGATAACAAGAACTGTTTTGGTTATTAATTTTTGGCCACGTGATGAATTCATAGACGCTGATCACTGGGTGAGTGTTCTGCGTAACGGGGCGCAGTAAACAGGGAAGCCAGTAAGCAGTGCTTTTTCTTTTTTTTTTCTGAATCTATTTATAAGATGGACTAAAATAAACTTCTCAGCAGGACGATGAGGGGAAAATTACTGTACTCACTTGATAATGGACACAGACATTGGGGGTGTGAATGGGTGGAATGAATGTGTGTGGATGAAGTTTCAATATTTAAAAGTTTATATGTTGACTCGACTATCTATTCATCTCACAAAACTATTGAAGACCTTGAAATTGTGTTATTGGAAGAACTAAAGGCTGTAGTAGAGTGGGTTACAAATAATAAGCTAGTCTTAAATGTAGGCAAGACAAAAAGTATTGTTTTTGGTACCAGACACATGTTGTTGAGTGAACCCAAATTGAATCTAGTTATTAAAGATATGTATGTTGAGCAGGTACTACAGACAAGGCTTCTGGGTATCGAAGTCGTCAACCACTTATCATGGTCCAAGCATATCAGTATAGTTGGGCGCAGGATGTGCAATGGTCTTTTTATGGTGAGAAGGTGTTCTCACATGCTACCTTTTAACATGAGGGCAGATGTTATGAAATCACTTGTATTGTCACAGTTGGATTATTGCTCAGAGGTTTGGTCATGTGCTGCTGTGACATATATAACAGATTTACAAATGGTCCAAAATAGAGCAGCGCGATGTGTACTTCAGTGTCCATTTGAAACTAATGTGAACTGGATGCATAACACACTGTCCTGGTTAAAGGTAAAAGAAAGATTTACAGTTTCCTTGCTAAATTTAACAAGGAACATTATTTTAACTAAATTACCAAAAGTACTTTATTGTAGGCTATACTTTAGTTCTGATGAGCACCATTATGCCACTAGACATGCTACAGAGGGTAGGTTTATACTACCCAAAGTAAAAACAAATTATGGAAAGAGAACTATGTTGTATAAAGCCATGTCCGGTTGGAATACTTTGCCCAGAGACATTGTTAATGCACACAGTAAACATCAGTTTAAAGTCCTTTTAAAAAGGCATTTGATCATAAATTAAAATGTATTGCGAATGGTAAATTGTTATTCCACTATAAATTCTTGCTTACAGTATCATGGCCAAATTGTATTTTTGTAACAAAAGATTATTTCATATCTTAGAATTATGACTAAACTAGGTCTTGTGTATATGGGTGTGTGTTTGGATTTGTATGTAGGTATGTGTAAGTAGGGGTGTTGTGTTTTTAATCTTTGTTGCATTAGTGTTTTGTTTTGCAAAATGTAATGCATTGAATATTGGTGTAAAAGTCTTGTAAGCGGCATGTTGGATTGTATCGACTCCAGGAAGAGTAGCTGCTCGCAGTGGCGGTTCTACATTGAATCCCCCCCCCCCCCAAAAAAAACACACACACACACACACACACAAAATTATCCACAAACAGTCATATTTTATTATAACAACATTTCTCTTAAAGAGAAATTTATATTTCTCAATTGCACAAATCCTTACTAACATCCGACATTGTGCAGAATTGTGTTCATTGTCTTTTGGCAAACTATGACAGTTATCAGAACTTAAATATACACTATATACATAAATGTGCCAAACATATATACAATCAGATATATAAAAAATGTAACAAGTGCAGAGAGCAACAATAATATAACACATTAAGAATAATATTCAAATAAAATATAGAATAGAATATATATATTATATATTACACACAAATGTGAAAACACACTAAAGAGAATCTAATTATTACACTATTGCACTAAGAACAGAAAACACAAACTAAAACTAAAACCTGACATTTCTGGCTTTCCTTGATGCAAAATCATCAATGATGTCATCGTATGAAATCTGCTCCCCTACTGAGTGACTGATACTGATGACGGCAAGGCCAGTGAGCCATTCCTGGGACATGGTTGATCTCAGGTATGACTTGATCAACTTTAGTTTTGAAAAGCTCCTCTCTGCTTGAGCCACAGTGACTGGCAGAGTAAGTGCAATCCTGATAGCAGTCCAAAAATTGGGGTAGATCTCCGATAGATCCTTATCATGCATAAAAGTGATAAGCTCAAGGAGGCTCATGGTCTTTGATGGCAGTTCAGGGAAGTTCTTAATTTCCTGCACAAGCTCTCTACTGTCCACATCAGAGTGCCCCTTAAAGTGCAGTGTGCTGCCTAGTGCCTCGCATTGCTCTGCCAGCTCCTCACCTGCAAGACTTGGGAAATTTTTCAAAACCCTGAATTTCTTTCCCACATTTTCCAATGTGGAAAATCTCTCCTTGATGGCTGACGTGGCTGCATCAACGACAACGTTGAAGAATCCAACCTCCAACTTCCTAAGTGCATCACTGAAAGGCTCATCTTATGATTCATATGAGAAGTGCCGCTTTGTGGACCTCAGCCTTTTTTGTTTTAAAACAGCCTGCACATTCATCTCTTCACAAATGTCTTTGGCCGCCATCTGTGCAGTCACAAAGCCACTTGCCCTGTAGCTCTGGAGATCTCGCTCAGTCTTCTTCAAAAGACTCACAGCTAGGTCCACATCCATACTAGGAGACTGCATGAGTTTGCTGGCATGCTGTATTGCAGATAGCATGTCATACCAAACAACCGTGCAGATGCTGAAGCTGTATGACCCCACCTCCTCAGACAAAGACTGGACCTCAGCCTTTATAGCAGGGTCTTTGGTGTGGTCTCTCACCTCAATTAAAGCCTCTCTCACGGCAGCTCCCTGGTTCCTCATGGGCTCGACGCTCTTGACCTTGCTCTCCCACCTTGTTTCTGCCCACATCTTTAAGGTGATGCTCACATGGTTCTTCAGTATGGCCCATCTTTGGGTGGAGGCTGAAAATAATGTGTAGAGCTTTTGCAGGACACCAAAGTAACTTATAGCATCAACAGATCCCTTAGCAGCATCACACACAACTAAATTCAATATATGCGCTCCACATGGCACAAACAGAGCTCGGGGATTCTTTTCTAAGAGCCTGGCTTGAACTCCCTTATTTTTGCCTTTCATGTTTGCCCCGTTGTTATATGACTGTCCTCTGCAGTCTTCAAAAGGAATTCCCAACTCCTCAAGTCTCGTCAGGATCATGGATTCCAAGTGCTGGCCTGTGGACTCCTCTGCCTCTAAAAATCCCATAAAATGTTCCCTGATATGGGGCTTCTCCATCAGTGACACCACTCTAATGACCACTGACAACTGTTCTGTGTGACTTATATCTGGGGTGCAGTCCAGAATTACAGAAAAAAAACTTTGCCTGCTTGATGTCATCCACTGTAGAAGATATGATTTTGCTGCTCAACAAATCAATCAGCTCATTCTGCACATGATGGCCTAGGTAGCTGTTTTGACTTGCTGTTCCTCTTTCGACACGGTTAAGGTGATCTTTCATAATGGGATCAAACCTAGCCATAAGTTCGACCTCTTTGAGAAAATTCCCATTTGATGGTGTGAACAGTGTTTCTGTGTGTCCCCTTAGAGCCAAATTTCGAAGTGCCAGTGACTGCACGATAGCAGTGAGACGTGTCAGCACTGCTCTCCATCTTACCCTCTCAGCCTCCAGAAGTGCCATCTCCAGCTTATCAATAGTTTCCCCAATTTTTAACCTCACTGACAGTTCTTTCCATGCTTTCATGCAATTGAGGTGTTCTGGACTGTTTTCGTGTGATGTGAGGTAATCGCTCGCATGTTTCCAATTTGCCATTCCTGCACTTGTTAAATTAATGTTCCTCTTGGAAAACAATTTGCAGCAGAAGCAAAAGAGGCTGTTGTTCTTCACTGAATAAATCAGGCAACTTCTTGCCATCTTTTCACCACTTACTAATGTCTTCCTAAAATATTGGTGGTGGCAACTTCTCCCATCACTCTCATTCCTACGGAAAACAAAGCCAGGTGGCACCTTACATGGTCCTCTGCGAACCAGCTCAGTCCGAATCCTGTCAGTCAGATGTGAGGGCCAGTTAGCAGGGTCGGTTGACAGAGGCTCATCCTCAGCAGTGTGGCTCAGTGGGGGTTCAGCTCCAGGCATTTCTATCAGACAGCATTTTGGCACATTACTCAAAGCACATAGCAGTGGAACATAACACATAGGCCTACTCAGAAATTATCAGAAATATTAAAATTACATTAAATTGCAGTTGTTCAGTTGTCTTGTAGCCTAGGCTTACCCCCTCCACACACACACACACACACACACACATACACACACAAAATTCACCTGAAGGCTCATGCTGGAGAGAAGTAGAGGCAAAGTTGACTTCATCCTCAATATCAGATATTTGTGGAGAAATTTGTGAAGACATATGTGAAGCTGAGGACATAGATGGTAGCTCATCCTGAAGAGTCGAGACCATTCCAGAAGAGGCCTGTGTAGCGGTGTCATGAACCCCGCTCCTCTGCCCCATCCCCGCTTCATCGCACACACACTCACTCCTCAAGCTCGCACGCACATTCCGCCCCCTCGAGCTCGCACGCTCGTTCCGCCCCCCTCGAGCTCACGCTCGTTTTGCTCCCTCGAGCTCTCACGCTCGTTTTGCTCCCTCGAGATCTCCTGCTCGTTAGCAGGTCTCTCTCCTCGGGCTCACATGCACGCTCCTATGGCCAGAACATTATACCACCTGCACTCTTCTCAATCACCCCTTTAATCGTTTCACCTGCACTCGTCTCATCACCTTTCATTGTTTACACCTGCACCTTCCCCTATAAATACCACAGCACATCCGTTTCACGGTTGTTGGTTATTGTTCTAGTTTACCCCGCATCTTCGCCCCCCGCTAGTCTCGTCTAGTTTTGTACTCCTCTCGTTTACCCCTTAGCTTGCCAGCCCCCCTTGTTCCCCTGTCTTTTCCTCTTGCTTGTCTTGTTTGTATATTGATTCCCCGGCTTCGACCTCACGCTCCCTTTGACTACTCTCTCCCGGATTTGCCCCCTTGTTTATATCTTGATTCCCCGGCTTTTGACCTAACGCTCACCCTGACCATTCTTCTCTGGATTTGCCCTTGTTTTGTACTGTTGCCTGCTTTTATTTTAATAAAGCAGTTTTTTCTCCGACACTGTGACTGTCTCTACTTGTATTCGCTACAGAATAATCAACCTCACCGTAGACAGTCACAATGGAAACCGCTGAGGATTTCCGCAGCTCATTAGAGCGGATCTACACTGCACTTTCCACCCAGGGATCTACGGTCGGCCAACACGATCAAACAATCACGGCTCAGGGACAGCAGATACAGGAGATCCTGCAGACGGTACGTGCGATTTCTAATCAGTTTTTACCTGTTCCGCCTGCGCCTGTCCCTGTGTCCGTTGATGTTCCCACTGTATTTCCCAGCGCCGCAAGCTTTCAAACCCCCGAGCGGTTTGACGGTTCGTCGGACGCTCGCCTAGGGGTTTTGATGCAGGACAGCGTATATAGTACGAGAGACCCTACCCTTCATGTTATGGACCCAGTGGCCCAGTTCTTGGTTCTTCGTCAGGGGAACCAACCCATTGAGGCTTTTGTTGTTGATTTTTGTGCCCTGGCTAACCAGGTGAATTTTGATGAGGTGGCTCTAAAAGACATTTTTCAATTTGGACTGAATGAGCCAGCCTCATCATTCATGCCTGGTGGTCGCTGCTCTCTCAACCTGGCTCAGTTTATTGACCTCGCCCTACTGTACGCTGGTTCCTCGTTTACTGTGGGGGAGGCAGACACTGAACCAGCGCTCCATACCACGGCCCCCGTCTTGAAGCCTACCACGGCCCCCGTCTCGAAGCCTACCACGGCCCCCGTCTTGAAGCCTACCACGGCCCCCGTCTTGAAGCCTACCATGGCCCCCGTCTTGAAGCCTGACACGGCCCCCGTCTTGAAGCCTGACACGGCCCCAGCCCCGAAGCCTGTCACGGCCCCAGTCCCGAAGCCTTACACGGCCCTAGCCCCGAAGCCTGACACGGCCCTAGCCCCGAAGCCTGACATGGCCCTAGCCCCGAAGCCTGACATGGCCCCAGCCCCGAAGCCTTACACGGCCCCAGTCCCGAGGCCTGTCATGGCCCCAGTCCGAAGCCTGTCACGGCCCCAGTCCCGAAGCCTGTCACGGCCCCAGTCCCGAAGCCTGTCACGGCCCCAGTCCCGAAGCCTGGCACGGCCAGCCAGTCAACGCCATGCCTGCCACGGCCAGCCAGCCAGCACCCATGCCCGCCACGGCCAACGAGCCAGCGCCCATGTCTGCCACGGTCAGCGAGCCAGCGCCTGTAGCCTCGACCACCCCAGAGCCAGCGCCTGTAGCCTCGACCGTCCCCATGGCCACGTCCCCTGTTGGCTGAAGACGTAAGAGAAGGAAGAGGGCCCCTTCTCCCCAGTCTCGTCTTGTGCTCAAGACCGCAGAGGTTCCCTCAGTCTTCCACAGCTCTACCAACCTCTGCTACGCCCTCAGAGTCTTCCACGGCTCTGCCGGGTTCTGCTCTGCCCTCAGTCTTCCACGGCTCTGCCGGGTTATGCTCCGCCCTCGGAGTCTTCCACGGCTCTGCCGGGTTCTGCTCCACCCTCGGAGTCTTCCACGGCTCTGCTCCGCCCTCGGAGTCTTCCACGGCTCTGCCGGGTTCTGCTCCGCCCCCAGAGTCTTCCACGGCTCTGCCGGGTTCTGCTCCGCCCCCAGAGTCTTCCACGGCTCTGCCGGGTTCTGCTCCGCCCCCAGAGTCTTCCACGGCTCTGCCGGGTTCTGCTCCGCCCCAGAGTCTTCCACGGCTCTGCCGGGTTCTGCTCCGCCCTCAGAGTCTTCCACGACTCTGCCAGCCTCTGCTCCGCTCTCAGAGTCTTCCACGGCTCTGCCAGCCTCTGCTCGCCCCTCAGAGCCCTCGCGGCCTCCGCCTCACGAGCCTCCCAAGGCTCCTCCTCCCAAGTCTCCCAGGGCTCCTCTCAAGCCTCCCAGGGCTCTTCCTCTCGAGCCTCCTAAGGCTCCTCCTCTCGAGCCTCCCAGAGCTCTACCTCCCAAGCCCCCCAGGGTTCTGCCTTTCAAGTCTCTCAAGCCTCCCAGAGCTCCGCCTCTCAAGCCTCTCAGGGCTTCTCCTCCCGAGTCTTTCAAGGCTCCTCCTCCCAAGCCTCCCAGGGCTCGTCTTCTTGAGCCTCCCATGGCTCCTCCTCCCAAGCCTCCCAGGGCTCCTCCTCCCCTCGAGCCTCTCAGGGCTCCGTCCCTCGAGTCTTTCATGGCTCCACCCCTCAAGCCTCTCACGGCTTCGCCTCTCGAGTCTCTCAGGGCTCCTCCTCCCCTCGAGCCTCTCAGGGCTCCGTCCCTCGAGTCTTTCATGGCTCCACCTCTCGAGTCTCTCAGGGCTCCTCCCCCTCTCAGGCCTCTCAGGGCTTCCCCTCTCGAGTCTCTCAGGGCTTCTCCTCTCGAGTCTTTCAGGGCTCCACCCCCTTCCAAGCCTCTCAGGGCTTCGTCTCTCGAGTCTTCCAGGGCTCCTCCTCCTCCCGAGCCTCTTGGGGCTCTGTCTCTTGAGTCTTTCATGGCTCCCCCCCTCGAGCCTCTCGAGCCTTCCAGGGCCCCACCTCTAGAGCCTCTCGAGTCTTCCACAACCTTTTTCCCCGAGCCTCTCACGGCTCTACTCCCAGAGACTCCAGAGCTTCCTAGGGCTCTGCCTCCTGAGCCTTCTACGGCTCCGCCTCTTGAGCCTCCTACGGCTCCGCCTCCCGAGCCTCCTATGGCTCCCCCTCCAGAGCCTCCCACGGCTCCACCTCCCGAGCCCCTCACGGCTCTGCTCCCAAAGACTCCAGAGCTTTCTATGGCTCCACCTCTCGGGCCTCCTACGGCTCTACCCCCCGAGACTACAGAGCCTGCCAGGTTGTCGCCTCGGGGACCTCCCACGGCGCCACCTCCTGAGCCTTCCAGGCCTTCCCCCCTAAAGCCTCCTTCGGCTCCACCTCCAGAGCCTTTCAGGCCTTCGCCCCTAAAGCCTCCTTCGGCTCCACCTCCAGAGCCTTCCAGAACCCCACCTCCAGAGCCGCCTACAGTGCCGCCTCTGACGGCACCGCCTTTCACGGCTCAGCCCGGACTTCCTGACCCTCTCCCTGTCCTGTGGCCTCTTCCCTGGCCTCCGGACCCTATTCCTGTCCGGTGGTCACCTTCCAGACCCCCGGACCCAGTCCCTGTCCTTCAGTCGCCTTCCAGACCCCCTGACCCTGTCTCTGCCCTACGGCTGCCCCCTAGATCTCCCGACCACCCGCCTGTCCGCTATGTTCCCCCTGACCTTGCCTTGAAACTGCCCATTGACCCCATGGACTGTCTCATTTCCCTCTGTGCCCCTTGGACTGCCCTCAATTTTGTTTGTGTGTTTTGTGGGTTGTCTGTTCAGGGTTTTTTTGTTTGTTGGGATCGTCCAGCACCACTTCCTCGCAACCGAGCGTGGCCGTCAGGAGCCGTCCGTTTTAGAGGGGGGAGTACTGTCACGAACCCCGCTCCTCTGCCCCATCCCCGCTTCGTCGCACACACACTCACTCCTCAAGCTCGCACGCTCGTTCCGCCCCCTCGAGCTCGCACGCTCGTTCCGCCCCCTCGAGCTCACGCTTGTTTTGCTCCCTCGAGCTCTCACGCTCGTTTTGCTCCCTCGAGATCTCCTGCTCGTTAGCAGGTCTCTCTCCTCGGGCTCACATGCACGCTCCTATGGCCAGAACATTATACCACCTGCACTCGTCTCAATCACCCCTTTAATCGTTTCACCTGCACTCGTCTCATCACCTTTCATTGTTTACACCTGCACCTTCCCCTATAAATACCACAGCACATCCGTTTCACGGTTGTTGGTTACTGTTCTAGTTTACCCCGCATCTTCGCCCCCCGCTAGTCTCGTCTAGTTTTGTACTCCTCTCGTTTACCCCTTAGCTTGCCAGCCCCCCTTGTTCCCCTGTCTTTTCCTCTTGCTTGTCTTGTTTGTATATTGATTCCCCGGCTTCGACCTCACGCTCCCTTTGACTACTCTCTCCCGGATTTGCCCCCTTGTTTATATCTTGATTCCCCGGCTTTTGACCTAACGCTCACCCTGACCATTCTTCTCTGGATTTGCCCTTGTTTTGTACTGTTGCCTGCTTTTATTTTAATAAAGCTGTGACTGTCTCTACTTGTATTCACTACAAGCGGGGGAGGTGGGTGGCTCATCCTGAAATTAAAAGACCATATGATGATGTTTTATAACAGCTAAAACAGCCAGTCAAATTGACCCCAAACATAATAAGAGAGACATAAACATGACAACTTCTTGACATTACCAAGACAACATAAATTGTCATAAATATGTCATAAACATGCAGATGAATTATCAAACTTAAGAAACCACTTAGCTTTATGGGTTAACTTTACATTAAACTGTCATGTGGTTGGTTTTGACATTGGCTGTCATGAGGCCATTATAACTGTGTCATGAATATTTTTCTTTTATTTAACCTTTGTTTAACCAGGAAGTCCCTTGAGACTAAAGTCTCTTTTTCAAGGGAGACCTGGCCAAGACGGCACACCAGTTACAATTTAAATACAAAATACAACATGGTCAACAAACAAACAAGCATCACACATAGAAAGGAACAGGTCACATATGGCAGTTACATTTTTGAGTTATATGGCATTTTAACATGGTCTTAAAATCATTTAATGGGACTAGATCAGTTAGATGTAGCAAATTTTGCAAGTTATTCCAAGACCATGGCGCAAAGTAAGAGAAGGCTTTTTTCCCCAGCTCAGTAAAAACCCTTGGAACCTGGTAAGAAAGCCACCTCGTGGATCGGAGATGAAAACTGCTGGAATTTTTCATCAGGAGATTACATAGATATCCCGGCAATTTACCCAACATGGCCTTGTATAGGAAAATATGCAAATGAAGTTGTCTACGTAGACTTAATGACGACCAGCCTACCAGTTCATACAGCATACAATGATAAGTACGGAAACCAGAGTTAGTTAAAAAACGTAGAGCACTATGATACACAGAATCTAAAGCGTGGAGAGTATTAGAGGCAGTATGCATGTAGACAACATCACCATAGTCCAAAACACTTAAAAAGGTAGCCTGCACAAGTTTTTTTCTAGCTAACAGATTAAAACAAGCCTTATTCCTAAAGTAAAACCCCAGCCTTAGTTTCAGCTTTTTTACAAGCTTTTCAACATGAACTTTAAAAGAAAGTTTGTTGTCCAGCCAAAAACCTAAATACTTAAATGATGAGACATTTTCGATTAAGTCCCCAGTTAGTGTATTAATATTTATATTATCTTGGGATTGGGAACGAGCCCTTGAAAACGTCATAGATTTGGTTTTCTTAGTATTTAGCACTAACTTGAGGCCATGTAATGAAGTTCTTGACCTCAACTACAGTGGTACACATTGAATTTGTCATTAAAATGTCATTGTACCACTTGAGGTCAAGAAAGGTATACATGACACTGTTATAAAACAACTTGACAGAGTATTAACACTTAATGACATTTTACTGACATTCAATTTGTACTACTGGGAAAAAAGTGGTCAGAAAAATATTCATGACACAGTTATAATGGCTTCATGACAGCCAATGTCAAAACCAACATGGCAGTTTAATGTAATGTTAACTCATAAAGCTAAGTAGTTTCTTAAGTTTAATAATTAATCTGCTATGTCATTTTTTTTATGACATATTTATGACAGGTTATGATGTCTAGGTTATGTCAAGTTGTCAACAAAGGCATCTCAAACAAAAAATGTCATATTTGCATTAAAAATGTCATAATTGAGCGAGTGACACTTAATGACATTTGTCATAAACATGCATAAAAACCTCCTTCATATTCATGGAATGTGTCATGTAGCAAATAAGTAGTAAATAAATAGCAAATGTCGTCTCTTTGAAACTACCGAATTATTGTTGTATAAGCATAGCAAGCATCATAGCAAATAGGCTAACAAACGTAAGGGTTACCAACAATTAACATTAGCCCTTCATATCATCATATCATATCACAGAGAGAACATAGTTGCATACCTTTATCTTTTGCTTGTTTCTCCTCTTCTTCTTTTCTTTTTTTTCTAAATTGTGCACCTGATGGCTTTGACCTTTTCTTATCCATCCCTGTTTATTTGGCACTCGACAATCAACAGATTTCCCATCCCCCGCCCCCCAAAACTGTCACTCACTCACCACGTTACGAGTCACGGCCAGAAGTCAAGACTAAACCAATTCACCTTGGTGAGGTGACCACATAATCGTTTTGTATTACTTATTTTTATTAGCCATTTCACACAGTAAAACGACTCGGTTACTAACGTAACCTCGGTTCCCTGAGAGGAGGGAACGACTATTGCGTAAGTAGCTTACGCTATGGGAAAACTCTGTTTCTCGAGAAATATTGAAGTCTTTATGTAAAACGCATTGCAGCTGCACAGCAGACAGTGATGAGCGAGGCAGCTCGGTCATTGGCTGTGCTGCGGCAACTGCTCGAACCAGTGACGGGGCGACTTAGAACGCGCGACCAATGAGGGTGCGTCCCGCATTCGCGCGCTCAGAGCCTGCTGAAATTAGCATATGAGGGCTATATAATGAGCGTCCCGTCACGCCAGTTCTTTTAGGTTCAATCGACTGAAGCGAACTGACCAAGCACAGGCACGGCAGCTTACGCAATAGTCGTTCCCTCCTCTCAGGGAACCGAGGTTACGTTAGTAACCGAGTCGTTCCCTATCGAGAGGTCTCTCCTATTGCGTAAGTAGCTTACGCTATGGGAACACCATGTAAAACGCCGTGCGTGCTGACTTCGCTCTATAAAGCCAGAGGCAGGTGCCTGAGCCTTAAAGCAAAGTGATATTCCACGAGCCGGCCAGCGGCGAGCTATATAGTGGGGTATGACAGGGCACCCTTGCCTTCAAGGTGGGGCGCTCCTTGTACAAACACAAGCACATATCTCATGTACTGAGCTTTTGTGTACTGGTACGCATAATAAACCCTCTAAGTCGGTCAGAGACGGACCTTATAAGGGAGGAGATGATGCCCAGCATATACATACTCCAGTTCATTCCACAGTCAGACTGATAGAATGTTGGAATGCAGTGAGGGGACCTGTAGGTTATAAAACCTGATAAATGTCCAAGGCGAGGCCCAGCCTGCCGCCGCACAAATATCTTCAATGGGTATCCCACTCGACCATGCCCACGAGGAGGCCATGCTCCTCGTAGAGTGAGCTCTGACGCCTAAGGGGCATTGAAGGCCCTTGGCTCCATAAGCTAGCGCTATAGCATCCACTATCCAGCGCGATATTCGTTGCTTTGAGACAGCGAGACCCTTAGTTCGGCCGCCAAAGCATACGAATAATTGTTCCGTCTGTCTGAACAGGGTAGAACGTTCCAAATATACTCTGAGCGCCCTGACCGGGCAGAGTAAATTTGTATAACTTTCGTCTGCTGAGGACGATAGCGCTGCCAGAGATATCACCTGTGCTCTGAAGGGTGTAGAGAGCACCTTAGGAATATACCCGTGCTTTGGCCTAAGGACAACTCTGCAGTCGTTAGGTCCAAATTCCAGGCAAGCAGCGCTTGATGACAGCGCGTGCAGGTCGCCCACTCTTTTAACTGAAGCGAGTGCCAGCAAGAGCGTGGTTTTGAGCGAGAGCTGCTTGAGGTGCATGGTTTGGAGAGGTTCGAACGGGGCACCTTTGAGTGCGTCCAGGACCGTGGCCAGGTCCCAGATCGGCACTGAAGGTGGGCGAGGAGGGTTCATCCTCCTAGCGCCTCTTAGGAAACGAACGATCAGATAGTTTTTTCCTAATGAATGTCCTTTATCAGGATTGTGTGACGCCGCTATGGCAGCCACATAGACTTTGAGCGTGGAGGGTGTGCGGCCCGCCTCCAGCAGCTCCTGCAAAAAGGCGAGTACACTTGGTATCTCGCACGTTTTGGGGTTCAAGCTCTTGGTATCACACCAGTCACTGAACACTTTCCACTTTTGGGCATACAAGCGCCTCGTAGAGGGGGCTCGTGCCTCAGTAATGGTTTTCAGAACTCCACTGGGGAGGTTCTCGGGAACCCGTTGAGGGGCCATGCATAGAGGGCCCACAGATCGGGGCGGGGATGAAGAATCATCCCGCTGGCCTGTCCGAGGAGGTCTTGCCTCAGCAGAATCGGCCATGGGGCAGATTGCATCATCTGTACCAGCTCTGGAAACCACGTCTGGTTTTTCCAGAGTGGGGCTACCAGGAGCACTGCACATTTCACCTCCCTGATCCGACTGATGACCTGAGGCAGCATCGCGATCGGGGGAAAAGCATACAAGGGGCGGCTCGGCCAAACTTGGGCGAGCGCGTCCGTGCTTTTTGAGAAGAAGAGAGGGCAGTGCGCGTTTTCCTTGGAGGCGAAGAGGTCGACCTCTGCCTCGCCAAAGGTTCGCCATAACCACTGAACCATCAGAGGGTGGAGAGACCATTCTCCTGGGAGAACTTTGTCTCTGGATAGCATGTCCGCTCCTTGGTTCAGGACGCCTGGCACATGCGCTGCCCTTAGCGAGCACAGGTGGTGTTGTGACCATAGGATGAGCTCCCTGGCCATAGAGTGCAGGGAGCTCGACCTGAGTCCACCTTGGCGATTTATATACAAAACTACCGTCATGTTGTCCATTCGGACCAGGACTTGTTCGTTTTGCATGTACGGAAGCAGGGCTCTGAGAGCCAAGGCGACCGCTTTCATTTCCAGACAGTTTATGTGTAGGCACTTTTCCGGGTTTGACCAAAAGCCAGAAACAGGCCTGCCCTCGTAAAGGGCCCCCCATCCTATTTTGGAGGCATCTGTCGTGATCATTTTCCTCCGCGTATTCACGCCCAGACTCACGCCGGTTTGATACCAGTTTATGGCTTTCCAGGGCGTCAGGGCTTTTATACAGCCGTGATTCGCTCTGATCAAAAAGTGGCCCGAGCGCCACGCGTGAGTGGGGACACGGCTCTTGAGCCAGCGCTGGAGAGGACGCATGTGCAACAATCCTAGCTGGAGTACAGCTGATGCCGAGGCCATGAGACCGAGCATTCTCTGAAATCGTTTGACGGGGGCGTGCGCGCCCGTTCTGAACGATGTTGCAAGGCGTCGAATAGAGAGCGCGCGCTCTGATGAGAGGCGCGCTGTCATCTGCACTGAGTCTAGCACTATTCCCAGAAAAGAAATATTCTGGCTGGGGGATAGCACGCTCTTTGCAAAATGTATTCTCAGACTCATGCATTGTAAATGGCTGATAGTCCAAGATCTGTGTGTCATTAACTGAACCTCTGATTGTGCTATGATTAGCCAATCGTCGAGGTAATTCAGTATCCGCACTCCCCGCTGTCTCAGGGGGGAAAGTGCCGTGTCCATACATTTCGTGAATGTACGGGGGGCCAATGATAGGCCGAATGGTAGTACTGTGTACTGGTATGACTGTCCCTCGAAAGCGAATCTCAGAAAGGGCCTGTGGTGAGGCGCTATCGGGATGTGAAAGTAAGCGTCTTTCAAATCCACTGATAGAAACCAATCCCCGGGGCGAACTTGCGCGAGGATATGTTTGGTTGTTAACATTCTGAGCGAGCGAATCATTAACGCTTTGTTCAGATGTCTGAGATCCAGGATGGGGCGAAGGCCACCGTCCTTTTTCGGGACGAGAAAATAACGGCTGTAAAAACCCGCCTCGCTCAAAGAGGGAGGAACAGTTTCTATAGCGCCCTTCTCTATCAGTTTGAGCACCTCGGTGCGTAGAACATGTGACACATCTTTCCTCACTTTCGTCTCGACCACCGCTGAAAAGCGAGGTGGTCTGCGAGCGAATTGAAGTGAGTATCCGTGTTTTATTATGTTCAAAACCCATTTCGGCATGTCGGGGATTTTTTCCCAGGCTTCTGCTCGCGCAGATATGGGCTGAATGCCGGCTGGGGGTGTGTCGCAGTGACTGGGCCCCGCCGGCAAATCGCTTTGTGCTAACACAGAATCTACGGCTCTCAGAGGCGCAGGTGCGCGGAGCAGCCATATTGAGTGCCGAGTGCAGAGGTGCGTGTGAGAGTACAGGCGCATGCGCTATTTCCGAAATGCTCACAGCATGAGTCGGAGAGGTGCTTGAAACTGTATGAACAGTGTTTTGAAGTAGGGGTGAATTCATCATTATGGGCACGCGCGCTACATTCATAAAGCTTTCCGCATTTAGCGGGGAGTTTCTTAGCTCGCGCATTGCATCTGTGATGTTTGCGGCATAGCTGTTTGAAACTGTGTGGGTAGCTGTGTGTAGGGGTGCGTGCAATACGGCAGGCACACGCGCTACACTTATAGCACTTCCCGTTTTTACTGGGGAAGTGTTTATAACTGTGGGAACAGTGCTTGTGTGTAGTGGTGCATACATGACAATAGGCACACAAACTACATTTTTGAGACATCCAGCCTGAGCTGGGGAGGTGTTTGGCACTGTTTGGACAGTACTGATATGTGGGAATGCGCACTTTAGTGTGGACATGTGAACCCTTAGTGACAGAGGCAGAAAATGACTCTTTTGGTGATTTCTGTGTGTCGCCGTGAAAACGGCGTTTGATTGCAGGTGAGCGAGTTTTATGACTGGCCCATTGACTGATGTATAGACATTTCCAGCCGCCTGTAAGGGGACTGGGTAATGTTTTAAATGTTTGCGAGGGAGCGGTCCGGCATTTGCAAGACGCGTACTCCCTCTCTTTCTTCCTGCTGCTAGGAAGACTTACGAGGCTCTGTGTTCAGGGTGATTCTGGGTCGAGGGCCTCGTTGCTCCTGCGGCTTTCTTCGGCCAGCGGAACGCGAGCGGCGTCGAGCATCCTTGTCAGGTCTGCTCTTCGGCTGGGAGACGGGCGGCTCTGCCCTGGCTCGCTGCTGCTGCTGGGGCGGTTTTTGAGATGAGCTGGAGCGCTTAGGCAGGAAGTGATGCATAGCTTGCGAATCCTTCCGCGCCTCAGTGAAGCGCTCCGTGAAATCTCTCACCGTAGGTCCGAACAGGCCACTCGGAGTGACAGGTGCGTCAAGGAAGGGTGCCTTATCCGCGTCCTTCATCTCCGTTAGCGTTAGCCACAGGTGGCGCTCAAGGACGATCAAATTAGCCATGGCCAATGGATTGGGCGGTGGCCTTTGTGGCTCGCAGAGCTACGTCCGTAGCACTGCTACGGACGTAGCACGGCTTCGATGGGTGAGAAGCTCTGGCCTTCCATCCAGCGGTGGAGGGTGGGCATAGATGGTTGGCCACAGTCTCCTCTAGGGGCGGAGTTGCCTCGTAGCCTCTTTCTCTCGCGCCGTCCACTGAGGAGAGCGAAGAAGAGAAAGAAGGCTTTAGGCGAGCCGAGTACCGGGCTTTCCATGACTTCGTGAGCTCGTCGTGCACCTCAGGGAAGAAAGGAGAGGGTCTCTGTCGGGGGGCCTGCCGGCACCCCTGCAGGAACCACTCATCCAGCCGGCTGCGGGCGGGTTCTTCCGGAGAAGACCAGTCAAGCCCGAGGTCTTCCACGGCCTTAGACAGGACACGGACGATCTCCGAGTCCATGCTGGTGCCAGCCGTCGGCCAGTCGTCGGATGCAGCATCAAGAGAGAGGCTGTCATCCTTTCCGTCATCGTCCCCTGATGTGCCGAACGAGACGAGACCCACCGCTTTGTTGGAGGGGTGCAGGTCCGTTGTCGCGAAATGGACCGGCGGCGGGGAGACATCTGGTAGCGGTGATGCCCACGGGGACTGAGCCGGCATGACATCACCGGAGTCGGGGTGCTCTGGCAGCCTCTGTGAGCGGTGCTTTTTCTTGCGCGGCTCGAACAGAGGTGGCAGCACGGGGGCAGCCCTGAATGAGTGCAGCTTCTGCGTGGTCCAGACCCAGGCAGCGAGTGCAGATGATGTGCCGATCTCCGTCGGAAAGAGGGCCTCTGCACGAGGCGCAGGCTGAAGGCATTTGAAACAACGCCTGGAAAATAACTCTTTTACTTTCTTAAAAAGCGTCGCGGGGGCGAACGCTTGTTCAGTAAAAGGATATGCGATGCGCGCCGGATGGTGTAGCAGAAGGCTTTGAAGGCGGCTGAAGATGCCGGCGTCCTCTCAGCAGTCCCGCTGTAAGCTTTTCCACGGCGGCGAAAGACCCCAAAAATCCGGAGGATCCAGCGAAGAGAAGGTCTTCGCTGAAGGAGATTAAATCTAAAAGAACTGGCGTGACGGGACGCTCATTATATAGCCCTCATATGCTAATTTCAGCAGGCTCTGAGCGCGCGAATGCGGGACGCGCCCTCATTGGTCGCGCGTTCTAAGTCGCCCCGTCACTGGTTCGAGCAGTTGCCGCAGCACAGCCAATGACCGAGCTGCCTCGCTCATCACTGTCTGCTGTGCAGCTGCAATGCGTTTTACATAAAGACTTCAATATTTCTCGAGAAACGGAGTTTTCCCATAGCGTAAGCTACTTACGCAATAGGAGAGACCTCTCGATAGAGAACTAAAATGTGCAGGAATTATAGGCCTGTATTTATAATATTATGAATAAAATGTGCGTTATTTGGAAGAAAGTCGAGTGTGACTGACTTTAGCCCACTAATTTCATTAGAGTATTGCTCTGTTATACAGTGACCCCCCCAGTCAGTCACCCAGAGGTGAACTATACCCTGCCTGCTGCGCCCCCCTCCCCTTTCCCCTTCTCACACACAACACCTTCTGAGCACGCAGGGGCGCCAATTTGTCAATTCCCCACACAGTGAAATGATAGATAATAGAAAACCTCTATGTAGAAAACCGCTTCGCGGCGCAGAGGATTTTATTTTTATTTTTTAACTGCTCGTGCCGCCCCCATGTGACATGAAAAAATGCCGCCCCGGGCGAATGCCCGGTTCGCCCGTGCCTAAAACCGCTACTGGCTGCTCGTGTGCAGCTAATGGAGATCGAAATAAATAAATAAATAAATAAAATAAATACCAAAAGTGCTATTGTGCTCCTTTCTGTTGATCAAGGTTCCTTCAAATGAATTGGCATGGACCTCATCGGGCCATTAGAACAGACAGCACGCAGGC
Organism: Xyrauchen texanus; assembly: GCF_025860055.1. Taxonomy (NCBI): domain Eukaryota; kingdom Metazoa; phylum Chordata; class Actinopteri; order Cypriniformes; family Catostomidae; genus Xyrauchen; species Xyrauchen texanus. Next base: position 15,671,249 of record NC_068276.1, read on the forward strand.
ATCGATTTGCATTAGTCCTGGTGGATTACGCAATGTGATATCCAGAAGCAGTGCTGCTGCGCAACATTTCAGCACGTAGTGTTGCAGAGGCACTCTTAATTATCAAAATTATCTCCCGAGTGGGGATTCCAAAAGCGCTACTTTTATGTCATGTACACTATGCGATCTATACGAATTATTGGATATTAAATTGATTCAGACATGTGTGTACTATCCACAAATGATGGCTTGGACAAACCTTTAAATCAGAAAAAAATATGATTCGTAAGTTCATGCATGCAGATGCTTGGAACTGGGATATGTGACAGGGTAGCTCGTTTACGGGTATTTGCACCGGGGGAAAATGTCCTCGTATTGCTTCCCGCGCTTTCAAGCTTCAAGCTTGAAATTACTTGCAAAGTGCCAAGGGCCCTTTGGAGGTCACACGGCGAGTTGGGGAAGTCGACTTTGATTCGGTGGTTCCTATGGGTAGGGGTAGGGCATGTCAGATTTACAACCTCAACATCCTAAAACCATGGAGAGAGGCTGTCCCTGTTTCATTGGCAATGGTAGTTCCAAAAAAGGAGGAGCTCGGACCAGGAGTGGATCTAAAAGCCAATCACTTCACCCCAGACCAACTCTCGGCTTTGCAATGTTCAGAGGCTGTGAGGTTGCAAAAGAATTTCGCTGATGTGTTTTCGCCTCTCCTACGGCCGCACTGATCTCAGAAACACTACTTCGAGACAACCCCCAGGGTATTGGTATTTAGTCATCCCTACAGCTAACCCGAATACAAAAAACAGGTAGTACAGGAAGAATTAAAAGTCACAAACCTAACACTGCAGTACATAACCTCAACACAAAAATATCTTAAAAATCAACAAAATCACTAAATCAATAAACAACAAAAACAAGTAGTCACAGAGCCAAGTGCAAAAAAAATTAGACCAAGAAAACTTGGTGACCCAGGTGAAAAAGACGTACAATTAAGTGTATTAAAAATGTACTTAAATATGTTTTTAGTACGATACAAATATAATGTAATGCATTTTTAATACACTTAATTGTACGTCTTTTTCACCTGGGCGAGCTAGCCAGTCGCACAAGATTTCAAAGTGCCCAGTTACCACAATAGTGGTACAATATACCTAACATGTCTACCTGGAGGGAAAAAACAAAATCATAACAAAACAGAAACAAAACAGCAGTGCTGCTCGAAGAGCGGGAGTAAGCTGTTATTCAATGTTGTTGCTCAACCAACACTCATTTGTACAAACCAGGGCCTACTTTGAAACAAATAAGCATTAATACAATTTAGAACAAAATTATCATGTTCAAAAAGAGACCATAATAAATCACCTACCGGTGCTTTATCTGATTTAGTTCAACATTCGAGTGTGATAGCATTTACATTACACTGATGCAGCAAACAGCCACAAAGATACCGGTTTACATTAAACTGCATTGATGCAGCAAGGAGTGCCGAACCTATGAAGTGCGCTGGAGTCAAAAGTATAACCAACGTTAGCCCACATTCCTTAAACTATGAATGAAGCCCAATAATTAATACCAAGACAACCTACCTGGAAGCAAGCAGCCTGCCACACAAAGTATGTTTCAATTGACTTAATCAGTTTTCCACAAAAATCACACTACAAATCCCAAAAAGTAAAGTTACTAATAAAACAGAGATACTGGACAGCACTAAGCAACATTGCCTTCACAGTAGGTGGTGGGTTCTCGACTATGACGAATTCTAGGTAGCCTGTCAAAAGGGCTTAACTACCCTAATGGTGGTAGCCCATTGGCTACGCATTACAAAGTGATTCTGACATGACAAACCAAAATATAGACAATGTTACCACACTCCACTACACTTAGAAAACAGATTAATAAGGGAGCACAAGACATTTTCTATGGAAGCATGACTGTCACATGCTAAGAAACTCTATACAAGACAATAGGAAGCTTGAACACTGTCTTTGAAAGGATCCCTTTGGAAACTCTCTTTAGCCGGACAAAAAATAGAGTTAATCTATCATCTCCAAAAGCACAAAACTAACTTTTCTTGGATTTTTCAATTCATATACAGGCATAATGAACTATAACATTATCAAAAGAATCCATTGTATCATCAATCTACACTGCACAATGCACAGACTATTTTTGATAGAAAAGATGTATCTTAAACAAATGATTATAGCCTGATGTAACCTTTAAAATAAGTGTAGTGACTTGTAATCCCTTTTATAACTGATAAATTGGTGATTGTGAATTTGAATCTTGCATTATCCATGTTGAAATAGTTAACTATTTTCCAGAGCAAATGCCTCGTGCCTGGTATGTGAAAGTTTGTTTTCCCATGAGGAGAGCAATGGGTGAATTTATTTTATTGTTTTTATTTAAGATATAATAGTTTAACATTGCCCTATTTTGATCAGGAAACAGAAATATTCACTCACAGTGGGCCATAAATTAATTATCTTGAGGGGAGGACAGAAATGACCATATGAACCAGCAAAAGACACAGCTAATTGGCTCAAGACATCTTTGGGGTACAGCCAACATTTACTCAACCTCCCCACCTAGGACGAACTCTTCACTCTTGGCTCTTGGAGCTTTCTCTTCTCTTAGCCCTTCTTTGGCTGGCTTTGTTTTGGTGCCCTTCTGCCCAGGTTCCGCACAATGTAGAGTTCAATAAAGCTCGGAACGCACAGTTCCGAGGGGTTCTTCTCTCTTTTCCGTGCAACGACTCACACACGTGATGGGGAGTTGTGAGCCTCGCTTGCCGGACGCCTCGCTTCAAAGCCCTGCCTGATCATTCCAGCACCGAACTATCCGGCATCCAAAAACATAGACAGAAAACAACCAGAACTTTCTACGGACTCAAAGAACCAAATCAATGCCACAAAACACAATGCAACGAAATGTAAGTACACCTAAAGACTTTTGCTAGAAAGTGCTGGTGTTTTATTTAAATACTTTGGGTAACCCAATTGCAAATCGACGTATACAAAATTAAGTATCAGTGGTTCAGGGTATGGTCTATATGATTCAATAAAGTTCCATTTTCTCTGTTACAGACCATTTCCATTCACCTTCTGCGGAAGTTCACTCACCAACCTGGTTTTATGTTCATCTATGTGTGTTAGTTAGTTTGATGCAGTAGTCTTGTTTGGCTGTGGTATATTTTTATAAATAATCTTGTCAATTGACACAAAGGTCAACGCTCTGTGCTCGAACAAACATATTTGTGATACTATTTTCAATGGCCATGAGAATAGTATTACTCTAAGTATTAGTTAGCAGATGTGTCATATCAAGTGATCAGACATTCACCTTAATTCTTTTAATATTTCCAGAATTAATCATAATTCCCTTCTTGAGCTAAAATTCCTCATGTATAAAATTGTGAGCTGATACAAGGAGCCTGTTGTAATACATATTTAATGGTGGAAAATATTTATTCAGATTTCTAATCTGATCATTTGTCATTTATACTTCATATAATGGTGGTCGAACATAGCCAAGATTGGTAAACTAATTTACATATAAAGTCCTACATATTATTGGTGGATAAATGCAGGCATGTTTAAATCTGCATATTAAATGTAACATTCCATCATACAATACTTACATATTATTGGTGATGAATGCTGGCAGTTTTAAATATACTCTGCCACAAAGTTGCTAATTTCCTACAAATGTAAATATGTAAAAAATGTGCAGACAAAAACACATTTTTCAATTAAGAATTATTAAGTCCTTGTTTCAAACTTCATGCATGACAAACAGGTGCATATATCACACAAGTTTCCTCTTCATGGCTTTTTCTGTTCTGTGTAGGCTGATGTAGAGAGAACTTCAGTGATGCATAATTATCCGTGTCCATGTCTGCAGTCTAATGAGAGAATATAATGTAAATTTGGCAACAGTCAGTACAGTTTTTATAGTGCTGTGTAAAAGGTTTGTAAAAACATATTCCAGTCTAAGCAATAAACTAAGGAGTACAATAAGTTCAATATGTTCTTCTCATTTCAGCTAATAGAAACCTGATAATTTGATGTATTAGTTTTATCTCATATTCTTTTCTCTTTGACAATAGGATAACTATAGTAAAACTAGGTGTATACAGCTTTTCAACTCACCTGGGCTGTAGGTTGTACTTGATCAACACCTTAAAAATGCATTGCAATTTGAAATTAGAACAGTCACTAAACATTGTTTCATGTTGTAATTTTAAAATGAGGGTTGAATAGAAACACTTTACCTTTGTGAGCAGCTCTTCTCCATGACAGCACCATGACAATATTCATTATTATAGATATCATTAATACAATGGCAAGCAGTGAGAAAATATAGGTTTCTGTTTTCTGTTGATCAACTGCAAAAAGATGGATAAAGATATAACAAAAAGTAACTTTACAATGACAATGTTAAAGGAAATTATAATAAACTTTTTTTTTATAAATGTCTTATTTTAGAAGTCTAAGTAGGCTGACTGTTGAAATATTAAAGTATAGTTGTATCTATTGTCATGTTTCATAGAATTTAAAAAAGGATATTAATAATATAGATGGTACCATGTATTGTGAACAATAAAAAAAAAGTTTTACCATGCGCATTAAGTTTAGTTCCATTTCCAATGACTAACTTCCCACATGTGACCACACCACAATAGTAAATTTCATCACTGGAGATGGTTCCCTTCCTTTTGGGTACTGTGTACATACAGTTGTGTATAGGGGATTCAGAGTTCTTCTCACACTGATCGCTTCTGTCTCCAACTGTGTAAATGATTCCTGGATAAGACTCATTTGGTTCATATCTAAGCCAATAGACACTTTGACCTCCTGCACAAGTCTCGCCAAATATTGAGCAATGCAAAGTCACAGAGTCTCCTACATGATGTGACTCCAACACTGGATGCTGGATGACTTTAACTGTATTTGCATCTACAATAAAAAGTTCATTCCTAAGTAGCAGTAATAATAACAGCAAAAGTAGGTAATAACTCATTGTAAATCAGATTTCAATCAAGTCAATTGTAAAATTGTATTCATATTACAAACTTTCACTTACTGTTAACTGTCAGATAAGCACCACTTCCAAAGTACAGCTCATCATACATTTCCACAACACAGTGGTAATAGGCAGCATCTCTGGATGTAACTTTAGTCAATATTAATGCAGTTTTATTCTGATCAACTTTCACTTCTAGCCTTGAGTCATTGACAAATTCTCCTCTTAGTTTTATCTTTTGGTAAAATATGCTAACTATAGGGTTTAGCTTTTGTCCTGGAATTTGTTTGAGCCACACCCAGGTAACAACCGGATCAGCAGTGGTGTAGCATTCCAGGATTACAGAAGCTCCAACCGGTGCCGTGACCGATAACTTTGGCTGAAAAACACTGGGGGTCATAGTTACACCTGAAAAACATAATTAATAAATACAAAAATAAATAATAAAACGTAGTCCCTATATGTGAAAGCACCTCATTTCCATTGCAAAAACTTTCTTTAACTCCCCAAAAACTGAAAGCTTTGAGATTTGAAGAAGAAATATTTAAGATTCTAACTGCACTAACTGTGTTAACTCATTTGTACAAAAAGGTCAGATTTCCTTGCTTCTGTTGAAGTACAATATGCCCTTTGAAATATTCTCAAATTGTGCTGGGATAGCGTGGATCATCAGGTTTAGTCAATGCCAGCAATATGGCATGCCAATTATTAAGAAAACTGAGTTTGTTTGTTTTTTATTTATTTATAATTTTTTTTAATTTGCATCAAAGAAGAAAATACAAATCGAAAACATTTAAATTTTTGGTCTCATATGTTTGGACAGTACAGTATAAAGATATATTTATAGTTATTTATTTATTACTTACATGATGAGTAAGACAGAAGGATGTATGTAGACAGAGCAAACCTCTTGCAAGCAGGCATCCGAGTAGTCTCCATCCTGAGATCAAAATGAAAATATGTTATAATATCTGATAAACTTAAAAATACCCTGTGCATCTTTAAATGACCCAAACTACGAAACAAGTTCTTATTGGCCAAGTGAAGCATATACATCTTCTCCGTCTTGCAGTTGACACCCTTTGCCCTCTTAAATGTTTCCATGAGAATAAACAAGTCTTTGATCTAGTGAACTTCCTGCAATACTGCCAAGTCTCAAATTTATATAGTGCAAATGCCATGTCCCCAAAAGACAGACAATGCAAAGTACTTTAATCATATAGGAATTCTACATATAAGTCTCTATATATAGGAAACAATTTTATTTTGCATTCTTCGTAATTTTGTATCATCAGTTATGGATCTGTGTTTAACATTTCTGCAGATAATTTTACATACAATAGCCCTATGAGGACACTCCACTGTATGGTTGACCAGCCACATATGTTTCCAATTAGTCAACTGGTCTTTTATTTAAACTGTCCCTGTATTTACACGAGTCAGAACACTCTTTTAAGCCTGTTATAAATAACGAAAAATTGTTCCTCAAGGTTAAGTTGTATTTGTTTAACAACACATTAATTATTTATTTTCAAGGTTGCCGTTACTATGTAATACATTCGGGTCACAGGACAATGACTACATTCCTGTAAGAAGTATGTCCGGGAAGTATCATCCTACTCACCTGCATACCTACTTTATCAAATATTCTTCATCAAATGCACTACATAATCTAAAAAGGATGCAAATTCGGATGCTGCTTCTGTTTGTTCCAGAATGTTGCTTTCTGTTCAAGTAAGCAATTGGTTTTCTAACTTTAAAAGTCAGAATATGAATTCCTGTTTCCAGTCTTCTGTTTTTATCCATGCCTGTTACTGAACCCATCTTGTTTTTAGAGCCTGAGTATGTCTATTTTTTGGATTGTATACCTGGGAACAGTGACTACATTTATATGGACACCAGAAAGCGGATTATTGCGAGAAAACAGCATTCCTGTTTACATGTACTGTGTTATCTGTGTACTCTTTACTCCCGCATACATGCAGTTCGATTAATAAGCAGCTTTCTCTGCAGCAATGTAATTTCCCTGCAACACTTGTGTAAATAACAAACATGGGATCCGAAGAAGACTTCGCTATTTTAATCTCTGTTGCTTTGCTTTATTTCCAGATATTTCAGAGCTGTTTGTTGCTGTGTTTGTTTCCCTCACTTTCTATTGCGACCTCCAGTGGAATTACCATGCAGTAGTGGGGTTTCCCTCTTAGTAAAATTCTGAGATTCCCCCAATGTTGAGCACATATGCAAATGTGAGGGATATTTTACATTGGTATGTATAAATGGGTATAGTTTATAGTGTATGTGCTTTTCCCACTGTACTCCCAGAAATGTTGAATTATTTCCGCTGTGTTGACTTGTTGCTGGGCTCCATCCTATGATGTTTGTTATCTCGGTCCGTTCCACGCACACGCACTCTTCGTATACCCATCAGAATGCTGCTTATGCATTTACATGACCACATTAAGCCGTGTTCTCCAAGAGAAACCAATGTGTGTTAAACCACTTTCTTTTAATCCCTTGAGTGGTGTATGGAAATCAGCTTTCTAGTTTACATGACGTTTCAGAATGCCGCTTTCTACAAAAACCCTGGAATAAACCATTTTCTTAAGTACATGTAAATGTGGTCCTTGTTTTGCTTTATTTATTGATTTTTTTTGTGTTTTTTTGCTCCCAGTCATGTTGAATATATATATATATATATATATATATATATATATATATATATATATATATATATATATATATATAATTATTATTATTTTAATTTATGTATTTTTTATTATTATTATTATTATCATTATTTTTTAATTATTTTTTTTGTAGTAGGGTACATGTAGTAGGCTAAAGTCACCCCTTAAGGAAAGATTTTTATAAATATAAAATATTTTTTATTGAATATTGATGGAGCAATATTATTTGTGTGAAGAGAAATAATAACGGAAGGTTGTTTCGATTAAAATTCAGTTTTTTAAAAAAGGTGGTGAAGGAGCTTTTTACCCCACACCTGGGGTAAAAGGTTCCCTCATTTGGGGAAAAAGGCCTCCAGGGGATCTAAAGTGATATCATGTAGATTCTTGGGCAATAGATACAATTTGTCAACTAATGCAAATAATTTAGAGACAGCAAGATGCTTTTGTTAAACAACAAATTAAGATGATTCTTACTCACAATATAACTACTCCAGAAAAAGTCAACTATTTCCTGTTCATTTCAAACACATTTGCCATTTTATTACATCTCAAGTATTCTATAAATGAACTAACCTCTATTATGATTGGATCAGTACATGGGAGCCAACTGAAAATATTTCATAACAAATCTATTCCCCCCACTTAAGAAAAATATTTTTTATAGGGGCCTTTCGAACCTGCAACAGGGGGGCTTTTTACCACAAATACTATCCTTTCACTTATTGGACAATTCAAATATATAATATAATATATTACAAAATAATTTGATCAAATTGCCTCAAAATCAACCTATAGACACCACACACAATGATCTCAAATTGCCTCAAAATCAATCTATAAACACCACACACAATGATCTCATGAATCAGGAAAATATTGCCGAGCGTAGTGACAAACAAGTTGTTATGATCCCTGGTTGTCTGCCCGGTGTTTTCCGTGTCACCGTCATCCTGATTCCCGTCCTTCATCACTGTGTCATTGTTCGCACTTGATTGTCGTTTGTTATCATCATGTCTCTGTGCATTTAAACCCCACTGTTCCTCCATTCCCTGGTCGTTCGTTGTTCCCACTGTTTTGATGTTTTTGGAAGGTCCCGATGTCTACTCTGTCTCCTGTCTCAGCCGTGTTCATCCTGCCGTGTTTTCCCAGTTCGTGTGCCCTTGAATGTTTTCGTGTTTTAGTTTCTGTTTACCCATCGTGGTAGTTTCCTTTGTTCCTGTCTGTTTATTTTCACCTTTGTTCAATAAACCCGCATGTAGATCCAAACTCCCTGTCTGCCTCCGCCTTCTTATCATAACAGAACGAACGACCAACAATGGATCTAGCGGTTCTACGAGCCAACTGTCAGCTGCTCAGTTTGATGCAGGAAAACCGTCCGGTGGAGGACCACGTTCGCGATTTCCTGGAACTAGCGAGTGCCACAGACTTCCCAGACTCCTCCCTGGTGGGCTTTTTCAGGGACAACCTGAACAGTGCGCTCAAGGAGCGGTTGCTCCAGAGCCCACGCCTGCCACGGTCTGCGAGCCAGAGCCAACGCCCGCCACGGTCAGCGATCCAGCATTGCCAGAGGAGAAAAGGGGAGGCCTCTGCTCTCCAGCCTCCACTTCCACGGCCAACCAGCCAATGCTTGCAGCCCCGAACGTTGGAGAGCCAGCGCCTGTAGCCTCGACCGTCCCAGAGCCAGCGCCTGTAGCCTCCTACGGTGCCACCTCCCTCGGCTCCGCCTCCAGAGCCTTCCAGGTCCCCGCCTCTAGAGCCTCCTACGGCGCCACCTCCCTCGGCTCCGCCTCCAGAGCCTTCCAGGTCTCCGCCCCAGAGCCTCCTACGGCACCACCTCCCTCGGCTCCGCCTCCAGAGCCTTCCATGGCTACGCCTCCTGAGCCGTCCAAGGCTCAGCCTCTAGAACCTCCTACGGCACCACCTCCCTCGGCTCTGCCTCCAGAGCCTTCCAGGTCTCCGCCTCTAGAGCCTCCTACGGCGCCACCTCCCTTGGCTCCGCCTCCAGAGCCTTCTAGGGCTTTGCTTCTAGAGCCTCCTACGGCACCACCTCCCTCGACTCCGCCTCCAGAGTCTTCCATGGCTCCGCCTACCTCGGCTCCGCCCTCGGAGTTCCCCATGGCGGTGGTTCTGAGGCCGCCTCCCAGGCCACCTGACCCAGTCCCCTTCTTGTGCTCCCCTCGGACTGCCCTCTGTGCCCCCTTGGACTTCCTGTCTGCTCCCTGTGCCCCCTTGGACTGCCTTCTTGCCCTCTGTGCCCCCTTGGACTGCCTTCTTGCCCTCAGTGCCCTCTTTGGCCTGCCTGCTCCCCCTCACTCCTTGGACGATTTCTGTTTTTTTGGGGGGTATTCCTTTTTTCTTGTTTTTCTGAGGATTGTCTGGAATCCGATCCTTTGAGGGGGGGTTATGTTACGATCCCTGGTTGTCTGTCCCGTGTTTTCCGTGTCGCCGTCACCCTGATTCTCGTCCTTCATCACTGTGTCATTGTTCGCACCTGATTGTCGTTTGTTATCATCATGTCTCTGTACATTTAAACCCCGCTGTTCCTCCATTCCCTTGTCGTTCGTTGTTCCCACTGTTTTGATGTGTATGGCTGTTCATGCTACGCCCTGTTAACCCTGTTCACCCTGCTCGTGGTCCCTTGATGTTTTCGTGCTTTAGTTTCATTTGTCCCTGTCTGTCAATTTTCACTTTATTTAATAAAGAACCACTGCAAGTAGATCCTTGCCCCTCGTCTGCCTTCACCTGCTCATCATAACACAAGTGTTTAGGATAGCGTTACGTTTTTTATGCTATTTAGTGTTTTGGGAGATAATAAAATAAACTTTACCCCGTGGAGCCTTTAGCCCCGTTGTACTCTACGTGGTTGTGGTACGAACGGCAGCCAGTGAGTTTCTGGTGCCCCCCGAGGGTTTGATGGTGTCCCCAAAGGGAGTAGGTGCACTACACAGACTGTGTAATATGTGTTTAGGGAGTGCCAGTACCGGTCAGTAATACTATATTGAAGATGAATAATACCAAGAAATGGATTCAGACACTTTTTTTGCTAGCAAACTGTGTCTTTGTAACAGAATTAGGTAAGTGTTGATTGAGATTTTCAATCACCTATTAGCGAGGCAGGCTCTCCATGTAGCAATTAGGTAAGTGGTGATTGACACTTGCAATCACCTATCAGCGAGGCAGGCTCTCTATTTAAAAAGCTGGTTGGTTGTCGTCTGGAGTGCGTTATGTCCGGCTTTCCCCCTTTCTTTTATGTTGGTAAATGTAGCTGCAGTGCGTCTGTTTGCCCTTCTTGCTTATTTCCTCCAGCATGTTCCATTAGTGGATTGGATGATTTTTTCACCCCTCGGGTATGTGGATTAAGTCATTTAACTTTGTTTGGAGGTATAGCGATTGGTTGATGTTTTAAATAATGTAAGGTTCCCTGCATCCCAGTTAATCGGGTAATAAGCGGGTAATATAAATGCCGTAAGCTTTTGCCTGTGAAGGGACGGGAAATTTGGGCGATTTGTCCTTTTCCGGTCAAAAAGTGTTTCTTTGTATATATTTACGAGCGGGTGATATGGAATCATTAGTAATGTACCACTGGTTTTTGTTAACATTCGCCCCATGTCATCATTTTTTACAGCCTTGTAGCTTCTCTGTCTTCTCTTGTAGATAGCAGAGGGGATTGTTGCTGTCTGGTTTCATTTTTGTTTATTTTTTTATTTTTAGGTTGAGGCTCGGTTACTTAAAGCGATGTGGTTGCAGTAGCGGTTTTAGGCACGGGCGAACCGGGCATTCGCCCGGGGCGGCATTTTTTCATGTCACATGGGGGCGGCACGAGCAGTTAAAAAAATTAAATAAAATCCTCTGCGCCGCGAAGCGGTTTTCTACATAGAGGTTTTCTATTATCTATCATTTCACTGTGTGGGGAATTGGCAAATTGGCGCCCTTGTGTGCTGAGAAGGTGCCGTGTGTGAGAAGGGGAAAGGGGAGGGGGGCGCAGCAGGCAGGGTATAGTTCACCTCTGGGTGACTGACTGGGGGGGTCCACTGTATAACAGAGCAATACTCTAATGAAATTAGTCTAAGTCAGTCACACTCGACTTTCTTCCAAATAACGCACATATTATTCATAATATTATAAATACAGGCCTATAGTTCCTGCACATTTTAGTTTTTCTGTGTGAAATGGCTAATAAAAATAAGTAATACAAAACGATTATGTGGTCACCTCACCAAGGTGAATTGGTTTAGTCTTGACTTCTGGCCGTGACTCGTAACGTGGTGAGTGAGTGACAGTGTTGGGGGGCGGGGGATGGGAAATCTGTTGATTGTCGAGTGCCAAATAAACAGGGATGGATAAGAAAAGGTCAAAGCCATCAGGTGCACAATTTAGAAAAAAAAGAAAAGAAGAAGAGGAGAAACGAGCAAAAGATAAAGGTATGCAACTATGTTCTCTCTGTGATATGATATGATGATATGAAGGGCTAATGTTAATTGTTGGTAACCCTTACGTTTGTTAGCCTATTTGCTATGATGCTTGCTATGCTTATACAACAATAATTCGGTTTTAAGTCAACAAACACGAGATCTAATTTCACCATAATATTGTGCTTTGCAACCAAACTGTTACAAGTTCAGTTATTATTTATTTCCATCAGTTGGGTTACGTTAGGCCCTGTAATTAGCCAACAGAATTTTTTTTAAATCTGTAGGTAGTTTCAAAGAGACGACATTTGCTTTTTATTTACTACTTATTTGCTACATGACACATGCCATGTATATGAAGGAGGTTTTTATGCATGTTTATGACAACTGTCATTAAGTGTCACTCGCTCAATTATGACATTTTTAATGCAAATATGACATTATTTGTTTGAGATGCCTTTGTTGACAACATGACATTACCTAGACATCATAACCTGTCATAAATATGTCATAAAAAACATGACATAGCAGATTAATTATTAAACTTAAGAAACTACTTAGCTTTATGAGTTAACATTACATTAAACTGTCATGTTGGTTTTGACATTGGCTGTCATGAAGCCATTATAACTGTGTCATGAATATTTTTCTGACCACTTTTTTTTCCCAGTAGTACAAACTGAATGTCAGTAAAATGTCATTAAGTGTTAATACTCTGTCAAGTTGTTTTATAACAGTGTCATGTATACCTTTCTTGACCTCAAGTGGTACAATGACATTTTAATGACAAATTCAATGTGTACCACTGTAGTTGAGGTCAAGAAAAATATTCATGACACAGTTTAATGTAAAGTTAACCCATAAAGCTAAGTGGTTTCTTATGTTTGGTAATTCATCTGCATGTTTATGACATATTTATGACAATTTATGTTGTCTTGGTAATGTCAAGAAGTTGTCATGTTTATGTCTCTCTTATTATGTTTGGGGTCAATTTGACTGGCTGTTTTAGCTGTTATAAAACATCATCATATGGTCTTTTAATTTCAGGATGAGCCACCCACCTCCCCCGCTTGTAGTGAATACAAGTAGAGACAGTCACAGCTTTATTAAAATAAAAGCAGGCAACAGTACAAAACAAGGGCAAATCCAGAGAAGAATGGTCAGGGTGAGCGTTGGGTCAAAAGCCGGGGAATCAAGATATAAACAAGGGGGCAAATCCGGGAGAGAGTAGTCAAAGGGAGCGTGAGGTCGAAGCCGGGGAATCAATATACAAACAAGACAAGCAAGAGGAAAAGACAGGGGAACAAGGGGGGCTGGCAAGCTAAGGGGTAAACGAGAGGAGTACAAAACTAGACGAGACTAGCGGGGGGCGAAAATGCAGGGTAAACTAGAACAATAACCAACAACCGTGAAACGGATGTGCTGTGGTATTTATAGGGGAAGGTGCAGGTGTAAACAATGAAAGGTGATGAGACGAGTGCAGGTGAAACGATTAAAGGGGTGATTGAGACGAGTGCAGGTGGTCATAATGTTCTGGCCATAGGAGCGTGCATGTGAGCCCGAGGAGAGAGACCTGCCAACGAGCAGGAGATCTCGAGGGAGCAAAATGAGCGTGAGAGCTCGAGGGAGCAAAACGAGCGTGAGCTCGAGGGGGGCGGAACGAGCGTGCGAGCTCGAGGGGGCGGAACGAGCGTGCGAGCTTGAGGAGTGAGTGTGTGTGCGACGAAGCGGGGATGGGGCAGAGGAGCGGGGTTCGTGACACCGCTACACAGGCCTCTTCTGGAATGGTCTCGACTCTTCAGGATGAGCTACCATCTATGTCCTCAGCTACACATATGTCTTCACAAATTTCTCCACAAATATCTGATATTGAGGATGAAGTCAACTTTGCCTCTACTTCTCTCCAGCATGAGCCTTCAGGTGAATTTTGTGTGTGTATGTGTGTGTGTGTGTGTGTGGAGGGGGTATGCCTAGGCTACAAGACAACTGAACAACTGCAATTTAATGTAATTTTAATATTTCTGATAATTTCTGAGTAGGCCTATGTGTTATGTTCCACTGCTATGTGCTTTGAGTAATGTGCCAAAATGCTGTCTGATAGAAATGCCTGGAGCTGAACCCCCACTGAGCCACACTGCTGAGGATGAGCCTCTGTCAACCGACCCTGCTAACTGGCCCTCACATCTGACTGACAGGATTCGGACTGAGCTGGTTCGCAGAGGACCATGTAAGGTGCCACCTGGCTTTGTTTTCCATAGGAATGAGAGTGATGGGAGAAGTTGCCACCACCAATATTTTAGGAAGACATTAGTAAGTGGTGAAAAGATGGCAAGAAGTTGCCTGATTTATTCAGTGAAGAACAACAGCCTCTTTTGCTTCTGCTGCAAATTGTTTTCCAAGAGGAACATTAATTTAACAAGTGCAGGTATGGCAAATTGGAAACATGCGAGCGATTACCTCACATCACACAAAAACAGTCCAGAACACCTCAATTGCATGAAAGCATGGAAAGAACTGTCAGTGAGGTTAAAAAGTGGAGAAACTATTGATAAGCTGGAGATGGCACTTCTGGAGGCTGAGAGGGTAAGATGGAGAGCAGTGCTGACACGTCTCACTGCTATCGTGCAGTCACTGGCACTTCAAAATTTGGCTCTAAGGGGACACACAGAAACACTGTTCACACCAGGGAATTTTCTCAAAGAGGTCGAACTTATGGCTAGGTTTGATCCCATTATGAAAGATCACCTTAACCGTGTCGAAAGAGGAACAGCAAGTCAAAACAGCTACCTAGGCCATCATGTGCAGAATGAGCTGATTGATTTGTTGAGCAGCAAAATCATATCTTCTATAGTGGATGACATCAAGCAGGCAAAGTTTTTTTTCTGTAATTCTGGACTGCACCCCAGATATAAGTCACACAGAACAGTTGTCAGTGGTCATTAGAGTGGTGTCACTGATGGAGAAGCCCCATATCAGGGAACATTTTATGGGATTTTTGGAGGCAGAGGAGTCCACAGGCCAGCACTTGGAATCCATGATCCTGACGAGACTTGAGGAGTTGGGAATTCCTTTTGAAGACTGCAGAGGACAGTCATATGAAAACGGGGCAAACATGAAAGGCAAAAATAAGGGAGTTCAAGCCAGGCTCTTAGAAAATAATCCCCGAGCTCTGTTTGTGCCATGTGGAGCGCATACATTGAATTTAGTTGTGTGTGATGCTGCTAAGGGATCTGTTGATGCTATAAGTTACTTTGGTGTCCTGCAAAAGCTCTACACATTATTTTCAGCCTCCACCCAAAGATGGGCCATACTGAAGAACCATGTGAGCATCACCTTAAAGATGTGGGCAGAAACAAGGTGGGAGAGCAAGGTCAAGAGCGTCGAGCCCATG
Source organism: Xyrauchen texanus (assembly GCF_025860055.1). Classification (NCBI taxonomy): domain Eukaryota; kingdom Metazoa; phylum Chordata; class Actinopteri; order Cypriniformes; family Catostomidae; genus Xyrauchen; species Xyrauchen texanus. Next base: position 15,686,737 of record NC_068276.1, read on the forward strand.
AGGAACCAGGGAGCTGCCGTGAGAGAGGCTTTAATTGAGGTGAGAGACCACACCAAAGACCCTGCTATAAAGGCTGAGGCCCAGTCTTTGTCTGAGGAGGTGGGGTCATACAGCTTCAGCATCTGCACGGTTGTTTGGTATGACATGCTATCTGCAATACAGCATGCCAGCAAACTCATGCAGTCTCCTAGTATGGATGTGGACCTAGCTGTGAGTCTTTTGAAGAAGACTGAGCGAGATCTCCAGAGCTACAGGGCAAGTGGCTTTGTGACTGCACAGATGGCGGCCAAAGACATTTGTGAAGAGATGAATGTGGAGGCTGTTTTAAAACAAAAAAGGCTGAGGTCCACAAAGCGGCACTTCTCATATGAATCATATGATGAGCCTTTCATTGATGCACTTAGGAAGTTGGAGGTTGGATTCTTCAACGTTGTCGTTGATGCAGCCACGTCAGCCATCAAGGAGAGATTTTCCGCATTGGAAAATGTGGGAAAGAAATTCAGGGTTTTGAAAAATTTCCCAAGTCTTGCAGGTGAGGAGCTGGCAGAGCAATGCGAGGCACTAGGCAGCACATTGCACTTTAAGGGGCACTCTGATGTGGACAGTAGAGAGCTTGTGCAGGAAATTAAGAACTTCCCTGAACTGCCATCAAAGACCATGAGCCTCCTTGAGCTTATCACTTTTATGCATGATAAGGATCTATCGGAGATCTGCCCAAATTTTTGGACTGCTATCAGGATTGCACTTACTCTGCCAGTCACTGTGGCTCAAGCAGAGAGGAGCTTTTCAAAACTAAAGTTGATCAAGTCATACCTGAGATCAACCATGTCCCAGGAACGGCTCACTGGCCTTGCCGTCATCAGTATCAATCACTCAATAGGGGAGCAGATTTCATACGATGACATCATTGATGATTTTGCATCAAGGAAAGCCAGAAAAGTCAGGTTTTAGTTTTAGTTTGTGTTTTCTGTTCTTAGTGCAATAGTGTAATAATTAGATTCTCTTTAGTGTGTTTTCACATTTGTGTGTAATATATAATATATATATTCTATTCTATATTTTATTTGTATATTATTCTTAATGTGTTATATTATTGTTGCTCTCTGCACTTGTTAAATTTTTTATATATCTGATTGTATATATGTTTGGCACATTTATGTATATAGTGTATATTTAAGTTCTGATAACTGTCATAGTTTGCCAAAAGACAATGAACACAATTCTGCACAATGTCGGAAGTTAGTAAGGATTTGTGCAATTGAGAAATATAAATTTCTCTTTAAGAGAAATGTTGTTATAATAAAATATGACTGTTTGTGGATAATTTTGTGTGTGTGTTTTTGGGGGGTTTGGCGCTCAAAGGTGGTCTCGCCCAGGGTGCAATTCAATGTAGAACCGCCACTGTGTGGTTGTGCCATGCGAGCCCTGACTCCCTCTTTGTCTGATTGAGTTTATTTTTTGTTTTTTCTTTTTAATATTTGTTTATTGTGATACTTTTGTGATTACCCATCACTGTTTGCTTCATGACTGAGCTGTATGAAACCATCAAACTGTAATTTAAATTTAAGTGTTGATAGTTCATTTACTTTTGATTTCTTTCAGGAGCTGGGGTCCCACGGGTGGAAGGATCTTTGTCTTCCTGTGGTGGTGCTCCTTCAACATGTGCTTTGTGACACTTTTGAAGTGTTTGATTGTGTGATCTGAGTGCACGGTGGTGTGTTTGGAAATGTGCTTTTGGATAACTAGCTCTGGTGATCACTCCTGTGGGGAACCCCAGCCCTGTAGGTCGGTGTAGTGTTTTTCTTTTTTTGTGAGTTGTGTAAACAATCAATGTCTTTATGTAAAGTGTTTGTGTTTGTATTTTTTCTTTTTATTATTTGGTTATTTGAAACAGAGTTGCCAGCCACTTCACCTCTATTGATGGTATTTATAATCTGTGTCCGTTTCTGTTAATTGTATGCATTTTCAGTCTTTATGTATATTGTTTTTTTGTGTTGTATTTCTGTTTTTCTTTATTGTAGTTAGGGATGCACCGAAATTAAAATTCTGGGCCGAAACCGAAAATTCAGGATGCACTTGGCCGAAAACCGAAACCGAAATGTACCTTTTTTTTTTAACCTATTTTTTTTTTTTTATAATTGTATTAATATTATTCTTTTTCATTAATTTCATGAATTTAATGAATCTAAATTGAAAAACTACAAACCAATAAAATAAATCACACTTTTATTGAAAGTAACACACCAAATTCGACAAAAAATATATTAAAACTATATTAAATATTATTCTTCATTCAGTTCTGTAAAAATCTAATTTTACAGATTTTATTAACAATTATCCAAATAATGTAAAGTTTTAGAAAACTAATTATATGCAAAACAACAGTCAAGTAATGAACTTAGCTAGCATCTTTCAAAAAGTTTAAATATGCAACAGTAATTTTAATTAAAACAAAAGTCAGAACACAGAATGGCAGAGGGCCTCTATTCCACTGATCTATATATAACTATAATATATAATTATATATATAGATCAGTGCTCTTCTGTTTATGTAAACGTATGTACACTTTAAGTGAAAATTATTGTGCAAAACAACAGTGCAAAACAGCAGTAATTGAACTAAATCCAACCTCAACTGTAAACGACAGATGTATCCTCAAGTGAAGAACAAGTGTAATGTAATTGCTATACACATCAAATTGGACCACTTTCTATTTAAGTACAAGTGACAGGTTTCTCTTCAAGAACAAAAGTTGCTAAACTTTCTGACAGTCTCTCCTGTCTGAAAGCTCATCAAGAACATGAGATGCTGCACTGAACAGTCTCTCACTCTCTGTGCTGGTGCTTGGGCAGATAAATACCTGTGCACAATCCGCGCAAGCAAAGGAAAGCGGTCTTTGTTTATGCGCCCGTAGTCAAGGGGATTGTCGCTTCTGGCAATGGTTCAGCTAAATACATCTCAAGTTGTGGTGTAGCTGCGCTAGTTGTGGCACTGCTGTGGATCGGGGCACTTTCCTGAAGAATCTCTTGCTGTACTCTGTATATATATATCTTGAAATTTCTGCTGAACAAACACTGCAGATCGCAAATTTGATGTCCTTATCAGAAACTTTGAAGAATTTCCACACCGCTGACATGATCGGCCTTTGTTTGGTAGCACCGTGATAAGGGCTAGATCGATCCAGAGTGAAATCTGAGCACTGAGGGGCGGGGCGGTAAATATTTTCGGCTCATATTTTCTGCCTTTTTTCTCTTTCGGCCAAAAACCGAAAGTGCTATTTTCGGCCGAAAATTTCGGTGCATCCCTAATTGTAGTACATTGGAAACTTAGAGCCTTCAGATTCTGCATAGTAACACACTGAGGCTATTTTTGAAGTGACTTTTGAAATCAATTTTGTACAAATAAAGTTTAGAATTTGTATATGATACCCACATTTTCTGCCTACCATTTCGTATAAGAGAGTCGAACCTGTGTGACCCAGTAACAATTTTTGGGTGTTAGTAATATGTCCCTGGGTGAAAATCCCAAGGGTGGCGTAGTCAAAATTCCTACAAGTAAAAGAACTTGGGCTCGTGGTTAAAATCTGTACCGGTCCACAACATCTATATAAATATGTTAAGTTGCCCTGATCACAACGCAAATGCTAGACTCCAGGATCTTTGTCGCTGGGGGCGTTCGTACAGCTGTCACTTTAATATTATTGGTTGACTGCATGTCTGGCCAGAGTAGGTTTTGAAATTCTGATTACATTTTATACAGCCAGTACAATTAATCTTTCATTCTGTATGTGGTTACAGACAAATGGTACAGAATGGTGAAATTGCTTACAAAAACGTAACTTCTTCATCTTGCCTGAACGTGACTCCAGTATCTCACACTCATAGAAGATGGGTGGCGTGAGCTCCACTGTCTTCACTCTCATTGGTAGTCACTCCCAGATGTCGCTCGTCATTTGCATAAAGTTATACTTCTCTCAGCTTTGTCTTGACCATGGTGATCTCTATTTCCAAAGGTCACTGTCGCTCATGTCGCTGGAAGTCCCTCTGCTCTCTTTGAAAATTAATGGGATTGTGTATTTTTGTTGCCAGCAGTGTGAACGGGGCTTAATATTGATATTATCTTGTTGAAAGAACTGTAATTCTATCAGGAAGACTTGCAGACTTGAGTGAAATTTAAGATGACATTTATTTTCTGAATATAAAACAGAAAAGACAGGGCCTACACCTCTTTGGTGTAGGCCCTGTCTGGCGGAGGCCATTATATCCTGCCGGAGATAGGAGGCAGGGGTGAGGTGGTGGTGGTAGAGGCTGCCGTTTTAGCACACTGAAACAGCAATGTGATAGATTGTGAGCAGACTTATAAAGCAATGGCTTACATGTGATTGGCTAGGAATTACCCAGCTAAAGGTGCGATGCTGTACAGCTGCTAGTCTTACCGCTGGAACAATGCTGCGCTTACATCACTTGCAATGCTGATATTATGTACAACAGCAGTCTTTCTCATGTGATATTGCTCAATTGTATGTTTTGGTTATTTTTGCAAATATCACTGGTTGCATCAGTGGGCTGTGTAAGCTGTTGTGGTTGACTGTGTGGTCAGTTGGTAAAGGTTGAAAACCTTTTGTCTAAACAGTTTTAGCTAACATAGCTTGGCAAAACTTTAGCGCAATGTAATTCATCTATTGATAAGTTCATATAAATTGAATATTTTTCCCATTACCCATGATAAATGAAAAACATACATAGTGATTATGATTCTTCTGTAAGTGCATTTATGCCACCTCTGGCCTGCATTATAACGTCTGCATAAACGTACCATTTTGTGGTGTATGTCATCCTTCTTTTCTGTACAGAAAGTAAAAAATATACTAGCTCCAGGAAGTAGAGAGCAAATATATAAAATTTCTGTGTGAAACAAAGAGGGTTCTATTTTACTTTTCAAAATAGCCTATGAAAATATAAAGTTTTGTCTCAAGTGTGTTTATTCTTTGCTCTTGCTGCATTAGTATAATTGACTCCAAGGGTGTAGATTTCAGGGGAAATGGGAGTGAGGTAGTGTGTTCACCAGTGTGGTTACGTTTATCTTAAAAGGTCATTGGTGGCATAAGCACAAACAAGCATAAAAGAAATCAGGTCAGCACAACACACATCCTGAGTCAGAAAGAAGTGAGTGTCTGCATTTGCTTTTGTGCAAAGACTACAGTGTTAGACCAATGCATAGACTAATAAACGCTTGTTGTCGTGTTGTAGACCACAAAGAGCATATTTAAACAGGACATTTTGAATGAGAGGAAATAATGTGGGTTGTTATCTAACATCTAAACAGTTAGATTAAAAAGAAAATGCATGGATGGTTTATATATAAAATATCTGAGTGACTATTTGCAGGTGTAAATTGCACCTGCCACACAGCGTGGCTAATTTCAATCCAGTATTCTGGTGCAGTGGTTTCCAACCTTTTTTCTTTGAAGCACCCCATACTTACATATAAGTAAGTGTATATATACTGTATATATATACAGGTGAAACTCGAAAAATTAGAATATCGTGCAAAAGTTCATTAATTTCAGTAATTCAACTTAAAAGGTGAAACTAATATATTATATAGACTCATTACAAGCAAAGTAAGATATTTCAAGCCTTTATTTGATATAATTTTGATGATTATGGCTTACAGCTTATGAAAACCCCAAATTCAGAATCTCAGAAAATTAGAATATTGTGAAAAGGTTCAGTATTGTAGGCTCAAAGTGTCACACTCTAATCAGCTAAACACCTGCAAAGGGTTCCTGAGCCTTTAAATGGTCTCTCAGTCTGGTTCAGTTGAAATCACAATCATGGGGAAGACTGCTGACCTGACAGTTGTGCAGAAAACCATCATTGACACCCTCCACAAGGAGGGAAAGCCTCAAAAGGTAATTGCAAAAGAAGTTGGATGTTCTCAAAGTGCTGTATCAAAGCACATTAATATAAAGTTAAGTGGAAGGGAAAAGTGTGGAAGAAAAAGGTGCACAAGCAACAGGGATGACCGTAGCCTGGAGAGGATTGTCAGGAAAAGGCCATTCAAATGTGTGGGGGAGCTTCACAAGGAGTGGACTGAGGCTGCAGTTACTGCATCAAGAGCCACCACACACAGACGGGTCCAGGACATGGGCTTCAAATGTCAAACGTCTTACCTGGGCTAAAGAAAAAAAGAACTGGTCTGTTGCTCAGTGGTCCAAAGTCCTCTTTTCTGATGAGAGCAAATTTTGCATCTCATTTGGAAACCAAGGTCCCAGAGTCTGGAGGAAGAATGGAGAGGCACACAATCCAAGATGCTTGAAGTCCAGTGTGAAGTTTCCACAGTCTTTGTTGGTTTGGGGAGCCATGTCATCGGCTGGTGTTGGTCCACTGTGCTTTATTAAGTCCAGAGTCAACGCAGCCGTCTACCGGGACATTTTAGAGCACTTCATGCTTCCTTCAGCAGACAAGCTTTATGGAGATGCTGACTTCATTTTCCAGCAGGACTTGGCACCTGCCCACACTGCCAAAAGTACCAAAACCTGGTTCAATGACCATGGTATTACTGTGCTTGATTGGCCAGGAAACTCGCTTGACCTGAACCCCATAGAGAATCTATGGGGCATTGCTAAGAGAAAGATGAGAGACATGAGACCAAACAATGCAGAAGAGCTGAAGGCCGCTATTGAAGCGTCTTGGTCTTCCATAACACCTCAGCAGTGCCGCAGGCTGATAGCATCCATGCCACGCCGCATTGAGGCAGTAATTAATGCAAAAGGGGCCCAAACCAAGTACTGAGTACATATGCATGATTATACTTTTCAGAGGGCCGACATTTCTGTATTTAAAATCCTTTTTTTATTGATTTCATGTAATATTCTAATTTTCTGAGATTCTGAATTTGGGGTTTTCATAAACTGTAAGCCATAATCATCAAAATTATATCAAATAAAGGCTTGAAATATCTTACTTTGCTTGTAATGAGTCTATATAATATATTAGTTTCACCTTTTAAGTTGAATTACTGAAATTAATGAACTTTTGCACGATATTCTAATTTTTCGAGTTTCACCTGTATATGGAGTGGTGGTGGTGTAGTGGTCTAAGCTTTATTTACATAAAGTATAGTATAATCTTCTGATTACCAGATTAAAGTAAAGTATAATCTTCTGATTACCAGATTACATAACTGGTAATCTGGTAATCAGAAGAACACTGGTTCAAACCCCACACCACCACCATTGTGTCCTTGAGCAAGGCACATAACTCCAGGTTGCTCCCGGGGGATTGTTCCTGTAGTAAGGGCTCTGTAAGTCGCTTTGGATAATAGCGTCTGCCAAATGCATAAATGTAAATGTTATATTTGTATAAATTATGAAGTGTGAACATTTGAGACAAAAGGGAATGAAAACTTACCTTCTCAACTATATATACTGTTTATTGTTTATTAAACCTTCAATTAATTATCAGCTGTCTTCCTTTTCTTTGGCTTTCTATCATGTTTCTGTACAGCAATCTAAATCGAGCAAATCCTTGATCTGGCAACTAAAAACAGCCATCATTTGACCCTATCCAGCCCAAATGATTCTGTCAGATTTTAAGCCCAAACCCGAAATCGCTTACTATCTAATTTCTTCTACTAGCAAGTACTGTTGCAATAGGCAATATTTTATTTAAGCATATAGGCAACATTCTTAACAGTATTAAATAGTAAACATACACAGTTTTAACAAGGCACAACAGAAGGACTTTAACTAGAGCAGAAGGGGAAAAGCATTGACTTACCATTTATTTGCTGAAATTGGTGCAGGACAATCTGGAATAAAATGAAACAGACCCAGGGGAGCTGGGTGACTCAGGGAGAAGTAGAGGGGACATTGCGCTGTCTGTTGGGAGGCAAAGAGGTCCACTTCTGTCTTGTAAAATCTTAACCAGATTTGTCTCACTACCTCGGGGTGGAGTTTCCACTCCCCCGTCTGTATTTTCTGTCTGGACACTAGATCCGCTCCCACATTCAGGCATCCAGGGATATAAACTGCTCTGATTGACAGGAGCTTGCCCTGGGCCCAAAGGAGAATCTGCTGCACCAGTCTGTTTAGCTGGCGTAGACCTCCTTGATGGTTTATGTAAGAGACTGCCGCTCTGTTGTCCACCCGCACCAGGACATGGCAGCCTCTCAAATGCTGGAGGAAGTATTTCAGGGCCAGAAATACAGCCATCAACTCGAGACAGTGACTGTGACAACCGAGCTGACGACCCTCCTATCCCCTTAAGCTGGACGACCACTTAAGGCCACTACCCAGCCCGTCAGGGAAGCGTCTGTCATTAGCAGCCTGCGACAACAAGACGCAACTAGAGTAGAACCCAAGGTAGAAAACCGGGGTCTGAACCACATAGAAAGGGAACGAAGCCTGAGGCTTCTGGGGTTCTGACTTTGTCAGGCTAGGTCAAATTGCTCAGGGTATACTGAATGGACTCGATTCTAGCAGGAGACAGTTGTGCCCGCATAGTGATCGAACCCCATACCCAATGGACAGTGTTCTGAGTGGGAGAGAGGACGCTTTTCATGGCGTTGAGCCCCAAGCTCAGAGAAACTAGATGAGCTAAGACGGTATCCCCGTGCTGAACTGCCAGTTGCTGGAACTGCGCTATGATCAGCCAGTCGTCTATATAATTCAAAATGCGGATTCACAAAGGAGCCGGCCCTGCATCATGCATTTGTGAATGTGCGGGTTAAGAGGGCTAGGCCGAATGGAAGAACCCGATACTGGAAGGCTTCGCCCCCGAAAGTGAACCTCAGGAGCTTCCTGTGTTGCGGCAGAACTTCTAAGTGAAGAAGTGCGTCATAAGACCAATGATGACCAGCCAAACGTGATGTTGGGCTTGTGACACAATCGTCTTGATAGGCAGCATCTTGAACTTGAACACCCAGACTGGGTAGTTCAGGATTTAAGATCTAATGCCAGGCGCAACCCCTCAACCTCCACGGGAACAAGGAAGTATATGGTGTAATAACCTGACTCTCTCCCTGGAACTGGAACACGTTCTATGGCCCCTATTACCAGGAGTTTTGCAGTTGTTTTTTTTGTGGTTTTTTTAGTCGACATGACTGATCCGGACTGGTTGGCCAATGGCCCCACCCCCTGAGTGCGGCGAGGGAAGAATTGTCCAAATGCTTCCTCATGGCTTTTTGCCTCCTGGAACCTGGAGATAACAGTAGTCATAGCACCTCCAAAAAAAGCCCAGAAGTTGAAATTGGGGTATCAAGGAGAAAAGTTTTATCTTTGTCCTTGATGCCCGATAGGTTGAGCCATAAATGTCTCTCCATGCTGACCAACGCAGACATAGACCTGCCAATGGCACGGGCTGTCTGTTTGGTCGTACGAAGGAACCTGCACTCAGGTCCTTAAGCGGATCAGCCTGGTATGCCTTCAAGATCGCCATGGTGTGCAGGGCAACACCAGCCTGACCCGCCACTTGATACGCCTTCCCCACTAGCGTGGAGGTGGTCCTGCACGGCTTCGTGGGGAGGGAGGGTCTTTTCATCGTTGATGCCGAGCCCGGTGAGAGATAACCCGCAAGCGTCTCTTCTACCGGCGGAATCATCGAATACCCCCGTGCCTCAGCACCCACGATAGTCGAATATATCGACGTCGAGGGCACGTGAACACGGGAAGTATAGGGTTTCCTCCATGAACGAGAACGCTCATCATGGAGGTCATTAAATAAGGGAAGGGACTGATGAGGCATTCCCTCCCCGGCCACCAGACAAAAATCTATCCTCCAATTTGGAGCGTTTGGGGATCTCTTGTTGGCGTGGCCAGTCTATTTTAAGAGGTGCTGTAGCGCGCTTCGAGATCATGGGAAGGACCAGCTGGATCTGAGGAGAGTGCGTGCAAAAGGGACGAACCTGTCTCTCGCTCCTCAGCTAGATCCATGCGAGAGCCCCACAAATGAAGTGTGGGCACTGACTCCCAGAAGTGAGCGAGGCGAGCACGAAGCATTTTGCCCGAAAGCAGATCACAATGCTCGCACCCGCCCCAATGCGAGAGCAGCATGCTCTTCCCCCAAACAAACAAAACAAAACTGATGCGTGTCCATCACGGTCATAGAGCGGAGACAGGGAAACATGCATCGTTTGCCTTGATTTTCAGTCATTTTTTCATAAAACGACAGATAGATATATATATTTTTTTCTTTTCAGAGGAAACAGAAAGGAGAAAAGGTTCACTGCACACTGCCTAACAGAATCTAACTCCTAACAGAGGAAAGTTTGGTGGACAGACACAGACCAACAGAGTGACCTTTAGAAAATGTATTGAGAATAGATTGGAGAAGATGTGTCGTATTATCAGTATGTAAAACTAAACTTTAAAGATAAACTGAACTTTGAGACGTGTGTAAAATTTTTCCATAGACCTTTCTCGCTATCTCGACATGAATGTTAATGTCTCGGTTACTGTCGTAACCTCCGTTCCCTGATGGAGGGACGTTGTGTCCCTCTTGCCACAGACAGAGCTTTACCGATGTAACGGCCGGGACCTTAGTGCAAAACCTGAATGAACTTGCCTGCTGGCCTTTTATACCTGTATGTCAGGGGGAGTGGCATGCAAATTCAACTCACCAATTCTCATTGGCCTTTTCTCAAAGATATGAAGGTGTTTCGGGCTCTCAAGATCGACCCCTATTGTCACTTCATCGACACAACATCTCATTCCCTCCATCAGGGAACGTTGTGTCGATGAAGTGACACTAGGGGTCCCATATACAAAACGCAACAATGACTGAACTGGTCACATGAACTGCCGATGCAGGTGTAGGCAAGCTACTATGAGCATAGGAACAGATGCACTCGGGCTGCATGGAGCCTTCCCAGATACCCCAAGACATCATGTGCTTCCCCATAACCCTGAGGGCTAGGAGGAAGAACATCCAGGGTTCACAAGTCGTGAAGAGCGTGTGGGAGAGAAGAGCGCGTTGCTTCACCTTCTTGGAGGGGCACAAGTGGTACACCCGGCCAGCGGTCCGTGTAGCGAATCTTATTTACCTGTTCGCACCTGAAAGAACACGAGACAAGACCGGCTCAACCCAGAGATTGTAAAACCTTTCAAAGGTGTTGCCTAGCCCGCTTCTCTACATATGTCTGCTAGAGAGGTGCCGTTGGCCAGTGCCCACGAGGATGCCACACTTCTCGTGGAGTGTGCTCGAACCCGCAAGGGGAGTGAATGGACCTGGAATGCTATGTCCACCAAAGCAGACAAGGAGCTGCTCAGAGCGTCTAAAGCTCTGCGTGTGATCCAAATAGATGCGCAAAGCACGCACCGGACACAGCAATGATAAGGCTTGGTCTGCCTCCTTTGGGGGCAGCACTTCTAGGCTCACCACTTGATCCCTGAAAACTCCTAACAAAGGGAAGAAAGTTTTGACAGGCTTGTGAGACACACACAGAATGGGCTCTGAAAAAAATGGATCTGATGACACGCTGGTGACGCGTGTCGTCAGATCCTGTCGGGGTCTCAGGATCACGTGAGAGTCTTCTGGACTGAACTCTAGGCACTCTTCGCTGACAGAGAATGCTTGCAGGTCCCCAACCCTCTTGATGGAAGTGAGTGCGGTCAGGAGGACAGTCTTCAGAGAGACTGCCTTTAACTCAACTGACTCTGTAGGCCTGAGAGGACCATGGAGAGGTCCCATGAGGGAAAGAGGCGTGGTCTAGGAGGGTTCAGCCTCCTGACGCCTCTCAGCTTACAGAAGGACCTACCTTGAACTATGTTGTGGTGTGCTGCTACAGAAGCTACATAGACCTTGAGAGTGGAGGGGGACAGCTGTGCAAACAGGCTCACTGGGGGGAATGCATATTTGCACAGCTGTGTGCCAGCACGTATGTGCCGAGGGGAGTTCCCATCAAGGCATACCAGAGCGGGCAGTGGGAGGATTCTTGGGAGGCAAACAGGACTACCTATGCCCTGCCAAATCGACTCCAAATCAGCTAGACCGCCGCAGGGTGGAGTCTCTACTCTCCTCGTTACCTGCCGTGACAGAGCATCTGCTGTGACGTTGAGGTCGCCCAGAATGTGAGCTGCGCGTAGTGACCTTAGCCACCGCTGACTCCAGAGGAGGTGGCGACGGGTGAGTTGTGACATGAGACGGGAGCGCAAACAGCCTTGGAGGTTTATGTAGGCCACCGTCGAGGTGTTGTCTGTCCAGATCAACACGTGCTTATCCTGAATCAACAGCCGTAGCCTCCGCAGAGCAAGCAGTACCGCCAGCAACTCGAGGTAGTTGATGTGCCAACACAGGTGAGGTCCTGTCCAGGAGCCCGCAGCTGCATGCCCGTTGCACATGGCGCCCCAGCCGGTCTTGAAGGTGTCTGTTGTAACCATTGGGCGTGACCCACCACCCTTCTTGGGAACAATGAAGTAAGGTCTGTAAAAGCCGCTCTTCATCTCGGCTGGAGGGACATGCTCTATCACGTCCTTCCGTAGAAGGACGGTGATCTCCGTGCGTAGAACAGAAGCGTTCTCGTTCTTCACCAACGTGAAGAGAACGACGTGGAACTGGCGAGGTCCTGGGGATGGGGCCTCGCAGCGGGGGGAAGCAGGGAGACTTTTGGACCGTGAAACATCTCCAGCATCAGCCACATCGGTGCCGTACCCATAGGTAGGAGGACCAGGTAGGGGGACGGCTGAAAAAGCACTCCCTCAGAAGAAGGAGAGCTCGTAAAGTGGCCATGGTCATGTTCTCACAGTGAGAACATGAACCATCCACGAACGCTTCCTCAACGTGACATTGGCCCAGACACGTGAGGCAGTGTTCATGACTGTCAGAGGTGGAGAGGTAACGACCACATCCAGGAACTGCACAGAACGGCATCTTTAAAAAGACACGTCTTTAAAAAGACGTTCAACGTCACTGTACACATTCTTTTAGAGAAAATAAACTCTTTCAGAAGTGCTGTTCCACCCAGTGGTGTTCCCTGCGGCGAGCTCTATGCTGTGGCTGAGAGCTGGGCACGGGCTGGGGTGGAGCTGCCTGGCGTTTCACCGCCGCAGGGGGATGCCATCGGTATGTGCGGGATCTTGAGCCGCGGTGGGGCAAGATGTGTTGAAAGGCCTCCGTCTGTTTCTTCACTGCCGAGAATTGCTGGGCAAAGTCCTCAACTGTGTTGCCAAATAGGCCAAGGGTGAGCTCTGTGTACCCGTGGACCACCCCACCGTCAAGGGTAGTGAGAGCGGACGAGCGAGGAAGTTGGTTTCGGTCAGTGAAAGGTGCCCTCCACGGAGGGTTCCAGTCCAGCCCTACACTCACAGTGGCCCGGCCAAGCATAGTGGACAGCTCAGCGTCAGCCTCAGACTGGGCTGGCACACCCAAAGGCACTAGCCCAGTCAAGTCCTTCGTGTCGTATCGGCCAAGACACTCTCCGATTCAGCGGCGAAACACACATGCAGCTCGGGGGCTCCGAAAGAGACATCAGTCTGGCCATAAGGCGAGCTGGTCTCATCTCGGAACCGGACGGTGTAGACGAGCATGCTGGGGAATCGGTGATCCGCTGGGATTTACTCGACGAAATCGCACTCGATAATCTCCCGAAATCGCCTCATATTGTACTATGTCCCTTGTAATGCAATGCCCCTTTCTTATGTAAACTTGCACCTTTTGGTTGTTATGCCCACAATTACACAAGTGTGAATTGTGGGCTCTCAATTGATCAAATTCCTAATTTCATGTATTTTTACAGATCCTCAAGCAAAGTCAAGGGACATTTTATTTCTAGACTCCATGAACGCTGTAGACTTTGGGCATGGGAGGTACATATAGATTGTTAGGTTTTGCTTTCAGGATAGCAAGTTCCATAGTTTCCAGTTCTGCTATCCGGTGTTCATATGAATAATATGCCTGTGTTTGGAGTTCATACTAACACAAATAACTGTCTGCAAACTTATGTAAACAACTTGTTTTACCCTGTGATAATAATTTTCTTTATTCTTAATTTTGAAATGGCTATATATAAAATGTTTTTTTTTTACAGGTGTCAAGAGTGACAGAACAGTACTTTTGTTAGATTAGAAAAACTCGGTTATAAACATGGTTATGGTGATTACCTTAATGTTTTCAGGTTTTGCATGGTTCCATTCAGTTTAAACTTGATGGGCAAACTCCAGGCTTTTGATATATCAATTTGTTTCATTCTTATATTTTGACCTGAAAAACCTTGCTGTGCACTCGTATAATGTTATTAAGTGCTAAATTCACTGGTAAGAAATAAAAGCCAGGTACACACTTTGGTCTTGGATAACTGGAGTTTGTCACCCATTATGACATGCATGGCAGTTCCGTTTGATACCATAAATTTATGTTTCAGTCAGTTATGGTTTATGTTTCCAGTAATAGTATTTATATGATTCAGACATACTGTACAGTAAAACCAAACCACTGGATGTAACACGAGGACGGGTAGTTCTGTTTTAAGCCCTAACTTGGGCTTTAATTTCACTTGGCCATTGGACCATGCTTCACTGACTGTGAGGTACAGCTTTTTAACTTATTTGCATATAAACCTTTATTATCTGCAGAGTGTCATCATAGAATACCTATACAGTACACTATATACTGTCAGTATATATATATATATATATATATATATATATATATATATATATATATATATATATATGGTCTTATTCCGCTCTTAATTAAGAGGGTGCACCACTTCAGAAGGACTGACTGTGGGATATTCATGTTGCTGGTAAGTGGTATTTTAATTGCTATACCATTATCACTGTGTGTGATAAACATGGCATTTGTTAATATAACATAAGAGTTTTGATTTAGTATATCAGTATGTGATCCTTGCAAATCTCTTTGATTTTGCTGGGGTGAGTTTGTATCACTTTATGGCTAGTTGTTGAGCATAAAGGACTGTGAGAACACAATTATGATTTTATGATTAAGATTTTCAATTGCCATCTTTTATCAGTCTGACATGCCTGTAATCAGGAGGTGGTGGTGCCATCAGTTACTTCAGGCATTTCCCCTTTCAAGGTATGGTATTGATAACTATACTTTGGATGAAAATCTCCATTTTGTGCAATCCCAGTATGCAGGTAATTTTTATATAAAATAATGCACACTGGAAAAACATTTTACTGTTTGTCACTTTTTCTTCAACATTAAATCCCACAGCCATTCACCTGAGAAACGATCCTACCAGAGCAAGATGTCATTGAAGTCACCCCATCTCAGCCAGACGTCATGGAGGTCACCCCAGCACTGAAAATCCATGTATGTACAGGGAATGTTTCTGCATTGCTTGACTATTTTTTGTTTATATATTTACCTTTCCTGTTTCATAAAGGTGTTTATGAGCAGCACTTGTCTAACTACATTGTTATTTAAATTTCTTATCATTTTGCACAAAGGACTCGGTGATAAGACTGATTTAGCTGGCCTGTGAGCTGGTTGAGGAGAACTGACACCACTTTGCAATACACAATACACAAATTAAGTAACACTTCCAGTCTACTCCCAAATGTTGCTGAAGTGGTTGCCTCGCTACCAGTCTCAGAGCACACTTGTCCTCTTGTTTTTTCTTTAATGTGACATGGCTGGTTTCAGACTTCTTGATGGGTTACTCCTTACTATTTGATTAAGACAGCATAAAGCATAGCCTATCACATGAAGACAGAGGCCATCTAAAATTATATTCACTTATTCCATCTAAATTATATACACAACTAGCCTGTTGTAGAACATTGCTTGAGGTGGAGACCCTAAGTGTACATTTAAAAGGAGCAATCAAAAGACAAAAACAGCAGACAGGTGTGAGAAAGATTATCAAACCTGTGAAGGCAACACAGTTCTGACATTTACCAACAAAAACAAAGGGCAAATTTGGTAACCTAGGTCAAACTATGTTACATGAATTAATCACATATGATTTAGATTCATTCACAAATAGCCTACATATAAATGTGGTGGAAAAAAGAATGCAGGGGTACACATATAGTCTAGTCATGCCATTTGTCACAGAAACTATGCTGACTATGCAAAGAAAGGTAAGGCAATATCAGCTATGCCAGCATCTAAAGTTCCATGCAAATCTTATGGTTACTTTGACCTAACTCTTACGCATCAAAAAATAAATTCCGTTAGGTTCAAGTTTGTTCTGATGAAGGGCTTGCATTAACGTTAACAACCAGTGGGTGGCGCTTGACTAGGTCCAGACTTGCATTAGTGAGAGGGGTGGTGCTTCACTATATCCACAGAGGTGGAGCTGGACTAGGTCGAGCTCCACCCATTTGGCTCTGCAGTGAACATCACTTGGGTAGATGGGCCCCTCTTACTATGGCTGTGATAACAATGAAAATAAAATTACACATTGCTTTCAGGTTGCGTTAGTAAACACAGCTGAAAACTGTCCATTACTAACATATGTTGACTACACATGTAATTTTAAAAAAGTTAGAGAGAAACTTGTATCAGTTCCCCTTCAGTCACTCACTCTACATTGGGTTGATGAAGTAGGGCATACATCAACCACCAAGGTGGCCTACGCTCTCGTCGAATGTTGTAACTCGCCCACCGTCTCCTACTCTGGAGTCAGCAGTGACTCAATTTGTTACGGGCCACTCATATCCCGAGCAACCTCAACAGCACAGCGGACGTGCTGTCATGGCAGGTCATGCTCGGTGGAGAGTAGAGACTCCACCCCCAGGTGGTCCAGCTGATTTGGAGTCAATTCGGTCAAGCACAGGTGGACCTGTTCGCTTCCCAGGAATCCTCCCACTGCCCGCTCTGGTATTCTCTCCCCTTGGCACATATGCGCTGGCACACAGCTGGCCCACAGACATTGTGCAAGGTCAGGGAGGACGAGTAGCTGCTCATCCTAGTGTCACCTTATTGGCCCACCCAGACTTGGTTCTCGGACCTCACGCTCCTCGCGACAGCCACAACACTGAACAACCCGCTGAAATGGCCGGGACCTTGTCTCGAATCCGAAACCTGAATGAGTGCCTGCATTCAAGCTCCTTTTATACCTGAATTAATTTCTTACCTGTCCAACAAAAAAGAAGCAGCATCGGCATCATTACTCAAGTATTTGTTCATCATCAAATCTTTCCATCTTGTGTATGTCGTACCAATGTTTTCACTTCTTTGGCAGTACAGGTACAGCTACTGAATATCCAGTTGTCATTGCTTCTAAAGCACAATAATAAATATGTTCCATTGTGTTATTTTCACTCTTCGCATCACCATGCTCTAAGCAGAGCCAAGTGTGCCAACATAAGTGCCGGCCAATGAGCACAAGGATTTTCTTCTTTGACGTTTAGTGAAACACAGCGGATCATGTCATTTTAGCATGGTGAAACACATTGAAGGGGTGACCACCCATCCAGTGTTGGGTGTTATGCATCACTAATTAATTACTGTAATAAAATTACTTTTTCATTGAAAATTGTCAAGGGATTACTCTTAATTTTTCAGTAATTGAATTACTGTTACTTCTGATGTAATTGTATCAAATACTGTATAGACTGCAGAATAATTCCTTATAAAACAATAGTGAATTTAAAATCCAAATTTAACATCTAATGTTAAAATATATTTTTTCTAATTTAACGTTGCCCCCTTAAATTCTTTGGCCAGTTCATTCATAATTTATTTGATTTTATATTATTTATTTGAAAGAATTAAAAGAACAGTTTTACAGTAATCTAATTACACTGTAGAAGATGTAATTAGTAGTTAGTAATTAATCAAATTAAACTTACCCTACACTACATTAACACTTTCTATAGAAAACTATTATGAGTACAGTCTTCATCTTATTTGAGTGTACACCATTCATATCACTCTTCACAAAAGCACAATTCATTTGTTAATGTATAAAATGTTTTAAATTAGCCACAAATTACTGAATGCACCTGTGGCATGGTGGGCGTGGTCATGTGTTGGTCTGCGGGAGAGTGAAGGCTTGACACCTGTCTCTCATTATAGTGTTGCGGAGGGTCATAAAAAGAATTTGAACCATATATTGGCCCTTTTCTTTTGGCCAGGCATTCACAGGGAAGTGCATCGTGCCGTGAATGTCATTTGGTGAATCCACCGGCCACCCCAAAAGTGCCATTGCACCTTCTGCCATTGATCGAGGTCCCCTTGGAGAGAATTGGCATGGACCTTGCCGGGCCATTAGAGTGGACTGCACGCGGTCATCGCTTTGTATTAGTTCTGGTGGATTATGCAGCGTGATATCCAGAAGCAGTGCCTCTACACAACATCTCAGCACGTAGTGTTGTGGAGGCAATCTTCAAAATTATCCTCCCTGATCAAGACACAACATTCATGTCACATACACTTCGTGAACTATATTAATTATTAGTCATTAAGTCGATTCGCACCAGCGTTTATCATCCACAAAATGATGGCTTGGTCAAAGGATTTAATAAGACCTTAAAAAAACATGATTTGTAAGTTTGTACACTAAGAGTTGGGATAAGTGGCTCGAACCCTTGCTGTTTGCAGCATGAGAGGTCCCACAAGCCTCCACCGGATTTACACTGTTTGAGCTACTGTATGGGTGCTGGCGATGCAGCATGTTTGATGTCATACAGAAAGCTTGGGAGGAAGGACCTTCGAATAGTAAAAATCTAATTCAATATGTTCTTCAACTTATAGCAAAACTCCACACTTTGTGGCAGGTAACACAGGAAAATTTCCTCCAAGCGCACACCATTGGGATTACACCAATTTGTGCCTTATGGACAAGGTCCTCAGACCACACAGGGCATATGCCGCTAAAAGGGTGTAAGGCAGTTTTGGGGGCTGGCTGGCTAGTGCCACAGGTTTGTTCCTAGTTATTCAGATGTCACCAGCCTGCTGACTGACCTTAGTAAAAAGGGGGCTCCCTATCCGGTCGTATCAACAGGCCTTCCTTGTTATGGCGCCCAGCACTGCCAACTCCACGCACTCTCGCTCTCTCTCCCCTGAATACTAAGTGCCTCTTGCTTCAGTACGGCAGTGATCATTAAGCATTGATTGCTTCCCAGCTGTCCCGCATTAAGCACTCGCCCTGAGACTATATCTGCCCCATTAACTCAGCGTTCAGTGCGAAGTATTGTTTCACCCCATGTTGCATGTCTGAGCGTTCTCTAAGTTACTCTATTGTTCCGATCCCAGCCTGTTACTAACCTCTCTGTCTGCCTGCAGCCTGCCTAACGACCCATGCCTGTTACTGGACTCTGATATCTCGCCGCCTGCCCCGAACCAAGCCTGTCTCACGCCTCTTTGTCGTCTGCTGCCGATCTCGGCTCGAGCGGACCTTCTCACCTGAGTTGAACCCTCCCGGGCATCAGACTGGACCTTTGCCTTGTGTTGCTCTTTGTTGAGAACCTTTACGTTTCCTTGAAGTCTGCCCATTAAAATTATTGTTGCAAATGGATCCGCCCGACATGTCTGATTCATTACAGAATACTTCGCCGAACGAGGACCCAGTGACAATAACTGTTCTGTCGGCCGCTGTCACCAACCAAGCCTCTCAGCTGGCCGCCCATCATCACCAGCTTTCCCGCCTGACCACGCTCACGGAGGAATTGGTCTCAGCGGTACGAGCCCTGCAGAAATCCATCGCGGCACCCACGGCCGCTCCAACACTCACCGCGCCGCCTCTCCCGCTGGTCCAGCCGCACACTGCGAGCTCCAACCCACACCTCGCGCGCCCAGAAAGGTATGAGGGTGACCCAGGTAAATGCAGGGGCTTTATTCTTCAATGCTCTTTGTATCTCGCCCAGCAGACAGCCCTGCACGCCACTGATGCCAGCAAAATCGCCTTCGTGTGCACGCTGCTCACCGGTCGTGCGTTGGAGTGGATCACCGCGGTCTGGAAACCAGATGGCTCCGCCTTCTCTTCCTACGGAGAATTTCTGGAGCGTTTCCAAGCTGTGTTCGAGCATGCCAAGGAGGGGAAAGGAGCCGAGGATCTTCTCTTGGAACTCTCACAGGGGAGATCGCCCGCCTCAGAGTACGCCCTCAAATTCCGAACGCTGGCGGCCCAAACCAATTGGACGGAGAACGCTCTCAAGGTGGTTTTCCGAAGGGGTCTCCGACACGATTTGCAAGCGGAGCTGGCCTGTCGCGACGAGGGAAAGGATTTGGATCAGTTTGTTCATCTCACCATCCAGCTGGACAACCTGATGCGCTCACGATGCCCCAGTCTCCGCCCAACGAGCGCTATGCGCGTCAGTCCCGCACCACGTGCTTCTAACTCGTCTGCTGAGACCTACGAGCCGATGCAAATCAACGCCTCACACATCTCCGAGGAGGAGAGGGAGCGTCGCCAATCTCTGAACCTGTGTCTGTACTGCGGGGGTTCCGGTCACTTCCGCCTGCACTGCCCTCTACGACCTGCATACAAGGACAGAACCACGGTGAGTCTGACCCTCAACTGTTTAAATCCCCTCACCTGTGTATCAGTGCCTCTTGAATTCACTATTAAGGGGCAAGCTGTAAATACCATCACCCTAGTTGACTCCAGGGCAGCCGGCAATTTCATGTCCAAAGTTTTTGCCCAGGTTCACGAGATAACCCTCATTTCATGCACACCTCCGCTGTCAGTAGAGGCTGTCGACGGACGTCCACTCGGCACAGGACGCATCACGCACATGACCCAGGCGCTTCGCATGCGGACCGGCCAACTCCATCATGAGGAGGTCCAGTTCTACGTTCTCCAAGCTCCTCACACCCCGGTCATCCTGGGCTTACCCTGGCTAAGGAAGCACAACCCCCAGTTGGAGTGGACTACCGGGCAGATAGTCAGCTGGGGGAGAGAGGTGTTTCTCAAAGTGTCTGTCTGTCGTCAAACCCTTAAAGGTCCAAGGCATTGCCGAGTCCTGAGACGACGCCGTGCTATCTCGCCTACCTGCCGTATACCACGATCTAGTCGAGGTCTTCAGCAAGGTCAAAGCCACCAAGCTACCGCCCCACCGGGAATACGACTGCGCCATAGACCTCGTACCCAACAACACACCACCCAGGGGCCGCATCTTCTCACTGTCCCAACCTGAGACCGAGGCCATGCGAAAATACGTGGAGGAGGAGCTCGCAAAGGGGTTCATCCGTCCCTCCACGTCCCCTCTGTCAGCAGGGTTCTTCTTCGTCAAGAAGAAAGATGGGGGACTGCGACCCTGCATCGACTACAGAGCACTGAACGAATGTACCGTTAAGTTCCGTTACCCACTGCCGCTGGTACCGGCCGCTCTGGAGCTGCTTCGCACGGCCAAATACTACACCAAGCTGGACCTGCGCTCCGCCTATAACCTGGTTCGGATCCGAGAGGGGGACGAATGGAAGACTGCCTTCTCCACGAGCACTGGGCACTATGAATATCTCGACATGCCGTTCGGCCTTTCTAACAGCCCTGCCGTCTTTCAATCCTTCGTCAACGACGTCCTCCGTGATCTGCTCCACCGAAGTGTAATCGTCTACATAGACGACATTCTGATTTATTCCGACACCCTCGAAGCCCACATCCAGCATGTCCGCGCTGTACTTCAAAGACTCCTTCGGTTCCAACTCTACACCAAGATAGAGAAGTGTGACTTTCACCAGACATCTACAACCTTTCTGGGGTACGTCATCCGCCCGGAGGGCGTGGCCATGGATGAGAATAAGGTGAGAGCAGTCGTAGACTGGCCCCAACCCTCTACCCTGAAGGGGTTGCAACGCTTCCTGGGTTTCGCCAATTTCTATCGGCGCTTCATCAGAGGCTTCAGCTCCGTAGCAGCCCCGTTAACAGCCCTGGTTCGGAAGGGCACGAGAGGGCTACCCTGGAACGAGGCTGCCTCCCGGGCTTTTAAGCAACTCAAGAACAGCTTCACTTCTGCTCCCATCTTGCACCATCCTAACCCTGAGCTACCCTTCGTGGTGGAGGTGGACGCTTCGAACACCGGGCTGGGAGCGGTCCTCTCTCAACGTCAGGGCGACCCCCCCCAAGCTGTATCCCTGCGCTTTCTACTCCAGGAAGTTGAGTTCAGCAGAGAGGAACTATGACGTCGGAGACCGCGAGTTGTTAGCAATGAAGTCAGCATTCGAGGAGTGGCGCCACTGGCTCGAGGGAGAGACTCACCCATTCTTCGTGTACACAGACCACAAGAATCTGGAGTACCTGCGTACAGCCAAGAGACTGAACGCACGTCAAGCCCGGTGGACTCTCTTCTTCTCCCGGTTCCACTTCACAGTGAGCTACCGTCCCGGCTCGAAGAACACCAAGGCTGATTCTCTGTCTCGACTGTTCGACTCCGAAACGGAGGCCCCAACTCCAGAACCGATTATCAACCCAGCTCTCGTCCTCGGACCGGTTCAATGGGACCTCGAGACTGAGTGCACCCAGGCCAACGCTGACCTCGAGATCCCCTCGGACTGCCCCACTGGGAGGATCTTTGTACCAGAAACCCTCCGCGACAAGGTGATAAACCACGTGCACGCCCTTCCCTGTTCCGGGCACCCCGGAATCACTGCCACGACCCAGCTCCTTCAGAACCGGTACTGGTGGCCCACGCTCCCCCGAGACACGAGCAAATTCATTCGCCTCTGTAGGGTCTGTAACACCCAGAAATCCTCTCGCCTGCTACCCGCGGGTCTCCTTCAACCCCTGCCTGTTCCCCAACGGCCTTGGTCCCACATCGCGGTGGACTTCATCACGGATCTGCCTCCCTCCGAGGGCTACACGACCATTCTGACCGTCATCGACCGCTTCTCCAAGGCATGTCGGCTCATCCCGCTCCCCAGGCTCCCCACCGCTCTGCAGACGGCGGAACATCTGTGTAACTATGTCTTTCGGTTCTACGGGCTACCAGAGGACATTGTGTCTGACAGGGGACCCCAGTTCACTTCCCGCGTCTGGAATGCCTTCTGTGGGAGACTACAGATCAACGTGAGTCTCACATCGGGGTACCACCCCCAGGCCAACGGACAAGTGGAGCGCCTCAACCAGGAGGTTTCCTGCTTCCTTCGCTCCTACTGCCATCGCCAGCAGGGGGATTGGCACCGCTTCCTGATGTGGGCCGAATATGCCCAGAACTCCATCCGCAAGCACTCTACCGGGATGACCCCTTTCCAATGTGTCCTCGGGTTCCAGCCCCCACTGTTCCACTGGTCAGGTGAGCCCACCAGCGTCCCTGCCGTGGATGATTGGCTCTGGCGGAGTGAGAGGACCTGGAACTTGGCCCACACTCACCTCCAGCGTGCTATAAGACGCGGCAAGGAGAGGGCAGACAGGCGTCGCCGGGCAGGACCTGTTTACCAACCCGGCCAATGGGTGTGGCTATCCACACGAGACCTACGCCTCAGGCTGCCCTGCAAGAAACTAAGTCCGAGATTCTTGGGCCCATTCAAGATCGTCCGTGAAATCACCCCTGTGTCGTTTCGTCTTGACTTGCCCAGTCACCTGCGTGTCTCACCCACGTTCCACGTCTCCCTGCTCAAACCAGCCTCCGCCCAATCTGTGAGCGCACAGGGGACTCAGAGGAGACAGCCACCCAACCAATCCTGTTAGAGGGCGAGGAGACCTACCAGGTGCATTGTCTGCTGGACTCTAGACGTCGTGGCGGGCATCTCCAATACCTCGTTGATTGGGAGGGCTTTGGGCCAGAGGAACGTTCCTGGGTCAACGCCAATGACATACTAGACCTGTCCCTTACTCAAGACTTCCATCGCAATCACCCTGATAGACCGGCCCCTCGACCTCGCGGCAGACCTCGCCGTCATCAGTTCTCTCGCGCCAGGAGACGCTCGCAGGAGGGGGGCTCTGTTATGGCGCCCAGCACTGCCAACTCCACGCACTCTCGCTCTCTCTCCCTGAATACTAAGTGCCTCTTGCTTCAGTACGGCAGTGATCATTAAGCATTGATTGCTTCCCAGCTGTCCCGCATTAAGCTCTCGCCCTGAGACTATATCTGCCCCATTAACTCAGCGTTCAGTGCGAAGTATTGTTTCACCCCATGTTGCATGTCTGAGCGTTCTCTAAGTTACTCTATTGTTCCGATCCCAGCCTGTTACTAACCTCTCTGTCTGCCTGCAGCCTGCCTAACGACCCGTGCCTGTTACTGGACTCTGATATCTCGCCGCCTGCCCCGAACCAAGCCTGTCTCACGCCTCTTTGTCGTCTGCTGCCGATCTCGGCTCGAGCCGGACCTTCTCACCTGAGTTGAACCCCTCCCCGGGCATCAGACTGGACCTTTGCCTTGTGTTGCTCTTTGTTGAGAACCTTTACGTTTCCTTGAAGTCTGCCCATTAAAATTATTGTTGCAAATGGATCCGCCCGACATGTCTGATTCATTACATTCCTAAAGGTAAAGTCTGCAATGTGTTTATTTTTTCAGCACAAATCAACACAAATAAATGGTATAGATTTGGTAATTATTTAATTATATGGGGTGCCAACATCACAGAAGTCCCTGCAGCTACTTGATGGTCTCATTATAAAGCGTTAACATGTCAACAAGGTATGTTGTTTTAAGAGGTTTTTGAGTCATTCTACCAAACGGGTGCCATTTCCACTTTGCAATTTTAAAAATGTTCATTAAGAACAACCTTTTTTTTTTTAAAACGTACAACTTGAAAGATATGTTAATCCTTCAAAAAAACATATTTTCCCACCTCAGGCACAAAATCCTTATTAATATTATACTTTTTATTCAGGCATGGGAGTCTTTCTCGTACCAGCCCGTTACGGACAATATGTACGCCCACAGGCGGAAATTGCAGGGGTCGGGGGGTCAGGACCCCCATCTGAGGGTTGCCCCCTAAAATATCATTAAAATATGTGTATTGTAAATAATATAATGATATATTCTTAAAATAATTGTTTAAGAAATAAAATAATACAAATGCAAACGGGGCAACAACATAAAACCCATTTGTGTCCCCTTCAAAAATTGCTCTTGAGAATTGTTATGTTTATTGTCACCCCCAAACATTTTGATGAACTTTTCGCCCCTGTGTACGCCATTAGTAAAACAAGAAATAGATTTTTAAAATCTAATGTTGTCCCTTTTTTGGAAACCATCAATAGAAAGTCTGTAATTTTAATAAATGTTTGTATTCTTAGATTTTTAATCTTTAGACATTTCAATGGCCTCATTGTTTGTACTGAAAAAACAAATTCAAGTAAAAAATACAAATAAAGTTACATTTATCTGATTAGTCCACACAACAAGAACATCATTCAACATTCATTTATGTAAAATGTAATTTCCTTTCCATAAAATTTTAAAAAAATGACCCCGTGACTGGGAGGTAACTGATGTGGCGGGGTGGTTCACTGTGACAGGGTGGTATGGACAAAGTGTTTCTCTATATGATCTGCTGGTTTTAGCCTTTATAAAACTGGGGGAGGGGAAAATTAAAATTGGAGATGTAATGGAAAACTTTGGTCATGCTCTGAATACCTGAAAAGAGCATCATAATGGTGAATGGCAGTGTAGCATCCACACATCCCTCTAAACTACAAAAAAAAGCCGCTCAAAGAGTACCCAAAGAGGTTGGATGAACATTTAATGGAAAAAGATACAAAGATATTATTTGAGAACATTGCTATTACATTCAGAAATGGGGATTCAAACTTTAGAACCAACGATATTTTGAACATTTTACAATAAAATTATTAACAAACAATTTTTGAAAATTTTCTTCCTTGTAATAATGAAAGAACATTTTCTAGACTTTGATCATATACGTCACAATACGTTTTGCATTCAACTGTATAAAGGAAGTTGTACAGTAAATAAAAAAGATAAATGATGTGTGAGTGAAAGAGATAGTGAGTGAGTGAGTGCGTGCGTGCGTGAGTGAGTGAAAGATAGTGAGTGAGTGAGTGAGTGCGTGAGTGAGTGAAAGATAGTGAGTGAAAGAGATAGTGAGTGAGTGAGTGAGTGAGTGAGTGAGTGAGTGCGTGAGTGAAAGAGATAGTGAGTGAGTGAGTGAGTGAGTGAAAGATAGTGAGTGAAAGAGATAGTGAGTGTGTGAGTGAGTGAGTGAGTGAGTGAGTGAGTGAAAGAGATAGTGAGTGAGTGCAGTGCGTGAGTGAGTGAGTGAGTGAGAAAGATAGTGAGTGCGTGAGTGAAAGAGATAGTGAGTGCTTGAGTGAAAGAGATAGTGAGTGAGTGAGTGCGTGCGTGAGTGAGTGAGTGAGTGAGTGAAAGATAGTGAGTGCGTGAGTGAAAGAGATAGTGAGTGCGTGAGTGAGTGAAAGAGATAGTGAGTGAGTGCGTGAGTGAGTGAAAGAGATAGTGAGTGAGTGAGTGAGTGAAAGAGATAGTGAGTGAGTGAGTGAAAGAGATAGAGAGTGAGTGAGTGAGTGAGTGAAAGAGATAGTGAGTGCGTGAGTGAAAGAGATAGTGAATGCGTGAGTGAGTGAGTGAAAGAGATAGTGAATGAGTGAGTGAGTGAGTGAGTGAGTGAAAGAGATAGTCAGTGAGTGAGTGAAAGAGATAGAGTGTGAGTGAGTGAGTGAGTGAGTGAGTGAGTGAAAGAGATAGTGAGTGCGTGAGTGAGAGAGTGAGTGACAGATATAGTGAGTGAGTGAGTGAGTGAGTGGTGAGTGAGTGAGTGAAAGATATAGTGAGTGATGAGTGAATGAGTGAGTGAAAGAGATAGTGAGTGCGTGAGTGAGTGAAAGATATAGTGAGTGATAGAGTGAGTGAGTGAGTGAAAGACATAGTGAGTGATGAGTGAGTGAGTGAGTGAGTGAAAGATATAGTGAGTGATGAGTGAGTGAGTGAGTGAGTGAGTGAAAGACATAGTGAGTGATGAGTGAGTGAGTGAGTGAGTGAAAGATATAGTGAGTGATGAGTGAGTGAGTGAGTGAGTGAAGTGAGAGAGTGAGTGAGTGAGTGAGTGAGTGAGTGAAAGAGATAGTCAGTGAGTGAGTGAAAGAGATAGAGAGTGTGTGAGTGAGTGAGTGAGTGAGTGAGTGAGTGAGTGAAAGAGATAGTGAGTGCGTGAGTGAGAGAGTGAGTGACAGATATAGTGAGTGAGTGAGTGAGTGAGTGAGTGAGTGAGTGAGTGAAAGATATAGTGAGTGATGAGTGAATGAGTGAGTGAAAGAGATAGTGAGTGCGTGAGTGAGTGAAAGATATAGTGAGTGATAAGTGAGTGAGTGAGTGAGTGAAAGACATAGTGAGTGATGAGTGAGTGAGTGAGTGAAAGATATAGTGAGTGAGTGAGTGAGTGAGTGAGTGAGTGAGTGAAAGACATAGTGAGTGATGAGTGAGTGAGTGAGTGAGTGAGTGAAAGATATAGTGAGTGATGAGTGAGTGAGTGAGTGAGTGAGTGAAGATGAGTGAGAGAGTGAGTGAGTGAGTGAGTGAGTGAGTGAGTGAAAGATATAGTGAGTGATGAGTGAGTAAGTGAGTGAACCAAACAGGGTTAAATTAACAGAAAATAAATTGATTAGCCTATATTAGAATCCTTGATTTCACACATCCTCACATTCAAATGGAAAGCAGAACCACCCTATCACATCCCTTACCACCACGTCACAATAAAACATGTGACGGGGTGGTATGTGATGGGGTGGTAAATTTAATCCCAAAATGGCTGCATCTCACATGTGGTCAAGTTCCTCACATAGCATAAATGCATTCAATCTTAAATATAATTTTTTTTGCATTAATAATGTAAAAAATCTATAAAAAACAGATTTCCCTCTCTATTTTGCATGACGGGGTGGTTGGTTTAAGCTTGATGGACCCTGCCTAACATGAAAAAGCAACAAATAAACAAAGTAAAAGAATGTCAGTACTTGTTTGCTTTTGTTTGTGGTGGCTACAAGGCTCAAATTATGTCATTTCCACTTTGTGATGTCATTTAAAGCAACGGTACATTATTTATAGATAAAACAAGTTAGTGTGATGGGGTGGTAAGTCAAACTGGGGGACGGACACAAATCATAAAATATTTACAAAAAAATAAGGTTTATTTTGAATGAATATATCTCATATATACAGGGACACACATAAAATCCTAAAAAAAAATACATGTTTGAAAAAAATATAAAACTTATATGGTGATATTTTAGAGGCAAGTGTCATGTTGGTCAACACGGACATGTGAAATTGGAAATGTACTAATGAAAAATTATTAAAAATAGTACGTTACTCTTTAAGAATAGTATTTTTATCATATAACATTTTAACAAGAACACTTGATTTAATAACTTTAAGCTTTGGAAACACACTTTGGGACATTTGTTTGTGCCTTATGCATCTCGTCAAAAGTTGCGGACACAAATGGCACCCGTCTCATAGACTGACTCTTTTATGCAGTCTTTTAGTATGTGGTTATGATGCACAACTTCTATGAATTATTAGTCATGGTCATGTACTGGCTGGGTAAAATGGTCTCGTGGTCCTTATAGGACCCTGAATCCTACTTTCAAAGTAATTGGCTAAAGAGGATTTTGTGAACTGCAGTTTGTGAACAGCAACCTGGCAGGAAAGATTCAAAATAGCCACACACAAATCCAAAGCAATCCACACATGTGACAATTTGCAAATACAGATTCAACAATCCAGAAATAAGAGACGCCATACTGCAATGCACCACTTTCAGGGTTTCCTTGATATTTAAAGATAGGTTCACTGAACATTAACTTTACAGCGGCCTCAGCTAAAGTTGTTATAATTTAACCCAATTTAAGTTCAGTTAACTAAACTGATTAAGTTTAGCTAAATAAAATGTTTTCACATATACATTAAATCAGTTCAGATTACTTTTTAATTTGTGAGATAAGCTTATCCAATTAAGTCAGTTAAACTCAAAAAAGCCCATTGAGTCAGGGCGGAGGGTGGGACCGGGTCCTGATTCCACACACCCGGCCCCTAATTGGGCTGATTAGCCCGAGAGGGATAAGGGCTGACTAGAGACGGCAGTGCGACAGAGAGAGATTTTAAGGGCAGCTGCCTGACACCTGTGAGTGTGTGTGTGTTTGTGTGTCTTTTTATTTAATTAAATATAATCGATGTTGTTAATTGTTCTCACCTCCTCCTTTCCATTAATCCATTTACACCCATTCAAAAAAGGCACTTAATATAATGAGTTGAATCAACAAAAACATTTTTACAGTGTGGTACCCATTTGGTTCCATACTTTAGATCATCTTTTATAATCAAGTAAGTCTTCATTTTAGCTTAATGTACCTGAGCAAAGTGGTTGGGTTTCTGCTGGGCCTCCTCTCTGTTCAGGGCCCATAGAATCGTACCAACCTCTTTTCAACATGCCTTTAAAAGATAATGAGAATGTGACAAGTGCCACATATCCCAGTACAGAACAAGGCTGTTGGTTAGCAGTTCGAAGAAAATTTGAAGAAATTGAAACAAGTTCTTCACAAAAGCCGTCATCCTCAAGCAGAACTATTTGCATGTGATTTGTTTTGAGGGAAAAACTGCTTGATTTGCATGAATGAAACATAGCTAGGATGACAAATATCCGGATAAATAAAGCTATATTTCAGAGACATTGTGCAAAAACAAATAACATTGTGTTCAGATCAGTAACAAATGTAAAGTAAATTATCTTTTATATAATAAAAAAACAAAAGAAACTTTTTTGACCAACTGCATGTGGCTGATATGAAGCACTATATACATACATACATTGGGGGGTTGGCAAAAGTTCGGAATAATATATATATATAATGTATAGTCAGGACAGTGCTGATGTAAAAAAAAATCACTATTACTATTTGAAAATAAGTAATTTATTATCAAATCTAGACAAGCCCCATTTCCAGCAGCCATGACTCCAACACCTTATCCTTGAGTAAACATACTAAATTCCTACTTTGGTACTAGAAAATCACTTGCAATTATATCAAACACAGCTGAAAGATATTTGGTTCGTTAAATGAAGCTTAACATTGTCTTTGTCTTTGTGTTTTTTTTTAAACAGAAACTTTCTCTAAAAACTCGTCAGTCAGTCGTTGTTTTGAGGAATGAAGGCTATACGATATTTGAAATTGCCAAAAAAACATTTTGATTTCATACAAAGGTGTACATTACAGTCTTCAAAGACAAAGGACAGCTGGCTCTAACAAGGACAGAAAGAGATGTGGAAGGCCCAAATGTACAACTAAATTGTACATATGGATAAGGATAAGGATAAGTACATCAGAGTCTCTAGAAACGTCTCGGGTTATGACTATAACCCTTGTTCCCTGAGAAAGGAACGAGACACTGCGTCGTTGAAAACGACTCTTTGGGGAACGCTCCTTAGCGTGCGCCTCTGAATTATGAATGAAACTATTCCAATCTTGATTGGTGTTGCGTCATGACGTAACATGTGACGGCATAACCGGATGCATAAAAGTGACGCCGGTACACACACACATTAGCCTAGCGATGAAGCAAGCCGCTCTCAGGCATTGAGGGGCGTGGCAGGACGACGCAGTGTCTCGTTCCCTTCTCAGGGAACAAGGGTTGTAGTCATAACCCGAGACGTTCCCTTCCGAGGGAACTCGCACTGCGTCGTTGAAAACGACTCTTTGGGGAACGAATGCCCACTAGGCCATGCACCGAAAAAAGGCCTGCCCTAGAGTGAAACTGAACTCAGGCACTCAACTAGGACGAGAGCACACGTGCGCCAGGCGTACTAGGGAGGTGCAGACTATAAAACCTGATGAAAGTGTGTGGGGTAGCCCAACCGGCTGCCTCACAGATCTCCTGGAGGGGCACTCCCGATAAGAGAGCCCTAGAGGATGCCATGCCTCTAGTTGAATGAGCCCTTATGGCCAAAGGTGAAGGCAAATTAGCACCTGTAGGCCGAGATAATAGCCTGAACAATCCAATTACTAATGGTTTGTTTCAAGGCAGGAGCCCCTTCTTAGGTGACCCAAAACACACTAACAGTTGGTCCAACCTCCTCCAAGAAGAGGACCTCTCGAGGTAAATGCCCAAAGCTCTGACAGGGCAGAGCAAATGGAGCCTCTCTTCTTCTGCCGACACATGAGGTGGAGGATGAAAAGCCTGCAGGACCGTGAGACCGTGCCGCGTTAGAAGGCACCTTAGGCACATAGCCAGGTCTCGGGTGCAGAATGGCTTTAACTCCGCCAGGGTCAAACTCCAAGCAAGCTGGTGTTACTGCCAGGGCTTGAAGATCTCCCACCCTCTTTAGAGAGGTAATAGCTAAGAGAAAAGCCATCTTGAACATCAGGTCCTTGGGCGAAGCCGACTGAAGGGGTCCGAAGGGGGCCAGGGATAACCCTTCGAGAACCACCGCCAGGTCCCAGGCAGGAACCCTGGACCTGGTTGTCGGTCTCATCCTCCATGTACCACGGAGAAAACGAATGACCAGCTGGTGCCTCCCCAGTGGCCCATCACTCAGTGGTGCATGGAAAGCCGAAATGGCAGCCACGTACACCTTAAGTGTGGAAGGGGAGAGACCCGCAGAGAAACGATTTTGAAGAAACTCCAGAACTGAAGCCACCGGGCAGTTAACTGGATCTAATTCATGTTCTCTACACCAAGTGGAGAACACATTTCACTTGAGGCCATATAATCTCCTAGTAGACGGAGCCCTAGAGCCAAGTATGGTTTCAACCACCCCCGCTGATAGACCAGCATTTAGGTACTGAACCCTCTCAGGGGTCAGACCCACAGTTTCCACAGCTCTGGACGAGGGTGGAAAACTGTGCCCCCTGCCTGAGACAACAGATCCCTCCTCAGAGGAATCTGCCGTGGCAGAGCTATCAGGAGTGAAATTATGTCTGAGAACCATACTCGGGCCGGCCACATCGGAGCAACCAAAAGTAGACTGATGCCCTCTTGGCGGACCCTTTCCAGGACTCCCGGGAGCAGAGCGATCAGGGGAAATGCGTACAGGCGAGGCCTCGGCCAGGCCTGTACTATGGCATCCAACCCCAGTTGGGCTGGATGTGAGAGGAAGAACCAAAGTGGACAGTGGGACGTCCCTCGAGACGCGGATAGATCCACTTCCGATGGTCAAAATTTGTCCCCTATCGACTTCACCACCTCTGGATGAAGTCTCCATTCCCGGGCCTCAGCCCCTGCCTCGACAGGATGTCTGCTCCCTGATTCTGAACCCCGGAACATACATTGCTCTGATAGACAGTATTTTCCCTTGGGACCAAAGAATTATCTGATGCGCCAGTCTGCACAGAGGGCGCGATCCGAGTCCCCCTTGTTGGTTCAGATAAGCTACCACTGATGTATTGTCCGAACGTACTAGGACATGGTAACCTTAGGTGTCTGGAAGGAAGCTCCTCAGAGCCCTGAACACAGCCAACATCTCTAGACAGTTTATGTGCCAAGAATGATGATGGTCCTGCCACAGACCCCTGGCAAAGCGGCCGTCCATGACCGCGCCCCAGCCAGTGACGGTTTTCCGGCGACATGACGCTCCCAACACTGGCCCTAGGGACAGGAACCAAGGTTTCTTCCATATTAGCAGAGAACGAAGGCATCTGCACGTTACTCTGATTATACGAAATGGATTCCCCTTGGGGGAAAACCCCTTGGCTTTCAGCCACCACTGGAGGGGCCTCATGTGTAGAAGGCCCAAAGGTATAATGTTGGATGCCGCTGCCATGAGGCCCAGCAGTCTTTGAAACTGCTTTACAGTGATGGCCTGGCCTAGTTTTAACCCGGACACCATCGCCAGAACGGACTCGATACGTGCAGGAGACATGCGTGCCTGCATCGTAACCGAGTCCCACACAACACCCAGAAACTTTGTGCACTGGGATGGTTGTAACACACTCTTTTTGTGTTGAGTCTCAACCCCAAACTTCGAATATGGCCAAGGGCGACATCTCGATGCCGAATCGCCATTTCTCGAGACTGGGCCAGAATGAGCCAGTCATCGATAAAATTCAGTATCGCGGATGCCCTGAAGTCTCAGAGGAGCAGGAGCTGCATCCATACATTTGGTGAATGTGCGGGGAGAGAGTGCTAGGCGAGCGGAAGAACCCGATATTGGTAAGCTTAGCCCCGAGCGAACCTCAGGAACCTCCTGTGACATGGAAGGATGGGTACATGAAAATAGGCGTCTTTTAGATCTATCGTGACAAACCAGTCCTCGGATCTGATCTGACTCACGATGACAGGAATGGTAAGCATTTTGAACCTGAACCTCCTCAAAGGCCGGTTCAAAACACTGAGATCTAAAATCAGCCTCAACCCCCATCCTTTTTGGAACTATAAAGTACCGGCTGTAAAGACCGGACTCCCTGTCTGAATGAGGAACACGTTCTATGGCCTCCTTCAGCAGCAGAGATTGCACTTCTTGTTCCATCACCTGAGCCTGCTCCGGAACCACTGTAGTCTGCACTACCCCAGAGAATTTGGGGCGGTGCCGAACTGCAGTCTGTACCCTGATTTTATTATATGCAGGACCCGTGCAGATATGTTGGGAAGATGATTCCATGCCTCTACAAAATCTACTAAGGGAACCAGCCTCTCGAGGCTGGTCTCGGTGTTTTCGAGCACTGTTCTCGACTTCCTGAGCGAGATACCGGCAGGATTTAGTCGATGCAGTCCTTGTGACCACAATTGATGTGTGTTTTTATTTTTTGACGCGAACGGCACGGTGTGCGTTCGCTGGAAATTGATGTGGCCCGAGCGTCAGAGGCGGCGGGAACCGACACCGATTTCCTGAGGACTCCGCTGCGAGAGCAACCTCGGTTGCTCTGCAGCGGAGGACAGCCCTCCGAGGTTCTAGCACCTCGGTAGGACCTCTTTCGAAGCTTCTACTAAGGGAACCAGCCTCTCGAGGCTGGCCTCGGGTGTTTTTCAAGCACTGTTCTCGACTTCCTGAAGCGAAAGACCGGCAGGATTTAGTCGATCACGGTTTCTGTGACCACCATTGATGCTTGTTTTTATTTTTTGACACCGAACGGCACGGTGTGCGTTCAGCTGGAAATTGATGTGGCCCGAAGCGTCAGAGACGGCGGGAACCGACACCGATTTCCTGAGGACTCCGCTGCAGAGCAACCTCGGTTGCTCTGCAGCGGGGACAGCCCTCCGAGGTTCTACCACCTCGGTAGGACCTCTTTCCCGAAGCTTCAACTAAGGGAACCAGCCTCTCGGGTTTTAGCCCATATCCCGTGCCCCCAAAACATCGTCTGTAATCAAACACTGGGGCTGGAGATACGGGACGAATGCGGTTTACCCCACGATCTCGTTTTAGATATCTTTGTGGAGATCGGGAAAAGCGGCAAACCCGGCGCTGAGGTTGTGATCTGTGCCGCAGGAAACGCACGTCTAATTTGCTTTCAACTTGCGTTCCCTGCTCATTTTGTGGCCAGCTGATATTCAGTCTGGCCACGGCACGCGTCACAACCTCAATCAGCTCCTCATAAGCTTGGCCAAAAACTGGCGTGCTTGGCTCACGGTCGATCCGCGTCGATGCTGAGCATATCCACTTCCTCGGAAGCAGTGAGCTCAAGCAACGGGACCTGATCATGGGCAGAAGAAGCCGCGGCGGGCTTCTGCACCACTCACAGTAGGCTCAGGATCCTCAAGCGAAGAATGAGAACGTGCGCAGCAGTCTCATTCTCATCTGCAAAATCCTGCTGCGAACCCCGCGATTTCAATCGCCGGCGTTGCCTCAACAGACGCGGGACCAAAACCGTGGGGAACGCGAGCCTGACCGTGCTCATCAAAGCACGCCAACCGAGGCGCAGCACTCTCATGGGTAGTGCTTCACAACTTTCACAGGCAGATCCCTCGAGAGCTGCCTGTGCGTACTGCGCTCCCAAACAGTTCACACATAAAGCGTGCGTGTCCCTACACGTAATGAAACGAGGGCAGGGGTGCACGCACTTCTTGAACTGTTCGGTGGCCATAATATTTTTAAATCAGACAAACAACACCAAATAAGACAAACAATTTCAACATAGAGCGCTTGCTGAAGAGCGAAAGCTAATGTGTGTGTGTACCGGCGTCACTTTTATGCATCCGGTTATGCCGTCACATGTTACGTCATGACGCAACACCAATCAAGATTGGAATAGTTTCATTCATAATTCAGAGGCGCACGCTAAAGAGCGTTCCCCAAAGAGTCGTTTTCAACGACGCAGTGCGAGTTCCCTTGGAAGGGAACTGATGCCTCACATGTCCTCGGCTAACAGCTTCATTGAATTCTACCCGCTCAACACCAGTTTCATGTACAACAGTAAAGAGAAGACTCAGGTGTGCAGGCCTTATGGGAAGAAATGCAAAGAAAAACCCACATTTGAAACAGAAAAACAAAAAGAAAAGGTTAGTAGGCAACGAAACAGACATTGGACAACAGATAATTGGAAAAGAGTGTTATGGATCTTAAACCCTTTGAGCTTTTGTTGGATCAGCTAGACTGTAAGGTGCATGAGAAGTGCCCATCAAGACACATCTATGGCAAGTGTTACAGGAAGCGTGGGGTGAAATGTCACCTGAGTATCTGGACAAACTGACAGCTGGAATGCCAAGGATCTGTAAAACTGTCATTGCTGCACTCGGAGGATTTTTTTAATGCAAACTCTTAAGTAGTTTAAGAAATTCTGTCATTTTTTCTCATTATTAATGTCCTGACTATACATTGTGTTCAGTTGAATGCTATTTTGGTGAATTAAAGTACCAATTTCCTTCTGAAACAGCTAAATCTGCACATATATATATATATATATATATATATATATATATATATATATATATACTGTATATATTAAAATTTATTAGGAAATTAATATATATTAATATATTATTTAACAAAAAATATGCAGATAATTAAAATGCATGACATTATTGTGGCAGAGGAGACATCATTGTTCCATGAACATTTCCTGCTTGTCAAAACGTCATGGTTACTGTCATAACCTCCATTCCCTGAGGGAGGGAACGGGACGTTGTATCGAATGAAGTAACACAAGGGGTCTTCTTGAGATGCCAAACATAACTCTGAACTTGAGAAAAGGCCAATGTCAAATTGGCAGACAGAATTTGCTTGCCCTGCCCCAGACATACGGGTATAAAGGGAAGCGGGGCAGCGTCTGTCAGTCAGGATTTTGCACTGAGGAGCCGAGAATAAGACATGGCCATTTACAGTGGTAGGTGTAGTGCTCTGGCAGGAGGGACACAACGTCTCGTTCCCTTCCTCAGGGAACGGAGATTACGACAGTAACCATGACGTTCCCCTTCTGTCACTCGCTGGATGTTGTATCGAATGAAGTGACACAAGGGGTCCCATCTAAACACGCCATGCACTGACCATGTTACATGAACTGTCGAGACAGGTGCAAGCAGGCTACTGTGTGCTAGAGACATTATATACAGACCTTAGGTTCCCCGTACCCTAGAGGGGGGGTAGGTGCTACATGACTAGCATGGGAGCAAGCCCAGCAGCCGCAGCCTTTTCTCTCACTATGTCTCTCGCATAGGACGTGAAGTGGCTGGGGCTATCTTAACACTATGAAATGCGCCGGGGAAGGCGGTCTTTCCCGGTCCTATTATTTCAGGGGGACCCTGTGGAGGCCACATCCTGCCCAATCTAGGGGGAGGTAACTTGTGGCAGATACACCACAAGGGTTGTGAAGCCGTACATAGGAGTGACACAGTGGTAGGTCCAGCCAAATGAGGGGGGAGCACTACAAGCACAGCGACCGGTGCAGCGGGCTGCCCAAGGGAAATGTGGGTCTGCCGACAGGGGGAACGTACCGTGGGAAATACATCACAGGGAGTTTGCCTGAGAAGGGAACTAAGCCGTGGAGCCAGACCCCAGTACAGAGCACCTGAGACTCGTAGTGGGTCTGGATGCGAATTGCTCCGCTGAATTCGCAGGCCAGAAGGCTAGGGAGGAGAACATCCGGATCAAGCAGCTCGAAGGGGGGTCTCTGAAGGCCCGTGAAGACCACTGAAAAATCCCAAGAGGGGGATCAGGCTTGGCCGGGGAGGGTTCAGTCATGCTTACCCAGGGACTTGCCATCATAGGCTCACTGGGGGAAATGCATACTTGCGTCTGTCCTGAGAGGAGCTTCTATCAGGGAGTACCAGAGCGGGCAGTAGAAGTTGTCTTGGGAGGCAAAGTGTTCCATCTGTGCTGTGCCGAATCGGTCCCAAATCAGCTGGACCACCTGTGGGTGGAGCCTCCACTCTCCGCTGGGCGAAACCTGGCGTGACAGCGCGTCTGCCATCGTGTTGCAGTTGCCAGGGATGTGAGTGACGTGCAGCGACCTGAGTCTTGGCTGACACCAAAGGAGTAGATGGCAGGCGAGTTGTGACATATTACGAGAGCGCAAGCCGCCATGGCGATTTATGTACGCTTCCAGTCCTGAAAAGGACGTTCAACGTCTGATGTGTATTGCTCTTTTATGAGTGGGAAATCAAATTCTTTTAGAGGAAATAAACTCTTTTTAGGAGGAGAAACACTCTTTCAGGCAATGAATGTGCTTTCGAAGCACCCAGGGGCATGGATTGCACAACGTGCAGAGAGAGAGAACACCAGCTGGAAATGCGCCGTAGATCCAACAGCAGTGCTTCTTGCCAACAGAGGTGAGTGGAACAGTGGTGAACTCAGCTTTGCTGTTGCACAACCGTTCCACTCCAAAGAAAAATTCAGACTGACAGATGCTGCACCGATTCCCTTTGTACCCGTATGTCTGGGGCTGGGCATGCAAATTCTGTCTGCCGATTTGACATTGGCCTTTTCTCAAGTTCAGAGGTATGTTTCGCGTCCCAATAAGACTCCTTGTGTCACATCATTCGACACAACGTCGAGTGAGTGACAGAAGGGAAATAGAGACTATTTAGCAGAGACGGCCCACTTCTTTTAAAATGAATGGAAGAAATTGGAATGGTCTACAGTTGAAGAAAGGAAGTCCCAAATTACAAATTACCTTTTAGAAACAGAAATTGCCAGTCAACTCCAGAATGTGCATGTGCATTAGCTACACAAGATGGTTACGTTTAGATTTTAGCGTAATCTGAGTTAAAGACACACAATTTATTATATCAGTTGTGATGGAACGACATGCTCCTAACGTGGATCATTGTCACCACTGTGAATTTTCCTGTGTGAATGGGACATATTTAGGTCCAAGGATGGAGCGGGGAGGCTCCGAGTTAGATGCATCGCTGGACCTGCACTCCGGAACCGCGCCTTGAGTTAGATATGACTCCAGGGATTGGAGCACGCATTGTGACCAATGGGCCAGGATGTTGAGCCACAATTCCCCTTAAGTGCCGAGGCTGGACAAGGTGGACATCGCCTGCCCAAGAGACCGCAACGTGACCTTCATTGCCTGAGATCGGTCGCTGAGTGCAGATCCTGCATCAATCCTGGGTTAGGACTACCCTCTTGCAGTTCTTTAAGTGCCTTGGCTTGGTGCACCTGCAGGAGAGCCATGGCATGCAGGGTGGAGGCGGCCTGTCCAGCAGCACCATAGGCCTTAGCCACCATCGACGACGTAATCCTACAGGCCCTGGACAGGAGCCTCTGCGGGCACAAGTGCACCGTGACTGCAATTACCTGATCCACCTGAGGAATCGCCGAATACCCCCTAGCCGCCCCGCTGTCGAGGGTAGTGAGAGCGGAGGAGCCCGTGAACCAGGTACGGGCAGTAAAAGGTGCCCACCACGATTGCGTGAGTTCCTCATGCACCTCGGAAGAAAGGAACGAGCGGCTCTCTGGCTTCAGGAACCAATCATCGAGCCGTGAGGGTTCGGGGGGAGCGGAGGATTCCACTCCAGCCCGACGCTCGCATCCGCCTGGGCAAGCATGGCTGGCAGATCAGCCTGCGACCCCACGTCAGACAGAACGAGCCCGCTCTCCGATGCTGCTATCGACAGCTCATCTTCTTCATAAGCCCCAAATGAGATCGCGAACCCACCCTGAGATGGGCCCGTGGTCTCATCCCAGAACTTGACTGGGGCATATGAGCGTGCTGAGGAATGGGAGGTCCGTAGGGGGTTTCATGGTGGAGAAGCTCCCATTGAAGACCCCAAATCACCCCCAGTGCTAACCGACTCTGCCTCATACCCATAGGTAGAAGGACCGAGGCGGGGATACGCTAAGGTGGCTTTCCCTCTGCCGAAAGACAGCAGTGACCGCAATGTTGCAATGAGGACATGAACCATCCATGAACGCCCAAATGCGTGAGACAGCGACCGTGGCCATCAGAAGCGGAGAGATAGCGACCACAACCAGGAATAAAACACAAATGAAAAGGCATCTTGAAAAAGATGCTTTCGAAGGTGCCACTCTTTTAGAAGGTAATATATTATTTGAATGTAGAATATTAGAATATATACTCTTTGTTTGCTGCTGAAGTGCCCATGGGGTGCTCTCTGCACAACGCCAGTGCAAGAGGGGGAGAAATGCGCTGTAAAATCAAACAGCTTCACTGGAGTTTAGAGGTGAATGGATCGCTGAACACATATGCTCTGCTCCGAAGAAAAAATCTGAATGAGTGGTTGCATTCCAACTCCTTTTATACCTATATGTCAGGGGGAGTGGCATGCAAATTCCGATTGTCCTTTTATTAAAGATCAGAGGTGTCTGGGGCTCCCAAGGGTGACCCCTAGTGTCACTACATAGACACAATGTCAAGTGAGTGACAGAAGGTGAATAGGTGGTTCTTCAAGCTTGAATATCTCCGGAATCTTCCGTATTACGGTCCGGGACATGATTAATTGTGTTTATTTTTTGTGTTATTTTTTATATAATTAAACACACTGAATTAAAGTGTTAAATCCACAGCCCTAATTTAAACAGTAGGGTACATGCACATATTATTTAGAGTCCTCCATGTGCATTTTGCGGTATTAACTTTAATGATTAATCCATTAATTGATCGTTAATTTCCAAGACGACTGATTCATGAAAATGTCTGAAAATTGACATCCCTAATATATACAGCTTTGGAAAAAATAAGAGACCACTGCAAAATTATCAGTTTCTCTGGATATACTATTTATAGGTTTTGTGTTTGAGTAAAATTTACATTTTTGTTTCATTCTATAAAGTATTTCCATTCAGAGCATTTATTTGCAGAAAATAAAGAACAAAACAGATGCCGTATTGTCAGACCTTGAATAATGGAAAGAAAACAAGTTCATGTTAATTTTTAAACAACACAGTACTAATGTTTTAATTTAGGAACAGTTCAAAAATCAATATTTGGTGGAATAACCCTGATTTTCAAACTTGACATGCTCTGTGCCAGTCTTTCACATTACTGTTGGGTGACTTTATGCCAGTCCTAGTGCAAAAATTAAAGCAGCTCGGCTTTATTTGATGGCTTCTTCTTCCTCATATTCCTCTTTATCACATTCCAGAGGTTTTAAGTGGGGTTCAGGTCTGGAGATTGGGCTGGGCATGACAGGGTCTTGACCGGTGGTCCTCCATCCACACATTGATTGACCTGGCTGTGTGGAATGGAGCATTGTCCTGCTGGATAAAAAACAATCATCAGAGTTGGGAAACATTGTCAGAGCAGTAGGAAGCAAGTTTTTGTCCAGGATTACATTGTACGTGGCTCTATTCATGCATCCTTTATAAAGACAAATCTGTCGGAGTCCAACCTTGCTGAAGCAACCCAGATCATCACCGAACCTCCACATGGTCATCTGATGTTAGATGGACTCCTGGAAAGGCATTCAAGCCTCAGAGTCTCACACCCACTGTGAAATTTGGTGGAGGATCAATGATGATCTGGGGGTGCTTCAGCAAGACTGGAATCAGGCAGATTCCAAATATTGATTTCTGAAGTTAAAATATTAGTATTGTGTTGTTTAAAAAACAATTTTAACTTGTTTTCTTTGCATTATTCAAGGTCTGAAAACACTGCATCTTTATTGTTAATTTGATAATTTTCTGCAAATAAATGCTCTAAATGACATATTGGATTTTTATTTGGAGAGAAATGTTGTCAGTAATTTATAGAATAAAACAAAAATGTAAATTTTACTCAAACACCTACCTATAAATAATACATTCAGAGAAACTGAGAATTTTGCAGTGGTTACTTAATTTTTTTCCAGAGTTTCCAGTGTACTGTACTGCATATTTACATTTTACATTTCATCTGTTTGTTGATCCTGTATTATGTGAGCATCAGATACAGTTTCTGATTGGCTGTGATTTTGTCACTTGGTGCCGCAGTTTTGCTTTCAGTGATGACAATTACTTGATGCTAGAAATTTGTCACATCACACTTTGTGCAATGGCACTTGGTGGTATGCCTTGGTTAGTTTTAACATGGAGAATACAGCACATCCTCTGTACTCTGTAAGTTTTCCATGTTATATACTTTTAGTGTAGACATTGTACCTGAGCAATAGAATGCCAATGTTGGGGCTTTGTCCAGTAATCAACTGAACTTTCTATCTAGGGCACTATACATATTTGTATCAGAGAAATCACATGCAGCATTTAGCTGGTGCTGGAATCACTATACTAGTTTGCATCCCATCTTATAAAAATATTTTTTATAATAATAATTTAGCCTTTTATAGTGTAAAAGTTTTACACCAATAGTTAATCCCTTATGATTGCCTTACTTCTTTTAAATCATTTTGCAGATTCACATCTGTGGAGGAAAAAAGACAATTGAGTTGGAATATAGGGTGATCATTTATTAGTCACCTCATCTAAGAAAGGGAGGATCTTTAATGCAGAGATATCAACTGTGGTTGGTTCTGTGAAAAGCAAGATAAGATACATTTGCAAGTCTAACAAATTTCTTAAAGCTCTTAACCATTGCTTATCTTTGCCAACTAGGAAAAACACTGTGAATCAAAGTTAGGTAAATATGTATTCCTAAAGCTTCACTCTAAAAAATAAACTGCTAATGTGTATTTGTATTGTGTAATACTGTTGTAAATAATACATTTTAACATGACCTGACAATTGTCTTAATGTAGTCTTTATTTCTTCACATACATTTTCCATCAGGTTAGTTTTGCCTAAATAAAAAAGAAATGAAGTTTGTACAAAGGATACTTTTCACAATACTGTTAGTCGGTAAGTTTATTTTGTGTTTTACATTGTTTGTTGAACAAAAGAATAAAACTAATAACTTTTAATTCATTATTAAACTTTTTTCTTTTCTTTTTTTTAGGATTTCCAAATTTTCCATTGTGCTCATCTCGTTTTTATTACATCGTCAATGAGTTGAAGACTTGGCCTGATGCTCAAAACTACTGCAGAACATACTTTTATGATTTAGCAACATTTGACAGCCAGGCAGAGCAAGATCAAGTTGTTCAAACAATTGTGAGCCAAGGTTACACGGATAGTGTTTGGACAGGCATATATGATGATCGCTACAGCTGGAGATGGTCCAACGTTCAGAAAAATGCAACATACACTAACTGGGGGAATCAACAACCAGACAATTATCAAGGAAGAGAGCCTTGTACTTACATGTATTCCTCAGGAGCTTGGTATGATGTGCCATGTACATGGTATCAATATTTCCTGTGTTATAATGGTAATTGAATCTATTCTTTTCTAACTATAATCATATGCATTAAGAAAAAATAAAAATTAAACAAATAAAATAAAGAACCATATTCCTACAGCCACAACAAACACAACTGTCCTGATCACTCTGTCTAAAACTTGGACTGATGCTTTGAAGTACTGCAGACAGTATCACACAGATTTGGCTGCAATTGAAAATCAAGCTCAGAATGAACAACTCCGTCTGTTGAATCCAAATGGGTTTGCAGTTCACATTGGTTTATACAGAGACACCTGGAAGTGGTCGGATCAGAGTATCCCCTTATTCAGTCCTTGGTGTCCCGCTGAACCAAATAATTATGGAGGAGCAGAGTATTGTGCAAAACTGTCTTTGTCTTTGTCATGTTGGAGTGATATACCATGTACTCAAAACTACAGATTTGTCTGCAGCAGTGGTAAGAATATCATTAGTTTTTTTTTTGCTTGTGTGTGTGTGCGTGTGTGTACGTCTTTGTGCGTGCGTGTGTGCGTGTGTGTGTGTGTGTGTTCAAGCTTGAATTTGGTATGGAGAGAATATGATGTTTACTGTTTCTCAAGTTGGAAGGTAATGATTTGAATATTAAAATCCCCACAGCACAGAAGATGCAAATACTGAGAGTGCAAGTGCAGGCAACATCGAACCTTAATATTAATTATTTTAGAAGCACGTTTTTGCAGCAGGTCAGTGTCAAATAAAATTGTACTAAATAAATATTTAAATCATGCAATATCCTAAACAAACTTTTCATGATTTGTAAACATCCTTGGAAATAAAATGGATTAGTTTGTGCTCATTATATTCTGTAGTGTCTGTATGTGTTAAAGATACTGCTGTTGCTTATTTACTGAATTACTTAATACTTACATATTTAAACACATTAAAACATGACAAGTGACACGGTTCTGTTTGTCATCAGTTCCAGCAAGCACTGAGGGCACATGGACTGCCGAACAACACCAAGGTGACACTGAGGACACAACCTGATGGAAAAATATTCCACATCAAGAATGTTGCAATCCAGAAAAAGGTCACACAATGTCCAGCTGGTTAAAAATAAGAATGGCTCAAATAATCAACTTACATGTCTACACACTGTACACAATATGTTATGTTAAAAATGAATAAACTAAATGCAAACAGCCTAAAAAAAAAAATAAAAAAAAGGAATTTTGTTAGCACACTTTTGTAGCTTTGTAGTTATGAAAGCTGGTATAAACTAGTATAGCTTCAAATAGCTTGAATGTCTTATGAATTAATTATGTTATAAATAATGTTGCCCTGTTTATTTTTCTATCCAAATGGACTGTGTGAAGTGCTTGGGGTAGTCGAATATCAGGCTCACAAAATTGGTGGCAGCATATACATTTAAAAGAACCCTGCATGTCTAGAAAATAGGCCCTAGATCTAGAGAAGTAGCTAATTAGCTTGGGTTTGGAGATCAAACATATTGGGGTGCAATTACACTTGTTTGCTCTTGACACATACTGTATGCAGAGCGCTGTATGAGACTCTCAGGGCAAGCGTCAAGCATGAGGAAGTGTAATACAATTTCTCTCAAGAATGTTTCGAGAATGCAGATGTCAAGATATATAGTAATCTAGAAGTTACATTTTGGTCTGTTTCTCACCCAAAACCAATATCACCACTTCAGAAGACATGGATTAAACCACTGGAGTCGAAAGGATTTCCTTTATGCGTCCTTTTTGGAGATTAAAAGTTTTGGACCCCATTTACTTGTATTTTAAGGATATGAACACATCATGACTTTCACATGTCATGTTTTCTGCATATGAAAGAAAGTCAAATTGGTGACTACATAAGGTTAAATTATGAGAATTATTATTTTTGGGTGAACTATTCCTTTAATTTGAAAAAGCTTAGCACATATTTGTTCTAATTGCTCTTTGTTCACAGTAAGTTATAAAAACTCATATCTAATGCAATTCAAACAGTAATCTTGACTTGACTTGGCAACTATTAGAATACTTGTTATTTTGACCCTATCACAATCACTTACTAATATGACATATTGTAAGCCTGTGACTTTAGAACCCTGAGATTTGTGAGCATGTTGAAACACAATAGATCAAATAAAGGCTGACAATGTGGGCCAGTGTTATTCCATCATTACACTTTTGGGAAATCAAAGAGAAACTACTGGATCTCAAAGGAGAATTGTAGCAGTAATATCCTCTGGTGCAAATACACACAAGGAACAATTCTCATGCAATTGATGATAAAGCAAGACCACACAAGCAAGGGTGCTGTTGTGACTATATAACAGTATGGCTGTCATCCGGCTGTAGGCACAAGGCTGCAGACCATGGGTAAATTATTTTAAAAGGATTTAAAAAGCTC
Source organism: Xyrauchen texanus (assembly GCF_025860055.1). Lineage (NCBI taxonomy): Eukaryota > Metazoa > Chordata > Actinopteri > Cypriniformes > Catostomidae > Xyrauchen > Xyrauchen texanus. The sequence continues at coordinate 15,731,582 of NC_068276.1, forward strand.
AAATAAATGTGTTAAGTCTGCAGAGCACTCTGTGTTGGACAGTTGTGCTTTTACATTTCAAACATTGTCAGTCATTTACATCACTGTTTCAATTATCAAATGTTTGTTGCCTGTTTAAGTCCTGCCTATTTGAGAGCTTAATCGTATAGAGAAGCCGGCCTTTCAGTCAAGACATAAGTGCATTGATTACAAGCTTAATGTCCAATAAGCTATCAGATGCTTTCTTAAATGCAAAAAGAGCTGTTCAAGTTTTAGTCCTAAAACCCATTAGACACTTAATATTTTAATGCCACAGGTTCCCTTTGGAAATTCCAGTGGGTTTTTATAACTGCAATTTTGGATTCTACAACATAAATTACACATACTTCAAACTTAAATTTTAGATTTTTTTAAGGACACTGTTAACAAGTTGCTAATGTAGGAATACAGTGGTTTTTCTTTTTGTGTCAGACACCTACACTCACATAATTGTGGTATGGTAGTCCATATTTAGCAACTTGTTTGCATAAGACAGTTAAAAAAAACACTGTGGCTTCAGAATTCATGTACAGAGCTATCACTATGTGTAACTTATGTTGTAGACTAAAACATAAAATTATCTTCAAGTTTTTTTACTACAGACATTATTTTACTCATAAACCCAAAATGTCTAGGTTACGGATGTATCCTCCGTTCCCTGATGGTAGGAACGAGACGTTGTGTCGAAGAAGCGACATTCTCTTGAGCGCTGAAAATACATCTGATCTATGAAAAAAGGCCAATGAGAAGTTGGCGGACAGAATTAGCATTTTCCGCCCCCTGACATACGGGTATAAAGGCGGGGAAATGCGTCTGTTTCATTCAGGATTTTTCTGAGGAGCCGGAAATGGTCCGGCCACAACAGTGGCTCGGCTCAGCGACGTGGCCTGTAGGACACAACTCGTTACCTCCATCGGGGAACGGAGGTTACATTCGTAACCTAGACGTTCCCCGTCTGTCGTTCACTACGACGTTGTGTCGAAGAAGTGACACTAGGGCTCCAATTTAAATCACACCATGCGCTGAGCCGTGTACGTGTACTGCTGTCACAGGAGCGGGCAGGTACTTGACGTGCCAAAACGACCAGCTGTATCAGACTGCACGTACCCTTCCCCAATGCACCATAAAGTCGTCGGAACCTTATAGTGCCGAGCCGAGCCTAGCCAGGCCTCTTTTCTCTTTTTTTCTCGCATAGAGCAAAACAGCTGGGGCCCTTACACGCATCGTGGGAAGGGGGTCTTACCCAGTTTCCTATTCTTTCAGGGGGAAAAGACCCTGCGAAGACCACACCCGCCTAGAGAGGGGGAGGTAAAAGTGGCGAAATACACCACATGGGCTTTTAGGTCACATGTGGGAAGTGGCGCGGTGGTAGATCTTCGGAGGGAGGAGTTGCTACAGACACGGCGATCGGGGGGCAGTGGGAACTGCCCAAGGGAGACGCGGGTCCACTCGTAAGGTGTGTGTGTCATTACGAGTGGATACACACAGGTGGAAAGTCCACGTAGGAGCCCTGACCTGTGGAGCACCTATTCCAGTACAGGGTAGATTGAGTACCCGCAGTGGATTGGGTCGGCGAATTCCTCAGCTGAATGGCGGACCCCGAGGGCTAGGGAGGAGTCATCCAGGGAGCCGAGTGAGTGGGATCTCCTGGGAGAAAAAGCGCATGGAAAGGGCACTAGGTGCAAGCGATCCACGAGGTCAGTCTGTCAGCATATTACCGAGTTCTACCGGCTCGGACCTGAGAAAACACGGGACGAAACCGACTCAACCCTGAGATTGTAATATCTCGTAAAGGTATTGGGTGTTTCCCAACCCGCTGCTCTGCATTTGTCTGCTAAGGAGGTGCCTCTGACCAGTGCCCACGAGGACGTAACACTTCTTGTTGAGTGTGCTCGGCTCCGCAAGGGGAGGGGCACAGCCTGGGTGTGATAGGCCAATCTAATGGTGTCCACTACCCAGTGGGAAGGCCTCTGTTTGGAGACAGCGTTCCCTTTCCGCTGTCAACCAAGGCAGACAAAGAGCTGCTCAGAACGTCTAGAGCTTTGCGTGCGGTCCAAATAGATACGCAAAGCACGTACCGGACACAACAATGAAGGGCTGGGCCTGCTTCCTCCTGGGGCAGCTTTGCTTGCAGGTTCACTACCTGGTTCCTGAAGGGAGTCATAGGAACCTTGGGCATGTAGCTCGGTCGTGGTCTTAGGATCACATGAGGACCGAACTCCAGGCAGGTGGAGGGGGACAGCCTCCCCTCCAACCTCTCCTGCAGGGATGAGAGCACTGACCTAACTGCGCACCTCTGTGGGTCTTCAGCCCGGGAAGAGCACCAATTCGCGATCAAGTGCCACTTCAGGGCGTAAAGTTACCTGGTAGAAGGGGCTCCGGCTTGGTTGATCATGTCTATGACGGCAGGTGGTAGATCAGCTAGATCTACCGCATCCCATCTAGGGGACAGACGTGGAGGTTCCAAAGGTCTGGGTGCGGTTGCCAGAGCGTGCCCCGTCCCTGAGAAAGAAGGTCTTTCCTCAGGGGAATTCGCCAGGGAGAGGCTGTCGTGAGGAGTACGAGATCTGAGAACCAAGTCCGAGTGGGACAATAGGGGGCTACTGGAGTGATTTGTTCCTCATCCTCCCTGACCTTGCACAGCACCTGTGCAAGAAGGCTCACTGGGGGAAATGCGTACTTACTCAGCCCCATGGGCCAGCTGTGTGCCAGCATGTCTGCCCCGAAGGGAGCCTTCATTCGGGCATACCAGGGCGGGCAGTGGGAGGTCTTTCGGGAGGTGAACAGGTCTACCTTAGCCTTGCCGAACCATTCCCAAACCAGCTGGACCGACTGCGGGTGAAGCCTCCACTCTCCACTGGGCAACTGTTTTCATGATAGCGCGACTTGAGTTGCTGCTGGCTCCAAAGGAGGAGACGACGGGCGAGTTGTGACATGTGGCGGGAGCATACGCCACCTTGGCGATTTATGTACGCTACTGGGGTGGTGCTGTATGATCTGATCAAGATGTGTTTGCCCTGAATTAGCTTGAGAAACCTCCGCAGGGCAAAGAAAACAGTCAGCAAGTCTAGGCAGTTGATGTGCCAGCGCAGCGGGGCCCCTTTCCAATGGCCCGCGGCTGCGTGCCCGTTGCACACGGCGCCCCAACCCAATTTGGAGGCGTCAGTTGTGAAAAAGCGTCGGGAAACCTGCTGCAAGGGGGCTCCTGCAGAGGTCTGTCCAGGGTTTGAACGTTTGGCGGCAGGCGGGGGTGATGAGCACACTGTGCGTGCTGTGGCGCCATGCTCGTCTTGTGACTCGAGTCTGGGGCCATCTCTGAAGCGGTCTCATATACAACGACCCCAGTGGCACAGCCACTGCGGAGGATGTCATATGCCCCAGGAGCTTCTGTAAAAGTTTTAAAAGGACCGCTGTGCCCGGCCTGAAGGTGGTACGCTGACAGCATGGAGTTAGACTGAGTTAGACTGAGTCTAACTCCATGCCGAGAAAAGAGATGCTTTGATCTTGCTCTTTTCCCAGTTGACCTGAAGCCCTAAACAGCTGAAGGTGCCCGAGCACCTGGTCCCTGTGGGTTCATAGTAACTCTCGGGAGCGGGCCAGGATGAGCCAGTCATCGAGGTAGTTGACTATGCGAATGCCAGCTTCCCGAAGCAGGGCAAGGGCTGCCTCCGCGACCTTCATAAAGATGCAAGGGGACAGGGACATACCGAAGGGGGGACCTTGTACTGATACGCCTGGCCATCAAACGTGAGCTGTAGAAAGGGTCGATGTCGAGGCCAAATTGAGACGTGGAAGTACGCGTCATTCAGGTCTGCCACTGCAAAAAATCTAGATGCCGGGCACAAGTTAGGATGTGTGTGGTAAGATAAGATCTTAGCTGTGGCTAGGCAGGCAGCAAGAAAAAGTTAAAACTCTGAAGTCTCTCAAAGGTGATTTAATTTTCTTGTCAGGGCATGCTCCAAACAGTGTAACAGGGTTCCATCCACCAAAATTCCAATACAGGGAAAAAAAAAAAAAAAAACATAACAAAATAATATTTACATGAAAAACATCAAACACGTTGGCTACTGGCCCAACGGTCACCCTTCATTCTCTTTTTTTTTTTTTTTGTCCAAACAATTAGACTCTTTATAGTTGAGGCTCCTCCCCTCAAATTCAAACATACCAATGGCAAGGCTGTCTTAAATACAATCTACAGAACTTATTTATAATATCATATATAATATCAACATTCAAACATGAATATTAGCATCCTCGTTATCAAGCTCTATTTTCATCATGAAAACCAACGAGAATCTTAAAAAACATGCATTCAATGTAATACAATTCAACATTTTCAATACTTAAACTCCTCCTCCTTTGGGAAGGTATAAATCAGGCTTCCTGTTGGCGAGCCCCTCCTATTAGGAAGTTCCAGGAAGAAGGTAAGACAAAGATTCACCATTAACAAACAGCTCATTTATATAATTTACATTCACCTTTTCTCATTTACAGGCACAGAAGGCTAAGCCCGACAAACATGAGTCGCAATGAAATGTGCACCTTTCACTCGAGACATGTGTGAGACAAAACAGTGAATAAAATCATCTTGAACACAAAACCCATTGTTTGGTTCTTTGAATTGAAAGTTACATACCTCCCTTTATCACATTGTGTCTTGCGTGAGCATTTTGAACAGGAGTTTGTGCAAGGCCCGGTTGAAAGCTCGCAAGTCCAAGATCGGTCGTAAGCAGCCGCCTTTCTTGGGTACGATGAAGTAAGGGCTGTAGGGACCCTTCTTCATCTCGGCTGTAGGGACAGGCTCTATCGCGTCTTTGAGTAAGATATGATTTCCACACACAGGGATTTGGCATCTTAAGACGCTGTGCGCGAAGTGGGGCGGAGGCCTGGCAAACTGAATTGTGCAACCGAGTCGGATGGTCCTGGCCAGCCAGCGTGACGGATTGGGAAGTGAAAGCCACGCATCCAAGCTCCGTGCTAGGGGCACTAAGGGGACGATTATTTTTGACGGCAGGTTGCAGGAGCAGGTAATGAGGCGTCGGGAGGCAAAGGTGCGTTCCGAGGCTCTGGTGCTGAGAGAAGACTCGAAGTACTTACCTTGCTCTGCACACCCGGCAGGGGGCGGGTCAGTGACTGAGGAGGAGGTCCCATGGAGGCGTCCTCTGGACTCGTCAGAACTGTCCGGCCAGGGAACAGTCGTGGGGCTGGAGTCGAGAGGTCTGTGTCCAGTGGGCTGGGACTGTTGAGGTGTGGCAGCAGAGTGCCGTGAGAACGGCATTTGCGGGCCAAGTGACCCAGAGAAAGAGGAAATTGCTCTATTGTTGAAAAACATGCAAAAAAAATACCTTTAACTGAAGGTTCTCTTCCCGGCCCTCCACCGGGGGACGCAGTGGTCTGCTTACCAACCCCAGAGCAAACGTCTCAATCTCTGGGTCATCCGTCTCAGGAACGCTTGGGAGCCTTCCAGGTCCTCGAAGGGGTTCGTGAGACGGGGGGCATGCGCTTCCTGCGGGGTGCACGACGCTGGGGCTGAGAGCTGGGCCCGCTCTTGGTTGAGACGGAGCTGCATGTTTTTTTGGAAGCCGCAGGAGGACGTCCTCGGCGGGCAGACAGAGCACGACCCGTGTAGGAAGTGCAAGGGTGTATGATGTTGAGTGATGGCCTCCATCTGCTTCTTCACCGCTGAGGAATGCTGGGCGGAGTCGTCAACGGTGCCGCAGAATGGACGGCACTGGGAGATGGGGGCGTTTGAGAAAACGTGCTTTGTCTACCTCTTGTATCTCGACCAGGTCCTCTCCATAGATAACGTTTCTGGACCACAAGGGTGGCCATCACCCGTCTGAGTGCCTGCGCTGGGACCTTCGTGGCCCCAGGGGGCGCGATCGGTCATTGAACGCAGTTCCTGCAGCACATCAGGAACAGGACTACCCATTTTGAAGTGCCTTGGCCTGGTGTTGATTGCAGGAGGGGCCATGGTATGCAGGGCGGAAGCGGTCTGGAACCGCTCCACCGTCGAGTGTAGTGAGAACGGAGGAGCTAGGAAGCCGGTTTCTGGCAGTAAAAGGTGCCCTTTACGGCTTACTCAACTCATCATGCACGTCCGGGAAGAAAGGAACCAGTGGGGGGGGGCGCGGCTGTGAGCGGCGCACATGCCCGAGGAACCAATCAAGTAGCTGTGAGGGGCGGACGGAGGTTTCCAGTCCAGCCTCGTGCTAGCAGCAGCCAGAGAAAGCATATCGGACCTCTGCGCGTCAGCCTCAGACTGGGCGAGCAGACCCGAAGGTGGTGGCCCAGGCGAGTCATCGGCATCAGACGCTGCTGTGACGCTCCCCGATGCAGCGGCGATGTCGTCATACAATTCAAGGGAGAATTGTGCTCAAGGGAGAATGGCTGTGAAGCAAGCCGCACTCATCCCGAGCTCAAGCAACGGAAACAAGCAAGTGTGCCGTTAAGGCGGGTGGTTCGTGGGGATTTTCCCGGTGAAACCGAGCCCGTCATTATCCCCAAATCGCTTTCATCGCCCGCGGCGCCTGCCCCAATCCCGTAGGAAGGAGGCGAGGCGCGACCGCAATGCTGCAATGGCTATGTTCTCGTACTGAGAACATTAACCATTCATAAAACATTGCCTGCGTGTGATCGCAGCCCAGGCACGCGAGGCAGCTTTTATGACCGTCAGAAGTGGAGAGAAATCAACCGCATCCAGAAACTACACAGAGGCGCGTCCTGAAAAGGACGTTCAACGCCAGCTGTGTATTTGCTCTTTTAGAGAAACTAACTCTTTTAGAGAAAATCACTCTTTTACAAACACTCTTTTAGTTTGCGCTGTCGAAGCGCCCAGGGGCAAACTGCACTGCTGTGCAGAGAAGGAGAAAGCCGCTGAAGTGCACCATAGATCCAACAGCAGATCGCTCAGAGGTGAGAGGGAACAGGTGTGTGACTCGCAGCTCGCTGCATACACGACCATCGGCTCCGAAGAAAATTTCAGAATGAAACAGATGCATTTCCCAACCTTTATACCCATATGTCCGGGGGCAGGACATGCAAATTCTGTCCGCCAACTTCTCATTGGCCTTTTTTCATAGATCAGAGGTATATTCTTCTCTCTGCCCAGTAGATGGTGATATGCATGAAGAATGTGAATCACCAAAAACAGAAGAAGAAATTTAAAGTGGAGACTGACAAAGCAGGGAGGAGAATTAGTAAAAAAAAGGAATTAAATATTGATCTGTTTCTCACCACATCATCATACTTCTGAAGGCATGGATTAAACCACTGGAGGCACATGGATTAGACTACTTTTTTGCTGATTTATGTGATTTGTGGGACTTAAATAGTTTAGCACTGATTAACGTTCATTGAATGGACCAAAAGAGCTGAGATATTCTTATATATTCTTCTAAAAATCTTAATTTGTGTTCTGCAGAAGAATGAAGTCATGAACATCATGAACTACACATAAACTGATTTTAATGTAATTGTTTCATACAGTATGATTTAAAATGGTGATCAGTTTATTGAAAATAACTTTTATGTTTATCTTTTAAATTTTTTCATTTCTGTTTTTTATTCATTTATAAATCATTATTTTATTTTTTGGAATCAGATTAATGCAGTGTTTATCATAGATAAGTGATGTAATTTACAGTGTTCATTATAATGGGGCATAAGATTTACAACTCGGTACTCAATACTCACTACTCATGAGTACTTTTAAATGAGCTACACTTTTACACTTATTTGAGTAGTTTTTAGGTCAGCTACTTTTATTCTACTCAAAATATATTTTTTGGGAAGTAACAGTACTTCTACCTGAGTATGATCTTTCAGTACTCTTTCCACCCCTGTCAGCTACCTAGAAAAAGCTGTTTTATTGTACATAGGAGTGTTCCCCATGGTGGTTGCCATGTTAAGATAACACAAACAACCAAATACTACTCACTTTATCTTAGTAAACCACCAATTATCAAACAATTTCATTTGCGGGAGAAAGTATTCATTGGTGATGAGTGCTTTTGCATGCTGCTGTACACATAACAATGTCATATTGGAAAAGGAGGATCCCTAAGGCAGAGACAACAACTATGGTTGGTTAAAAAAAGGAAAATAAGACAAAAAACATTTGCAAGTCTAACAATGTTCTTACTCTCAAAGCATTGCTTATCTTTGCCATTTTTGGAAAAACACAGGGACACAAAGTCAGGTAAAATACTAAAGCTCCAAATTCACAGTAAATGATAAACTGCATGCTGTAAGTGTATTTGTGTATTTGTATGTGCATTATTCTTAATAATATATTTTAAAATAACCTGACATTGGTCTTTTTCACTTAAATCTTATTCATTACCCATCACAGTAGGTTTGCCTAATTAAGAAACAAAATGAAGTTTGTACAAAGGATACTTCTCATAATACTGTTTGTTGGTAAGTTTAAGATGTGTTTTATTTTTGTGTTTTACATTCTTTGTTGCACAAAGTCATAAAAAGAATAATAACCCATTCAATTTAATACATGAATAAACTTTTTTTTCCAAGGATTTAGTAATTTTCCATTGTGCTCATCTCGTTTTTATTACATCATCAATGAGTTGAAGACTTGGCCTGATGCTCAAAACTACTGCAGAACATACTTTTATGATTTAGCAACATTTGACAGCCAGGCAGAGCAAGATCAAGTAGTTCAAACAATTGTGAGCCAAGGTTACACGGGTAGTGTTTGGACAGGCATATATGATGATCGCTACAGCTGGAGATGGTCCAACGTTCAGAAAAATTTTACATACACTAACTGGGGGAATCAACAACCAGACAATTATCAAGGAAGAGAGCCTTGTACTTACATGTATTCTTCAGGAGCTTGGTATGATGTGCCATGTACATTGTATCTATATTTCCTGTGTTATAATGGTAATTGAATCTATACTTTTCTAACTTTAATCATATGCATTAAGAAAAAATACAAATTAAACAAATAAATAAAGAACCATATTCCTATAGCCACAACAAACACAACTGTCCTGATCACTCTGTCTAAAACTTGGACTGATGCTTTGAAGTACTGCAGACAGTATCACACAGATTTGGCTGCAATTGAAAATCAAGCTCAGAATGAACAACTCCGTCTGTTGAATCCAAATGGGTTTGCAGTTCACATTGGTTTATACAGAGACACCTGGAAGTGGTCGGATCAGAGTATCCTCTTATTCAGTCCTTGGAGATCCACTGAACCAAATAATTATGGAGGAGCAGAGTATTGTGCAGAACTATCTTTGTCTTTGTCACGTTGGAATGATATACCATGTACTCGAAACTACAGATTTGTCTGCAGCAGTGGTAAGAATATCTTTAATTTGTGTGTGCGTGTGTGTGTGTGAAGGTTTGGGTGGTTTACAAGGACATTTGTTGTGTCCCCATAATTCAAATCACTTAAAAACATAGTAAACATATTATTTTTGAAAATTTACAAATTCAGAAAGTTTTTTGTGAGGGTTAGGTTTATGGGATAGAATCTATAGTTCATGCAGTATAAAAATCATTATGTCTATGGAGAGTCCTCATAAGGATATTAGCACCGCGTGTGTGTGTGTGTGTGTGTGTGTGTGTGTGTGTGTGTGTGTGTGTGTGTGTGTGTGTGTGTGTGTATTTATCACTTTGTAGGGACCAAATGTCCCCATAAGGATAGTAAAACCCAAAATTTTTGACCTTGTGGGGGACATTTTGTCGGTCCCCATGAGGAAAACAGCTTATAAATTATACTAAATTATGTTTTTTGAAAATGTAAAAATGCAGAAAGTTTTCTGTGAGGGTTAGGTTTAGGGGTAGGGTTAGGTTTAGGGGATAGAATATAAAGTTTGTACAGTATAAAAACCATTATGTCTATGGAAAGTCCCCATAAAACATGGAAACACAACATGTGTGTGTGTGTGTGTGTGTGTGTGTGTGTGTGTGTGTGTGTGTGTGTGTGTGTGTGTGTGTGTGTGTGTGTGTGTGTGTGTGTGTGTGTGTGTTTGAATTTGGGATGGACAGGATATTTATTTTTTCTCAAGGTACATAGTACTGATTGGAATATTTAAATCCCACAGCACAGAAGATTCAAATACTGAGAGTGCAAGTGCAGGCACCATCAAGCCTCAATGTTAATGATATTAGTACCACTTTTGTGAAGCAGGTCAGTGTAAAAAATTTTTTTTATTGTGCACAATACTTTTAAAGTTATTTAAACATAATGGGGATTTTTAATATTTATCTAATCTATGTTAAATATGTGTTAAAATATGAAATATGTGTTAAGGGTTCTGCAAATACTTGTATTCACAGACACATTAAAACATGAAACGTTACACATTAAAAGAGTTGATGGTTTTATTTGACTTCAGTTCCAGCAAACGCTGAGGGCACATGGACTGCCGATCAACACCAAGCTGACATTGAGGACACAGCCAGATGGAAAAACATTCCACATTAAGAATGTGAAAGAACCAAAAAGGTCACAAAATGCACAGCTGGTAAAAACTGATGTTTCTAACAGAAGAATGGCTCAAATAATCAGCTTGTATTAGTTACTGTACATTCACAATGTATCTTTAAAATAACTAAACTAGACTAAACTAACATAATTAGCTCAATTTTGTTTCTATATTGTGTAAGTTAAAGGTGCTGTAAGTGTTCTGGAACTTCCGCTTAGCCACTGAATTAGACAGACTCCCTATTTCTGAAACTCCACACTCCACAAATACTGTTGTACCTATAGAGATAATTGAAATCAAAGATAGAGCACAAAAGCAGCAGCACATATTCAGGTTATTTTGGGACAACTATTTCAGTAATATCGGTCAGGTAATACCAAAGGTGTGGGAAGCGGGTGCTAAGGTTGGAAAACCGTATCAATGAGATTTCATATGCATCATTGTATTTATGCAGTATATACACAATACAATTTTCACTTTCAGTATATCTGACAGTTATGTTAATAAAAACTGCATACCCTTTCAGAGAGATTTGTCATGCTTGTAGGCAGGGCTCTGTCGAACTGAAGTGAGTCCTTTGATAGATATTAGTGAACTTTTTATTCTCCTTTTTTCCTTTTATTTGCACAAAAGCAAAAGGGGTCATGTCATGAGGAATACAATTTGCCTTGATATTTTGACAAATATCTACTAGAAAAACATACAGTGTAATTGAGAACTCAAAATGTAATCCTCAATGCAATAAAACCATTTACTGAAACCAAGCTGCCACAATGCCTCGTTCTCTACTTCCATAATATTTTGATGTCACAAAGGGTACTCATTAATTCTTGACCACCTCTACAGCAACTATATCAATGCCTACTTTACATCATAGCACCCTTGGCCCCACCCACTGGGGTGCAGTTTGTGTTCAGAGAGAGAGATAGAGCAGGATGATACTGGAAACTGGATGTGTGCATTTTCATTGTGCTTTGGACTATGTATGTGTGTCGTGTGGATGTGTCTTCAGTGCATTTCAGTGTGGATTGCACGTTTTATTGACTTGTATCAGCGTGATTTCTTGTGAACCAGTCATAAAATGATTCAAGCTTTGCAAAGGAATTGTTATTGAAGGAAGAGGTAGTCAAAAATCTTGAACCGGATCAAAAACTTAAGTAAGCAGTTCCATTCATGAATATTTCAAATGTCATGACTGTTTGATAGTTAATGGTGCTGATACACTGTTTACACCGGGTGCGTCCATTGACACAAAAACTTTCGGAACCGTTAGTAGTTACAGTGCATAACTACTGGCACATAATTATTATTATTATTATTGGAAATTCTTTCATCATTCACCCTCATGTTGTTCCAAACCTGTATGACTTTCTTTCTTCAATGCAACACAATTAAGGAGATGTCAGACAAAATGATTCTGTGTGTATTACTCAAACAACGATTGTTCTCACAAAAGAGAAAAAAGCACCCATTGTGCAAGCACGGGACGCACACACATTCTCAGAAAAAGAGCCATCACCTCTTCATGTTTCATACACACCACATATTATGCTTAACCTCTTCCCTATGGTGACCGGCACTCTATCTCCTATATGCTCCCTGGTAATGCAGAGTAGTCAGCGTATAAACTGAATCATATAACCGTACTCAATCATTTTTAACACCCAGTCTGACTCAGTGAGGGAATCAATAAGCCCGCTCTCCGCTGCATGAACATGTGGCGCGCTCTCACAGGTGTGTCAGACTGGGTGTTAAAAATTGAGTACGGTTATATGATTCAGTTTGTATGCTGACCACTCTGCATTACCAGGGAGCATTACCACAGGAATGGGGACTTCATCCTCAGACAGTGATTTGGAAAATATCTGGCAAAGCGGAAGTCGACCTATTCTCTTTCATGGAGAATGCCCACTGTCCCCTTTGTACTCCATGTCCCTGCTGGCCGTGGACGCACTGGCTCACAAATGGCCGGTGAAACGCAAATATGAATTTCCCCCGGTTCGCCTCCATCATTCTGTCATCAGCAAAGTCTGAGTGGGCATGGAAATAGTTTTGCTCATTACACCAAAATGGCCCAGTCAGTCCTGGTTTCCGGAGATGATATAAATACTAGAAGGAAATACCACTGAGGAGAGACCTTCTCTCTCAAGCATAAGGCACAATTTGGCATCCCTAGCCAGAGCTGTGGAACCAACATGTGATAAACACCATTTTACAGGCTAGAGCACCATCCACAAGAGGCCTCAATGCACTTAAAGGGCACCTGTTTGCAAATCGGTGCTCTTCATGTGGTAAAGACCCAGTGAAGTGGCCCATAGCTGAGATTTTGACATTCCTTCAAGAGAGGCTGGATGCTGGTCTTACCCTATCAATGCCTAGTCATAAAGTTCCTTATTGAAGCAAGGCTTTTGAACCCCTCTCGCCCTACTATGGTGCTGACTTGGGAATTAAATCTGGTTTTGAAGGCAATCACAAACTCCCCGTTCAAGCCATTTGAATCTGTTGAGCTGTGGGTGCTTTCCTTATAGGCCACACTCCTATTGGCTTTGGCCTCATTTCAACGGGTGGGTGACATGCAGGCACTGTCGACTGAAAGTTCATGCCTGGAGTTTGGTCCAGATCTGTCAAAAGCCACCATTAAACCTAGAAAAGGCTACATGCCCAAGGTTTTATCAATGCCCTTCAGGGCTTAGGTGGTTCGTTTGCAAGCCTTCTTTTCCCCACCATTTAATTAAGATGAAGAGCAATCCATACATATGTTATGCCCGTTGAGGGCATTGCATACATATATTGAGTGCATCCGTAAGTTTGGGCTATCGGATCAGCTCTTTATTTGTTATGGAGGATGCACAAAAGGAATGTCCGTCTCCAAATAAATGCTCTCTCACTGGATCGTTGGTGCGATTGCCTCGCTTGCGAAACACAGGGTGCGAATTATCAATGTCAATTTCACTTTATTTATAAAGCACAACTAAAACAACAGCTGTTGATCAATGTGTTGTACATAGTAAAATAAAAGTTAACTTGACTAATACCTGTATAAAGTGTGTTACAATAATCGAGCCGAGACTTGATAAAAGCATGGCTATTCATATACACTTTAATATGACTTAAAAGTCATTGGCCTGTGGCTCCTTAATGAATATCTCTATTTAGTGTTATAACTCTGAGAGTGTAATGTCACGTAGTGCAGTCACGTAGTGCAGCATGGGGATATAATTCCCCATAGTGCTTACAGCAATGTCATGAAAAGGAACATCACTGGTTACACATGTAACCTCTAGACATTGCGAAAGCTGGGCACTCTACTACTTCAAAGTTTTATAATACGAGTGACTCACTCTTGTCCCTCAGTCAGAAAATTTGGAAGAAATGGTGATTGAGTGCCCCCTTATATAGGCTGACTGCGCCAAAGGGCTCAGACACCATTGCCAATCAGAGGATTGCCGTGATTGTATAAGGGTTTCAACAATGTCGTGTGAAGAACACTCCACATAGTGCTTACAGCAATGTCTCTTTCCCTTCATCTCAGAGAACTAAGGTTACATGTGTAACCGTATACGTTTTCTTTAGTTGGAGCTGCAATTCTAATCTTGAAATATTTGCTTGTCTTGATGTAGAGTTTGCATTTCCACCTTGCCCTTGTAGTAGAAATGGTAAACAGATCATAAAGGGTAAACAAATTTGGCTTACTGTCCATAAAAGAGAGACTTAAGCATGCAGTGAAATAGTTGAGCTGATTTTAAAGGTGTTTCTGTGGGAGCAGAATAAAAGTGCTTCTGTGGTAATAGATTGGTTGAAACAATAGTAAAATATGCTTCTGGGGCAGCACTGCAGCGACATTGGAATAGTTGAGCTGATATTAAAAAAAGTACTGCTGCAGCAGTAGATTAGTTGAAACAATATTTTCAAAACAGAGAATGAACATAATGAAGTCTTTGGATTCTTTTCACCATCAGAAGAAAAACAAATCAGCCAGGGAAGAAGAATCTCATTCAAAAGAAGTCCCCCAACAATCATCTCACTACACATTCAACTAAAATTGTGATTGGTTACTTTCTCCTGTATAAACACATTATGTCACTATGTCAGGGTGACCCAATGGATAAGTCATTCTCTGGCCTATGCCATCTCTCTTGTAAGTTTTTTCCTAAACTGAGACTATCAGTTAAAATTGGAGATGGCTATGCATGGTACAATTAGTCTGGTATCTCTTAGAAGTCCTATATCAAAGACATCATAATGCAACAACACAGATAACAGAAGCTAGAAACTAGAGTGAAACAAGAGTAAAGGTTAAATATTAGAATAGTACATGTGAAATTATTTTTCCCTTACTTAATGCACAGGTAGTTCCAGTCAGGTTTGATCACCATACTGTATTAACTTTGCTGTCCTCCATAATGAGGCATTGCAAGAGTTTTATGCCTCTGCTCAATAACCTTCCAACACAGATATAGTGTTGTAAGTCTGATGAGTCTCAGAGCTGGGATTTACCATCACATCACAAAACATCTTCAAGTCATGTAATGGCATCTTTAAATCAACTGTGAAGCACTGCAAAAAAAAAAAACAGAAAAGAGATTGGTGTTCAGTACTCCCATATTACTGAGTCAGACCAGGAGATAGATATGAATGCACTTTTACACACCCATAGACCTTGTAGGTAAAGCTGTGCTGATATAGCGACACAACAGCACTCTTGCTTGTGTGATAGTGCTTTAGTATATAAAAAACATAAATTTCTATTCCCATTGAAAAAGCTTGTAACATAAATGCTACGTCATAATTTGTGCATGGTCAGAATGTGTACTGCATTTGATTAAGAGAGTGCTTCTTTGCAGTTTACAAAGTACATTATTTAGTTATGTAGGTGAGTTGTATGACATACTTCTTGTAGAAACTTGGGCATTGTCCTGTGACTGAAAGTAGTAACAACCACAAATAATTACTCTGGTCTTCTTAAACAAGTATAATTTAACCACAAGTAATGACTTTCTTGGTAGGGCACATATAGCATTTACAGTTGAAAGAGCCGTCCAACTCGTTACATTCTGCGGCTATCTTACGCTGTGTCAGAGAATACACTAGGAGTCTCATTCAGACGATATTCACCTCTGTACTATGAAAAGGCCAAGAGAGTTGGTAGCCAGTGTTTGCATGTCTGCTCGACATACGGGTATTTAAGCTACACACGGAGTTCATTCAGCAAATTTCTCTGAGCTGCATGGTCGTGTTTGCAGTCTGCTGCGCTACTACACAGTGGCTTTCTATCCTCTGCTGCATGCTGTCGGCTGTGCACTTCCTGCCCCTGAGCGCATCGACAGTTGCAGATAGAAAGATCTCTCACGAGTCTTTCATTCATAAAAGAGTGATTTTATTTAAAAGAGTAATTTCCTCTAAAAGAGCAAAAACACAGCGGCGTTGAGCGTCCTTTTCAGGGCGCGTCTTTTTAAAGATGCCTTTCCGCCCCTGTGTTGTTTCTGGATCGCGGTAGAGTACTCTCCGCTTCCGGCGGCCACAGGCGTTGTCTCGTGTGTCTGGGCAGCGATCACACCAAGGCTGCGTTTGTGGATGGTTCATGTTCTCATTGCGAGAACATGACCATGACAATGTTGCGGTCACGGCTTGCTTACAACCGTAAGCAAGCCACTCCAGCCGCCCAGCGTCGCTCCTTCTTCCCACGGGATTGAGGGCGATGCGGCTGGCGATGGAGTTGATTTGGGGATGGCAGCGGGTGCAGCTCGCCGAGTGCGCCCCTCGGACCACCAGCGCCCCAGCACGCTCGTTGACTCCGTCCCGCTCGAGGTGGCGGCGACTCGCCTCACAGCCAGTCTGCCTACCCTCTTGCGATGGAAGCAGATGAGTTCGCCGCGACATCGGAGGGTGTGGGCTCTGGCGCTGAGGGCTCCTCTGGGCTGCCGCCGGGCTTGCACGCTCAGCAGGAGGCCGACACGCAGATGTCCGATATGCTTTCCGGGCAGCCAATAGCGTGGGCCTGGATTGGAACCCTCCATCCTCCCGCAGCCATCACGGCTAGGCGATTGGTTTTTGGCGTGAGCGCGCTCACAGCCTCGCCCCCAGTACCTTTCTTCCGGAGGTGCATGATGAGCTGGCGTCTTCGTGGAGACGCCACTCGTCGTGCCACCTGCTCATCCGCCCTCGCCACCCTCGGCGGCGGGCGCCGCAGGTACACGGAGATCCCCAGGTGGATAGAGCTGTTGCGATCCATCTATGCCCGGAAGCACTACCACCTGGCGGGGCCGCCCTGTACTCCCTTCCGGTCCTGTAGAGCAACATCCTCAGCTCACCGCTGAGGCCTACAGCGCTACCGGACGCGCCGCTTCGCCCTGCATGCCATGGCTCTCCTGCAGGTCCACCAAGCCAAGGCACTCCGCAACATGCACGGGGTGGCCCTGATCCCGACACGCTGCAGGAACTGCGCTCAGCGACCGACCTGCGCCCTGAGGCGGCGAAGGTCACAGCGCAGAGCACTTCGGGCAGGCGATGGCCACTCTGGTGGTCCAGGAGCGTCAGCAATGGCTGGACTTGGTTGAGATGCGTGAAGCCGACAAGACTCGCTTCCTCAACGCCCCTGTCTCCCAGTTCGGCCTCTTCGGCGACACCGTGGAGGACTTTGCCCAGCAGTTCTCCCTGGTGAAGAAGCAGGCGGAGGCCATTTCTCACATCATGCCGCGCCGCCAAGCCTGCCGCCATGGCCCAGGCCCCATCTGCTTCGCCGAGGCGTCCTCCTGCGGCCAGAAGACCTTCTGCTCCGCCCCAACCTGGGCCCAGCTCTCAGCCCCAGCGTCGAGCAAACCGCAGGAAGCGTCGCCCCCTGCCTCCACGGACCCGTCGAGGACCGGAAGGCTCCCAAGCGTCCCTGAGACAGCGGACCCAGAGGGCGAGAAGTTAGCACCGGAGATGGTGAGACCGCTCCGTCCCCGGTGGAGGGCGGGAGGAGAATCTTGTGTTTTTTCATTTGCCGCACCCCTGACAGGGGCTCGCGGTACCCAAATTCTCAATAAAAGAGCTATTTCCTTTACCTCTGAGTCACATGGCCCGCAAATGCCGTTCTCACGGCACTTGTGTTTCAGGCCTCAACAGTCCGGCGCCCAGGATGCGGTGCTCCGCCCTCAGCCCCACGACTGTTCCCGGCCGGCCGGTTCAGAGCGAGTCCAGAGGGCGCCGACATCAGACCTCCTCCTCTGTCAGGAACCCGCCCCCTGCGGGTGCGCGGAACAAGGTAAGTGCTTTGAGCTTATTCTCAGCACCAGAGCCTCGGGGCGCCACAGAGCCTCCCGGCGCTGCGTTACCTGTTCCGCACCGCTCGCGAAGCCCGCCGAGTACGTCCAAAATACTTGTCCCCTTGGTGCCCCTAGCACAGAGCGCCAGAGGCATGGCTTTCTCTGCCCAGCTCGTCACACTGGCTGCACGGACCATTCGACTTCGATTCACGCAATTCAGTTTGCCAGGTCTCCGCCCCTTCCTGGGCGTTCGTTCCTCCGCAGTGCACGGCGAACATGCCCTCTCCTCATGCGGAAATCGCCTCCCTTCTAATCAAGGCGCGATAGAGCCTGTCCCTCCAACCGAAACGAAGAAGGGTTTCTACAGCCCTTGCTCGTTGTACCCAAGAAAGCGGTGGCATACGACCGATCTTGGACCTGCGAGTTTTCAATCGGACCCTGTCCAAACTCCCGTTCAAAATGCTCACCCAGAAACAAATTCTATCTGGCGTTCGGCATCTAGATTGGTTCGCAGCGGTAGACCTGAAGGGCGCGTACTTTCACGTCTCAATTAGCCCTCGACACCGACCCTTTCTACGGTTCGCATTCGACGACCAGGCGTATCAGTACAAGGTCCTCCCCTTCGGCCTGTCTCTGTCCCCTCGCGTCTTCACGAAGGTCGCAGAAGCGGCTCTTGCCCGCTCACGAGGAGCGGGCATACGCATACTCAATTACCTCGACGATTGGCTCATTCTGGCCCCTCGCAGGAATTACTATGCGCACACAGAGACCAGGTGCTCGAGCACCTCCGCGCTTGGGGCTTCAGGTCAACTGGGAGAAGAGCAAGCTCACCCCAGTCCAGAGCATCTCTTTTCTCGGTTTGGAGTTAGACTCAGTCTCAATGACAGCACGTCTCTCCAGCGAGCGTGCTCAGTCAGTGCTGGAATGCCTCGCTTCCTTCAAGCCAGGCACCGTGGTCCCGTTGAAACGTTTCCAACAGCTCCTGGGGCATATGGCATCCTCCGGCGGTCGCGCCACTGGGGTTGATGCATATGAGACCACTTCAGCATTGGCTCCAGACTCGAGTCCCGAGACGAGCATGGCGCCACGGCACGCGCGGCGTGGAAATTACCACTGCCTGCCTCCAAACCTTCAAACCCTGGACAGACCTCTGCTTTCTTCGGGCAGGGGTACCCTTGCAGCAGGTGTCCCGTCGCGTTCTGGTTACAACCGACGCCTCCAAATTGGGTTGAGGCGCCGTGTGCAACTGGCAGCGCAGCCGCAGGCCGGTGGAACCAAGGCCGCTGCGCTGGCACATCAACTGCCTAGAGCTGCTGGCCGTTCGTCTTGCCCTGAAGAAATTTCTTCCGATGATTCAGTGGCAAACATGTCCTGGTCAGGACAGACAGCACCACAGTGGTGGCTTACATAAACCGCCAAGGCGAGTACGCTCCCCACATGTCACAGCTCGCCCGTCGTCTCCTCCTTTGGAGTCAGCAGCGACTGGAGTCAGCTGGCGCCACTCACATCCCGGCAACCTCAATGTGATAGCGGACGCGCTGTCAAGACAAACCTTGCCTGGCGGAGAGTGGAGGCTCCACCCCAATCGGTCCAGCTGATTTGGGACAGGTTAGGCAAGGCCCAGGTAGACCTGTTTGCCTCCCAGGAAACCTCCCACTGTCCGCTCTGGTATGCCCTCACAGAGGCTCCCCTGGGGACAGATGCTCTGGCTCACAGCTGGCCCGTGGAGCTGCGCAAGTACGCTTTTCCCCAGTGAGCCTTCTTGCACAGGTGCTATGCAAGGTCAGGGAGGACAAGGAGCAAGTCACTCTGGTGGCCCTCTACTGGCCCAACCGGACGTGGTTTTCGGATCTCACGCTCCTTATGACAGCCCCTCCCTGGCGAATTCCCTGAGGAAGGACCTTCTTTCTCAGGGGCGGGGCACGCTCTGGCACCCGCGCCCAGACCTCTGGAAACTCCACGTCTGGTCCCTGGGCCGGGCGCGGAGGGTCTAGCCGGCCTACCTTTAGCCGTCATAGACACTATTAACCAAGCCAGAGCCCCTTCGACCAGGCATCTTTACGCCCTGAAGTGGCGTCTGTTCATGAACTGGTGTTCTTCCGAGCGAAGACCGCAGAAGTGCGCAGTTAGGTCAGTGCTCGTGTTTCTTCAGGAGAGGCTGGAGAGGAGGCTGTCCCCTCCACCCTCAAGGTGTATGTTGCTGCTATCGCGGCCCACCATGACACGGTAGAGCGGCAAGTCTCTTGGCAAGCACGACTTAATCGTCAGGTTCCTAAAAGGTGCCCGGAGGATGATTCCCTCCGGCCTAACCTATTTCCCTCCTGGGATCTCTCGGTCGTCCTGAGGGGACTCGGAGACCCCCTTCGAGCCGCTTGACTCAGTTGGACTCAGGGCCCTCTCTCTCAAGACTGCCCTGCTGATCGCTTCGCCTCCATCAAGAGGGTCGGGGACCTGCATGCGTTCTCTGTTAGCGACGCCTGCCTGGAGTTCGGTCCGGCAGACACTTTCGTGATCCTAAGACCGCTGACCGGACTACGTGCCCAAGGTTCCTACCACACCCTTCAGGGATCAGGTGGTGAACCTGCAAGCGCTGCCCGGGAGGAGGCAGACCCAGCCCTCTCACTGCTGTGTCCGATGCGTGCCTTACGTATTTACCTGGACCGCACACAGAGCACCAGACGCTCTGAGCAGCTCTTCGTCTGCTTTGGGGACAGCAGAAAGGAGCGCTGTCTCCAAGCAGAGACTTCGCCCACTGGGTTGTCGATGCCATTTCCTGGCTTATCACACCCAGGCCGTGCCCCCCTTTGCGGGTCCGAGCCCACTCCACCAGGAGTGTTAGCGTCCTCATGGGCACTGGCTAGGGGCACTGCCCTAGCAGACATTTGTAGAGCTGCGGGCTGGGCAACACCTAACACTTTTGCGAGATTCTACAATCTCCAAGTTGAGTCAGTTTTGTCCCGTGTTCTCTCAGGTACCGAGCCCGTGAGAACTTCGGTGACACGCCGACGATCTGACTGGGTGGATCGCTTGCACCCAGCGCCTTCCCCTAACCAGGGAAACAGTGCGCCTTCTTCCCAGGAGATCCCAGGCTTGGGACACTGGTTGGCTCCTCCCTAGCCCTTGCGGTCGCAGTTCTCTTGGAGGGACTCGCCGACCCAAACCACTCGCGGTACCGCTAGCTACCCTGTACTGGTATAGGGGCCCCACAGGTAAGGCCTCCTGCTCGGACTCCCCTGTGTGTAAAACCACGGTTCTGTCCCCTCACGTGAGTTGACGCCGTGTTTCCCTTAGGCAGTCACAGCTGCCTCAGGTGCCGTGCTGTATGCTCCCCCTCTCTGAGGCTGGTGCTACCACCGCACTACTGTTCCGCATAAGGCCTTGGTATAGGCCATGCGATGTATGTGCCACTCAAATTTGCCTCCCCTCCGGGTAGGTGTGGCCTCCGCAGGGTCTTCCCCGCCCTACCAAGGGCTAAGACCCCCTTCCCTCAATGCGTGTAAGGGCCCGGCCGTGGTTGCTCTATCGCGAGAAACATAGAGAGAAAGGAGGCCCAGCCAGGCTGGCCCGTTCACCATGTTGGCGGCCGTCACCTTGTTCCCTCCTCTGGGGTAACGATAAGGAATCCTGATGGCTTAAATGGGGCATTGGGGAAGGATACGTGCGGCTGATACAGTTGGTCGTTCTGCACGTAGAAATACCTGCTCGCTCCTGTATCAGCGGATCACGCATACGGCTCAGCGCATGGCGCTTTTAAGTGGACCCCTAGTGTCGTTCTCTGACACAACGTAAGAGAGAGACAGAAGGGGAACGTCTAGGTTACGTATGTAACCTCAGTTCCCCGATGGAGGAACGAGACGTTGTGTCCCCCTTGCCACGTCGCTGAGCCGAGCCCCTGTTGTGGCCGGACCATTTCCGGCTCCTCAGAAACATCCTGAATGAACTCCCGTATTTGCGCCGCTTAAATACCCGTATGTCCGGGGGCGGGACATGCAAATACTGGCTGCCAACTCTCATTGGCCTTTTTTCATAGTACAGAGGTGAATATCGGCGCTCAAGAGAGACCCCTAGTGTCGTTCTCTGACACAACGTCTCGTTCCCTCCATCGGGGAACTGAGGTTACATACGTAACCTGGACGATTCTCTGCCATTTTTTTCAAATTCAACATTTTGAATCAGACTTCTCCTTAGCTCCCATTGCATTATGGTCAAGTCACACGATAAATCTGTAATGTCGATAATGTCGATGAATCATCATTGTGTAATTATATAAAATACGATTGTTTATCATGTTTTTAAAAAAGTATGTGTTAAGGGTCAGTGTTTAAACATAGATTTTGTTTGAACTGTAAGATTAATGACCAATGTCTTTGAAGTCCATCCTGGATTAACTGCAGAAGTTCACATAGGTGCAATTGTCCTTGTTAATTGGCTGATGAAGGCTTTTGTTGGCAATTGATAGTCTATGCATTCCATTTCAAGATCGTAGTCCATCAATAGAACGAGGTGATGCAGGCAGAGATCAGGGATGTTAAACACAGATCAACATGGCCGGTAATTTCAGTGAGGTTCGGTGTGGTCCATCCTAAATCCAAGGTTCAGACAATGGCACATGAATTATCCCATGTCTTATGGTTGGAGTTGGCATCAGTTCATCCTCTGAAGTCCATCATAATAGACTGAAGTGATGTTTGGCTGGCACTGGCTGCATTTAGTCATCGATATTCAGCGACACGTTGCAGTGTAGTCCAACACGAAGCATGAATGGTGCTGGATCCAGCCGGTTCTGGTGACCTCAGGATAGGAGTCCCAAGGCTGAGACAGGGAAACAAATAAAATAATATAAGCATAGATGCCATTCAATTTATTGCAGAGTTATAAATCATGATCAATGTTTCTGGTTTCTGGTTCTGGCAGACCCAACTAAAACAGCCTAATTGTGGGTTGGAGGATAAATGAGGTGTATGCCTGGGTAAATAGATGAGTCTTTAGGCTAGACTTAAACTGAGGGAGTGTGTCTGCATCTCGAACAGTGTTAGGGAGACTATTCCAGAGATTAGGAGCCAAATACCTCCTTTTGTGGATTTTTATATTCTAGGAACTATTAACAGAACTATTTTGTGATCGTAATGAACGTGATGGAATATAGCGTGGTAGACGGTCACTTAAGTACTGTGGAGCTAGACCATTCAAAGCTTTGTACGTAGTTAACAGAACTTTTAAATGAATACAGAATTTAACAGGTAGCCAATGTAACGATGATAAAATGGGGCTAATATGATCATATTTCTTGGTTCTCGTTAGGTTCTACATTTTGAACTAATTGAAGTTTATTTATTGATCTTGCTGGACATCCTAGACTTGAGGTCATGAACACATGAATTAGATTTGCAGCATCAGCAACTGAGAGCATATGCCTTAATTTAGCAATATTTCTTAGGTGGAAGAATGCTGTTCTACAAACATTGGTAATTTGATTTTCAAAGGACAGATTGGTATCAAATATATCACCTAAGTTCTTCGCTGTTGAAGATGATGTAACAGTACATCCATCGAGAGTCAAATAATATTGTAGGGGCTTATTTTTAGAGTTTTTTGGTCCAATAATTAGTAGCTCTGTTTTGTCAGAATTGCGTAGAAGGAAATTTCTGGCCATCCAATCTTTTATTTCATTGATTCATTCTGCTAATTTAGAGAATTGTGAAATCTCATCAGGTTTTGAAGAAATATAAAGTGGTGTATCGTCGGCATAGCAGTGGAAACTTATTCCACGATTCCTGATAATATCTCCCAGGGGAAGCATATACATGGAGAAAAGCAGAGGCCCTAAAACTGATCCCTGTGGCACTCCATATTTTACTTTTGTTTGGTTTAACAATTCCTCATTTACATAGACAAAGTGGTAGCGGTCGGCTAAATATGACCTTAAACCATGCTAATGCAACTCCACAAATGCCAACATAATTCTCTAGCCTATTGAAGAGAATGATGTGATCTATCCTGTTGAATGCAGCACTAAGATCTAAAAGTACTAGAAGAGAAATGCAGCCACGATCAGTTGATAAGAGCAAGTCATTTGTAACTCTGATAAGTGCCGTCTCCATACTGTGATGAGGCCTAAATCTTGACTGAAATTCTTTGTATATACTATTTCTCTGTAGAAATGAACATATTTGGGAGGATACTACCTTTTCTAGTATTTTTGACATAAACGGGAGATTTGAAATCAGTCTATAATGAGCCAGTTCTCCAAGATCAAGTTGTGGCTTCTTAATAAGCGGTTTGATGACTGCCATTTTAAAGTTTATTGTGACATGTCCTAAGCATAGCGAGGAGTTAATAATATTAAGAAGAGGTTCTGAGATTACAGGGGATGCCTCTTTTAAGAGCTTAGTTGGTATTGGATCTAACAAACATGTTGTGGCTTTTGATGTTTCGATAAGTTTTGTTAGCTCTTCATGACCAATGACAGAGAAGGATTGAAGTTGCATGTGAGGAAAATGTTAGACACTGTTTTCTGAGGTGCTATGACAGATGATTGCATAATTCCATTTATCTGTAAAGAAATTCATGAAGTCATTACTCTTGTGCTGTGACAGAATATCTGGTTCTGCTGAGGCTTTATTCTTAACCAATTTCGCCACAGTACTGAATAAACATCTAGGATTGTTGTGGTTATTTTCTATGAGTTTACTAAAATATGCGGCCACAACAGACACTACCCTTCCATGTACCACAAAATACTTCTAATTTTGTATTTTTCCACATGCGCTCCATTTTCCGAGCTGCTCTCTTGACAGCATATGTGTGATCATTGTACCATGGTGCAGGGCTTATTTCTTTAATTTTCTTTAATCAAAGTGGGGCGGCAATATCAAGAGTGCTAGAGAAGACTGCATTTATATTTTTTGTTATTTCATCAAGTTCTTCTGGGCTTTGGGGTTTGTTGAGTGTATGAGATAGATCTGTAAGATTATTAGTGAAGCTATCTTTAGTGGTCGAAAGAATAGTTCTACCTGAATGATAACGTGGTGTAGATTGAGTAACATTAGCTGATTGCAGCATACAAGAGACGAGGTAATGATCTGAGATGTCATCGCTCTGCTGCAGAATTTCTATATTATCAACATCAACTCCATATGACAGAATTAAATCTAGCGTATGATTATGGCGATGAGTTGGTCCTGTTACATTTTGTCTGACACCAAGAGAGTTGAGAATATCGATAAATGCTAATCTCAATGTATCATTTTCATTATCTATGAGAATGTTGAAGTCACCAACAATTTAAGCTCTATCTACAGTAATTACAAGATCTGATAAAAAAATTGCAAATTCACCAAGTAAATCAGAATAAGGCCCGAGTGATCTATGCATTGTAGCAAGGACAAAAGACGACAGAGATATTTTTATTCATATCTGACGGTGTCACATTAAGCATTATTAGTTCAAAAGACTTTTATATCCTGTCCACTGAGTAACACCAAAAACTTCACTGTAAATTGTACAGATATGACTCATGTTTATAACAATAACTTGGGGGAGTAGATTCATTTAAACTAATATATTCATCCGTTTTAAGCCAGGTTTCAGTCAAACAGAGCGCATCCAATCTATGATATGTAATCATTTCATTAACAATTAGTGCTTTGGTAGAAAGAGATCTAATGTTTAGTAGCCCTATTTTTATATGATGTATAATTTTAATTTGTTTGTTTCATTCAAGTTTGACCTTAATCACATTTTTTCTAAATGATTTAGTGAGGGTATTTTGTTTGGTAGTTCGGGGAACAGACACAGTCTCTATGAGATATCTAGGTGATAAAGTCTCCATGTGTTTATGTGACCTGTGTGATGTCTCAAGGCAGCTAACAGATGTTCGGATTAACCAGTTTGTCTGCTTTATAGGACAGTAAAGTGTCCAGTGGATGCACACTTTAGAGTAGATCATCTGGGTATTTCTCACCTTCTGTTTTATGAAAACTGAGGATTCAGAGATTCTTGTTATGATTCAGACGAGGGTAGACAAGGAGTGAGGATCTAAATGCAGTTCTTTAATGAGTGAAACAAACGGTGAACAGGATAACTCAGAATGAGTGAAACAAATGGTGAACAGGGTAACTCAGAATAACTAAACAACACTGGAACAAACAAAATATCCACGAGGGGAAAACAAAACATAAACATGAAAAACATCCATGGAGAACACGGGCAGGAGAATCATCCACGGGGAGCAAGGACAACCATTACAATCATTAGATGACCGACCATGAATGAACAAACAACAGGGTTTAAATACAGAAGGGTGATGATGATTAAATTACATACAGGTGAGAACAATGACACTGGCAGTGATGAGGGCAGGGGATTATGGGAAGAGTAGATCGGAACAGGAGACAGGGGAGAAACACAGAGCAGACAACGGGGAATCGTGACATAACCCCCCCTCAAAGAGCGGATTCCAGACGCTCCTAAAAAAAAAAAAGAAAAAACCCACAAAAACAAAAGCAAAATCGTCTGAGGGGTGAAGGGGGGGCAGGCAGACCAAGGATTGCACAAGGGGCAAACAGACAGTCCAAGGGGGCACAGAGAGCAAACAGGCAGTCCAAGGGGGGCACAAAGGGCAGACAGGCAGTCCACGGGGGGCACAAGGGACAGACAGGCAGTCCAAGGGGGCCACAAGACGGGGACTGGGTCAGGAGGCCTGGGAGGTAGCCACAGGACAGGGACTAGTTCAGGGGGCCTGGGAGGCGGCCAAAGAACAGGGGCAGGTTCAGGAGGCCTGGGTGTCGGCCACAGGGCAGGGACAGGTTCAGGAGGCCTGGGAGCCGGCCACAGGACAGGGACAGGTTCAGGAGGCCTGGGAGTCGGCCACAGGACAGGGACAGGTTCAGGAGGCCTGGGAATGGGCGGAGTTGTGGAAGGCGTAGCCGTGGAAGGTGGAGCCGTGGAGGACTCTGGGGGCGGAGCCGTGGAAGGCTCAGGAGGCGGATCCGTGGGAGGCGGAGCCATGGACAGCTCAGGAGGCGGAGCTGTGGGAGGCAGAGCCGTGGAAGGTTCTGAAGGCGGAGCCGTGGAAGTCTCAGGAGGCGGAGCCGTGGAAGTCTCAGGAGGCGGAGCCATGGGAGGCGGAGCCGTGGAAGGTTCTGAAAGTGGAGCCGTGGAAGTCTCAGGAGGCAGAGCCCTGGGAGGCTCGAGAGGCGGAGCCCTGGGAGGCTCGAGAGTGACCTCAGTGGTCACGAGTCCTAGCGGAGACTGGGGAGAAGGTGCCCTCTTCCTTCTCTTTCTCCTTCGGCCAGCAGGAAGCGTGGACATGGGGACTGTCGAGGCTACAGATGCTGGCTCTGGCTCTGGGACGGTCGAGGCTACAGGCGCTGGCTCTGGCTCTGGGATGGTCGAGGCTACAGGCACTGGCTCTGGCTCTGGGACGGTCGAGGCTGCAGGTGCTGGCTCTGGGACGGTCGAGGCTGCAGGCACTGGCTCACTGAAGGTCGAGGCTGCAGGCACAGGCTCACTGACGGTCGAGGCTACAGGCACTGGCTCACTGACGGTCGAGGCTACAGGTACTGGTTCGTTGAACGTGGAAGGCAGAGCCATGGGAGGTTCTGTGGACGGGCCATGGAAGGCGGAGGCTGGGGAGCAGAAGCCTTTCCTCTTCTTCTCCTCCTCCGGGCGGACGAGGCTGAGCACGCTGGTTCTGGGACGGACGAGGCTGGCAACGCTGGCTCTGGAGGCGGAGCCGTGGAAGGCTCAGGAGGTGGAGCCGTGGGAGGTGGAGCCATGGAATGCTCAGGAGGCGGAGCCGTGGGAGGCGGAGCCGTGGGAGGCTCAGGAGGCGCTGGCTCTGGGACGGACGAGACTTCCAGCGCATCGGCCGTGGCAGGCATTGGCTCGTTGGCTGTGGCAGGCGTGGGTGTTGGCTCGTTGGCCGTAGCAGGCGTGGAGGGATAAGCCATGGAAGGCTGGGGGGTGACTACCGTGGGAGGAGAGGTGAAGTCCTCTTCCTCAACACCTACGGTGAATGGTGAGCCGCTAACTCGTAGTGTCTCCTCCACGAAGTCTAGGAGCGTCCATCGAGGGGTCGCCGGTGGCAACAAGACCTTTAATGATTCGTTGAGGTTTCCCCTGAAGAACGCCACCAAGGAGTACTCGGGGAAGTCCGCCACATTTTCCAGCTCCAGAAACTCCCGAATGTGATCATCTTGCGGGCGGTCGTTCTGTTATGATTCAGACGAGGGTAGACGAGGAATGAGGATCTAAATGCAGTTCTTTAATGAGTGAAACAAACGGTTAACAGGATAACTCAGAATGAGTGAAACAAACGGTGAACAGGGTAACTCAGAATAACTAAACAACACTGGAACAAACAAAACATCCACAAGGGGAAAACAAAACATAAACATGAAAAACATCCATGGAGAACACGGGCAGGAGAAACATCCACGGGGAGCAAGGACAACCATTACAATCATTAGACGACTGACCATGAATGAACAAACAACAGGGTTTAAATACAGAAGGGTGATGATGATTAAATTACATACAGGTGAGAACAATGACACTGGCAGTGATGAGGGCAGGGGATTATGGGAAGAGTAGTTCGGAACAGGAGACAGGGGAGAAACACAGAGCAGACAACGGGGAATCGTGACAATACTACTCATTTGACATACTTTATAGTAGGGAAGTAGGCATATTCAGACTTAGGTGTAGTCTCTGTGGGCAAAAGCTTTTTGGTGTATTAGTAATGAGAAGACATATCCTTGTATTATGATTATTTTAAAATATATTCAAATTTTCTCACAGATCCCAAGCATAATTCCACACCACTAAATATTGTGCTGCTGGCCTGTCAGGGAAGACATTAGCTAGCAGTGTAATTTTGGTCTCTGCTGATAAGAATGTCAGCTGTGTCAGAACATGTGGTGAGGTGAATGGTAGACAGGTCACAGTGGTGAGCACGCAAAGCTGGTGGAAATTTCTGCCAAATCAATTGAATGCAGATTCAGTGCAAACTGAGATCCTGAAGGCAATGGCTTTTTGTTCTGAACCCTCTCATACTATCCTCTTGATTATACCATCTGACACAACATTTGTAGAATAGCAATTGGAGGTCATATTAGACCATATGAAACCACATGGAGAAAAGGTCTGGCAGAAAACCATGGTGCCCTTAACATGTGGAGATTTATTAGGAGACAAGTCAATTGAACATCACATTGAAAGTGAAGGGAATGGCCTGGTGAGACTTTTTGAGATGTGTAGGAAGAGATATCATGTTTTTGAGAGCATGAGGAGAAATTATTGCACCCAAGTAAATGAGGAACTGGAGAAAGTTGAGGAAATGTTGGTGGAAAATGCTCTGCTGACTAGCAATGAAGAAGACCAGGGAAGGACACAGAATTCTAAAGAAAGTAAGTGGCTTCGAACAGAGGATGTAAAAAAAAACTACTTTATGAAGAATGGGAGAGGAATAGTGTTATGATTAAAGAGATGCTGAGAACAATGATGCTTCAGGAATTTGTGAAAAGTGAAAGGAGTATAGATCTGCCAACAACTTATATGTTCACAATTTTGCAGTAAATTTTCATTGACCTCAGTGTCTTAATCTCATCATTATGTTTTTATTTTGCAGTGAGTGGAGAGGCATTGAAGACAATTATTTGTCAATAAGCACCAAATAAAAGATGCACTTGACAGGGAATGAAGTTGACAGGAATCAGTTCTTTGTATTAGAATGCACTATATACATAAACACCTGAACGCTCATGGTGAGTTAGAGGAAAAAGTATACTTTTTGAGGAATGTAAAGGTATAATAAATTTTTTAGGCAGTATTGAGTAGCTGGTGGAAACTATTAAACTGTGTTAACACAAAAAGTTGCAGTTTCGGTTCCAGGTACTATAGGGGTTATTTGTAAATGGGCTGGGGCATTCTTTCCTCTCTTTATGAGCTATGTATTGAAGGTTTCTTTGTATAAAGGTGTGAAGAGTGTCAAATAGCAAAGGCTTTGTTTGATTTCCTTGTGGCAGAAATGTCCTCAAGTGCTGATGAATGGCTTTGGCTAAAGTGCACAGCTGGTTTCAGTGGATTGATTTATCCGACTATGGAAGTGTTTGCCGTTATGAGGCGCAGGACATGAATACATCGAATGATGAATAAATGAATGAATGAATAAGCAGTTAAAGCAATTTGATATGCATGGTTTAATTTCTAAAGTAAGCGATCCCACATAGTCTCATGACAACTTGTGATAATTTGTAAGAGATGGCAACATTGTAAAACAATTTAAAGACTTTTATGGTTAAGTTTAGATTTGGAGGTAGGTTAAGGATTTAAGTAAAAAAAACTTTATGATTTTGCCTGCTGTTGGCAAAAGCTACTGGGCCATAGCTAGTGGGGTGAAAGGTGGTAATGATTCTAAAGGCCCAAAGGTTCAGGGAGGCCCACAACAAATTCAAAACTATATTTTTTAATAGGTAAGGGGCCCAGTAGTCCTTGCTGGGGCCCTTTAAAAAATGAAGGAAAAAAAAAAGCTCTCACGATACAATTTCTGATTGACTGGAAATCACATGTATGTGTTTTTAGGGTAATTGTATATGCAATAATTATTAAAACCAGCAACTGACAAAACAAAAACAGCAAAACTCTAGTCTTTGAACTAGCAATGAACATTTTTATTTTTATTAACTAACATTAACAAACATTGATAAATGATGTAACAAATATATTGTTAATTGTTTGTTCATGATACATAATGCATTTACTAATGTTAACAAATGGAAACTTATTGTAAATTGTTACCAGTGATACCCTAATCTGCATTAGCAAACACAAAATATTTTGATATATTAAACAGCAGAAAACTCTGTTAAGCAGACTATATCCTTTTTGAGAGTAGGATGTTAATTGTTAAGGTTATGCTTATAAAATATCAATGTCTGTGTCAATACAGTTCAATATCTGTACATTACAGGAAGTCAAAAATAATTTGTGCCGAAATTGTGTTAAGGCTTGTGATCTCTTGGCTTGTAATGGACTTTACTGTACTCAGCCATCTCTCTGTTGTTTGATGCCCTGGATCTTCTCGAAGATGAAGGAACCGGCACAAAACTCACAGCTGCATAATTTAAAATGCCCGAGTCTCCAATCTGTCACAAACACATTACTCATCGCTTAGGTTTTTTTTTTTTATCCCACTCATCTGTTTCCAAACAAAATTACATTAATATAATTCATACAATTTTAAATAACATTTTATGAGTATGGTTATTCACAGATTTCTCAAATAAAGAAAAGTAAATTCCACTTACCTCACATGACTGAGATTCTGACTTTGTGGATCCTTTAAAATCATTGAAAATCAGAAAATCATTGTTTAACTTTAAAAATGTCAATGAAAACATTCTTAGTTACAGCTGTTAACATTCACATTTGTCTCAAGAATCGGCATTAGAAAGCAAATCTTTTTTCATCAGGTATTAGATGAACTGCTCAATCCTACCTCCATTCCTTTTTCTCCCGTTTTTGCAAAGATCAACAAGTAGAGTAACAGTTACTATCAAAAAAACAACATTGGATGATATCAAGAACAGCAATAGCGGATCCCAAATATGTTCATTCTTGTTGTCTGAAATAGAGAAAAAGATTTGTAAGAAATCTTTCACTTTAAAGATATCTTTTTATCATATTTAGTATTTCATATATATATATAAAAAAAAAAAAAGAATATATATATATATATATATATATATATATATATATATATATATATATATATATATATATATATATATATATATATATATATATAAACAATAGACAATGACAAAATTATATGTTGGTTATAACTATAGCATAGACTGTAATTTATAAAATGTTTACACATTGCAAAAACAATTCAACTGTGCAATTATGTTCTGGGCAGATACATAACCATGACTTAAAAGATTATAAAAAAAAAAAAGTCGCAATTACCAAAGCAGATAGCAAATGGTTATTAGGTATTTTATTTGGGCTACAGGGTTACAGCGATAAAATAAGGGAGTACCTGTGTTTTTCAGTGTAGTTCCATTTCCAAACATTATCTCCCCACATGCCGCAATGGCACAGTAGTAAATCCCAACATCGTCAGAGAGGCTAATGTTCCTCTTAGAGAAATCATAAACACATCTGTGTGTTTTAGAATCTGCCTCAGAGCTCCTTTTACACTGATCATGTCCACCACTATGAGTGTACAATATTGCTGGATGAGAGTCAGTTGCACCATGTCTGAACCAGTAGACACTATGGTCCTCTGCACAGCTCTCAATAAGGATCTTGCACTGGATTTTTACATTGTCCCCTTGACTAACTGGGAGTAATGCTGGTTGCTGTTCAATATTTAAGTCTTTGCTCTCAGTCCCTTGGTAGATGCAAAAATATGACAACAATTACATTTGGTTGTTGTTGCTGTTGTTTCAAATGCCAAACAAGGTATGAATAGTTAATAGTCAACTCAAAATATAAATCTATAAACTGGTAGCAGAATAGATTTTACCTTTAAGTATCAGATATGTTCCAGAGATAAATTCTAATTGATTCAAGAATCCTGTCCCACAGTAGTAAATTCCAGTGTCCTCCTTGTTTGTAGCTGCAATGTTGAGGTGAAAAGTTTTTTCACTCACTGAAACAGTGAATCTGCCATTTTTAAATTCATCCAAAATGCTGATGTCTGTCAAGTAATTGTATGATAGTGCAACAGGCCTAGGCATTTGACCAATGCTCTGTTTATACCAAAATATTGTGTTGGCGTGTTTTTTTGTCAAGTAGCATTTGATTGTCACATTATCTCCCAGCCGAACTGTTTGTAATAATGCAATTTCACTTCTTTGTGTTGGTTGGACTCCAGCTAAAACAGAACATTGAGACTTCTTTAAAACAGTAAATATATGTATGGTATCTTAATGAGAAAAAGGAAATGTGCTACTTACATGCCAAAAAGATAACCAACATTGCCAAAATGATCATGTTTGAAGGAGCAATGGATGTGTGGTCATGCTCTTTAGAAGACTTGCATGTGATACGATTGGTCAGTTTCAAACCAAGACAGACTTGAATAAGAAAGTGATTGGTTGAAAATAAAGGTGGCATCACTCACTACACTCCCCAATTGAAACTTTTAAAAACCCTCTAAATATGAGCTGGTGACCAATACCTTTGTTAACATCTTCTTTGTAATAAGACGTCCAGGGCATGCCAAAATCTGTTTGGGCGACGTGAGGTTATAGTCTTTGCTTCACTGTTACTCATCAAATTTTAGACATGTCAGTCTCCAAATATACAGAAAATAAATATATATATATATATATTTGTTATGATTCATGGTGCAAGCCAGTGGTAAATCTCCAGAACAGAGCGATCCTCATTTAGCAAATAGAACCCTATAAAAATGGGTTAATGCAGTTGTTACCTTAAGATACATTAAATCATGTATTATGATGATAATTAATAATATGAA
The DNA here is from genome assembly GCF_025860055.1 of Xyrauchen texanus. NCBI lineage: Eukaryota > Metazoa > Chordata > Actinopteri > Cypriniformes > Catostomidae > Xyrauchen > Xyrauchen texanus. The sequence goes on from NC_068276.1 coordinate 15,764,806, forward strand.
TAATATTTTTGACTTGTTACCACATGAAACACATTTTTAGGTATACTGACAAAACATTTTTATAGTGTACTCCAAGGAAACTCATAAGTTAAAACAAATTTTGTCTAAATATTATTCATGTTCTTGTAAATGGTTAAATTCACCAAATCCTTCAGCACAAAGCAAGAAGTTGCAAGACGAGTTGTAAAATCTGAATTTAACATTTAATGTTTAATTTACTGATGGGAAAATCTATTATAAAGACAACTATGGCCTTTAAACGAGCAAGTATCTAAAATATTTATTATACTGTATATGTTATAGAAATGCTCTAAAACATATAATCTCTTTACTTTATCAGGGTTCTTTATTTTTTCTTTTTACATTCGAGAAATGTTTTTTTATTTTTATTTTTTATGTTTTTGCTTTCCAGATAATACATAAAGCAAATGCATATAACACATATAAACACACCACATATTTGAACTTTCCACAATTCTGAAATGTATTTATTCATGTATTTATTTGAAGAGCCTTATCATGTTCAAATTAAAATGTTTGTAGTTTGTCTTGTTTTCTTTAAGATAGCAATCAGGAAAAGAATCATCAACCACATCAGCACCATATATAGTAAGTGGAAAACAGGTCGCAGTTCGACGTCCATCCTCTGTGTATGTGAGAGTTGGTGAGTTAAATAATAACAATGTCTGTGAATGTGTTCTGCGGTCACAGTGTTAATTCATTCGGAAAAAAGAATCAGCAGAACTCTGTGCATCATTAAACCTTTTCCTGCAAAGCCGGTGTAGGTGGGTGATTGTGGCAACAACAACATATCAACGTGTGACTATGTGGGGGGAAAAAATGACTTGTTTAAAAATAGATAACATTTTTCCACAGATGCTTAAATGACGTTGTATAAATAAAAAAATTCAGTTGTTTGAATTTGAAAGTTTGAATCTCTGGTTATCTTTTTATCCTTACAGCTTTAACTTTATTATGACTATTAAATTACATATGAACAATAACCAGGGCCATTGCTTAAAGTCAAGGGGCAAGAGACAAAATTGTTCTGGGTGGGTGCCCTCTCCCCTGAGTTCAGTGAATATAATCTATAGAAAACCTTAGATGGCCCTACAGAGAATGTATCTTCTGCTGTCAACCATATTATACCCACAGTTACTAATTATAAGGCATGCTTTTTACATATTTACTGCACAATATTTACACTTGACTTAAGTTTATTTAGAAGAAACCAGTGGTTGTGACTATTAAATCATTAAAACAATTATAAATAGTAGATTGATTACAAATATAATAATACATTTTTTAATAATACAAGTCATTATTATAGTATAATTACTATAAAATAGTACTCTTGCCTTCCTGTACATTTTTGAAACATTTGTCTTGTTGCAATAATACAATGATTTCTTAGGTTTCAGCTCCTCCTTGAGGATGGGCTTGAAAAAACATTTAAATATTAAACTTGAGATCATGAAACCAAAGCAGAGCTGACTGTGAGATAAACTCAAACTAAATATTAAATTTTTTAAAATGTTTTATTGGAGGATAATTATGAGATGGACTAAGGTTATTTAAGGTTATTTTAATACCTATTGCATTTTCTATCCAAATTGAAGTACACTTACTCCAGGGAACTAGCAGTGTTGTCAGAGGCTTTAGAAAATGTTTTTCTGGCCTAATGTAATGTAGCCACGTGGAGAAATTTCATGTTATTTAACTCTAGTAATAAATTGGACATGGCCCCTTTAAGACATTTGTAGCACCCTCTTTAAGGTACTCACTCATGTTAGAAATGTGAGCACATACACTGTGCAAGAGAGCTCCCGGTTTTGTTTAATGGTTTATAATACTTTTGGTAAATATCGAATTTTACACAAAATGCTCATAATTGCATTATATATGTGTTCAGAAGTGTTATACGTTAAAAGTCAGTGTTTGTTATGGATCATTTTTGAAGGATACATATGAAATGCATGTGTTGAGTTTGACCACATTTTGGTGCACACACAAGGATTGAGTATGTCAACTTACTACATTTACATTTACATTTATGCATTTGGCAGACGCTTTTATCCAAAGCGACTTACAGTGCACTTATTACAGGGACAATCCCCCCGGAGCAACTTGGATTAAGTGTCTTGCTCAAGGACACAATGGTGGTGGCTGTGGGGCTCGAACCAGCGACCTTCTGATTACCAGTTATGTGCTTTAGTCCACTAGGCCACCACCACTCCATATGGTGTATTAATCATGTCTTATTTAATGATTTATAGTGTTTTCAGTTTAGTGAATAAGTGTATATGTGAAAACATGTGTAATGAGAATTTTATAGTTTGAACTGTTATGCATGTCCTTAAACCCTGGTTAAAATGCATAAAATGCTTTGAGTGATTTAAGCATGTGTTAAATGCATACGATGCTTTGAGTGGTTTGAGCACGTACTTAAGTGCATAGGGTGCTGTGAATGATAAAAGCATGAATTAAGGTGATGTATGCATTTTCTTTTGACATTAGCATCTACAGCAGGGGTGCCCACACTTTTTTGTGTGATGATCTACTTTTAAATGACCAACTCAATAAGATCTACCAACTAAAAAACGTCTAGGTTACGAATGTAACCTCCGTTCCCCGATGGAGGGAACGAGACGTTGTGTCGGATAAGCGACACTAGGGGTCTCTCTTGAGCACCTCTGATCTATGAAAAAAAGCCAATGAGAAGTTGGCAGCTAGTATTTGCATACCCCACCCCCGGATATATGGGTATAAACGCGAGACAAATACTAGAGTTCATTCAGGATTTTTCTGAGGAGCCGGAAATGGTCCGGCCACTACAGCTCAGCGACGTGGCCAGGAAGGACACAACGTCTCGTTCCCTCCATCGGGGAACGGAGGTTACATTCATAGCCTAGACGTTCCCCTTCTGTCGCTCTCTCCACGTTGTGTCGGAGAAGCGACACTAGGGGTCCAATTTAAATTACGCCATGCGCTGAGCCGTTTACGTGGTCTGACACAGGAGCGTGCCAGACGACCAGCTGTATCAGACTACAAGTACCATTCCCCAATGCCCCACAAAAGTCCTCAGAATCCTTTTGGTTACCCTGACAGGGGAACAAGGTGACGCTTGCCAACCTGGGAACGGGCCAAGCCTGGCTGGGCCTCTTTTCTCTCTATGTTTCTTGCATAGAGCAATAGACAGCCGGGGCCCTTACACGCACTGAGGGAAGGGGGTCTTACCCAATTTCCTATTCTTTCAGGGGGAAAAGACCCTGTGGAGACCACCCCTACCCAGCTGGGGAGGTAAGGTGGTGAATACATCACATGTGTTTTTAGGCGACACGTGGAAGTGGCGCAGTGGTAGATCCAGCCTCAGCGAGGGGGGAGTTGCTACACAGGGCGACCGGTGGGCAGTTGAAACTTACCCAAGTTGATTACACAGTGAATAGGTGCTCCTCACCCTGTGGAGCACCTATTCCAGTAAAGGGTAGATTTGAGTACCCGCAGTGGATTGGGTCGGCAAGTTCCTCCGCCGAACTGCGGACCCATGAGGGCTAGGGAGGAATCAACCAGGGATTCGAGTTGAGTGGAATCTCCTGGGAAAAAAAGACGCACAGTTTTACCTCAAGCGAGGGAAAGGGTGCTATATGCAAGCGATTCACCCGGCCAGCCCATCAGCGTGTTACCGAGTTCTACTGGCTCGGACCTGAGAAAACACGGGATGAAACTGACTCAACCCTGAGATTGTAGTATCTCGTAAAGGTGTTGGGTGTCGCCCAACCCGCTGCTCTACAAATGTCTGCCAGGGAGGTATGGCCTGAGTGTGATAAGCCAATGAAATGGCATCTACTACCCAGTGGGAAAGCCTCCGTTTTGGAGACAGCGTTTCCTTTCCGCTGTCCCACAAAGCATACAAAGAGCTGCTCAGAGTGTCTAAAACTCTGCGTGTGGTCCAGATAGGTACGCAAAGCACGTACCAGACACAGCAATGACGGGGCTGGGTCTGCCTCCTCCCGGGGCAGCGCTTGCAGGTTCACTACCTGGTCTCTAAAGGGCGTGGTAGGAACCTTGGCGTGGCGGTCTTAGTATCACATGAGTGTCTGCCGGACCGAACTCCAGGCAAGTGTCGCTGACAGAGAACGCTTGCAGGTCCCCGACCCTCTTGATGGAGGCAAGCGTGATCAGCAGGGCAGTCTTAAGAGAGAGGGCCCTGAGTCCAACTGATTCTAGCAGCTCAAAGTGTGGTCTCTGGAGGCCCGTGAGGACTACCGAGAGGTCCCAGGAGGGGAACAGGCTTGGCCGGGAGGGATTTAACCTCCGGGAGCCTCTTAGGAACCTGATGATTAAGTCGTTCTTACCAAGGGACTTGCCGTGTACTGCATCGTGGTGGGCCGCGATAGCAGCAACATACACCTTCAAGGTGGATGGGGACAGCCTCCCCTCCAACCTCTCCTGCAGGAATAGGAGCACTGACCTAACTGCGCACCTCTGTGGGTCTTCAGCCCGGGAAGAACACCAATTTGTGAACAAGCACCACTTCAGGGCGTAGAGCTGCCTGGTGGAAGGGGCTCTGGCTTGGTTGATCGTGTCTACGACAGTAGGTGGTAGGCCAGCTAGATCTTCCGTGTCCCGTCCAGGGACCAGACGTAGAGTTTCCAGAGGTCTGGATGCAGATGCCAGAGCGTGCCCTGCCCCTGAGAAAGAAGGTCCTTCCTCAGGGGAATTCGCCAGGGAGGGGCTGAAGCGAGGAGTACGAGGTCCGAGAACCAGGCCCGGGTGGGCCAGTATGGAGCCACTAGTGTGACTTGCTCCTCGTCCTCCCTGACCTTGCACAGCACCTGTGCAAGAAGGCTCACTGGGGGAAATGCATACTTGCGCAGCCCCGTGGGCCAGCTGTGTGCCAGCGCGTCTGCCCCGAGGGGAGCCTCTGTTCGGCCATACCAGAGCGGGCAGTGGGAGGTTTCTCGGGAGGCAAGGAGGTCTACCTGGGCCTTGCCGAATCGTTCCCAAATCAGCTGGACCGACTGGGGGTGAAGCTTCCACTCTCCACTGGGCAAGCGTTGTCATGACAGCGCGTCCGCTACCACATTGAGTTTGCCGGGGATGTGAGTGGCACGCAGCGACCTGAGTCTCCAAAGGAGGAGATGACGGGTGAGTCGTGACATGTGGCAGAAGCGTACGCCGCCTTGGCGATTTAAGTACACTACCGCAGTGGTACTGTCTGATCTGATTAGGACATGATTGTCTCGAATTAACGGGAGGAACTGTCGCAGGGCAAAGAAAACAGTCAACAACTCTAGGCAATTGATATGCCAGCTCAGCGGGGCCCCTCTCCAAAGGCCCGCAGCTGAGTGCCCGTTGCAAACGGCGACCCAACCCGATTTGGAGGTGTCGGTAGTGACCAGGACGCGTCGGGACACCTGCTGCAGGGGCACTCCTGCCCGTAGAAAGCAGAGGTCTGTCCAGGGTTTGAGTGTTTGGCGGCATGCGGGAGGTGATTTTCACACGGTGCATGCCGTGGCGCCATGCTCGTCTCGGGACTCGAGTCTGAAGCCATTGATGAAGCGGTCTCATATGCATCAACCCCAGCGGCGTGACTGCGGCGGAGGATGCTATATGCCCCAGTAGCCTCTGGAAGAGTTTTAGAGGGACTGTTGTGCCTGGCTTGAACTCTCGGGAGTGGGCCAGTATGAGCCAGTCGTCGAGGTAGTTGAATATGCGGATGCCGGCTTCTCGGAGCGGGGCAAGAGCTGCCTCTACGACTTTCATGAGACGCGAGGGGACAGAGACATGCTGAAGGGGAGGACTTTGTACTGAAACGCCTGGCCGTCGAACGCGAACCGTAGGAAGGGTCGGTGTCTCGGCGAAATTGAGACGTGGAAGTACGCGTCCTTCAGGTCTACCGCTGCGAACCAATCTAGGTGCCGGACGCATGTTAAGATACACTTTTGCGTGAGCATTTTGAATGGGAGTTTGAGCAGTGCTCGGTTCAAAACTCGCAGGTCCAAGATTGGTTGTAAGCAGCCGCCTTTCTTGGGTACAACGAAGTAAGGGCTGTAGAAACCCTTCTTCATTTCGGTTGGAGGGACAGGCTCTATCGCATCTTTGAGTAGAAGAGTAGCGATCTCCGCGCGCAGGGATTGGCCATGTTCGCCGTGCACAAAAAAAGCGGACGCCCGCGAAGGGGGGCAGGGGCCTGGCAAACTGAATAGCGTAACCGAGTCGGATGGTCCGGGCCAGCCAGCTTGACATGTTGGGAAGTGAAAGCCACGCATCCAATCTCCGTGCTAGGGGCACCAAGGGGACGAGTATTTTCGACGTACCCGCCGGGGCTTCGCAGCGTGGCGGAGCAGGTAATGTGCCATCGGGAGGCGAGGGTGCGTCCCGAGGCTTTGGTTCTGAGAAAAGACTCGAAGCACTTACCTTGCTCCGCGCACCCGGCAGGGGGCAGGTTAGTGACTGAGGAGAAGGTCTTATGGTGGCGTCCTCTGGACTCGTCAGAACCCGGCCGGCCAGGGGGTCAGTCGTGGGGCTGAAGGCGGACCTGTGGCTGTGTCTGGGGGCAGAGTGCTGTGAGAACGGCATTTGCGGGCCAGATGACCCAGAGGCAAAGGAAATAGCTCTTTTATTGAGAATTTGGGTACCGCTGCCCCGGTTAAGGGGAGCAGCAAATGAAATGCATTCAAAACAAAATTCTCCTCCCGGCCCTCCACCGAGGGACGGAGCGGGCTTACCATCTCCGGAGCTAATGTCTTGGGCTCTGGGTCGTCCGTCTCAGGAGCGCCTGGGAGCCTTCCGGGTCCTCGAGGGGGTCCGTGAGACGGGGGGCATCAGCTTCCTGCGGGGCACTCGACACGTGGGCTGAGAGCTGGGCCCAGGTTGAGGCGGAGCAGCCTGTTGTTTCTTCGCAGGGGGACGCCCTCGGTGAGCAGACGGGGCACGGTCCGAGGCGGCAGACTTGCGGCGGGGAAGGATCTGGGAGATCGCCTCCGTCTGTTTCTTCACCGCGAAGAACTGCTGGGTAACGTCCTCGACGGTGTCGCCGAAGAGGCCGAAGTGGGAGACTGGGGCGTCGAGAAAGCGAGTCTTGTCGGTCTCATGCATCTCGACCAAGTTCAGCCACAGGTGTCGTTCCTGGACCACGAGGGTGGCCATTGCCTGCCCGAGTGACTGCGCTGTGACCTTCGTGGCTCTGAGGGCGAGGTCGGTCGCTGAGCGCAGTTCCTGCAGCACGTCAGGATCAGGGCTACCCACGTGCAATTCTTTGAGCGCCTTGGCCTGGTGGACTTGCAGGAGGGCCATGGCGTGCAGGTCGGAAGCGGCCTGTCCGGCGGCGCTGTAGACCTTCGCTGTCAGCGAGGATGTTGTCCTACAGGCCTTGGAGGGGAGTACAGGGCGACCTCGCCAGGTGGTAGGGTTTCCGGGGCATAGGTGAAGTGCAACAGCCCTATCCACCGGGGGAATTGCCGTGTATCTGTGGACCGCTCCGCCGTCGAGGGTAGCGAGAGCGGATGAGCGAGTGGCTTTGTGACGAGAGGTGAAAGGCGCTCTCCACAGCGACGTCAGCGTATCATGCACCTCCGGGAAAAACGGGACTGGGGGGACATAGCCGTGAGCGGCGCCCAGACCCCAGGAACCAGTCCTCCAACCGCGATGGCTGTGGGGAGGATGGAGGTTTCCAGTCCAAGCCCACGCTGGCGGCGGCCCGGGAAAGCATGTCGGACATCTGAGCATCAGCCTGAGCCTTGGGGTGCTGGCCCGAAGGCGGCAGCCCAGGGGAGTCATCCATGCCAGGCGCCGCGCTCTCCAATGCAGCGGCGAGCTCATCCGCTTCGAGCTCTAGAGGATCGGCAGGCTGGCTGTGAGGCAACGAGCGTGCCGCGGAATGGGTGGTCCGCGGGTCTCTGGTACCCGATGGAGCCGCACCCGCTGCCATCCCCAAATCGCCTCCAGCGCCACTCGCACCGTCCTCAATTCCGTGGGAAGAAGGAGCAATGCGAGGGGCGGCTGGAGTGGCTTGTTCTCAGTTGAAAACAAGTCGCGACCGCAACGTTGTCATGGTCATGTTCTCGCAGTCAGAACATGAACCATCCACAAACGCAGCCTCGGTGTGATCGCTACCCAGACACACGAGACAACGCCTGTGGCCGTCTGAAACGGAGAGCACTCTACCGCACCCAGAAACCACACAGCGGCGGAACGGCATCTTTATAAAGACGCGTCCTGAAAAGGACGTTCAACGCTTGCTGTGTTTGCTCTTTTATAGGAAATTACTCTTTTAAATAAAATCACTCTTTTAAGGAAACTCTTTTGAGTTTTATCTGCGCTGTCGAAGCGCCCAGGGGCAACAATGCACAGCCGTGCACAGGAAAGGAGAAAGCCGCTGTTATGCGCCGTCAAATCAAACAGCATGCAGATCGTCAGAGGAATACAAAACTTGGTGTGTGTGTAACTCGCAGCAGACTGCATACACGACCATCGGCTCCGAAGAAAATTTCTGAATGAACTCTAGTATTTGCCTCGCCTTTATACCGTATGTCCGGGGGCAGGGTATGTAAATACTAGCTGCCAACTTCTCATTGGCTTTTTTTCATAGATCAGAGGTTTATTCGGTGCTCAAGAGAGACCCCTAGTGTCGCTTCTCCGACACAACGTGGAGAGAGCGACAGAAGGGGAAACAGTTTCATTTAAAATAAGAAAATGCTTGTTGGGACTACTGCATGTATCCCTACATGGAATTCATCTTCTAATTAATAAAAAAATATATAATAATGTTCAATGTTGATATCATTCAGTTTTAAAACTAAACCCAAAACACCTACAGCACAATAGATTAAAATAGCCAGGGCATTTAACTTATTCTGATGACTTGCACTGAATGGAATCAGACAGTTTTGCCTAATCCGGGCAGTAGCATCGCAATTTCGCGCTCTGTTCTCAGAAGTCCTTGGAAGGTGTGTATGCGCAAACCTAGTTGTCATGGCAACTGAATAAACAAAACCTCGCCTGGTCAATATGTACTTGTCAAGTGCAAGTCAGACAGAAACTAAAAGGAGGAAAGACATTATATTTATTTTTATTAAAATTTAAGGAAAGTACATTTAAATTTTGTGCGATCAACCAGCATTGCCTTTGCGATCGACTGGTAGATCGCGATCAAGTCAAGTCAAGTGGTTTTTATTGTCGTTTCAACCATATACAGTTAGTACAGTACACAGCAAAACGAGACAACGTTCCTCCAGGTCCATGGTGCTACATAAAAACAACAAAGGACCAACACAGGACCACATGAGACAACACAACGAAATAAAATACCTATATAAAATACCTATATATACCTATATAAAGTGCACGTGCAAACATGTGCAAAGTACGGGACAGTACAACAAATTGCTGACAATTAACAGGACAATAGACACAGTGCAGCGCCGACCAGTACTCAGTAGTGCAAAAAGATGACAGTTTCTAAAAACGTAAACATAACATACTATGAGATAGTTTTCTATGCACATAGCAGTTATTGAGGTAGCAGACAGTTATAAAGTGACAGTAATTAAAGTGCAACTCAGTGTGTGTGTGTGTCAAACCAGTCTCTGAGTATTGAGGAGTCTGATGGCTTGGGGGAAGAAGCTGTTACACAGTCTGGCCGTGAGGGCCCGAATGCTTCGGTACCTCTTGCCAGACGGCAGGAGGGTAAAGAGTTTGTGTGAGGGGTGTGTGGGTTCGTCCACAATGCTGGTTGCTTCTATGGATACAGTGTTTTTTGTAAATGTCTTTGATGGAGGGAAGAGAGACCCCAATGATCTTCTCAGCTGTCCTCACTATCCTCTGCAGGGCTTTGCAGTCCGAAACGGTGCAAGTCCCAAACCAGGCAGTGATGCAGCTGCTCAGGATGCTCTCAATAGTCCCGCTATAGAATGTAGTGAGGATGGGGGGTGGGAGATGTGCTTTCCTCAGCCTTCGAAGAAAGTAGAGACGCTGCTGGGCTTTCTTGGTGATAGAGCTGGTGTTGAGGGACCAGGTGAGGTTCTCCGCCAGGTGAACACCAAGGAATTTGGTGCTCTTGACGATCTCCACAGAGGAGCCGTCGATGTTCAGTGGAGTGTGTTCACCTTGTGCTCTCCTAAAGTCAACAACCATCTCTTTTGTTTTGTCAACATTCAGGGACAGGTTGTTGGCTCTACACCAGTTCGTCAGCCGCTGCACCTCCTCTCTGTATGCTGACTCGTCGTTCTTGCTGATGAGACCCACCACGGTCGTGTCATCTGCGAACTTGACGATGTGGTTCGAGCTGTGCATTGCTGCACAGTCGTGAGTCAGCAGAGTGAACAGCAGTGGACTGAGCACACAGCCCTGGGTGGCCCCAGTGCTCAGTGTGGTGGTGGTGGAGATGCTGTTCCCGATCCGGACTGACTGAGGTCTCCCAGTCAGGAAGTCAAGGATCCAGTTGCAGAGGGAGTTGTCCAGGCCCAGCAGGTTCAGCTTTCCAATCAGGTGCTGGGGAATGATTGTGTTGAATGCTGAGCTGAAATCTATGAACAGCATTCGAACGTATGAGTCCTTATTGTCTAGGTGGGTGAGGGCCAGATGGAGGGTTGTGGCGATGGCATCGTCCGTTGAACGGTTTGGACGATACGCAAACTGTAGTGGGTCTAGTGAAGGGGGCAGCTGGGTCTTAATGTGCCTCATGACGAGCCTCTCGAAGCACTTCATGATGATGGGTGTAAGTGCGACGGGACGGTAGTCGTTGAGGCAGGACACTGAAGACTTCTTTGGCATGGGGATGATGGTGGTGGCCTTGAAGCACGTTGGAACGACGGCGCTGCGCAGAGAGATGTTGAAGATGTTGGTAAGAACATCTGCTAGCTGGTCTGCACATCCTCTGAGCACTCTGCCAGGAATGTTGTCTGGTCCAGCAGCCTTCCGTGGGTTGACTCTACATAGAGTTTTCCTCACATCTGCCGTGGTAAGACAGAGCACCTGGTCGTTGGGAGGATGGGTGGTCTTCCTCGCCACCACGTGATTCTGCACTTCAAACCGAGCGTAGAAGTCGTTCAACGCATCTGGAAGGGAGGCATCTTTGTCACAGGCAACTGATGTTGTCCTGTAGTTGGTGATGGCCTGGATGCCCTGCCACATGCGCCGCGTGTCACCGCTGTCCTGGAAGTGACTGTGGATTCTCTGGGCGTGTGCGCGCTTTGCCTCTCTGATTGCCCGTGACAGTTTGGCCCTAGCTGTTCTTAGGGCTGCCTTATCGCCTGCTCTGAAGGCAGAGTCTCGGGACCTCAGCAGCGTGCACACCTCCGCATTCATCCACGGCTTCTGGTTGGAGCATGTGGTGATGGTCTTGGAGAAAGTGACATCATCAATGCACTTGCTGATGTAGCTGGTCACTGATGCTGTGTATTCCTCCAAGTTGGTAGAATCGCCATATGTTGCAGCGTCCCTGAACATGTGCCAGTCAGTACACTCAAAACAGTCCTGAAGAGCAGAGATGGCTCCTGCTGGCCAGGTTTTCACCTGCTTCTGAAGCGGTTTTGTGCGTCTGACGAGCGGTTTGTATGCTGGAATTAAGACCGCTTGTTAAGACCCCTGCCCTACAGTATTTTGTTGAACCATATTTAATTTATTTCCATTTTCTATTTATTTATTTATTTTTACACATATACACCCCCATCGACTGTTGTTTTTTTCTTCTCTTTTTTCATCAGCCATCAGAACAAAATCCCAAAAATGTATTTTTGTATACTGTGTTGTTATTCACAGTGATAAGGGAAAAGCCATCAAGACCTTCCATTAAAGAAGAGAAGCTACAAAAACGTACATTTTCCATACTTCAAACACCATGAGGCAACTTGGTCTTAAAAGTTAAAATGATTGCATCACACTTGCCTAGCAAAACAGCATAATATGGTACAACTAAATCATCTCTTAAACTCTTCCATTCTCATGTACTGTCACACAGTCTAACAATCAGTTAATCAAGGACATGACTAATAAGATATTTGGTACAGTTTGATTTAATCAGTTTATCAGTATTATAATCCATTTATTACAAAATGACTACATTATGTTTTTTACTTAAAAACAGATATTTAATCCAACACTCATTAATCCACATCACGTTACGAAGGTATTTTATGTTAATCGACATCAAAAAAGAAAACACCTTTAGAGGGACAATCAAAAGTGCCAAGGAATCAGGCTTTACTTTCTGTTCCCTCAAAATGTGTACCAGTGAGATCGACAGGAGGGTAGTGCATGCATTCAGAAGAAGAAGTACAGTTCTTACAGTCACTGTTTTACCAGCTTCCATGTGTCCTGCCTCTCGAAGGTCTATTCATTTATTAATAAAGCATAATATCAACAAGATCTCCAGATTCCTGTCTGTTCTGTCCACTGGCATTTCCTCAGTAGCTGCTCTCGTGACCAGTCAAAATGTATAAATTGCTAGTAGCCAAAGGGTTTTCAGTCGGGGTGCTTTGTAAAACAATGTCTCTGTAAAGCAAGATTTGAGGAAAGTAAATTAACAAGATAGAAAAGAAATGTTTATTCACTTTAAATTAATGTTAATCTATATCAACAGATTACCAGAGAGAATAATTTCATCCCTCAGTTTTTTTTTTAAATAGCAAAAATCACAGTTACAGTAACATATATGCAATGGAAGTATAAGGCCAAGCAATAAAATACACATTGTTTCTAAAGTAAAGCCACAAGGCCTTTACATTTTCACATTATACATGTTAGACTAGTGTGATAAAATTGCATACTGACCTTATCTGTGCACATTACTTTGCAATATTTTAACTTCATGACCACGTAAAGCAAATTAACAGTAAACCTGGTAACTTTCACATATGTGAAAGGTGTCAGAATGGGACTATTTACATATACAGCACGAGACAGTAAAAAAGAGAGAATACCTGTGTGTGCCTAAAACTTTAAACACTCGGCTTTCGTCTGTGATTTCCTGTGTTTTCTTGGAAGACATGTGAGAATGACTTTAGAATTATGATAGCATCTCTCCAAAGTAACTGTTATGGTTGTTTGACAATATGTAGCCGTACATGAATCATAATACAATCAATACACAATAACAGACAGCGCATCATCACAGTCCCTCACCTCACAGTTGTGCAGACTGTGCCCTTTCAGCCCATGTTTCCAGAAGGCTAAAACACTTTCTTCTAAACAAACTGTTGAAGAAATAACACTTTACAAATACAGTAAATAATATAAGTCACTTGTGCTACTAGCTTACACATGTATTTGTATAATATAATGTAATATAATATAATATAATAAACAGATATGTACTGTATACAATATATAGGTTTGTTCAGCCTGATGTCTTACCTAAAGTCTCAATAGGGAAGTCAAACTCCAGTTCAGAGGCTAACTCCTTGCTGGGGACACCCTGCATATTAACAATTTTCACGGTTTCTGGAAGATGACAGCGAATATCAATTGATTTAGAAAAAAGTCATATGTGAATGGTTTATTTCTTGACTCATATATGCATCATACATACTTTCCAGTGCGATTAAGACAGTGTCTCTGTCCAACTGTGTCACTTGTACAGCTCTTATTGTCTCACTGTCTAAGGAAAGACAGGAACAGACACAAATCACACATTTACACTCTTTAAAGTCAAATTAAAGTTAGTAGGCCAATGTGGAATCTGCAAATATTTTCGTGTTTCTTCACTGATTGTGGGAGGAAAATCTTTGGAATGCTGCATAATGGATTTGGTTATGATGAAATATGTTAAACAGCTGACAGTATTTCTCTTATTAGTAGCTGAAAGCAATGTCAACTTTATTAATGAGAAAACATGTAAGGGGGAACAGGTGTGTAGAACTTTGTGAATTCTCAAGCCCGGAATCTGTGCAGGTTTAGGAATCAGTATTAATGTATCTTCATGCTATAGGTACAAGTGGGGTTCACCTACCTGCCTGATGACTGGACATGCCGTTCAGTTGGATGATGTCAAACTTTAGCTGTTGCTCTTTTTGCTGTTCATCATTTTTAGGGGGGCATTTCCAGACACCCACACAGAGCTGAGGAAGCTCATCAGTCATTAACACAAGAAGCTCAAAGACGGGCAACGGGTCTGGAAGGGGCACCGCTATGTGCTTCCATGAGAAAATGAGAAGATTCG